>NC_089844.1:108746314-109346314 GCF_035609145.1 Eleutherodactylus coqui
GCTCCCGAGAGGTTACAGCTCGTCTGCGCATGCGCAGAAGAGCTGTAGCGTCTAACACACTGAAGCGGCTCGCGCTGAGCAGAAGACCGGACTGCGCAAGCGCGTCTAAAAAAGCAAGCTGCAAGCGAATTTAGACGGAACCATGGAGACGAGGACGCTAGCAACGGAGCAGGTAAGTGAATAACTTCTGTATGGCTCATATTTAATGCACGATGTACATTACAAAGTGCATTAATATGGCCATACGGAAGTGTATAACCCCACTTGGTTTCGCGAGACCACCCCTTTAACCCCTTAGTGACCAAGCCTGTTTGCGCCTTAATGACCAGGCCAAATTTTCCAAATCTGACATGTCACTTTAACATGCAAAAACACCAGAAAGGTTTTGCATATCCAAGCGATTCTGACATTGTTTTTTTGCCACATGTTGTACTTCATTTAGGCGGAAACAATAGACCAATGGAATTTGTGTTTATTTATTAAAATCGCCAAAATCATAATTTTTTCACATTTATATAGAAATTTTTGCTAAGATTTATATTTCCACCCATTTACTTTATTTTGGGCGCACATTGGAAAAACTTTCGTTTTTTTTTAACCATTTAGGAGACGTACAAATGTAACATTACTTTTTAGCATTTTGAGGAACACTTTGTTTTCCTATACCAAGCCAAGATTGGAAAGGCTCATGAGTGTCAGAATAATACCCCCCCAAATGACCCCATTTTAAAAACTACACCCCTTAGTGTATTCACTGAGGGGTGTCATGAGTATTTTGACCCCACAGTTTTTTTTCAGGAATTAATTCAATTTAGAGGAGAAAAAGTAAAATTTCATAGTTTTGCAAATCTGTCATTTTTTTCCTATAGTTTACATGAAAATCAGGATTTACACCCCAAAATGGATACCCCTATTTCTCCCGTGTTCAGAAATATACTCATTATGGCCCTATTGTTATATCTGAGTCCACAACGGGGCCCAAAATGAAAGGAGTAGTCAGTGTCTTTCAAAACAGAAATTTTCCTTGAAGTCCTTTTAGGCCCCATAGCACACATGTAGAGTTCTTGAGCGCCCAAAACCATAAAAAAAAACCCACAAATGACCCCATTTTGAAAACTAGACCCCTTAAGGAATTTATCTAGGGGTGTACTGCATATTTTGACCCCACAGTTTTTGAATGAATTCAAACCAAGCAAAAGGAAAAAATTGTGATTTTCGTTTTTTCAGCAATTCTGTCATTTTAAAAACAGCTTTTTTTGTACAGCACACATATGAATGAAGACTTGCACCCAAAAATGGATACCCCTGTTTGTCCCGTGTTCAGAGACATACCCATTGTGGCCCTAATCTTATGTCTGGATACACAACGGAGCCCAAAATGAAAGGTGGCTTTCGGAACACAAATTTTGCTTGAAGTTCTTTTTGGCCCCATTGCCCACTTGTAGAGTTCTTGAGCGCCCAAAACCATAGAGAACCCCCACAAATGACCCCATTTGGAAAACTAGACCCCTTATCGAATTTATTTAGGGGTGTACTGTGTATTTTAACACTACAATTTTTGAATAGATCTAAGCAAAGCAGTAGGAAAAAATTACGATTTTCATTTTTTGGGCTATTGTGTCAATTTAAAAACAGGTTTTTTTGTACAGCACACATATAAATGAAGGCTTTCACCCCAAAATGGATACCCCTGTTTGTCCCGTGTTCAGAAACATACCCATTGTGGCCCTAATAGACTTACAGGACCCATGGCAAGGCCTATAAAGGAGGGAACACCCGTTGGATTTCAGGGTACCACTGAATAAATGTCAGGCCCCATTGCCCACTTATAGAGCCATTGAGTGGCCAAAACTATAAAGAACCCCCTCAAATGACCCCATTTTGAAAACTAGACCCCTTAACGAATTCATCTAGGGGTGTACTGCGTATTTTGACCCCACAGTATTTGAATGAATCTAAGCAAAGCAGAAGGAAAAAGTAACGATTTTCAATTTTTTTGGCAATTTTGTTCAATTTAAAAACAGTTTTTTTGACCAGTGTACATAGGAATGAAGACATTCACCCCAAAATGGATACCCCCGTTTGTCCCGAGTTCAGAAACATACCCATTGTGGCCCTAATCTACTTACAGGACGCATGGCAGGGCCTATAAAGGACGGAACACCTCTTGGATTTTAGGGCACAACTGAATAAATGCCAGGCCCCATTGCTTATTTGTACGGAATAAAAATTGACTCCCTAAAAATTACCCCCCCCCCCTCCCCCACACACTCCGCGCCCTTTTTGGCGTTCGCAAATCTTAGATAAAAGTAATAATGTGAACTGTGTAGTATTTCCGAAGACAGGGGTAATTACGGAGGCTGGTTGGAATGGGCCCATGGGGCAATAAAACCGGTATCCCCCCCCCCCTCCTCTCATGCTTTTTGGGGGGTATTTCGTGACCTCAGTGGCGGGTATGGGGTGTAAAAAGTGGCGCTCAGTGAGTCTTCGTAAGCTTGATGAGGTGCGGCGGTCTCACACAGAAGGCACTCAACAAGCTGCTCCTGGAACTGCAGGAAGGCGAGCGTTCCCGGGGCCTCTTGTAAATTACGTATTACAGGTAGCGGTCTGAATAACGCCGGGCTCACACAGCCGTAGGCGGAATCCGCTTGCGGAGGCCCGCAGCGGATCCCAGCTGTGAGCCGGCTGTGACCCTGCGTACGGCCGCGTAATGTACTGCACATAACTGCCTACTCACACAGGCGGTCATGCGCAGTACACCTTTTCTTTTTGTTTGTATTTCCCGCACTGTCGCTTAGCGATGATGCGGGTACCCGCAGCCCGTATACAACGTAGTTGCGTATGGGCTGCGGGTATATCCACGACTATGGAGCACAATAGGCTCTATGCTGCGGGTATCCGCGGTAAAATAGAACCTGCTGCATTCTCTTTTCTGCGAGTGGATTACACAATTCCAACCCACTAATGTGAGCGGAATTGTGTAATCCAATGCGATTGATCCGCGTAATAGCGCGGATCAGACGCATGCGGAATCCGTAATTCCTATCCGGTCATGTGAGACCGGCCAAAGGTAGATCGCGACCTTTTTATCACGTGACTGGGGAACGCTCAACGAGGCCACCCGTCACTGCTCCAGACTCTCGGCGACTGTTGGTCGCTGGGAGCAAGGAGATTTTAAGTTTCCTGGGCTCCCCGACTCCTGCGCATGTGTCCGGCTTTTTGCCGGCAATCGCATGTGCAGAATTCGGGAAGGTCCACGGAGGTGGATCGCGTCGGAGTTCAAATATGCAGGCCTCCGGTAAAAAGTTTCATCTCGGATCGGTGAGGGGAGATGAAGCTGCAAATTTTTTTTTTACTTTTACGTTATTGCCATTATTGGATAACGGCGAACACGTGATCAGGAACCGCTCACTGCGGCCCCCGTGAAATCTCCATGCTCTTGGCTACGCTTTTTCGGCGACGGGCGCGTGCGCAGAAGCTGTGGTAAGGTCCGCGGATAAATCCGGGGGCCTTAGGTACGTACTTTCATTCTCCCTTATGGATATGATCCGTGAGGGGAGAAGAAACGTAAGCTTTTTAAAACTTTTTTTTACACTTTTTTTTTTCACTTTACATGATCACTGTCATCCATTGGATGACAGTGATCATGTCCCCGGTATAATCTCTCTGTTCCTGGCTACACATGGCAGCCAAGAACAGAGGGATTTCAAATTTCCCGGGGCTCGAGCCCCTCTGTGCACGCGCCCGATGTCAATCATCGGGCGCGCATGCGCAGACGGGGATTCGGGTCCCGGGACATCGGGACACCGCTGAGGACTGGGGGTGAGTATTTTCACCTCCCCTCATGGATCCGATCCATGAGGGGAGGTGAAACTGACTTTTTTTTAACTTTTTCGCATCGCCACTATCCATTGGATAACGATGACCGCGGTACCGGGGACCACTCAGCGCGGTCCCCGCTGGCATCTCCTGCCTCCCGGCTACCTCCGGGAGCCAGGAGATTTTAAATCTCCCGCGCCGCCGGGCCTTTTGCGCATGCGGCTGACGTAATGCTGCCTGGCGCGCATGCGCAGAAGACCGGCTTCGGGGCCCGGAGCGGCAGGAGAGCGGGGAGCAGCGTGCCGGACCTGGTTGAGTATTTTCAGCTGCTCCGATGGATCCGATCCATCAGAGCAGCTGAATCTTTAACTTTTTTTGTACTTTTATTTACTTTTTTGCGATCGGCGTTATCCATTGGATAGCGCCGATCGCAATGCCGGGGGGGGGGTCGGGGGGGTCCCCGCAGCCCGGGATGACAGCTCCATGCTGTCGGCTACCTGCAGACACCGACAGCATGGAGCTGTCACGTCCAGAGCCCGAGGGGCTTTATTCTCTGCAGGACACATGTTTTTACGTCCTCAGAAAATAAAGCCCACTTCGGGAGGACGTAAAAAGGCTATGGGCCGGTGGTTAACGGGTTAAGGAATTAAGACTGTTTATTTCATGCTGGTGACCAGCTTAACCTTCCTGATGACCACCACTGTACTCTATTGGCTGACAGATCCCCACTGGGCATTTCATCACCCAGCAAACAGCTCAGGGATAGGCTGTCAGGGTAGTGAGAAGAGGGAAAGCCTGGGATTGGTGGATTTGATACCTGTCAGGAGCAGAGCAGTTAGATGGTGACCAGCGAAGAGAGAGGAAGCAAAGACCAGGGCAGGAGAGAGAGAATTACAGTGCAGTGAGAAGGAAGAGGTGCGAGTACAAAAGGAGGATTATGTTTAAGGAGAGAAAAAGGTCATAAAAGGTAGTTTCAATGGAAAAGAAAGAATAGAAAACTGAAAAGATAGGAAAAAACAGAGAAGAGAAAGGAAATCTATATACAGGGTAAAAGTGGGAGAGAGAGGGGAACAGAAGGGGCGAAGCACAGAGTACAGAAGTGGTCCCTGTACTTACCTTATCATAGAACTCAAGCGTACAGATGTGGTTATTGAACCTACCTCCCACAACGTACAGATTTGGTTCTGTACTCGCATGTAATTTATCTACCTCAAGAAATTAATGTCCATGGTGTGAAATATTAATTTATTGAAGATCGATCTCTGCAAATTGTTTTACTGTTTATTTTGACTCCTGGAGTCTGTTCTCGCCAACATCACCATCTGCACTGAGGTACTACACCACTCTCCAGGGGAAGGGACTACATCCCCCCCCCCCTTTTTTTTCCGCTTGTAGAAGGCTCAGGCCTGACTACGGGCTGGCATCATAAACACAATTTTCCACCATACCCTGACTGACTCACAGGTAGCATTGTACAAAGAACCGCCAAACTAGAGACTTTTTATTCTGTCAAGTGCTGCCGCCTGTGAGATGGGAGAACAGTGGAGCCACCACCGCCATTGCCCACAACTAACATCCCGGTGCGCACCACACATTAACAAGCAGTACGCACTCCCGAAAATCAGCCTAATAGAAAATGTTGCAACCACAGTGATGACTGTATCTAATAGAAACTAAATATGAACAGCAGAAGGAAGTAGGAAGAATAGAAAAAGAAAACTGCAAAAAGAGGCCAGGGAAATATATGATTGCTCAATGGGAATACCCCTTTAGAGTCCTTATTCAAATCAATACAGTAATAACTCAACAACTTCTCGTTTATGAGATTGAACTTTCCACTTTGAATGCTTCTACACTTTAATCCAATATTGACTAAGTACTGTAAATATACAACGTTTGGTCCTGGACTTTTATCCCAACTGATGGTAAATGTACGGTGCGGGATTAGAGCTCCTGTTCCAGCCGCAGGGTGGGTTATTGGCTGTCAGACACAGCCAAGGACCTAAAGGAGAAGAATGAAGCAGTTTTTAACCGCTTCTGCCTTCACCTTTTCAGGCTAAAAACCGCTCAATGAGCACTATAGAGACAATGCAGGACCTTTTTTGTTTCCTGCATAGGACCTGGCGATCACCATGCCAGAGCTGCAGGGTCTTAGACCCCTGACCAGCTCTGTCAGTGAATACTGTTACACTAGGGGGATGTTCTCCCCCATAACTTGGGTTGCTATGGATGTTGCAATGGTAAAATAAAAAAAAACATTGTGAATGCCCCCCAGAGGCCTTTATGACATCATATGAAATATAAATGTTATATAATTTTTGTAACTTTTTTGTATCAAAATGTATCAAAAGGCAAGCCCTTTCCTGTACTTAATTTATAAAAATATTATATTTACGTTAAAATAAAGAACTATACATTTTAATTTTTTTCACTTTTTGTACACATTACCCCCTAATAAAATAAAATAGGTGTCCAAAAATAGCCCTGCATGTGACGATAAAAAAAAAAACGCTGCAAAAATAATTTTGGCAGGCCAGGAAAAAAATAGAGCCATAAAACCACCACATGGGTAAAAACTGCTGAAGCGTCTGGTCCTTTATAACCGAAACACCCTGGTCTTTAATGGATTCAAGTACAGTATGAGAATATTTGGTGCATACCATTAAAATATATAATCTAATTCAAAGAATCCCTAAGTGGTTTGTAATACTAAATACAATCCTATGTTTTTATGTGCTTTTGTATGGTAAACAAGATATAGTTCATATAAAAGTATCAGGTTTTACTTTAACGCTGCTATGGCAACCCTTAGATTCCTATGATCGGAATTTGGGTCCGGATACCCACGGTCTTAATACGCTTGTGTGAAACTCGCCTAAGGGCCCTCTTACACGGGGCCACTCCCACAATCAGCGAGAATCTGAACAATTATTGTTTAGTTTAAAGGCATGCATCAACTGAACAATAAAATCATTCGTCGTTCAGTCTCTGCATGCGTGAAAATTGAATGAAGGATTGGCCTGTATAAAAGGGTCCTAACTTATAATACAGGTGTATCTGCTGTTTGGAGTCTGTTTAAATCAGGGTGGCAATCCTTATGGGTTCTGTATTGGCTGCCATTAGTGGTTGTCCGTTTTGGAAATCCAGCATCTGTTAGACTAACGTCGCAATTGAATTAAATATTATTTTATATAAAGGCTGGAGTGTGCTCCTTAATTTTAAAGGGATCTGTCATCAGGTTCATGCCGCCTGAACCACAGGTATGCAGAGTGACAGATCTCTCCCTATACACAAGCAAGGAGAGGAGCTCCACTCCTGCCGGCAGGGAAGCTGGCACAGTCTGCCCCTGTGACTTGGAGCTAGCTCGGAGTCAAAGTATATTTATTCTGAAATGCTGCAGCATTTCAGAATAAAACACCCACGGGGGGCAATGGGCATCTCTGTCCTGGATTCATTCTGCTCGTTGTTCGGGCAGCATTAACCTGATGACAGAATCCCTTTAAATGAAACTTTGGATTATGCAATTCTTCACAGGTTCCATTCTATTAAGTTTTTGTATATTTTCATGCAGGATATCCTAAAATGAGTGCAGCTTTAAATGCAACGGGGAGGCCAATCCTATATTCCTGCAGCTGGCCTGCATATGAAGGTGGCCTTCCTCCAAAGGTGAGCATTACCACACAATTGTTTACCTGTCGTTGATGTGGCTTGTCAAGATTCATAGTTCTTCTTAAGACAGTAAAAACGTTATGGCTACATTCTGACAGGTGAACTATACACTGTTGGGAGAAATCTGTAACATGTGGAGAAACTATGGCGATATTCAAGACTCATGGGGAAGTGTGCTGAACATCTTAGAATGGTATGCTGTGAACCAGGATGCATTGCAACCGATTGCAGGTCCCGGCAGATGGAATGATCCAGATATGGTGAGCAACAGTGGAATAAACTTCATTATCAGGGCTCCTGCACACTTGCGTTTTTCTTGTGCATTTTTTTCACGCGATATCGCTTTTTTTTTTTCCCCCCTGAGATTGTCAATGGGACTTTTGAATGTTAAAAAAAAAAGGAATGGCAATCAACCACACTCAGCAGTATGGCCTGTCTTGGTGGCGCTTAACCCAGACCAACAGTTCTTAACTTTAAAATGTTGTTCCTAATAGTTATTGTTGTTACTATTTTCCACAGGAGTTACACTCTTGCATGGTGATTTCTCATCAGCTTTATGTCCACAACTGATAGGAAATAGCCATTATGGCTACCCTATAAGTGGTTATGCATATATAAGATCTGAATAAATATGAGAACCCTAACAAGACATTTTCATGTCTTGTCACAACTGGGTACATGTTAGACCCACCTTTAAGAACATAGTTATAATGGAAATATTCATCCAATGTTTATCAATACTGTGGACAGATATGCACATCTGTATGTATCGGAATCTCTATGCTTGTTTATAATGTACTTTATTTCCACTGTGAAAATTAATAAAATATTTGTTTTTAAAAAAAAAAAGGAATGGCACGAAAATTGCAAATCCCCAACTTGCGATGCGTTTTTAACGTTAGAAAGTCCCATTGACAATCGCGTAAAAAAAAAACCGTGCAAGAAAAACGCAAGTGTGCAGGAGCCCTTATTATAGAGGCATGTCATACATAGTATTCAGGTTCTCTGCAAAGTCAGCTGCCCAACTACAGACTACTGTAAAAAGTTGTAGTCCAAAGTGTGATTGTTCTCAGTAAGAGAAACTAAGTAATCTGGTAGATATGATACCTTTTAATGGCTAACAAAAATATATGATGATATAGTGAGCTTTCAAACCTCCTCAGGGTTCTTCCTCAAGCATAATGGAACAGATCTTGAGACGTATTTTATATTAAAAAAATATATATATAATCACATAGCAGGGCACAGACATGTTGTGATTAAAAGCACTTCGATAAATACCAAAGAGGGATGAGAATCACAGTAAATTATTAGTCCAGTGACCAAGGAATGTGAAAGTTTTATGGTCTCTCTAAATTGATGATGGAGGGTCAACAGGCCAGCGTGTTACCTCTGCTCTGGGTTTCTCATATCTCATAATCTCCACTGATGTAAAAACCCCACTCCGAGATTCATCCGATGGCGTCATCCTGGCCATCATGGATGTGGAATCATTATACTCCAACATCCCACACAAAGATGGACTGACCGCCTGCCAGGCACACCTTGAGGCCAATGGGGTTGCGTCTGAATCCATGTTACAACTCACAAATTTATCCTCACACACAATTATTTCTCCTTTGGCAAAGAAATATTCCTGCAACTCACCGGAACCGCCATGGGCAGTAAAATGGCACTGCAATATGCCAACCTTTTCATGGCAAACTGGAGAGTAATTTTCTGGCCTCCTGCCCCAACAAACCATTGGCCTACTTCCGCTACTTTGATGACCTCCTATTCATCTGGACCAACAACGAACAAGAACTAATAAAATTCCATGAGGGATTCAATGCATTTCACGCCACCATAAACCTGACATTAAGCTACTCATATACAGAAATCATAAAAATTTCAAACCACTCAATACAGACATCCCTATACTAAAAAAAAAACTATCAACCCACATACCTCAGATAGGACAGTTCCCATCCTAAACACATCAAAAAGTCCATCGTGTACAGCCCGACCATCAGATACAACCGGATCTGCTCCAACCCAACAGATAGAAAGGAACGTTTATACCACCTTAATAGGGCATTTTTAAATGAGGGCTACCATCCCACCTCAATTGATGACCGAATTACCAGAACCACCAAAATACCCAGAAATAAACTGCTCCAATACACAGAGAAGAAAGAAAATGGTTGTGTACCTCCAGTAATGACCTACAACTTGCAGCTAGAGGTACTAAGGAAAACAAAGAAACTCAATCATACCCTACACAAGGATGACCATCTAAAAAGCAATATTCTCGGACCCTCATCTTCTGTGTTACAGGCAACCTCCAAATTTGAGGAACTTTATAATCAGGAGTGCATTGCCCTCTGTCACACAAAAAGGAACTTATCCTTGTAAGGTAAGGAGCTGTAAGACCTGCTAACATGTACTGACCACAGACCGGATACAAATCCCCAACACACAGCAGGACTACAAGATCCCCGGGACATTCACATGTTCCATGTCCATTGTTGTGTACCTGATCCTGTGTAGTGAACGTCCTGTTGGGGGCCCTTTTATGTTGGGGTAACAGGACAAAAAACGAAAGCCAGGATGAGACCGCATCGCCGAACGATTAAAGAGAGACAGACAGAATTACCTGTGGTAGAGCTTTTTTTTCTAGTCACGGACACAACATATGAAAGTTATTATACTTAAAGGCAATTTTAAGTCCCAATGTCACAGAAGAGTTTTGGAATATAAGTTTATAACCATCTTTTGATACTATCAAAAATGGAATGAATCTCGGAGGGGGGCGGGGTTAAGTCAGTGGAAATGATGAGAAACCCAGAGCAGAGGTAACCTGCTGGCCTGTTGACCCCCTAACATCAATTTAAAGACCATAAAATTTTTACATTTCTTGTCACTGGACTAATTATTCACTGTTATTCTCAACGCTCTCAGGTATTTATCTAAAGTGCTATTAATCACAACATGTCTGTGCCCTCTTATCCTGTTCTGGAATGTGTTTTAAGTGAAATTATGTACACCATGTTTGTGCCCTTCCACGTGCTCATCTGTATGTTTTTATATAAATACGTTTTCCGATCTGTTCCATTATGCCTGAGGAATAGGTTGAGTAGGTTCAAAAGCTTGCTGTAACATCATGCATTTTTGTTAGCCATTAAAAGATGTCATATCTACAAGATTACTTGTTTTCTCTCACTGAGAACAATCACACTTTGCCCTACTGGCTAACACGGCACAAAACTTTTTCCCCGTTTAAGCTGTAGTCTGAAATGGAGCAGCTGATGGAGTTTTGACATTCTTCAGCAGAGGTGTGTGTGTGTGTGTGTTACTGTTGTATGGTTTGTTTATGTTGAAAGCTGGCTGACTGTGTTGGTTGTATATATTATATGTAGTCTTCTCGTAAGTAGGATTAATATTTATTTTAAAGAAGAGCAATTACTATGTTTGAGCTCTCATATCCTTTAAATTAATTACACTTTTTGTACATTTTCTATTGTAGTTAATTGTTGGCAATTTTGGACTGAGCTATGAACAATCTAAATCACAGCTGGCCATTTGGACAATTTTGGCAGCCCCACTAATTATGTCCAATGACTTGAGGACCATCTCCGAAGATGCAAAGGACCTCTTACAAAATCGACTTATGATATATATTAATCAGGATAGTCTTGGAAAGCAGGGCAAAAGAATTGCAACGGTATGTGTGAATTATATAAGATTGTTTTCTCTACACTCCTAATTTGCTTATATGCTACACTATTCAAATTTGAGGAACCATAAAATGGAGCCTTGGGAATTCTGTTATCTTTATGTCACATTGGTGAGGGAAAATCCACGTGGCCACATTAATCTGTAGATCTTACAAACACTTAAAGGAATTGTGACCACTTTAACAGTTACCCTTTATCCCTTGGATAGAGCATAAAAGTTTGGTTAGGTTTCAACCACTGGGACCTCCACTGATCACGAGAACAGGGGTCTTGCATGTCCATGAATGAATGGAGCAGCGATCGAACATATGCACTGTCATTACGTCCATCTCTATGCAATTGCTAGAGATAGCTAAGTGCTTATCTTGTGGCTAGGGGTAAGCTTTAAAGAAGGCACAACTCCTTTTACGTTTTGGATTTGATGGAGTCCAAACTTGGATTTGCATACAGCGTGGTCTCTTGCTTGTGGCTCTCCAGCTATCGGGAAGCTACAAAATTCAGCAAACCCGTCAAAGCATATTGAGATTTGTAGATCGGAAGTTGAAGACCCCTGGCCTATATGATGTAACAAGAATGTAAAAGAAGAATGAAATAAGGTGACCTAATTATATTTTTTTAATGAGTTGTGTGTTTTTTTTTTTATTTGTTTTTTATAGACCGGATATAGCCTTCAGCAGTTAAAGGGGCTTCCCAAAAAATGGCCTAAAATCTCTTAAAATTTAACTTTATTTTTTTATTTTATTTTATGTTTGTTTTCCTTTGTTCTCTAACTTTCCAGCTTTGGGGAATAAAGGAGAATCAGGAAGGTAATACTATAGAAAGGTTTCTTTTGTGGGGGGTGCTTAGCTTTAATAACACCAAAAGGCATAACACAATGCATCCGTTTTGTCAGGAGAGTTTCTTTAAGAATGTGGTGGCCAAGTGAAATGATCTTGTACCTTCTTTTTTGATTGCAGCATTGACTGTGAAGCAATCACCATTACTTAGTAGTAGATGTATGATCTTCTGGACACTCCATGATTACTCTTACTAAGCATTTGGTTTTTTTTTTTTTGCAGGCTGGCTGTTTGGAGATATGGTTGAGAGAGTTGGTGGATGGACAGTATGCCGTCGCTGTGCTGAATACAGGAACAGATGGTCTCCCAAAACGCTTCACTACAAGCCTTGCCCAACTGAATATAACCGGGAGCATTTTTGGCTATAAACTTTATGATGTGTTTGAAAAAGAATTTTTGGGAACAGTTAAATCAAGAACGGGCATTGAAATGAGCATCAATCCCTCAGGTGTAGTAATGTTGTTCATTCGTCCAGCTGCTACGCGACATCCCACTTTATAATGTCAACTTTGATTACAGCATTATTTGAATGCTTGTTAAAAGTGAAACCATGGTCACTGAATGTTGCATTGCTTTATACCAGCGCCTCATGTGCCTTTTTCTATACTTGAATTCGCTGGCAGGAAAAAGTAATGCAAAGCATCCTAGAAATAAATGCTAACCAATATTAATTTAAAAAATGGCACAATTACATTGTTTTCTCATATTATATTGTACTTCCTATCAAATCTACACGATAATCAATGTACAATGAATTGTCTACACAAGTGATGTCAATGCAGTCTATTATGTGTACGTATGTGCTGTGCTTCATAAATGAAAGGAAAATCACATGCCATCACAGAATTTGCCCTGATCATAAGTCTACCTATATGATAGGAATTGATATTCTAGAATAGAAACTCTTAAGCTCCCCATACACTTACAATAGTTGCTGGCTCTAGACTCGTTTAGCCAATGGCTATTTATCCCAAACCCCAAGTCACGCACAGTTTGGCCAAGTCTGTATTTGTTTTCAATGAAGAGGGGTAAACCAACATGCCAAATTCTTCTTTTCCTTGACATTTGACATCGATGTAAGGGCTGCATGCCCCCTACACTTGAGATAGTTGGTCCTGCATATTTGCAGGATCAACCAACATACATCTGAATCCCAATGGCCAAACAGGATAAGTCTTATGACAGAACTGAACAGCGCTGAATGGACCCCATTGACTATAATGAAGCCCATTTGGTTTCCACAATGTGTTTTATTGGAATAGACTGTGGAAAACTGTATAGTCGTATAGTCACTTTTAAACATTCTAAAATATATCTTTAATTCACCCCACTCTAAAATATTGTGGAAGCTTTACAGTTTTTCTACTGATGACTAACAGGTCATTAATATATGATTAACAGTGGCCACAAGAATCGGCTGATCAGCAGTGATCTAAGCGGTGGGTCTTCGTCAATGTGATCAGTGCAGGAAGCAGAAAGTGCTGACCACAGTGCAGCCGCCTGGGCTGGTATTGTAGGTACAGCTTCCACTGAATTCATTGTCAGTCCTCAGCAGAAAGAATGTAAAAAGTCCTGGAATACCCCTTTTAAAGGGTTCTGTTGTTGGCGCGTGGCAATTTGTAAATTTGGTTAAGGTTTACCCTGGTCACTCCATTGGGTCACATGGCTTGATAGTATTATATAGAAGTCAATACATCAAGTGTCTGTTGACTATGATTTAGTGCAAAAGTATCAAATGTACTGTGATCATACTGTGTACATATTCCATGTCTGGTCTGTCTTTACATTACTGTTATGGCTTGGCTTATATATGTGTGAAGGGCAGGGTGCAATGTTTTTCAATTATAAGATGTTAATTTTATAACCTGTGCACTGATTCTACTATGATTGGGTGGCAAAATCTAATTTCTTGAAAGATCAGAAAGGCAGGTTTAAATAATAGGGATAAGACGAGCTATCTGAGTGTCAGCTTTGTATATAATGTAGGTTTCGAGATTGTGTAATTGTTCTACTGTGAGATCAAATGTGACAATCCTGAAGGTCACTCAGCAGTCAATGATATAATTTATTTTCCAAACCAATGAGCCACTGCTGTATTTTCTGCATATTTAGGACTCACTCATACAGGCGTTTGTGGCCCACGTATTACACATGTAAACTACGCAGTAAATGGCAAGTACGCATGTACATGTGTAGTCGCTGTGTATTTGCGCACCAAAATAAGACATGCTGCATTTTTTTTACATACGCATTAAAAAAAAGTGGGGCTAATCGAAATCAATGAGCTTTTAGCACTGTATACTATACATGTGAGTGAGCCCTTACTAAAACTTGATATATCTGTATGCAGAACATATGATTCGTGTAAAACTCCTGTCACTTGAATCTATTATCTGTGATATCATTAAAGCATATTCATTTACATTTTCTTTTTTTGTATATATTCTTTATTTATTCATTATGGGGAGGGGGACACACAACAAAAATAGGATTGGGGTAGGGAGGTAATCGCAGTGTAAATCAAACCACATTCAAAACCGTGACCACGCTGATGAAATATGCAATTCGGCTGTATAAAGAGATTGGAAAATTTTTAGGAAATTATAGTACCAGTGTTTCTTGTCCAATGTGCCACACAGCTCTGCTACATCCTACATCCATCCTGATTCCCACACAATACACACACAGCTGTACTATATCCATCCTGATTCCCACACATTGCACACACAGCTGTACTACATCCATCCTGATTCCCACACATTGCACACACAGCTGTACTACATCCATCCTGATTCCCACACATTGCGCACACAGCTGTACTACATCCATCCTGATTCCCACACATCACACACACAGCTCTACTACATCCATCCTGATTCCCACACATCACACACACAGCTCTACTACATCCATCCTGATTCCCACACATTACACACCCAGCTCTACTCCATCCATCCTGATTCCCACACATTACACACACAGTTCTACTCCGTCCTGATTCCCCAGAAATCCCACACAAAGCTGTACTACATCTATCCTGATTCCCAGACATTACACACGCAGCTTTGCTCCATCCTGATTTCCACACATTACACACTCTGCTCTGCTATGTCGACACTGATTCCCACACATTACACACGCAGCTCTGCTACGTCCACACTAATTCCTTCAGCTCATCCAGCAGGCATGACAACCAGCACAACAGACTCCTGGATAGTGATCAGCTCCTGGTCATGTGATCAGACTTCACTCACACGGGTGATCACATGACGATGACATCATCACAGGTTCTGGTAGCTACTGTGCGGCTCTGTAGGTGGCTCTTTGGGTTGGTGCTTATAGAGTATACAGTACTTTCTAACAAACTCCAGAATGGCATCTCCCACAGCAGCGATGATCACGTGGAAGTGACGTCACGACGGGTCCCTCAACCCGCTGGATGTCTCTGGTGGTTGTAGGTCGGTGTCTCCTGTCAGGACCGCTAAGTTGTGTCTGAGATAGCTGCTTGGTTGTACTCTCATTTTGTTATTTTTGTCCTCCCTCCTTCAAGAGCCCTAACTTTATTCTTCTGTCGGTCAGGCTCTGTGTAGGACCTGTGATGATGTTACTGTTATGTGACCAGAGCCGGAGCATGAGCAGCGATCGCACATATACTTGCGCACAAGTCGTCGTTAGTAGTTTGAAATACATAAAATGACTGCATTGGTAAGGTGAAATAAAATGGCAGAGTGATACTCCAGAGGCTAGGGGGTATTATTAATTATTGGTGATGGAACACTCTTTCAATTGAAAAAGGTGAACCAAGCACTCCAAAGGTTCTGGAACTTCTCCATGACCCCTTCATGTCTATTTTTGATCTTTTCAAAGGAGCAGAAGTATTCACCTCGCTATATCATTCAAGAACAGGAGGCGTTGTACTATCTCTCCAATATCTGGGGATCAAGATTTTAGCTTCGTTTTAATAAGAAACAGGAAAATTGATTTGGTTCTTAATTAAAGAGCCCAATGTGTCCAGGTTTAAAAGGATAATCTCAGGAGAAATATTGTTTTTTAAGAATAAGGCTGAGTATTTTTTGTGGGGGTTCCACAGTAGTTTGTAGAATAACTAGTTCTGGTCTGTGCCAATGATGTCTGGAGAATGAAATGTAATTCTATCATTTACCGTACTTCTTTACACAGTTGTTTTGCATTTTTCTTCTGGAAATCCCATCTGATTCTATTGATATAGATGGATTTTTTTAACATAATCTTCCGCAATATGTTGAAAGTTAAAATTACCGAGTCTCATTGAGTGGGAAATCCTCTTTTGTGGAATCTTTCTGGTCTATTTATTAAAGGGGAAAAAATATGGAGTTTGTCCACCATAGAACAAATTCTTAAAGGGGCCATGAAGACAACCGCAGTTGAAATAACCGTAAACCCAGTGATCATGTGTTGTGGTCTCTATAGGCGAAATTTAGGATTACATGTTGGACATTCAAATGAATGACTAACCTTGTGATGAGGGGACAGGTAGTCAAGTCTTTAGCAGGGAACCATTCTGTGATGCCCTAATACTGTATATGGAATAAGTGTGTCTTTTTGTAGTTGTAAGAGGGATGGGGCAGAAATAGGGCGCACACCCACTTCTGTTTTTTTTAACGTTGCAGTATCGCTGCATTGTTTTCACGCGATTGTCAATGGGACTTTCTAATGTTAAAAACGCATCACACAAAAATCACGAAGCACAAACTTGCAATGCGTTTTTAACATTAGAAAGTTCAATTGACAATCGCGTTAAAAAAAAAGCAGCGATATCGCAGCGTAAAAAAAACGCGAGTGGGTAGGAGCCCATATCTGCATGTGAATGTACAGTATGGATGTGTTCACATGTAGCTGAATTGCTGAAGATTTATAACCACAAGTGTGCACCCACAACCATGTCACATGTATTGCTGCAGATCTTCAGCAGATTTCATCCCCTCAATGTAAATTCTTTTGAAGGGGTGAAACCTGCAACAAATTCACCACAAAATCTGCACAGACCGCTACAGATTTCATTGTGGATTTTGGGATTGAGGTTTGCTGTGGATTTTTTCAGGTGCAGAAAAACCACTGCAAATTTCCTATGTTTAAATTAGTGCTCTTAAACTGATTTGTGTGTATATAATATACAGGGCGTGGATAAAATATGGAAACACCATATGAAATGCATGCCTTAAAATCAGTCTCACTCTCTACATGTTTTATTCAAATATGTTTTGTAGAGATGAGCGAACGTACTCATCCGAGCTTGATATTCGTGCGAATATTAGGGTGTTCGGGATGCTCGTTACTCGTAACGAGTACCACGCGGTGTTCTGGTTACTTTCAGTTTCCTCTCTGAGACGTTAGCGCGCTTTTCTGGCCAATTGAAAGACAGGGAAGGCATTACAACTTGCCCCTGTGACGTTCAAGCCCTATACCACCCCCCTGCTGTGAGTGGCTGGGGCGATCAGATGTCACCCGAGTATAAAAATCGGCCCCTCCCGCGGCTCGCCACACATGCCTTGTGAGTTAGCTGAGGGAAAGTGCTGCTGTAGGGAGAGCGTTAGGAGTCAGTGTAGGCTTCAAGAACCCCAACGGCCCTTCTCAGGGCCACATCTACTAGTGTGCAGTACTGTGTTAGCACTGTATTATTTTTTTTTTTTTGTCAAAAATTGGATCTGCAGAGCATTGCGCCCGGCAATAGGGACAGAAGTGGGGGTTAGGCAGGGAGAGTGTTAGGAGTTAGTGTAGCCTTCAAGAACCCCAACGGTCCTTTCTAGGGCCATTTCTATCCGTGTGCAGTACTGTCCAGGCTGCTGTTAGCAGTGTTGCATATTTTTTTTTTTCTCTCAAAACCGGCTGTGCAGAGCATTGCACCCGGCATTAATACTACAGGGATAGAATTGTGTAGGCAGGGCCAGAAGACATTTATTATTCATTGAATACACGCAGTGGGGTCTTCCCTTTGCTAAAAAGGAAAAAAATTATATTTGGCCAGCCAGTGTCAGTCCTAAGGTCTGCGTGTACGTGTGTGCTGCGTGTACAACGTACAAAAATCAGACGCAACCAGCTACGCTTTACTGCAGCCTAGCGCCATTGTGTATCCTGACTGCTGGCAAATACCTGCTCTGCTAGAGTTAATAACTCTGCTACACTATACTTGTGTGACCCTTTTTGAGGGCCACACCACAGATATTAAACTTCTTGTTCATTGAATATACGCAGTGGGTGCTTCCCTTTGCTAAAAAGCGAAAACATTATATTTGGCCTGCAGGCTTGCGCCAATTTATTTCCTGCCTGGGAAATCAAATCACTGGTAATACAGCATGCTGAGGGGTAGGGGTAAGCCTAGAGGACGTGGACGTGGCCGAGGACGCGGAGGGCCAAGTGAGGGTGTGGGCACAGGCCGAGCTCCTGATCCAGGTGTGTCGCAGCCGACTGCTGCGCGATTAGGAGAGAGGCACGTTTCTGGCGTCCCCACATTCATCGCCCAATTAATGGGTCCACGCGGGAGACCTTTATTAGAAAATGAGCAGTGTGAGCAGGTCCTGTCCTGGATGGCAGAAAGTGCTTCGAGCAAGCTATCATCCACCCACAGTTCTGCGCCGTCCAGTGCTGCAAATCCGAATCCTCTGTCTGCTGCTCCTCCTTCCTCCCAGCCTCCTCACTCCACTACAATGACACATGCTCAGGAGCGGACAGACTCCCAGGAACTGTTCTCGGGCCCCTGCTCAGATTGGGTAGCAGCGGTTCCTCTCCCACCAGAGGAGTTTATCGTCACTGATGCCCAACCATTCGAAAGTTCCCGGGGTCCGGGGGAAGAGGCTGGGGACTTCCGCCAACTGTCTCAAGAACTTTCTGTGGGTGAGGAGGACGATGACGATGAGACACAGTTGTCTTGCAGTGAGGTAGTAGTAAGGGCAGTAAGTCCAAGGGAGCAGCGCACAGAGGATTCGGAGGAAGAGCAGCAGGACGATGAGGTGACTGACCCCACCTGGTGTGCAACGCCTACTCAGGACAGGTCTTCAGAGGGGGAGGCAAGGGCATCAGCAGGGCAGGTTGCAAGAGGCAGTACGGTGGCCAGGGGTAGAGGCAGGGCCAGACCGAATAATCCACCAAGTGTTTCCCAAAGCGCACCCTCGCGCCATGCCACCCTGCAGAGGCCAAGGTGCTCTAAGGTCTGGCAGTTTTTCACAGAGACGCCTGACGACCGACGAACAGTGGTGTGCAACCTTTGTCGCGCCAAGATCAGCCGGGGAGCCAACACCAACAGCCTCACCACCACCAGCATGCGCAGACATATGATGGCCAAGCACCCCACAAGGTGGGACGAAGGCCGTTCACCGCCTCCGGTTTGCACCGCTGCCTCTCCCCCTGTGCCCCAACCTGCCACTGAGATCCAACCTCCCTCTCAGGACACAGGCACAACCGTCTCATGGCCTGCACCCACACCCTCACCTCCGCTGTCCTCGGCCCCATCCACCAATGTCTCGCACCGCACAGTCCAGCCGTCGCTAGCGCAAGTGTTGGAGCGCAAGCGCAAGTATGCCACCACGCACCCGCACGCTCAATCGTTAACCGTCCACATAGCCAAATTTATCAGCCTTGAGATGCTGCCGTATAGGGTTGTGGAAACGGAGTCCTTCAAAGCTATGATGGCGGCGGCGGCCCCGCGCTACTCAGTTCCCAGTCGCCACTACTTTTCCCGATGTGCCGTCCCAGCCCTGCACGACCACGTCTCCCGCAACATTGTACGCGCCCTCACCAACGCGGTTAGTGGCAAGGTCCACTTAACTACGGACACGTGGACAAGCACAGGCGGGCAGGGCCACTACATCTCCCTGACGGCACATTGGGTGAATTTAGTGGAGGCTGGGACAGAGTCAGAGCCTGGGACCGCTCACGTCCTACCCACCCCCAGAATTGCGGGCCCCAGCTCGGTGGTGGTATCTGCGGCGGTGTATGCTTCTTCTACTAAAGCACCCTCCTCCTCCTCCTCAACCTCTGTCTCGCAATCTAGATGTGTCAGCAGCAGCAGGACGTCGCCAGCAGTCGGTGTCGCGCGGCGTGGCAGCACAGCGGTGGGCAAGCGTCAGCAGGCCGTGCTGAAACTACTCAGCTTAGGAGATAGGAGGCACACGGCCCACGAACTGCTGCAGGGTCTGACAGAGCAGACGGACCGTTGGCTTGCGCCGCTGAGCCTCCAACCGGGCATGGTCGTGTGTGACAACGGCCGTAACCTGGTGGCGGCTCTGTAGCTCGGCAGCCTCACGCACGTGCCATGCCTGGCCCACGTCTTTAATTTGGTGGTTCAGCGCTTTCTGAAAAGCTACCCACGCTTGTCAGACCTGCTCGTAAAGGTGCGCCGGCTCTGCGCACATTTCCGCAAGTCCCACACAGACGCTGCCACCCTGCGCACCCTGCAACATCGCTTTAATCTGCCAGTGCACCGACTGCTGTGCGACGTGCCCACACGGTGGAACTCTACGCTCCACATGTTGGCTAGGCTCTATGAGCAGCGTAGAGCTATAGTGGAATACCAACTCCAACATGGGCGGCGCAGTGGGAGTCAGCCTCCTCAATTCTTTTCAGAAGAGTGGGCCTGGTTGGCAGACATCTGCCACGTCCTTCGAAACTTTGATCAGTCTACCCAGGTGGTGAGCGGCGATGCTGCAATCATTAGCGTCACCATTCCTCTGCTATGCATCTTGAGAAGTTCCCTGCAAACCATAAAGGCAGCCGCTTTGTGCTCGGAAACAGAGCCGGGGGAAGACAGTATGTCGCTGGATAGTCAGAGCACCCTCCTGTCTATATCTCAGCGTGTTCAGGAGGAGTAGGAGGAGGAGGATGAGGAGGAGGGGGAAGAGACAGCTTGGCCCACTGCTGACGGTACCCATGCTGGTTGCCTGTCATCATTTCAGCGTGTATGGCCTGAGGAGGAGGAGGAGGAGGATCCTGAAAGTGATCTTCCTAGTGCGGACAGCCATGTGTTGCGTACAGGTACCCTGGCACACATGGCTGACTTCATGTTAGGATGCCTTTCTCGTGACCCTCGCATTCAACGCATTCTGGCCACTACGGATTACTGGGTGTACACACTGCTCGACCCACGCTATAAGGAGAACCTTCCCAGTCTCATTCCCGAAGAGGAAAGGGGTTCGAGAGTGTTGCTATACCACAGGACCCTGGCGGACAAGCTGATGGTAAAATTCCCATCCGACAGCGCTAGTGGCAGAAGGCGCAGTTCCGAGGGCCATATAGCAGGGGAGGTGCGTAGATCGAGCAGCATGTACAGCCCAGACAGTGCAACAGTCTTTAAGGGCCTGGCCAGCTTTATGGCTCCCCAGCAAGACTGTGTCACCGCTCCCCAGTCAAGGCTGAGTCGGCGGGAGCACTGTAAAAGGATGGTGAGGGAGTACGTAGCCGATCGCACGACCATCCTCGGTGACGCCTCTGCCCCCTACAACTACTGGGTGTCGAAGCTGGACACGTGGCCTGAACTCGCGCTGTATGCCCTGGAGGTGCTTGCTTGTCCTGCGGCTAGCGTCTTGTCAGAGAGGGTGTTTAGTGCGGCTGGGGGAATCATCACAGATAAGCGTACCCGCCTGTCAACCGACAGTGCCGACAGGCTTACACTCATCAAGATGAACAAAGCCTGGATTTCCCCAGACTTCTCTTCTCCACCAGCGGACAGCAGCGATACGTAAGCAATACGTAGGCTGCACCCGCGGATGGAAGCTACGTTCTCTCTCACCATCCAAAACGGGGACATTTCTGCTTCATCAATCTGTGTCTAATATTCCTCCTCCTCCTCCTGCTCCTCCTCCTGAAACCTCACGTAATCACGCTGAACGGGCAATTTTTCTTAGGGCCACAAGGCTCACTCATAATTTTTCTAAACAATTTTTAGATGTTTCAATGCTCTGAAAAGCGTTGGAACTTTAACTTGAACCAATTTTTCGTTAAACTGGGCTGCCTCCAGGCCTAGTTACCACTTAAGCCACATTAACCAAAGCGATTAATGGGTTTCACCTGCCCTCTTGGTTGGCCATGGCCAATTTTTTTCAGGTACATTAGTACTGTTGATACAGCAATTTTTGTGGGCCCTCGCCTACAGTGTAATCAAATAAATTTTTAGCCAACCTGCATTAAGCACGCCATTACTACCTCAGCTGTGTTGGGCAATGCAATGGGATATTTCTGTGTACCGCCGGTGGCTTCCTGGCACCCACCCATGCTGTGGGTCCACAGGGAATTATAAATGCATCTGTTTCCACTTGTAAAGAACCCCAGTCAGACTGGGGCATGCAGTGTGGGCCGAAGCCCACCTGCATTAAGCACGACATTACTACCTCAGCTGTGTTGGGCAATGCAATGGGATATTTCTATGTACCGCCGGTGGCTTCCTGGCACCCACCCATGCTGTAGGTGCACACGGAGTTTTTACTACATCTGTACACTTGAAAAGAACCCCAGTCTGACTGGGGCATGCAGTGTGGGCCGAAGCCCACCTGCATTAAGCACGACATTACTACCTCAGCTGTGTTGGGCAATGCAATGGGATATTTCTATGTACCGCCGGTGGGTTCCAGGGAGCCACCCATGCTGTAGGTGCACACGGAGTTTTTACTACATCTGTACACTTGAAAAGAACCCCAGTCTGACTGGGGCATGCAGGTGGGCCGAAGCCCACCTGCATTAAGCACGACATTACTACCTCAGCTGTGTTGGGCAATGCAATGGGATATTTCTATGTACCGCCGGTGGGTTCCAGGGAGCCACCCATGCTGTAGGTGCACACGGAGTTTTTACTACATCTGTACACTTGAAAAGAACCCCAGTCTGACTGGGGCATGCAGTGTGGGCCGAAGCCCACCTGCTTTAAGCACGACATTACTACCTCAGCTGTGTTGGGCAATGCAATGGGATATTTCTATGTACAGCCGGTGGGTTCCAGGGAGCCACCCATGCTGTAGGTGCACACGGAGTTTTTACTACATCTGTACACTTGAAAAGAACCCCAGTCTGACTGGGGCATGCAGTGTGGGCCGAAGCCCACCTGCATTAAGCACGACATTACTACCTCAGCTGTGTTGGGCAATGCAATGGGATATTTCTATGTACCGCCGGTGGCTTCCTGGCACCCACCCATGCTGTAGGTGCACACGGAATTCCTATTGCGGAGTTGTACCTGCCTGTGACTATTTATAAAAAACCGCGGTCTGACTGGGGCCTGCAGACACCTTGACAGAATGAATAGTGTTTGGCACATAGGTTCCCCATTGCTATGCCCACGTGTGCAGCTCCAGATGGAGGTGGCACAGGATTGGATTTCTGATTGCTTCTGTACAGCATTGTGGACTATCAGCCCGCCCCTTTTATGGGGGGGTCGCTGCCTAGCCATGCCAACCCTCTGCAGTGTGTGCCTGCTTTTCCTGTGGCAGACGCACTTATACATAGACATGAGGGTGGCGTGGCATGAGGGCAGCTGAAGGCTGGGCAGGGACAGTTTGGTGTGCGCTGTGGACACTGTGTCGTGCAGGGGGGAGGGCGGTTGGTCAGCATGTAACCCAGGAGAAGTGGCAGTGGAGTGTCATGCAGGCAGTGATTGTGCTTTGTTGGAGGTAGTGTGGTGCTTAGCTAAGGTGTGCATTGCTAATGAGGGCTTTTCAGAAGTAAAAGTTGTTGGGAGGGGGGGGGGCCACTCTTGCCGGTATTGTGGCTTAATAGTGGGACCTGTGAACTTGAGATGCAGCCCAACATGTAGCCCCTCGCCTGCCCTATCCGTTTCTGTGTCGTTCCCATCACTTTCTTGAATTGCCCAGATTTTCACACATCGGCGAAATACAAAAATGCTCCGGTCGCCCATTGACTTCAATGGGGTTCGTTACTCGAAACGAACCCTCGAGCATCGCGAAAAGTTCGTCACGAATAACGAGCACCCGAGCATTTTGGTGCTCGCTCATCTCTAATGTTTTGTAATCCCATGTGACACAGACGATGCCTGGCAAATTTTCACATTAGTCAGGGGTTTGAGCCTTTTAGTTGCTGCTACCAGCTTGCTCCCCAAACCGCTCGGAGCAGGGCAAGAGGTAAAGTAAACACAAATTTGGTGGGACAGCTCTCAGCCAAGCAGGTGTAAGTGTGTATATTATATAGTAAAAAAAAATACAGGTAAGGCCGCCTGCGGACGAGCGGGTCGGATCCGGCAGTGAGAAATCTCGCCGCGCGATCCGACCCCAGAGCCTGCAGGGACGAGCGCGTACTCACCCGCGCCTGGCGGCCCCGGCTCTTTGATGTGCCGGCTGCCGCGCAGCCGGCGCATGCGCAGACCGGAGCCGGCGGCCAGGTGAGTGCGTGCCCCGCACAAAATTAGAACATGCCGCGGATTGTTTGCCGCGCGAGATTTCGCGCGGCCAAACCGCGGCCGTCTGCATAGGAGTGCGTATTGTAATGCACTCCTATGCAGACTTTCAGCGGTGGAAATCCCGCGGGAAATCCCGCGGCGGGATTTCCGCTCGTCTGCAGGCGGCCTAAGCAAAAGAACCTTTCTGGGAAAAGCACATTTTATTCTACCAATGCTTGATCACCAGAGTAGGACTTGGTTGGCACAAGACTCTTGGGTGCCAGGCTGGACATGATTATCACTGATGCCACCAATGGAAAAAGTTCCTAACCTACCAAAGAACAGACCCAAATGGGTCAGAGCCGCACCGTAAAAGCACTCAATTACATTCCTTTCACTATGCAGTCCCTGGTGCTCTTACAAGAAAAAGCTTTGCAAGATCAAAAGTAAAGGACCTCCTTTAACCCTCAGCTGCAATACTTGAAGTCATTCTCCACTAAATCTACTCCAGAGCTGAGTAAAGGCCCATTTACACTGGACGAATGTCGGGCAAACTATGCCCAACACTCGTCCCTGTGTGTACTCGCTCCCGTGCTATTACACAGAAGCTGTATCACTGACTCACTCGCAGAGCGGCCTGCAGGGGGTGGGGCAACTGGAGGAGATTTCTGTCCTCGCTCTCCCCCCAACCCTCCATTCACTTTAGCAGTGGCGGTTCAATACGGAACGGCTGCTGTTTACACTGAAGATCATCGTTCAGGATTTTATGCAGCTTAAAATCCTGAATGATGATTGTTCAGTGTAAACAGCAAAACGGCCATTGCTGAAGTGAATGGAGAGGGACAGGGAAGAGCAAGGAAAGAAATCTCCTCCAGCCACCCCGCCTCCCTGCTGAGTGATCCAGTAATACTCGCTCCTGTGTAGCAGCACAGGAGCGAGTACACACAGGGATCAGTATCGGGCATCATTTGATTGACATTAGTCCAGTGTAAAAGGGCCTTAAGTTTACAAGATACATGTACTTTTTCTATAGTACAGCTGCAGAATGATACTTAGCAATAGTCAGGGTCTCCATAGACATTTGCTTAGCAGATCATGAATTTTATATATATATACAGTGGATATAAAAAGTCGACACAACCCTGTTAAAATGCCATGTTTTTGTCATGTTAAAAAATTCAACAAAGATGAATCATTTGATATTTATTTTCGCCTTCAATCTGTACGAGAAAGATGAGCCATTTAATTATTTTTAGATACTAAAAAATTTCCAAGACATTACTAATATAACTCAGTGAAGACTGCCATTAAGAATTCAATTAAATTTGGCACAGCAATAACATTACTAAAAACTGGACGTCCCTCAAAAATTGATAAAAAGACCAGAAGAAAATTGGTCGGGGAACCTGCCAGAAGGCCTACAGCAGTGATAGGCAACCTTTTTGAGCTTGGTGTGCCAAAATTCGCCAAAAAACCGAGCATAACTTGGGTGGTGTGTCACTTCGAGAAAAAAACAGCGGCCCAGCAGCAACAGCGCCCCCCCCCCCCCCCCCAGCAGCGGCAGTGCCCCCCACAGCAGCCCCCCAGCAGTGACAGTGCCCCCCCCCCCACAGGAGCCCCACAGCAGTGACAGTGCCTCCCACAGCAGCGACAGTGCCCCCCCCAGCAGCCACCCAGCAGTGACAGTGCCCCCCACAGCGGCCCCCCAGCGGTGATATTGTCCCCCACAGCGGCCCTCCAGCAGCGACAGCACCCCCCACAGCGGGCCCCCAGCAATGACAGCGGCCCCCCAGCAGCGACAGTGCCCCCCACAGTGGCCCCCCCAGCAGTGACAGCGGGCCCCCACACAGCCTCACCAGTAGTGACAGTGCCCCCCACACAGCCTCACCAGCAGTGACCGTGCCCCCAGAGACCCACGTACTTACCCCACCCACGTCCTGGAAGCTCTGCTCCTCCGCTGGCCTCCGCATTGCTAGCAGCAATGATCTCTGGCGCGCACTGACATCAGTGTGCTGCTGTACTCCTCTTCCCCCAGACGCTCCTACGGAACCAAGTGGTAAGAGACGTCGGGGGAGAGGGGAGCAGGATCCTGGCTGCACAGTGACACAGTGTGCGCCGGGATCAGCATTGCTAACTGTAGTAGCGCTGGTTAGTGAATACCAGCAGGGGAGCCGCGGCCCCTGCTGGTATTCACTAACGGGGTGAACGGCCGAGCTGATATACTGTGTCCTTGTGTGCAGGGGGGGGGAGGATGAAAGATCAAGGAGCAGGAACTGAGCTCCGGCCCCCTCTCTGCCTCCTCTCCACCCCCTCTCCGCCCCTCTGCACTATTTGCAATGAAAGGAGGTGGGGCAGGACTAAGAATTAGCCCCACCCTGTTCTGCCTCTCCCCATTGCAAATAGTGCAGAGGGGCGGAGAGGGGGCGGGAGCTCAGTTCCTGCTCCTGGCTCTTCCATCCCCCCTGCCCCTCCCCCGCAGATGAGGACACCGTATATCGGCTTGGCGTGAAAACCAAGCCGATATACGGTCGTCTGAATCAAGCCTAAGACAATATGGAAGGTTTAACAGTAATAGTTTATTCAAATTAGTGATGAATAATTGTCCTTCTTTTTGCAAATTATATCTATATACAAAAGGCTACAACTTGCATCACAAAGTATAAAGATTGCAAATTGCATCACATCATTATCTATCTATCTATAATATATATTACAATTTACAGTGCCTCACTGGAAGGTGGTATAATCTGACTTGTATATCAGCAGCCAGAGAAACCCACTTTCAAACTGCGCTAAGAAATTCTCCAGGAACTGAACCAACGAATATGACATCCCTTTACTTGTTTAAATGGCTTCTGTCTTGGTTCTGAAAAGTAAAACATACTACCTTAGCAAAGAATGTTTACTTGTCAATTTCCTAGTCTTTATAATAGGATGACATCATTTTCCGGCATGAGACAGAAAAACAAACCTATTGTGTTTAGTCTTTATCTAAAACATACACAGCTGATCCTCCTCCCAGACTCACGATAACATGACTCTTTATTGTGTGCTTACATATTCTTAAGGCTTTTTTTTCCCCCACAAGCGTATATCAGCTGGCCATTCTCACAGCTGGCTGATATACGCTGTGATCTAATGCATTGGATTCCAATACATCACATCACATGGCCGTATTCCTGAGACGTAAAAGTGCCCGGCCAGCCCAATATGGCGCCGGGCATTTTTACGTCGGGCCCAAAGATAGTCCTGGAACTATCTTTTGGGCTGCAATACGTCGGCCGCTGCATGGGCTCCTAGCCCATGGCAGCGGCCGCAGGTAGGAGGGAGTTTAGCAGTGTGGCTGCTAAACACCCTCTCTCTGCTCTCCTCCCCCCATGCAGGCTCACCTGTCCTCTCCTCCGCGCTGGCTCTCTGCAATGGGAGGGGGCGGGACAGGGCCGGAGCTAAACGCCGTCCTGTCCTGCCTCCCATTGCTGGCTGTGGACAAGGGGCAGGACATGGGCGGAGCTAAGCTTCCGCCCTCTCTCCGCCCCTTGTCCATAGCCATCAATGGGAGAAGCGGGATGGGACGTCGCTTAGCTCCACCCCATCCTGCTCCCTCCCATTGCAAGGAACGAGCGGGGAGGAGAAGAATAGTGAGTCTGCAATGGGAAGGGAGGGAAAAGGGGCGATGGCATGGTAGTCTTAGCGCATATGCGCCGCTACCCAGGCTATCTGAATAGGTGCACAAACATTTGATTTGTGCGCCCATTCACCAATTTTATCTCTCCCAACATAGCGTTTATCGTCCGGCTGATATACGCTTGTGGGAAAGAAGCCTAAGACATAGAATGGTAGAGTTGCAAGGGTCCAACCCCCTGTTTAAGGCAGGATTCGATAAATAATCCCAGACATGTATCTGTCTAGCCTCTGTTTGAAGACTTTCATTGAAGGAGAACTCACCACCTACTTTGGCGACCTGTTCCACTAATTGATCACCCTCACTGCCAGAAAGTGTTTTCCAATATCTAATCTGTGTCTCCTCCCTTTCAGTTTCATTCCATTGCTTCTAGTCTTTCCTTGTTCAAAAAAGAATAGGGCTGATCCCTCTGCACTGTGACAGCCCTTCAGATATTTGGAGACAGCTGTTAAAGGAGATGTCTCGAGGAAGCAGTGAATTTTTTTTTTGCCCAGTCCCCCTAATTAAGCATACATTACTAAGCCCCCCTGTAAATGACTTTTCTAGCTGGTTCGTACTTACCGTTCCAGCGTTTCAGCAACTTATAAAAGTTTCCCCAAGATGGCCGCCGGCTTTTTTCCCGTCGCTTGCTGCAGCCCGACGTGCGCGCTCCCGAGACGCTACCAGCTGTGTCTCCATGGCAACCAGACGCCCCGCAGCCGCCGAGCAGTCACCCACCGCCAGGCAGCAGGTAACCGGCGCTAGCCCCCGGCTCCCCAGCGCTACGCTCCCGGCTCCCCAGCGCTAGACCCTGACAACAGACGAAGGCCCCGGAGCCCAGCGCTAGGTTCCGGAGCCCAGGTGAAGGCCCCGGAGCCCAGCGCTAGGCCCCGGAGCCCAGCGCTAGGTTCCGGGGCCTTCACCTGGGCTCCGGAACCTAGCGCTGTGGCCCGGGACCTTCACCTGTTAGAGAAGATCACCCCCCGACCCATCACTTACCTGGGCGGCTTCTCGGGGCTGCTGGGCTGGGCTGGGCTTCTCCGCTGGGCAGCTCCAGTTTCTGCACCTTCCTCTAACAGAGGATGGTACAGAATGGCCGCTCCAGCGCGCTCCCGAGCAGTGACAGCTCGTCTGCGCATGCGCAGAAGAGCTGTAGCGGGGAGCACACTGAAGCGGCTCGTGCTGAAAGGAGAAGACCGGACTGCGCAAGAGCGTCTAAAAAAGCAAGCTGCCAGCGAATTTAGATGGAACCATGGAGACGAGGACGCTAGCAACGGAGCAGGTAAGTGGAATAACTTCTGTATGGCTCATATTTAATGCACGATGTATATTACAAAGTGCATTAATATGGCCATACGGAAGTGTATAACCCCACTTGGTTTCGCGAGACCACCCCTTTAAGTCTCTTCTCAGCCATCTTTCTTGCAAGCTAAATATTTCCAGATCCTTTAACCGTTCCTCATAGGACATGATTTGCAGACTGCTCACCATCCTTGTAGCTCTTCTCTGAACTTGCTCCAATTTGTCTTTATTAAATTGGGCTGCCCAGAACTGGACACAGTATTCCAGATGAGGTCTGACTAAGGAAGAGTAGAGAGGGATAATTACCTCACGTGTTCTTGACTCTGTGTTTGCTTTTTTTGCTGCTGCATCATACTGTTGACTTGTGTGCAGTCTGTGATCCTATACGCACAGGCCCCAGCTTCAAGCTTCCAGCCTACAGCCTCAGGCCCAAGCTTCAAGCTTTCACCCTGCACCCTCAGGCCCCGGGTTCAGGCTTCCACCCTACACCCTCCGGCCCTGGCTTCAGGCTTCCGTCTTATACCCTCAGGCCTCAGCGTCAGGTCTTTGTCCTACACCCTAAGACTCCAGCATCAGACTTTTACCCTACACCATTAGGCACCAGCTTCAGGCCTCAGCCCTACACCCTCTTTTTTTCATAATTGGATTTCATAGAATATTTTATGCTACAAATTACACTAATCACAGCCGTCGCATTGGTTCAGGCTGAGAGCCGTGCTATAAGTGTTTTAGCAAACTCCTACAACAACCCTCAGAGAAACCTGTGGAGATCGGCAAGATTTACAGATCTTTGGGTCCCAAGTCCTCAGGTCCTTCCTGTCAACAATGTGATGTAATCTGTAGGATTCACTTTTATAAGGAGAAGGAAGATATTTTGAAAAAAAAATTAAAGAAAAAAGGCCTATTAAATTTAAAGCCACTACAAGCTGAAAACATTTAATTTCTATGAGCACTGCATAGATACTTTACATTTGTTTGTTTAGTAGATGCAACATGCCTTTTCGTACCAGACAATTTCCTAGGCTGAGTGGTTTGATTCTACCCCCTGTGCCTACTCATGATGAAGGTTTATCCAGCTCCATATCCTAGAGGCTCCAGGTCGATCCACACCCTAAGGTGCCATATGCATATTATCTGCTCTATGTGTTTATGTTTTACAGCTGCCTAACGTTTACAACATACACCTTAAAGAGTTTATTTTCAAGTCCTGGGGTTGGGATGGAGTTGGAGGCCTGGCTGTCGACTCCTCTTCTCGCTAACCTAGGGATTGCAACACTTGCTGTTGCCAAGACATAAGTCAGCTAAGAGTTTTAGTTTGAGTCGCCCTGCTGCGACTCAAGGTTATTTTTTTTAACTCTTTTTATTGAAAAGTAAATTAAAGGGGTTGTCCCGCGCCGAAACGGGTTGTTTTTTTTTCAATAGCCCCCCCGTTCGGCGCGAGACAAACCCGATGCAGGGATAAAAAAAAAACAAAAAACGGGTAGTACTTACCCGAATCCCCGCGCTCCGGTGACTTCTTACTTACCTTGCGAAGATGGCCGCCGGGATCTTCACCCACGGTGGACCGCAGGTCTTCTGTGCGTTCCATTGCCGATTCCAGCCTCCTGATTCGCTGGAATCGGCACACGTGACGGGGCGGAGCTACGAGGAGCAGCTCTCCAGCACGAGCGCCCCATTCAACACAGAGAGGACCGGACTGCGCAAGCGCGTCTAATCGGGAGATTAGACGCTGAAAATTAGACGGCACCATGGAGACGAGGACGCTAGCAACGGAACAGGTAAGTGAATAACTTCTGTATGGCTCATAATTAATGCACAATGTACATTACAAAGTGCATTAATATGGCCATACAGAAGTGTATACCCCCCACTTTGTTTCGCGGGACAACCCCTTTAATTACAACATCTTTTGTAAAATTGTAATACATCAAAAGGCATGACAGAATAGCATACAGCTGAGAACATATGACAAAGGGGGCAATTCAGCCCAATAGCATAAGTCTTTACATAGAGGGAGAGAGAAGAAGTTTAGACATATTGTTAGTGGGCCTCTGGTTTCAGCCCTGAGATATGCTTGTTAATGGGGGTGTCTCTGAATCATTAAAATGGAGGATGAGAGTAGGTGTGGAGAGTAGGACATTAGTGGGGAACCACACCACAGATCACATACCTTATCAAATTTTCCTGTGCATCTGCGCCCTTTATAAACTATATAATTAAATGGAGTAACGGAACTGACCAATTTCCACCACATTAACACTGAGGGGTTCCTATGATCCATCCAACGTAATGCTATTACTTTCCTAGCTAAAAAAAAAAAGTACCTTTCTCAAGAATACTCTAAGATGGTGTTGCCAAGTCTCCTCATCAAGTATCCCGAAGAGGCTTATTTCAGTGCTTGTAGGGACGTGATTTCCAAAACCTTACAGAGGAGATTCGTGACCTCTCCCCCAGAAGCTTCGAATAACGGGACACTCCCAAATCATATGCCAAAAATCAGCAGAACCGTCTGGACATCTATCAGGGTAATAAAATATTCTAAGTACAGCACCAATCGGGCCCACCCCACTTGCCCGCTGCCGGCGATAAGAAGAAAACACCACACGGAGGTCTGGTATAGTTTCTCACACGGGACATGGCTCTCAGCTGTGTTTTATTACAGATTACATGAGATCTTATACCCTTTGTCCCATCCCCAACAAGGGGTGATGGGCTTATAACCATATATGGGAAGTCCGGATTTTCGGCCTTAGACAGTGAAAATTATGTACATAGTGGAACATCTTGATATCTTGTTTCTGGGAAAACGGCCAAGTACACGCGTCCTTCATGTCTGGTTCCGTATCTTCTCTGAATTTCTAGAACATCTCTCTCAGCCTTGTAAAGCCTTGGAATATCTGATGTTAAGGCGACAGATTAAGTTTTTTTTTCTTATTTGGAATTGAATAAAACTTGCATATAGGTATAAAAGTATAAAGAACATATGGCAATATATATATATACCCTCACAAACCCCCCTAAAAAACTTAATATGGAGATCAAGCATCAGACCTTGCACTCTTCCTCGGTCGTCTCTCCCTTGCGTCAGGGTTTCTCCACTGCCCGTAAGTCCCTACTCCTAAAGGGGAGGGATCCCTACCTCACCTCAGATGGAGGCCATGGATTCCCTGGGCTTATTTCCGGGCATCCATACCCTCTATCTGTACGAGTTAACACCCCGCAGGGTGTGCCCTCGCTGGAACCTAAGGTCTTCTGCACTGTCCCTAGGCAAATGGGAATTCCACTGACAGTCCATCTTATGAGACCGGGGCAGACACAGTACTAGTCCATCTCTCCATTCTTCTGGTAACGTATCTGGTTGGCATTATCGGAACTGGCTCTTCATCTTTTTCAAACAAGGGAAATTTTGGTCACATTAAAGGGATAATACACAAACATGAAATTACATACCCCACCTCTTTCTGCGAAAATCATATCCAGGGCCACTCTATTTTGGAACGCCATGGATGCAGTGGGCCCTAACTGGTCAGCTAACCCTCGCAAAAGCATCCCTGGTGTAGTTTACAAACCTCTGCTGATTGTAATAGATATAATTCATCCAATCTACATTATTATTAACAGTGACAAAAGCAAATAAGGACTCAAAACCTGCTTTAAACTGATCTCTAGAATTAAATTCATCTGGCACCCCCCTTGGCACTCCTATTGCATCTATGCATACATGTGGATCAAAATTACCACCTGGAGCGTCAACTTCTCTCTTAGCACGATGCGGTGTTGGATTCTCACCCTCAGTGTACTCTTCATATTGCACATTTCATTGTATTAATTTGTTCTGAAACAGGGGGCTAGTGTACAGTAGTCAAAGGTGTGTGTTGGAGGAATTGTACCACATTATAGCATGTAAAGGATATGCAGGATCATTAGTTTTTTCAGTGCGAAGTGTGGATCCAAGTGGGCTTTCCTTCGAGCTTGACTGCAGTTGGGGTGGTGAACAACATCTGGTAGGGACATTCAAACAGGGTTTCTCGCTCAAACTTTTTGCATAGACCCTGTCACCTGGTTTCAGATTGTGACACTCATCTGTAGGACCTGGGAGAAAAGCAGAGACTACAGAATGCATTATTGACAATTCCTTGGAGAGACCTGTGACAAAATTAACAAGAAAATCATTCCCCAAACTCTGCTACTGTGGCATGTACCCTCCTGGAGAAAAAGAAAAACTAATAGAAGACACTCAATTCAAAATTTGCCCATTTCCTCTATTGTCTTTTGTATCTACTTTCCCCCTACTCCGCGGATGGTAGGGTGTGTGAAAAGCCTAGAATATACCCAAAACAGACATAATGTGTTGCATTATTTCACCTGTGAAGTTTGTACCTTTGTTTGACTCAATCACTTCCGGTACCCCATATCTGCAGATTACCTCATTCATGAGCTTCTGTGCGGTTACCTGCTTATTTACTTTAGTAACAGGGTAGGTCTCCAACCTGAAAAGAAATCAACAACAAGCACATATTCATGCTTCCCAACACGTAGGAGCTGAGTGTAGCCAATTTGCAATCCCTGAAATGGGTAAAGTGGTCTAGGCAAGTGTGATGTGGCAAATTTACTTCTGCCCTGTTGCTTACGGCAAAGATCATGCAAAATTGGACAAATGATGCAGCAGCTACAGAAAACCCAGGAGCCACCCGTCCTTGTTCAAGCGTCGACATCATTACTGCTTTGAGAGGTGTGTCTTTTGGTGCGTCAGCTGGGCCATCATGGGGCACAGGGACTATGGTAAGCAAGTTCTGTTGACTGTTCACCATACGCCGTCCCTTTTTAGTCCATTTGTCTTTTCTTCCTTGCTGGCTCGTAACTGTAAAGTCTTTAGCATATCAAAGGCCAAATTTTTTATCAAAGTCCAAGTTTTTATCAAAGTCCAAGTTTATTGTTAAATTCTTCTTTTCTTCTTTTCTTCCATGGCTTCAGGGCCGCTGCTTTTGCTGTGTGGTCTGTGATGGCGTTGCCTCTTGCTTCTTTGGTGTAGGAATTGGTGTGAGCTTTCCACTTTGTCAGGTAGAAGTAGGGTCTCCATGAGAATCTGCACCATTGCATCATTTTTAATTGGCTGTCCTGCTGAGGTAAAAAACTGTCTGGCCTTCCATGTTGGGCCGTAATCATGAGCTATGCCAAATGCATACCGGGAGTCAGTGTAAATGTTTGCCGTCTTACCTGTGGCCACTCTACCCGCCTCCATGAGTGCTTTTAGATCCGCTTCTTGTACTGCGACATGCGGAGACATTCTGCTTTTAGGACATCTTGTTGTGTGACCACTGTATATCCAGTGTGGAGTCATCAATCACCCTGGTACCATCTATAAAAAACAACTCAAAATATGCATTATTAACAAGGGCTTTCAGTAACTTTTTTTTTTTTTAAACTTAAAATTTTCTTGTTGCATCACTGCTAGACAATCAGGCTGATATTCTATTTAAAAAAGATCAGAACCTTGTTGCAAAAAATTTAAAAATTTAAAAATGGCTTGCAAAATTTTTTTTTAAAAATGGCTGACTTGCAATACCTAGATCACCTATGCCTTCTCCTCCCCCCTTTGAAACAGGGTACTCAATTGGAACAATAGTACCCGGTTTAAGGTAGTACAACATTGTAAAAAGATTTGATGGATGCAGATAAGGCCTGTAAGATGTTAGCACCTATAACAGAAACATGAGTTACACCGGGACAGAATAATCTACAAACTTCTATTCATATTTGAAATGTGAGATCCCTTTAAGTGAATTCATTATTAGTCTGATCCTGCCTGCAATGTCTTATCAAATCTGAGACAGGGAAAAAAAAAAAAAAAAACTTTTACTAGCTGCTCAAGCTCCTCACCCCTCCCTTGGACAAGAGGGATGAAACATTACGTACTATTACATCATCTAGCTCCACCCCTTCGATATTGGCACATTGCGTCCGTCTTCTCAGCTTAATTTCAGCTTAACAGTCTACACGTCCACATCTCAACCAAGCAAAGTCCCATGCATGGGGAGGACTTTTATCTCCAGTCATTACCTGCATCACACATTCCACATTCACCACAGCTTGAACACGGGTCATTAACTCTCATCCATCCATGCTCTCAAGTCTGCTCCGTCACCCCCTATTGAAGGTGTACCAGTCCATGCAGATGCACGGACAAAAAAAGTTTGACAAACATACATACATCAGCTGAAAAACATTGAGGTGAGTGCTTTTAATTTTATAAAGTACATGATTCTATTGAGATGAGATTGTGAGCGCTATCTTTAACAAATTATGTGAAAAAGTTTGCTGAGTGACTGAGATATTCTATATTTCTTATCTACTGAAGCTATTATATGCTGTATTAAACGCTGAAGTGTTTTAGAATCTGTGACCCTGAATTTGGAGTGAATTCTGAAAGCCCCCACCTTTTTAAAACATACTGTTATCTCTCCGCGAATATGAAACACAGACTGAATAAGTTTTAGCTTAAACTATTGCCTGCATTTTGAAATCATAATTACAGCGCAACATGTTCCTCATTTTCAACCCCTGTATAAGTAAGAATATAACTTAGAAATTGCTATATTTCCCTGCCTACTAAGACAGTATAACTAATTAAATTCATTTCAATTCATTGTAAGCAAGCAAAGATATTAACCAAGGTTGTTATTGCATTTTCTCTCTCGCTGTTATCTTCTTGACCTTGGAAGGCTACACAGAGACTGCAGCTACATGTCAACAATCTTTCTCATCTAAAAGCAAGCTCAGTTAACTATTTGCACATACAGTATATATATATATATATATATATATATATATATATATATATATATATATACACACACATATATATCCACCTGGTATGGATTATACATATTATACACCTTTTACTCTCTCTTTGCCAACAAATCACATGCATTGTAACTTTCTTATCGACTTGCCTGCTCCCCTTATTTCTCTCCCCTACCTAACTGCCAATATAACCTTCAATAGACACTCTCCTGACGCCCTCTTGATCACTTACTGTACTTTTCAACATTTCACTTACGGATACTTTCTTAAACAAATAATGTGTACATACCTAACTTACTCTGACTGTCTCTCTGCTTCTAGCAAACCTTGGTCTTTCAAGGCGCCTCTGGGTCCTAAAGACCTCCTCCCAGACACCATTTTGTAATCTGCCGTGTGGGTCGGTGTCACACATTTTCATTAGAGTTTTCTTACATTCTACAAATTCATCCACACGGCGGCAGCCCTTGAGGGGCTCTATCTTCTTTAATAAGGTCTTACGCATATTACAACAACAACAATAAAAATAACACGCTCCATAGAGTGCATCCTTCTGACCCGAATTGTCAGGCCCTTATATACCGGCAAGACAACCGAAGGCATCTTCTTCCATGGAACCAATCCCAAAGAGTGCATCCCTCTCAGCTAAACCATCAACAACTAAACTAAACTAAAACGGAGGGTTCCTTCGTCTATGGGACCTGTCTTACAGAGTGCTTCCCTCTCCTCTAAACCATTAACGACTAAATAAACTCAAACGGAGGGTTCCTTCGTCTGTGAGACCAAATGAAAAGTAAGAGAAAAAAAAATTCTACAGATACAACAAACAATCAAACAATCTCCACTATCGTTAAAATGCTACGGACTTCAAAGTACAAATAAACTACAGACTAGTTTCCGGGTGACCGATTGGTGCGCATATCACGGTCAGTGGTCCATGACGGCAAACCCGGAGCCCACACGAGTTACCGTGTAGAACTCTTAACCCAACCCGTCCGGTCACAAACCACAGATAGTCAGTCCTGCTGCAAGACTTCGCAGTGTAAAACACAACATAAATATATGTTTGTCTTACCTGGAGTTCTGTGAGTTGATCAGGCTCGGTTTGCAGCAGGACGGCTTCTCAGTGGCGTGGATCCGGGTGAATTGCGCTGTAAGCTCCTGGTTTTACCGCCCCAGTTGGTTGCGCCATTTATCAGGGTAATAAAATATTCTAAGTACAGCACCAATCGGGCCCACCCCACTTGCCCACTACCGGCGATAAGAAGAAAACACCACACGGAGGTCTGGTATAGTTTCTCACACGGGACATGGCTCTCAGCTGTGTTTTATTACAGATTGCATGAGATCTTATACCCTTTGTCCCATCCCCAACAAGGGGTGATGGGCTTATAACCATATATGGGAAGTCCGGATTTTCGGCCTTAGACAGTGAAAATTATGTACATAGTGGAACATCTTGATATCTTGTTTCTGGGAAAACGGCCAAGTACACGCGTCCTTCATGTCTGGTTCCGTATCTTCTCTGAATTTCTAGAACATCTCTCTCAGCCTTGTAAAGCCTTGGAATATCTGATGTTAAGGCGACAGATTAAGTTTTTTTTTTCTTATTTGGAATTGAATAAAACTTGCATATAGGTATAAAAGTATAAAGAACATATGGCAATATATATATATACCCTCACACATCTACTGTGCTTTTTCTGCAGCCTCACTGGAGTAAGATAGCACTGATGTACAGTATATAACTGCATCATTTTGTTATTAGTCGCAGGAGAAACAAGTAGACGAGAGGCTAATATATCTGGGAATGAGTCATCTGTCAAAGATGGTATCAGAGTTTTCCATTTCAGCAGGGCCAGGTGAGTATTGTGGGAGGTCTTTGATGCAATTAGATAGGAGTACAATGTGGATATGAGGCCCTGTGGGCCTTGGCAATGTAGTATATCTATCAGGGGGTAGTATGATATAGAGGGTCCAGGAGATGGGAATTGTGTCTGTAGTGCATGTCTGGTTTGTGGGAATCTTAAGATCATCCAGAGTTCGTATTGCATAGTTTTCCAACCCAAAGGCATTCTGCAAGGGAAGCAACTCTGTCAGACCAGGGTTATGCCATAAGGGAGTGTCAGCCAAGGCACAATATCTGTAAATTTATTGATTGATTTAAATTGTCTCCATACATTAGAGACCAGTTTATGTATTGGGAGTGTTTTACAAGTTAGTGAGGGGGAAGACTCCAACACCGGCCAAAAATTGAGGATTTTTAGGAAATGAGCCTCAGAGAAACAACAACCCTCAGAGAAACCTGTGGAGATCGGCAAGATTTACAGATCTTTGGGTCCCGAGTCCTCAGGTCCTTCCTGTCAACAATGTGATGTAATCTGTAGGATTCACTTTTATAAGGAGAAGGAAGATATTTTGAAAAAAAAATTAAAGAAAAAAGGCCTATTAAATTTAAAGCCACTACAAGCTGAAAACATTTAATTTCTATGAGCACTGCATAGATACTTTACATTTGTTTGTTTAGTAGATGCAACATGCCTTTTCGTACCAGATAATTTCCTAGGCTGAGTGGTTTGATTCTACCCCCTGTGCCTACTCATGATGAAGGTTTATCCAGCTCCATATCCTAGAGGCTCCAGGTCGATCCACACCCTAAGGTGCCATATGCATATTATCTGCTCTATGTGTTTATGTTTTACAGCTGCCTAACGTTTACAACATACACCTTAAAGGGGTGGTCTCGCGAAACCAAGTGGGGTTATACACTTCTGTATGGCCATATTAATGCACTTTGTAATATACATCGTGCATTAAATATGAGCCATACAGAAGTTATTCCACTTACCTGCTCCGTTGCTAGCGTCCTCGTCTCCATGGTTCCGTCTAAATTCGCTGGCAGCTTGCTTTTTTAGACGCGCTTGCGCAGTCCGGTCTTCTGCTCAGCGCGAGCCGTTTCAGTGTGTTAGACGCTACAGCTCTTCTGCGCATGCGCAGACGAGCTGTAACCTCTCGGGAGCGCGCTGGAGCAGAAAGGTGCAGAAAGTTCAGCAGCCCAGCCGAGCGGAGACGAGAAGCCCAGCCGAGAAGCCGCCCATGTAAGTCGCCTGCCCCCGGAGCCCACCGCCTGCCCCCGAGCCCGCCGCCGTGCTGCCGGAGCCCACCGCCTGCCCCCGGAGCTCACCGCCTGCCCCCGGAGCTCACCGCCTGCCCCCGGATCCCACCACCTGCCCCCGGATCCCACCGCCTGCCCCCGAGCCCGCCGCCGTGCTGCCGGAGCCCACCGCCTGCCCCCGGAGCTCACCGCCTGCCCCCGGAGCTCACCGCCTGCCCCCGGAGCTCACCGCCTGCCCCCGGAGCCCACCGCCTGCCTGCCCCCGGATCCCACCGCCTGCCTGCCCCCAGATCCCACCGCCTGCCTGCCCCCGGAGCTCACCGCCTGCCCCCGGATCCCACCGCCTGCCCCCGAGCCCGCCGCCGTGCTGCCGGAGCCCACCGCCTGCCCCCGAGCCCGCCGCCGTGCTGCCCGAGCCTCCCGATGCTGCCCGAGCCTCCCGCCGCCGTGCCCCCGATGCTGCCCGAGCCTCCCGCCGCCGGGACACACACACAGACAGACATATATATAGACAGACACACAGACACACATATATATATATATACACAGACAGACAGACAGATATATATATATATATATACACAGACAGACAGATATAGATATATATATATATATATATACAGACAGATATATATATATATATATATATATATATATATACACAGACAGACAGATATATATATATATATATATATACACAGACAGACAGACATATATATAGATATAGATATAGATATATATATATAGATATATATATAGATATATATATATATACAGACAGATAGAGATATATATATATATATATACACAGACAGACAGACACACACACATATATATATATACACAGACAGACACACACACACATATATATATATACACAGACAGACAGACACACACACATATATATATATACACAGACAGACACACACATATATATATATATATATATACACACACATATACAAACACGTGTGGGTATATATATATATATATATATATATATATATATGTGTGTGTATATATATATATAATGTGTGTGTATATATACACTCACGAATACGCGTATGCGTATACTCGTACACATGTATACTATATATATATCTCTCTATATATCTATATCTATATATAGATATATAGAGATATATATATAAAAGATGTGTACACGCATATATACACACACACACATTATTTATATATATATAAATAATATATATATACACATACACATATATACACACGCATATAAAAAAACACGTGTGGGTATGTGTGTGTATATATATATGTGTGTGTGTATATACACTCACGAATACGCGTATGCGTATACTCATACACATATATACTATATATATCTATCTATATATATAGATATATATATAAAATGTGTACACGCATATATACACACACATATATATTTAGGTGAAAAAACTATTTCATCTAAAACAGTGGAAAGTGAATTGCAGGGAGGCATTACAGTACCTTCTGCTGAGAATTCAGCACTGGACAGCTCCCTGCTATTACGAAGCCTGGGTTACTTGTGCAGGGGGAAAGGATCAGCACTGGACAGCTCCCTGCTAATACAAAGCGTGACCGGCGTCTCGGGAGCGAGCACGTCGGGCTGAAGCAAGCGCAGGGAGAAGAAGCGGCGGCCATCTTTGGGAAACTTTTTATAAGTTCATGAAACGCCAGAACTGTAAGTAGGAACCGGCTTTAAAAGCCATTTACATTGGTACTTAGTAATGTATGCTGAAGAAGGGGGACTGGGCAAAAAAAATATTTCACTGCTGCCTCGAGACATCTCCTTTAAAGGGTTTATTTTCAAGTCCTGGGGTTGGGATGGAGTTGGAGGCCTGGCTGTCGACTCCTCTTCTCGCTAACCTAGGGATTGCAACACTTGCTGTTGCCAAGACATAAGTCAGCTAAGAGTTTTAGTTTGAGTCGCCCTGCTGCGACTCAAGGTTATTTTTTTTAACTCTTTTTATTGAAAAGTAAATTAAAGGGGTTGTCCCGCGCCGAAACGGGTTGTTTTTTTTTCAATAGCCCCCCCGTTCGGCGCGAGACAAACCCGATGCAGGGATAAAAAAAAAACAAAAACGGGTAGTACTTACCCGAATCCCCGCGCTCCGGTGACTTCTTACTTACCTTGCGAAGATGGCCGCCGGGATCTTCACCCACGGTGGACCGCAGGTCTTCTGTGCGTTCCATTGCCGATTCCAGCCTCCTGATTGGCTGGAATCGGCACACGTGACGGGGCGGAGCTACGAGGAGCAGCTCTCCAGCACGAGCGCCCCATTCAACACAGAGAGGACCGGACTGCGCAAGCGCGTCTAATCGGGAGATTAGACGCTGAAAATTAGACGGCACCATGGAGACGAGGACGCTAGCAACGGAACAGGTAAGTGAATAACTTCTGTATGGCTCATAATTAATGCACGATGTATATTACAAAGTGCATTAATATGGCCATACAGAAGTGTATACCCCCCACTTTGTTTCGCGGGACAACCCCTTTAATTACAACATCTTTTGTAAAATTGTAATACATCAAAAGGCATGACAGAATAACATACAGCTGAGAACATATGACAAAGGGGGCAATTCAGCCCAATAGCATAAGTCTTTACATAGAGGGAGAGAGAAGAAGTTTAGACATATTGTTAGTGGGCCTCTGGTTTCAGCCCTGAGATATGCTTGTTAATGGGGGCGTCTCTGAATCATTAAAATGGAGGATGAGAGTAGGTGTGGAGAGTAGGACATTAGTGGGGAACCACACCACAGATCACATACCTTATCAAATTTTCCTGTGCATCTGCGCCCTTTATAAACTATATAATTAAATGGAGTAACGGAACTGACCAATTTCCACCACATTAACACTGAGGGGTTCCTATGATCCATCCAACGTAATGCTATTACTTTCCTAGCTAAAAAAAAAAAGTACCTTTCTCAAGAATACTCTAAGATGGTGTTGCCAAGTCTCCTCATCAAGTATCCCGAAGAGGCTTATTTCAGCGCTTGTAGGGACGTGATTTCTAAAACCTTAGAGAGGAGATTCGTGACCTCTCCCCCAGAAGCTTCGAATAACGGGACACTCCCAAATCATATGCCAAAAATCAGCAGAACCGTCTGGACATCTACTGTGCTTTTTCTGCAGCCTCACTGGAGTAAGATAGCACTGATGTACAGTATATAACTGCATCATTTTGTTATTAGTCGCAGGAGAAACAAGTAGACGAGAGGCTAATATATCTGGGAATGAGTCATCTGTCAAAGATGGTATCAGAGTTTTCCATTTCAGCAGGGCCAGGTGAGTATTGTGGGAGGTCTTTGATGCAATTAGATAGGAGTACAATGTGGATATGAGGCCCTGTGGGCCTTGGCAATGTAGTATATCTATCAGGGGGTAGTATGATATAGAGGGTCCAGGAGATGGGAATTGTGTCTGTAGTGCATGTCTGGTTTGTGGGAATCTTAAGATCATCCAGAGTTCGTATTGCATAGTTTTCCAACCCAAAGGCATTCTGCAAGGGAAGCAACTCTGTCAGACCAGGGTTATGCCATAAGGGAGTGTCAGCCAAGGCACAATATCTGTAAATTTATTGATTGATTTAAATTGTCTCCATACATTAGAGGCCAGTTTATGTATTGGGAGTGTTTTACAAGTTAGTGAGGGGGAAGATTCCAACACCGGCCAAAAATTAAGGATTTTTAGGAAATGAGCTAAATGTGACTCAATAGCAATTACACATGGATCGGGTGCCCTGATATGCCTTTCGTCCATTGGTGTGGAGAAGGCTTTTGACAGGGTTCATTGGAAGTTCTTGGAAGCGACCCTTACCAGAATAGGTTTAGGCCCCAGATTATTGTCTTGGTTTATGTCTGTCTAGCAAAACCCCTCAGCTCAAATAAGAATCAATGGACACCTGTCAACTGCCTTCCTTATCAGAAAAGGGATGCAACAGGGCTGCCCTCTCTCTTCCTTCCTGTATATATTGCTCATGGAGTCCCTGGCCAACACCCTCAGATGTAATGCCTCAATACGGGCAGTGGAGATAGGGGAACAGATGCATAAATTATCCCTCTTTGTGAACGTCTTATTAATTTATGTTCATGCTCCCAGAATAGACCTTCCCGTTATTTTGCAGGAATTTTTCTGATATAGTAGATTTAGCAACTTCAAAGTGAACATGTACAAATTACAGATATTGAATTAGAACATCCCCCAGAAGGGGGCCAGGCATCTAAAGGAACTATTTTCCCTTTTGCTGGAATGACACCTCTATAAAATACCTTAGGATTCAGATCCCGGCCAGCTGGACCAAATTTTTGAACTAGACTACAAACCCTTCATAACCCTTGTACTAGAACTTAAAGACTGGCTCCGAATCTTACTTTCATGGCTTGGCAGAATTAAAGCTCTAAAAATGGATACCCTTCCCAAGATTCTATATATTTTCTAGACTATCTACTGGGATTTACCAAAGCATTACTTTGAAACTCTCCAAAAAATTATCACTATAACTTTGTCTGGCAAGGTTCCTTTAAACTCTTTAGTTATAAAATTTTAACACGATGCCAAAACGTTTGGTGCAGGTCTGCCTAATTTAGACTTATACCACAAAGCAACAGTTTGCAATTGTATTTTGGACTTATTCCTAAACTACATCAAAGTTGTCGGTGACCATAGAACATGCTCTGAACCCTTTCTGAGTTCAGGGAGCTTTCTGGATTCACCTAGGGTTGGGCTGGGAAAACTGGGAGCTATATCACTTGTATTAAACCTATTACGTTCCTGGAGTAGGTCAACTAGCAAAGGCCATTTCATATCAACTCTAGGTCCTCTCACGCCTCAAGTGGGTAACCCCCAGATTCTGTCTACCCTGAGAAATACTAACCTTTCATTTCTTCCAGTGGTAACACTTCCTCGAACAAGTGATGTGGTGGGACCTTTGGAGATGAGAGCTCTCTCTAATCTGAAGGGGGACCTCAGATTGCCACTGGGTTCTTGGCTACAAAACTTCCAAATACACAGTTATGTTAATTCTCTTGCTCCTCTTTCTAACCTATTTATGGACCTCATTTGATTTGAGGAGCTGTCTCTCTTCCAAGGCCCCTACACACGTAATCCCCTCAGTTTAATGGTATGCTGCTGAGGGAGCAGATAGGAGACTCCACGTCTGGTTGGGTTGGGGCTTGGGAGGGGACTCTGGGTAGGTATTTTCCTGGAGTCTTCTGGACCAAAACATATACGATGTCTTATAAAATGAATATTTCAAGCAGATTACAGGAACTTAATTTTAAAATAGTATCACAGTGGTACAGGACTCCAGAAAAATTACACAAAATATTCCCTTCTATCTCAGACCAATGTTAGAGATGTCTAATAGACATTGGATCACTGTTGCACATATGTTGGGAGTGTCCCCTTGTAGCGCCTCTCTGGCAGGATATCTCTTGACTTTATAAAGCCTTGAGTAGAATCCCACTATATATAACAGCAGAGATGAGATGACTCTTCTGTCCATGTTTCCAGGTTTGATTTCAAAATTTAAAAAAAGACCATTGAGGCACTTTTTAATAGACATGCATCAAAGTATTCCAAGATATTGGAAGCTAAGTATTAGCAATTCCAAGGATAGTCTGGGTGGAAGCTATAGACTCTCTGAAACATATGGAAGACCTTAAATGCTCTCACCTTGATTTAGAACTCACAGGTTTTTGCTCCACTTGGACTATATGGATAGACTTTCGTGACATCCTCTTTTCTAGGTAGCTGATGGATAGTTCAATCTCATAAATGATATCCCACCACCAAATTGTGGACATAGCCCACAGAGCACCATATTCTTAACTTTCTCTTTTCTATCTGTTTTTCTCTCCTTCTAAATCCTTTCTCTTCTCCCCTTAGTTTCTTTTAGTTCTTGCTGTTCCCTGGTGGGTTGTTACTTTCACAAGATTGCTTATATTCACCAGACGACTTTGAAGCTGCCTGATCCAACTTTATGAAATCCTGTATTGCTGGTCCCTGAGTAGTGACACCTGCTAAGAATAGTATTACTAAGGTAAAATGGAAATCGTTTATTGATATACAGTAATATTAATAATTTTTATTTATATAGTGCCAACATATTTCACAGCACTCACAAGACAAGGGGAAGAGAAACGAGACCACGGTTACATGTAGTAATCAATTGATGGAAACAGTAGGGGTAAGGGTCCTGCTTCAAAGAGCTTACATACTATAAATAATAGGGTGATACAGAAGGTAAAGGGTTTGGAGATGTGCACGGTATGGCAAGGTGGAGAGTGAGGGATGCTATAGACATAGACAATGGTCAAATTAAGCCATATAGTGGCTGAATTGGTATGACTACAGGGGGCGGTTGATTGCGGCTAGCAGGGATTGCAGTCTGTGGGACAGGGAGCACGTTATCAGGCATAGTACAGAGCGGTTTGGTTTAGGAGATATGGTATGCCTCCCTGAAGAGGTGCGTTTTTAGAGCACGCCCGAAGTGAGTCAGTGATTGCCCGGATAGCTTTTGGTAGCACATTCCAGAGGACTGGTGCTGCTCTGGAGAAGTCTTGGAGGCGCGACTGAGAGGTGCGAGTTAAAGGGGCACTTAATCTGATTTCATTGGTGGAGCTGAGGGCGCAGGTTGGGTGGTGGATTGAGATGAGGGAAGCAATGTAGGGTGGCGCGGTGCTGTGGAGAGCTTTGTGGATAAAGGTAATAAGTTTAATTGAATTCTGTATATGACGGGCAGCCAGTGCAGTGACTGGCACAGGGCAGAGGTGTCTGAGTAGTGGCTGCACAGGAAGATGAGCCTGGCTTCTGCATTCAGGATGGATTGGAGAGGAGAGAGTCTGGTGTGGGGGAGGCCGATCAGCAGTGAATTGCAACAATTGAGCTGAGAGTGGCTGATGGCAACAATGAGTGTTTTTAGCATGTTCATAATGAGAAAATGGGGGATTCTTGCGATGTTCATGAGGTGCAGCTGACATGTTCGGGCAAGACATTAGGTGTAGGGGGTAAAGGAGAGATCAGAGTCAAATATAAACTCAAGACAGCGGGCGTGCTGTCTGGGAGTTATGGAGGTGCCACACACTGAGATGGAGATGTCAGGATGAGGTCGGTTAGTAGAGGGTGGAAACAGGAGAAGGTCAGTTTTTGAGAGGTTCAGCTTTAGGTATAGAGAGGACACAGTATTAGAGACACCGGACAGACAGTTACGGGAAGAGGTGTATAACTGGGTGTCGTCAGAGTAGAGATATAGGTGGATAGAGAAGTGGAGCTAACCCACAATAAGGATTGGGACTAAAGACCTGGGAAGATACCCTGGTCTTAAAGTGCTTATATTGGATATGGTAGATAACAGTAGGTGCTGCCACCCAGATTAACCCACCGATGGTGGGAGGGTAGAATATGCTGAAGGAAAAATCTGCTGTGTAGGCGCAACTCTCCAGAGGTTCCAATAAAAGTACTAGAACAATTAGATGAATATCCAACTTCCCGTTTTATTGAATATTGAAATTTAAAATCCAGCATAGAGATAGTACTGAAAGCCAAATCTCCTGATGGTTTGTCCAATAGGGGCTGTGTAGATGGAGAAGAGGAGAGGGCCGAGGATGGAGCCCTGGAGACCCCAACAACAACAGGAAGAGGAGGGGAGGTAGAGCCAGCAAAGGATACACTGAATGAGCAGTCAGATAGGTAGGAGGAGAACCAGGAGAGGGCAGTGTCCTTTAGTCCAATGGAGTGAAACATATTAAGGAGTTTGTGATTGACAGTGTCAAATGCTGCGGAAAGGTCGAAGACGATCAGTAGGAAGTAGTCACCCCTTAATTTGGCTGTCAGAAGGTTGTTTGACACTTTAGCCAGGGCGGTTTCTGTCAAGAGGGTGGTAGCCAGACTGTAGAGGGTCAAGGATAGAGTTTTCTGAGGTATAGCTTATAATGCGGTAGTAGACCAGGCGTCAGATGTTGATAGTATATGCAATTTATCTTACTGTTTCTCAATACATGTCATTGTTTGTACTTCAAAGCTTCAATAAAAACCTTTTGAACATAAAAGGGTATAGTAAAAAAAAACTGATCCGGCACTATATCTCAATACCAGTGTCCTATATTGAAATAACAATAGCATTCATGAATAGGAAAGCATGAATGCACGACATCATGGTATGGCGTATGGGCCTCTGGGAAACCCGGAACATGGATTTCAATTTTGTGTTGTAGCCCCTGTAAGACCGCGTAAAACCCAATTTCAAAGTTGAAGAGTAGTATGTGAGAAGCAGAAATCTGCTTTCCGTGTCTCTCTAAGTCTAGTGGGACTACTGCTATGACTGAAGTAAAAAAGTACTTGAAGTTTCCTACTTATGCTAACATATGTGCATAGAGCTGTTTAACAGTGCACATCAGGGCTGATGCCATCATTGCAGGACCATGTTAGTTAATAGCAAAGCGCCGATTAAGTACAGATGCATTGCAAATTACTAGCAAGAGCATGACCCAATCATAAGATAATGCGAATTTCAGTGTGAACATATGGGTTAGAATTTAGCATGATCGCCTTATGTGACCTGTGTTCATTTCAAAACTGAAATCCATGTTTCAGGGCCCACAGGGGCCCATGCACCATACCATCCTGTAGCGCATGCATACCTTCCCATTCAAGTATGCTGTTATTATTTCAATATAGAACAACATAATTGAGATATAGCGCTGGATCAGTCTTTTTGACTACAACCTCTATAGAAGACAGCATAACTGCAGAATTCTCATACCAGCTCAGAGGGAACTGAGTATTTATTCCAAACAATGCCAATGATTGTACCTATAACACATTTATCCTGTGTTTGTGTCCTGTATTTTGTAAATGTATACCGTGTTTCCTCGAAAGTAGGTCCTACCTCGATAGTAAGACCTTCGGGGTTTTCGGGGAGGCTTGAAATATGTCATTCACTGAGTGGCTGTGATTGGCTCATCGAGCGCCGGCTGTGATCGGCTGCTGGCACTCAATTAGCCTATCACAGCGCTCACTTTGCTGAAGGTGGGGTATTCAAAGCCCCGTCACCAGCAAAGCTGAGGTAGCAGATAGGGAGGACTGTGCAGCTTGCCGCAGTGCTGCCGGAGACCATTGGGACGCCGCGGACCAGATAAGTATATGGCCCTCCACCCCACGAAAATAAGAATCTGTGCCTCTTTTGGGGCAAAAATTAATATAAGACAGTGTCTTATTTTCAGTGAAACACGGTATCATAATTTATTTGGAAAGCTACTAGATCCCTCCTGAAGAAAACAGCCAATTTAAGCAACATAGACATGCTGGTCTGCATGGTGAACTACATGTATCAGAATGGTCTGCCACTTTGTATCCACTCTGTGTGGGAGTATACACCAAGCAGCTACCCCCCTCTATATCAAGAGGCAGTGTGAGTGGCTGTCTCATCGGTGTCCTGCACAGGTGCAATTAGATCCCTCATTTAGTCTGCTACCTGCATGGTGAGAGGATGCATCTATATGCACTCCTTAATCAGTAAGTAATGGCCGTTTTCTGTGATTGGTTTTATATTTCTATATTTCCCCTTCTGTGATGCATTTATATTAGTGTAGGGACCCACAATAACGCAAATAACCGTGAAGTGGTTAGTGGGCTCATGTATCTTGGCCAACATCCAACCAATGCCTTGCATTTATTTTCTATCATTCACATGCAGTGTGGCATTAAGACTCCAGGGGGAGCCCAGGGTGGCAGTACCAATGTGGTTCACTGTTTGAAGTGCAGGGCAACCCGCTGAATTATTATGGCGTCATTTTCTCGCGGACATAAGTCCTAAAAATTGATTTTTCTTACCTGTCTGGAGGCAGCAGATCTTCCCTCCATCGCAGCCGGACCTTCTTTCTTCGGCCCGGCGGATGTGCTCGGCACAACGTAAGCGTGCCGCACGCATGCATCGCCACTCTTTTTTTTTTAACTCTTGCTCTCCCGTGCTCCCGCGCCGGAGAGCAGAAATTCAGCTGCAGGTGTGCCGCGGATACAGACAGTTTCCATAGGCTCCTATGGAAGCCTGCAGAAGCTGTCCGCACGGGAGATCCGCAGAAAATGGAGCATGCTGCGGGTTTTTTCCTGCATGTGCGATCCGCGCGGTAGGGAAAATGGACATCCGCAGGTATTTACTTACCTGCGGGTATCCAATGCATCCCTATGGGCGCGGATCACGCGTGCAGGACACCCGCGCGGATTTCCTAATTCTATTTGTCCAGTGGATATGAGGCCTAAGTATAGGGCTGTTTTCTGTGATTGTTTTTATGTTTCTATATTTCCCCTTCTGTGATGTATTTAACATAGACAATCAGTTGGTTTTGGATTATTGCATTTTGCCTTGTATCATATGGCTACTATCTGCATTTGCATTTTGGATTTTTTCCACCACCGTTCATCAACATTATGGATAGAGATGAAACAAAATTTAGCTCCCTGACAGACTCAGGTTGTTCTAGTTGTTCTCGGGCTTAAGCCCTATTTACACGCAAGGATAATCTTACAAACGATTTAAAGTTTTAGCGATCATTTTGCATAATGTGTTAATAGACACTAATGTCCATTAGCACTTTATCAGCTTGATTTGCTTGTAAAAGGGCCTCCGTGAGCTGTTTACAGAGCCCAGCATGTGGGCTGGGCCCTGCACACAACTGCATTGTTCTCGCACGGGCTGTTGGAAGAATACAATGTAATCTCCGACATCCACTGAGAACACAGCGTGCGGTCCCTGCTTTCTCTTACTTCAGCTGAATGATGAATTTTAAGCTTACCTTAAAATCATCTTTCATCCGAAAAGTGCACAATGGTAGTGTTTACATGCAACGATTATCGCTCATATACAATTGTTTGAAAGAATTTTGAGCGAATCATTGCGTGTAAATGGGCCTTTATACAAGAGGCTTAAGACTTAACTCCTTTAATGTTAAATTTATTAAGAATGTGGGACAGATTTACAACACATTTGTGCCTGGTATCATCTCTGGGCCCTCTTACTCTACTTGCGTGTAATTCACACTTTTTGGCTATGACTGGTGGCTCTTCTCTCTTCACCTAGCAATCTGATACACCATAATAAGGGTTGAGAATATCATTGGGAACTCTGGGTCACCAGCCATAATGTCAATATCATTAACACAACAGCTGTATGAATTCCTTGGCACCCCCCTCCCTGTAGGCTTACCCTCCAACTTACAGTTTGCAAAGCTATGCTTTTTTCCATCACTCACAAACAATCTCTTAATATTGGAGGAGGTGAAGGCCTCCAACCCTACTTTTTTTTGCAGGCTTGGAAGAGGAAGTTGGGGTGCAACTTCACAAGGAAAATGTGGAATAAATCGTTCATTATGTCACACAAGCTCTGTTTCCTGTAAGGGCTTGTTCATGGGAATTGAAAAACAGAAGGCGAGATCCATTCTATAATGGTACCTAATGGCATCAGCTGTACCCCACTGACTATATTGCAGTCCGCCAAGCTTCCGTCCTGCCCTCTGGTATTTTACTAGCCAAAATAGTGCAAATGTTGTGCAATTTTGTTTGTAATTTTAGGATAGATATGCACCAGAGGCACCGAACGTAGTGAACAAACCCTAACTTGCAGAAACTTAGTTTCGGTATTCGTGTATCTTGACGCCACCACAAGTACAGGTGGAGCCAAGATACAAGGAGTTTGACAGGGGGTTGACGCCCCCTGTTACTGATTGGCTGTTCTGCATTCTCACTGTCCTTGCCCTCACAGGTCCTGTAGCCAGCGTCGTCTGCCGTGGAGGAAGGTGAGAGGCGGCGCTCGGTACTTATAAGCGCTGCTGCTCATCTAACGAGGCCACGGAGGAAGGGGAGAGTGCTTGGGCTGCACTCTGTAGCGCTGCTGTGCGATGGACCGCTGACCGGCAGGCCGGTGAACTTCATGGGCTGCAGCACTCAGCGCTTGTGACTTAAGTCGCACGGAACGGTGAGCGCTCATCGGCGGCACTACTGGGGATGGCATTTATACTGACCTTTGCAGCTAGTGTTCTCCCGTGGCTCCCCTACACTCACAGCGTGCAAGGGTGGAGGAAGGGTCGCCAGGGACAGTCACAGCGGGCGGCTCCAAGGCAGTGCAGCTCACATGCGGCCCATCAGCAAAACCATGAAGACAGCAGTGGGAACAAGCGGGCCAGCAGCAAAATCTGTAATGGCGACAAAGGGGCGGCAGGGACAGTGAAAGCCTGGCGTCAACCCCCTGTCAAACACCTTGTATCTTGGCTCCACCAGTACTTCCGGTGGCGTCAAAATACACTAATACCCTTAGTTTCAAGCTTCTATCTTAGTGGTACCGGACCCTTGTGAGCTTCCACAAAACCGACCCTCAGGTTTAAATATATACTGATGTTCTTTAGCCCTGCGTGTAAGAGGTTGGATGTTGTGCTGGTGACAGACACAGAAAGAGGCAGTTCATTGTAGCAATCAACAATTTTAAATTGAGGGGGCGGAGCCTGACTGGCAATGTGAGCAGCAGCACTGCAGCACAGCTCCAGACTGAATCCTATAAATCACCCTGTTATCGGGTCCTTACCTGGGCAGAAACTGCCACAAACGGAGCATAGGCACAGCAGAGACCGGCGGCAGCAGCGTGGACATGAGCCGATGATATGGTGCGAGGCAAGGAGAAGGTGCAGGGGGGAGAAGCAGGCAGCCGGCAAAATCAAAATGGCGCCGGCGGGAAGGAGCAGAGAACAATGATACCGCGGCCCCCCAACAGCAGCACAGACGCGGCCAAGAAGCTGGCAAGGTATGCCAGTGAGGAGAAGGGCAGAGATGAGGAGCCATTAAGCCCTAAGCAGCAGAGGGAGGGTGTGGAGGAGCAGGGAGGCTCAGCAGTCTGCACACAGCTCACAGGCACAGCAGGAGGAGGGGAGGAAGTGCCATATAATAAAACTCCAGCAGGAGGTAAAGAGGGAGACCCCAATACAAGTGGGCAGAATGCCATGATTAATACAAGTGAACCCACTTTGAAAGATATCTTCAGTGAGGTCACAAAATGCAACGCATCCCTGAAAACCCTTAACATACAAATGGGCGCCATGCAGACAAACGTGAATCTGTTAAAGGGGTTGTCCCGCGCCGAAACGGGTTTTTTTTTTTTCAACCCCCCCCCCCCCGTTCGGCGCGAGACAACCCCGATGCAGGGGTTAAAAACAAACACCGGACAGCGCTTACCTTAATCCCCGCGCTCCGGTGACTTCTTACTTACCCGGTGAAGATGGCCGCCGGGATCTTCTACCTCCGTGGACCGCAGCTCTTCTGTGCGGTCCATTGCCGATTCCAGCCTCCTGATTGGCTGGAATCGGCATGTGACGGGGCGGAGCTACACGGAGCTACACCGAGCTACACCGAGCCCCATTGAGAAGAGAAGAAGACCCGGACTGCGCAAGCGCGGCTAATTTGGCCATTAGACGGCGAAAATTAGTCGGCTCCATGGGAACGAGGACGCTGGCAACGGAGCAGGTAAGTGAAAAACTTCTTATAACTTCTGTATGGCTCATAATTAATGCACAATGTACATTACAAAGTGCATTAATATGGCCATACAGAAGTGTATAGACCCACTTGCTGCCGCGGGACAACCCCTTTAAGGCATGACATACAAAAGATATCGGAGCGCCTAACAGAGACAGAATAGCATCTGAGCGATATGGAAGATGTGATACAGCCGCTCCAGAGAGACGTTGTAAAAAGTCTGCATAATATGCAATCCCTGCAGAATAAAATAGATGAACTGAAGAATCGCTCCAGACGCAATAATGTGCGGATTGTGGGCCTCCCAGAGAAGGCAGAGGGGAATAACCCACTGGACTTTTTCGAAACTTGGCTCCCTGAGCTGTTTGGGAGAAAAGCACTAACATCAATGTTCGCAATAGAGAGAGTGCATCGTGTGCCGACACGACCCCTCCCCCCCCGGAGCTCCTGCAAGGCCGGTGCTTCTCAAACTTCTACATTACAGAGACCGCGACGCCATACTACACAAAGCCCGCGAAAAGGGAGAAATCCGCTTTAATGGTGCCAGGGTGTCGTTTTCCCCGGATTTCTCCACTGACCTACAGAAAAAACGTGCAACGTTCATTGAAATAAAAAAGAGACTGAGAAATCTACAAATCTCATACGCAATGCTATATCCTGCCAAACAGAGTTGCAGCACTGGGAAATACGCACTTTTTCGACAATCCAAAAGAAGCTAATTCCTGGCTGGACCGTAATGAGGAACAGATCTGCCGGGGAAGATCGCCACGCGAATCTCCGAGCAGGAAAGATGACGACGATTGAAAAGAAAATACGCACGCTGATGCCCAATCGAAATAGACCGATTTGAAAAAGGAGCTACTGAAAGGGGAAGACTTGAAGACCTCGCCACACCGCCGAGGAATATGGAGGACTGGTACCCCGATCCGATCGTTAAACAATGGATCCCTGAGTTTTATGTTGGGGAAGTTCAGTTTTTGGTCTCTCTTATATTGTGATAGTTCTGCAAAAGTTATGTATAGAAGGGATGTTAATATGCAATAGAAATTTTGTTCAGAGGGGGGGGGGATGTTATTCTGTGTGTACAGCTAGAATGTATGGTGTTACTAGGGGAAAGTTATAAAAGGCGGGAGGGTGGACCAGGATATTTACAGATGGGTTGTAATAGTTTGATCTCAGATAAGAGTGATGTTCTGCAGTACTTAGACAATGCATGTGTGATATATGACAGCCTGCGTGATCATGATAAGGAGACACGGATCATCCCAGTGCGACTCGCTCACTTAGGCGGGACTGGCGGGGGATGCCTGGAACATGTAATTCTGAGGAATATAATACACAACGGAAATGAGTACCAAAATTAGAGTCATCTCATGGAATGTGAGAGGAATGGGTGACCCGGCGAAACTGTCAGCGGTATTGCAAGTAATTAAAGAACAGGGCCCAGCCATTATATGTCTACAAGAAACCCACTTAGCTAAAGACACTATAGACACCTTTAAAGTAGCGGGAATGGGACATAGCTTTCACTCTACGCATACGAGGCACTCCAGAGGCGTCAGCATAATCATACATAGAAACATCCCGTTTAAGTGCTTCACACAGAAGATAGACGTGGAGGACCGATTCATCTGCTTAAATTGCAAGGTATATAACTATACCTGTGTCCTCATCTCAATATATATCCCACCCCCATATAACAGCTCAGTAATGCGTCAAGTGCTGGGATTTGCGGTGGAGACACCGGATGCTCCAGTACTTATCGGAGACTTCAACTCGGTTATTACCCCCTTGCAGGACAGGTTACGAGTCGAAAATACCCCGGGAGAGAATAGTATGACGTCGCTAGGATGTTTATTAGTGGAAACGGCATTGCTAGATATATGGAGAACGAGACACCCTAACGACAAGCAATATTCATGTCATTCAACTACATATCAATCCCTATCAAGAATAGATTTAGCAGTGGGTAATGTTAAACTGTATGGGGACACATTATCCATTGAATATCTACCTAGAGTCATATCGGACCACTCCCTGCTACGATTAGACATACAGCACTGCAACAACAACATTTATACCCGTAAGAGGCGGAAACTAAATCCCCACTGGTTAAATATACTGAATAAAGAAAACACTAAAATCGCTCTAGTGGAGTACTTTGAATTAAATAAAGGATCAACAAATATGACGGTGTGCTGGGAGGCAATGAAAGCCTACATGAGGGGAGTATTTATACAGCAAATCACCCAGGCAAAAAATAGCCATAAAGAAAGGAGACAGAGACTGCAAAAGGGTCTAAAAGAATCGGAAGACAAACTTGTGACAGAAGGCACTACATCAGCGCTGCAGGCCTGGAAGGAGGCCCAAGAAGCATTAAATACATACACTCTGGAGACGGCGGCCACCAAAGAAGGGTTTCAAAAACAGTCCTACTATGAAGAGGGGGAGCGTACGGGACATATGCTAGCGGTAATAGCCCGGGCACAGAATAGCTCTAGAACTTAAAGATGCGCGGGGTAGTATTACTAGGGATACGCCCTCAATTAGGGAGATTGCTAAGGATTTTTTCTGCTCCCTGTACTCCTCCAGACTGAGTAAATCTGCGGAACAGATAGAGGACTATCTGGCAGAAATAACAACACGCAAACTCTCGGAGGAGCAAAAAAGCTTTTCTTGACGTGCCACTAGATTTAGAGGAGCTGCAGGAAGCGGTGAAAAGCATGCAAAACAACAAGGCCCCTGGGGAGGACGGTTTTCCTATAGAATATTATAAGCAGTTCGCGAATATCTAGTTACCACAACTCTTGGACACTATAGGGGAGGAAGAGCAGGGTGAACTACCGCCATCTATGAAAAAAGCGAAAATAACAATTCTACTAAAATCAGATAAGGACCCCCTGTTGATGGACTCGTACAGGCCAATCTCACTGTTAAATACAGATGTTAAAATTATAGCAAAAGCCCTGGCAAATAGACTTTCCAGAGTGGTATCCACCCTGGTACATCCGGACCAAAACGGGTTTATACCAGCGAGGTCCACAGCAGCGAACATACGCAGACTGTATTTGAACCTCCAAATTCCAACAGACAATGAGGGAAACAGAATAATATGCTCCCTAGATGCCGCTAAGGCTTTTGACAGTGTTGAATGGTTATATCTTTGGTAGTACTAGAAAAAATGGGGTGCGGCCCAGGGTTCCTGCGTATGGTCAGACTGCTGTACACAAACGTGGGGGGCGGATGTGTTCATCAACGGGGGGTCCTCTGATATGTTCCCACTACACAGGGGAACAAGACAGGGGTGCCCGCTGTCACCACTGTTGTTTGCACTGGCAATCGAACCACTTGCGTGTAAAATACGGGCTCACCCGGGAATAGCGGGTTTCCGGAGAGGAAATATGGAGGAAAAAAATCGCTTTATATGCGGATGATATACTCCTATTTCTAGAGGATGCAGGGGGGTCTTTGGAGATGACTATGCAGACAGTTAAAGAATTCAGATCCTTCTCAGGATTGACGATCAATTGGTCTAAATCAGTAATAATGCCAGTGGATGTCCCCGAACTGCAAATTATTAATAAAGAAATAACTATAAAATGTACCGCGACATTTAAATATCTGGGAGTTAACATCACTAGAAAGGTCAGTGAATATGGGAGGATAAATCTAGAACCACTCATTACCAGGTGGAAACAAAAACTTCATGTGGTGCAAACTTCCATTGTCAGTGATAGGGAGGACAAATCTCATTAAAATGATATGGATGCCGCAGCTACTATACTTGCTGCATAATTCCCCACATTGGATAACACAGCGCTTTTTTAAAATAAAATCAACAGAATGTTTGGAGAACTTGTATGGGGGGGGGGGGGGGGGGGGGAGTCCCTCGCATTAAACTGGAAGTGCTGAGTAACCCTAAAGAGAAGGGCAGATTGGCAGCACCCAACCCCCTGTCATATTTCATAGCTTCCCAATTACAACATCTTAGGGGTTGGGAATCGGAGGAAACACAAGATGCTTGCTTCCAGATTCTGAAGGAATGTTTCGCCGGGTCCCACTTATTCGAAGTTCTAGAGAGAGGTATGTTCAGCAGAAATGGTCAAAATACCTCCACGCTACTACTTATTCACAAAACATGGTGGAAAACTAGGTCTATGTTGGGAAAAACTAGTTGCACACAATACACTCCAATATGGAACAATCCATGTTTCCCAGAAATTTATAAATTGCAGGATTTCCAGGGATGGGAAGATAAAGGAATTATAAGAATGACACAAATATTAGCTGGAGGGGAGATGAGAACCTTCGAGCAATTAAGAGAAAACTATGATCTATGAAATAAGGAATTTTATAAATACCTGCGGTTAAGACATGCCTTCCGGGAGGAGGTGGCCATGACGGAAATAACGGTAGCAACAAATATAGTGGCTAATATAATTGGAACCGCAAACACTACGGCTGGGAAAATCACGCAACTATACTGTCATGTGCAGGACACAGTGAACGCACGCAACCCAGTGCGGTCCAAGGCAAAATGGGAAGAGGACATTGACCCTATTGAGCAGTCGCACTGGGAGGAAATCCCACAAATGATACCTAGTTTGTCTCTGAGTGAGTCGCACAGGCTGTCTCAAATATACTTGATACATAGAGTATACCAGACCCCAGCCTTTCTACATAATATAGGAATAAGAACTTCACCTATATGTGCAAGATGCAAGACCCACACGGCAGACCTAATCCATATGATGTGGCGATGCCCAAAGCTGCATAGATATTGGACCGAAATATGTGAAATAATTAATACAACATTCGGAATAACTTTGGATCTCACACCGTTTGTGTGCATCCTGGGCTACATCCACGACTTAGCATTAGATGAAAACGAAAAGCTAGCGATAGCCAGACTGCTATATATGGCAAGAAAAACGATTGCACAGTACTGGCTGGATGAAGACCCTCCCACAATAGGTAAATTTAAAAATAAAGTTGCCCAAATACTTCCATGGGAAAAAAACATATATGTTAAACGCAAAAATAGCCAAAAATATTACGATATATGGCTTAGATGGATACAGGCTCAAGCCAGAGCAAATCTAGGACAGATAGTGGGATAGGAAGTGCACGGGCGGAGAGAGATATGGAATGCCGTGTGGGTCAGCATCTGTAACTATGATATCTAAGGGAAGGAGAAGTAAATAAATAAAAGGACCATAAATAAATAAATGAATGAAAAAAACACAAAAGATGAGTGTGGGGGGGGGGGGGAAATATATATGGTTTATTGAGAAAGAGGAAACAGATAAACAGAACAACGGTAGTAATAATAATAAATCTTTGGTGACATATGGTACATGGAAATATGTGAGGCGGAATAGAGAGAGAGATCAAATAACTGATGGTGGCATTTGTTCACCCCCCTCTGGGCCGAGCAGGAACAATCTGCATTTGTATCTGGACGACGAGAGAAAAGAAAACAATGGAACTATAATGGACATTTATCGTTTAAAACCCTATTTGTTTATAACATAACCAGAAACACGAGATGGAACTTACTGAACCTAAGCTACTCATATATACTGGACCAAGGGAGGGAGGGAGGAGGGGGTTGAGGAGGGAAACAGTTATGGACAATGATGACTGATAATATTGGAAATATGTAAAAGAAAAGTTGGAAATGTTCAATAAAAAATATCTAATTAAAATTTTTTTTTTTAACTTAAACAAATATTATTTAAATTAGCAGTCCATAGGTGGGTGTAAGTACTTGATAAATAACCTCTCTCACCAGTAGAAAACATTCTTCTTGAAGTGATGGTAACTTAACTCCTTTTTCTGGAACACAAGCTGTTATTTAGGCCTGTGTCACACGAATGTATTTGCATACAAACATTTTGCATGCACAATTTGCAATAAATAGAACCCATTGATTTCAATGGGTTCATTCACAAGTGCATATTTTGAGCGTGCAATTGTGTTGTGCAAAAAAAATGCAGCATGCTCTATTTTCCTGTGCAATTGCACAGGAAAAGAAACATCTTGAAGTCATTAAAATAATTGACTATTTCAATGGCTGAGAGCATCGGTGCATGTTTTTTTGCATGCGCAATTGCACATGACTTGTGCAAAACGTGCAGTAAAAACGCTGTTGCACATGCCAATATGCAAGGCCCGATGTGCAAAAATGCAGCACAAATATGTATATGCTTGTGCAACACAGGCCAGATGCTTTTCATTCTGTCACAATTATCCTTTTACACATTGGACATCAGTTTCTCTAAAATGGCATTTCCATATATACCTGAACTGGTTAGAATTTAGCAACTCACTTTCAATAGTTCCAATCCATATAGATGTAGAGCTCTGACAATAGTTTCAGGTACTTTTGCTTATAATGGCAGCTGCTGGGATTCCGCATCCAGACCCCTTCTATTAATGTTGGTAAAAGCTGGCTAGCTATGCATACTCATTCCCCCCTATACATAGCACATACAGGGGCTTAACACATTCCTGACTGCATTTCAGCACAGGATGAATGCACAGAAGCCTTCACTCATATATGCACTTCTCTCAACTTACTTCATTTTAAGCATTTAGCCTATGTATGTATGTTGTTTCAATGGCTCGGTGGGTCCTCCAGAGTAGCTCCACAGTCACAAGTCCTGTAACACCTGGCTATGTGCTCATTCTGAGACACAGAAGGTGTCATACGTCTGAAAGACCCTGTCTTTCCCTTTTTCTTCACGAGCCTAAGTTAACTACTTGGCAACAGCTGGCTACTGATTGGCTGTTTGTCATTCAAGCCCTGATTTTTAGAGGGGGAAGGGTCAGAGCCAAGAATTGGAAAGTGAGCAGGGCGAGGCAAGATGTTGGGAGGAGTTTGGAGAAAGTGTGGGAGAGAAGACAGGAAGTGAAGGAGGAGTTAGAGGGAGTAGTGATGAGGTTGTCAGAGGACTTGAGAGGAGGTGCACAGCAGGGTGGAGAGGTTTAAGGTTGTCCGAAGTTGGAAGCAAGCATTTACAAGCTTCCAAACCAAGCGCAGTGTGGAGGAGAAAGATTGGAACCCATCTACACAATAGTGAGCTGCACAAGCCCCTTTTAAAACCAGGGAAAGTGAAAGAGGCCCAACTTTAAAATAATTTCATTAACTGCATTATAATCTTTAAGAAATCAACCCTCAGATAACTAGGACTGTGCAAATTCTTGCTGAGTAACCTTTGAATGAAAAGAGAGAGATCATTTAAGTTTAAACTGTATTGTACTAAACCGGCATTTGGAGCAATGTTATTGTCTAAGCAATACCTCTGCCATTACTAATGAACTGTACCTGTTGTTTTCTGAATGTTACTAAAAGCTGAAGTAAACTGAGTACCTCCAGTTTTCAAATCAAAGCTACAAGGACTTGTGTCAATTATTTCCTCATTAACCCTTTGAGTCCATTAAGGAAGAGATACTGGCGTCACGTGACAAACCACCAAAAGTTGCAAAGTTTTACTATTTAGTACTGGTTATGATCATTTGATCCCTATATGAATGTGTTTTGAGTCTTATCTTTTTGTACTAATATGAGTGTAGCGGCCCAGTACATGCTTTCCTGGCCCCCTCCATATTGTCATACATGCATGTCTTATGTAGATGCTCTGTGCAAAACTGTCTTGTCATTCTGTTATGTGTATTGTACAGCTGCAGCATGTTATAGGTTAATGTCTGCAAAGTATGAGCTGTCTGTCTGCAAAATAAATAATTTCTATCCTGTCACGTGGTATAAGAGAGGCTATAAATGTGAGTGCATGAGAGCGGGAAAGGAGTTCCATGTTGAGTGCTAGCTTAAGTCCTATCTGGAGGCACACCACAGAGGCACATGGTGACACCTACAGCCCTCATGTGTTGAAAATGAAAGAAGAGGAGAGGTTTCCCGTGTACGAGAATCTACATGTATTATAAGTGAGTCCCAGAGAGAGATAGTGAGAGCAAGAGCAGTTGTGAGCAAGTGCGCTTCAAGGCCCATTGCAGAGGTACTCAATTGTTTGTTTTACAAACCCGTGCGTTCCGAAGTCTGGAACCGCCTGGTAGAGGTACTCTACAGTCATTGTTCACACTCAAGTGTCTAGAAGTCTGAATCCCGCTAAGTGGAGGTACGCATCTTTATTTGGTCACGCACGGGTTGATCTAAAGTCTGGGTCACCATGTGGAGGTACGACTGTCAAGTTTATTGAATTTGCCTGCACTGTCTCTCCTTCAAAGTGTGACTTGTAGTGTTGAAGTTTTCCAGTATAGTGATTTTCAGGCCCTGACCGTTCCCGGGGACCTGAGGCACTCAAACTGTCTGTGACTCGTTTATTTTTCCCCATCGATGGTCGTGCTGGGGGGTGCCAGAATGGTGGCGTCACCCGTGACAAATCCCTCTACATCTGTTATCCTGTTTATTGGGCATCCCCATGCCAGGGGTGTCCGGAAGAGGTCCAGATCTGCCCTGGCCTTAGTTACATGCATCCCTCCAGAAGGGAGTGTAATAAGTGCTGCCGTGACAAGCCAGCACCTTGCCCTCCCAAGCTCCTCAGCATATGCCTTGTGTCCGGGGTCACACTACGGAATGCTGCATGAGTAATTTTTAAGCTATGCGGAGTTATTTCACGATATGCGGTTCAATTTATTGGTATTATTATTTATTTATTTATCTATCTAAGTATTTAATGAATTTGTTGCATGTATTTCATATATTGTTCATTTAATTGATGATAATTTTTACTTGTGTCTATGTTAGTACTGTTATGGATAAAATGGTGTATGTTTTTTGATGTAAGAAAGGAAATGTTAATATTTGAAATATGGGTAAAGCAGTAAAGAGTTTATCTTTGGTCATGCTGCCGTATTGATATACGGTAGCTTTATTTATCAATGTTTACGTATGGAGAAGATATATGCAACATGCGATCAATGAATTGTAGTGTCAGCTAACAATAAAGTTTTTGAAAGTATCACAAACGGATAGACAGAGCATTGACGTCACCACGCCATGTGGAATGCATGCCCTATCCCCTCTGTTTTCCATGGTATGCAACATGGGCAAGTCCGCCAACTTAGTACTCTGAACCCGGAAGTCGACGCCATGGCCCACTGTTGGCGGCGTCCTGAGATATCAGCTGTGAGTTTCTTAAAGTTCTATAAATGTATGTACTTGTCAATTTGTGTTATGTTTGAAAAAGACATCTCAGAGCAGTGAAACGCGTTGCATTCCCACCTTGTATCTATGCCTGTCACAATAAAATAAGCTTTATTGGATATTTTTGGTGGTAACCTTGGGTGCCTACTTCAAGGAGTGCATGGGAACATTTTTGTTTTTACTTATGGCATACACGGGTAATTGTGGATTTTGATGCGAAATCGCTGGCAGAGTTGGTTATTATATGCTTATTTCGTGTAAAAGATTTGTCAAAATGTGATTGTTCTCAGCAAGAGAAACGACGTAATCTTGTAGATATGATACCTTTTAATGGCTAACAAAAATACATGATGTTATAATAGCGAGCTTTCGTACCAACGCGGGGTTCTTCTTCCGGCTTAAATGGATTGGATCTGAAGAGGCATGCATATTTATACACACTTATAACATACATACTTATGACAAGGCACAGATATGGATGTGATTGGTTCGCACTTAAAAGGAGTTCTGCAAAACAGAAAACAAACTTTTTTTGTCTAGGCACTGATAGCGGAGTGAAAGTTTTATGATCCCTAAATTACTGTTGGAGGGGGGGAGGTCAGCAGGCTTGACTTTCTACAAGAGATACACAAACATTTTTAGCTAAATACTGATAAGGGAGTGAAAGTTAATGGCCCCTGAATTACTGTTGATGGGGGTCTTATCTGTGCAATCAAGTCTCACACTTCCCATTCACGCATAAATCCTCGGGAATGGGAAGTGTGAGACTTGATTGCACAGATAAGACCCCCATCAACAGTAATTCAGGGGCCATTAACTTTCACTCCCTTATCAGTATTTAGCTAAAAATGTTTGTGTATCTCTTGTAGAAAGTCAAGCCTGCTGACCTCCCCCCCTCCAACAGTAATTTAGGGATCATAAAACTTTCACTCCGCTATCAGTGCCTAGACAAAAAAAGTTTGTTTTCTGTTTTGCAGAACTCCTTTTAAGTGCGAACCAATCACATCCATATCTGTGCCTTGTCATAAGTATGTATGTTATAAGTGTGTATAAATATGCATGCCTCTTCAGATCCAATCCATTTAAGCCGGAAGAAGTACCCTGCGTTGGTACGAAAGCTCGCTATTATAACATCATGTATTTTTGTTAGCCATTAAAAGGTATCATATCTACAAGATTACGTCGTTTCTCTTGCTGAGAACAATCACATTTTGCTCTACTGGCTAACACGGTACCAGATCTTTGTAAAGATTTGTCAGTGATGGTGATCAATGAATGGAACAGGTTACCACAGGACGTGGTGATTTCTCCTTCAATGGAAGTCTTCAAACAGAGGCTGGACAGACATCTGTCTGGGATGATTTAGTGATCCTGCACTGAGCAGGGGGTTGGACCCGATGACCCCGGAGTTGGTCTCTTCCAACTCTACCATTCTATGATTCTATAAGTCAGTTTACCGACCAGTTGGTTTTTGGAGTATGAGTGGATATTAATAAACCCAGCAGAGGCACATTTAATCAACACTATTTTTTTCATCCTTGTGCAGCTCTGTGTGGCCTCCATATTTAGTCCGTATGTACATTTCAGTGCCCACTGTAACCAACCAGTGCTCAGATGTAGAGGGATTACAGAGAGCAAGTGTAATTGTTTTATCTCCCCCTATTTGCATATTACCCAGAGCAGCATGAATGGCCTTATAAGTCTCCTCACTCACTCAACCTTCTAGGTGCTCTCCCTAAGGCCTCATGTCCACGGGGAAAATCAGATCCGCTGCAGATTCTCCATGGAGAATCTGCAGCGGGTCCCTCCTGCCCCGCGGACATGGGCGCTGAAAATAGCAATTTAAAAGCATTTACCTATCCGTAGCGGGCGGGGACGCTCTGCTCTTCCTCACGGCCGGATCTTCATTTTCGGCCGGCGGATGAATTCCTCACGCCGGCGGCACGTCGCCGACGTGCCGCGCGCATGCGCCGGGCACATCCGCCGAGCCGAAGCAAGGGAGATGCGGCCGTGAGGAAGAGAAGACCTTCAGCGCCCGCTCCGGGTGAGTAATTCTTTTAAATTCCTATTTTTGGTCTCCGGACCGGACGGCTTCCATAGGCTTCAATAGAAGCCCGCGGGAGACCCGCATGAAAATGGAGCATGGTCCAGATTTTTTCATGCTCCATTTTTAAAAAAATCTCTTTTATTGACCATCCGCGGGTATTTATCTACCCGCTGGTGGTCAATGCATCCCTATGGGGTGCGGATCCGCGCGCGGGAGATCCGCTGCGGATCCTAAATCATATTTTCCCCGTGGACATGAGCCCTAAGGAGAGAAAATAGCATTCCAGCCCACATCACAGGCCTCTCGCTAGCCAAGCCAGAAACCTACTGCACACTGATGAGGGGCAAACACCCTGAAATAGCTGTCTGCGTATGGGTTCTGGCCTGGCTTTCAATTCCCAGTGATTGTTACAAGACTTGTATAAAGAGTCTAACATTGACTTGCAGGAATGCTGCCTTCCAATAGGTGACGCTGTCATCTCTCTTATTTAGGTAGTATCTATGCACCCTATATCTCCATGTCTATACTATGAATGAAATATAAAAAAAAACAATCCATTTTCGGAAGTGTGGGGGAAGCATCATAAAATGGGGTGCGGAAAAAACGTCAATTGTGTTGCACCAAATTTATAATGCCACAAGCAGCAGTTTGATAACTTTTCTCCAACTTTTGCCTGTATTTTAAATTATATACAATGCAACACTATCGACAACTCTCCCCCATAAACTTATGTTATTTACAGGGCATAAAAGGAGCTTTCTGTAGCCCATGTTTTAGCTTTAAACCAATGAAATTCCTGGGCCACCTGCCAGGAGTGCCAACAGCCAGGACACACACAGGAGGAGACTGAGGCAGCCTGTATGTGAGGAGACATGTAGTAGAATGTAGAGGGAAGTAAGGAGCACAGCAACTATATAAAGAAACTCAAGGAGAATGAGAGCTCACAGGCACAGACGACATCCACAGAGAAAACATCACCCTAGTGGCTCTCCATGGAACTTGAAATCTTCCTCATGTTTTTCCTGTGTGGCTGTGAGTAATGTTTTTCATTATTTTGAAATATAATGTCAAGTTGTGTTATCAATTCATATGTAATAAGACACATTTCCAAATTAATCCGCCACCTACTTTAGTATCACACATTTACAGTAACATTTTCTATCATATCGGCAAAGAAATTACTTTAGAACTAGAAGTGACACAAACATTTTCGTTTGTTTGAATAGATTTTGCGCAATAATCATCCCGTGTAAATTGCCCTTAAGGAATTGTACTTAAAATAGACATGCACTGGCTTCAGTGCCTTTTATTAGGTATATACCTAATTTGAGTGCTGATTGACCTTTCCTGGCCCCCTCGCTTGATCTCACTTTGCCACACTACGATTGTACTAAATACTTGCTACCTCACTGATACTGAAGCTCATCTGACTACTGCACACCATCCTCTTCCACATGTCCTAACTCTCCCATATCTGACCAATGGTTTCTACCAAAATATAGAATGACTCTAAAGTACACATCGTCTCACCAGAAAGCCAAATAGAATTGAGATATTGAGTGCAGGATGAATTGGGGTATCGACACAGCAGAAAATACAGAAAACTCAAACATAAAAGCAGCTTTCTAGATGCCTCAATAATAAAGCTATAAAATAATAAAAGTATAGGTTTTAATACAAATAAAACCAAAATATGTCCAAAATGTTTGTTTATTTTTTTTCTTTTATACTATGTAGAAAACAAAACAAAACACTAAACATTATATGTTAAATAATTACTTAAGTTATGTCAACTTGTTTTGTAGAACGGCGGGTATAGTCAAACTCCCATAACTCTAAAGCCGGGCTCACATAACTGTATCGGACGCTCGGAGCAGATCCCGGATCTGAGCCCCGCCTGTGACCTTGCATACAGCACTAACCTATATTGAGTATGGCCGCCTAGGCTCATAGGCAGTTATGCGCAGTACAAGTTTTTTTTTGTTTGTATTTCCCGCGCTTTCGCTTAGCGATGACGTGGTTAGCTGCAGCTGATGCGCAATGTTAATTGCATATGGGCTGAGGGTCAGACATCTACATTTACTTCAATTGAGGCAGTCTGTGTGGATTCCGTCGCAAAATACAGCATGCTGTGATTTTTCTTCCACTCACAGAATATTCGCAATTCGGATCTGCAAGTGTGAAGGAAAAATCTAAACTACATTCCGTTCAATGCCTGTGTTTTGCCACAAAAAGTCTGCTTGGACACAATCATGGATTCCGCAATTAAAATCCATTCATGTGAGACCACCTAAGGTCCTGTTCATACATGTGTAACTCCCATCCGTGTATTTCATGGACAGCACATGGACCTATTAGACTAGTCATATGTGCATTTTTCACATGGCCTGAGGGTCTGTGTGGAGAAAAATAAAGAAATTGCAGTATGTCCTATGTAGGTCAAAATCAAGATCATTAATCAGATTACAAAGTTGTGCCTAAGTGAAAGGGCCCTTATAGAAAACTCTCGATTACAGGATAAAGAGGAGCAAAATGACTGGATTCATAAAATGATGTGATCTGCTAAAGACAACGGATTACTAATTCTGCAATCCTTGTTACAACGCCCTGAATTATCCTTCTGTGCAATGTTAAGCTGTTTAAGGGTGTTTTCACACAGGTTTTTTTTAAATTTGCGGCAGTGTTTAGAGCCAAACCCAGAAGTGAATCCAGCAGGAAGAAGTCCTTCCTTTATATTTCCCATTCCTTTTAAATCCACTTCTGACTTTGGCACAAAAAGAACTGCATAAAAATCTATGGCTGCTGTCCAAAATATGTGAAGCAACCCTGAAGGCTCCTCTACGTGGGACAATTATCGTTAAAAAAAATAGTTGAAACAAGTGAAAGTGAATGACAATTGTGTAAACACAGCCAATGATGATCAGTCGCTGTAAAATGCTCGGAATGACCAATAATGCTTAACCCTTTCCAATCCAATTTGTATTCTGGCTTTCCTAGGGGGCTTACTCTTTTTCTGCTGTTATACAATGGCGCTATATGCTGGCTAAAGCCAGTACTGCATGAGGTGATACATTGGATAGGGTCCGACAGCAGAGAGGCTGGCAATATACAGTAAGAGAACTCTGACGGATGTCTTCCAACATCGGAGTTGTACAACCTTAAATCATAATGTCTTTAGACGTCAAGACTGTGGATTGGAGAGGGTTAACCCTTTGCAATCGAATTTTGGATTCAGGGTTTTCTAGGGGTTTTCTCTTTCTGCCATTATACAATAGTGCCATCTGCTGGCTAGAGCCAGTGCTGCCGTATGTGACATGCTGGAGAAGCCCCTGACAACAGAGCGGCCAGTAATATACAGTAAGAATACCCTGCCAGACGTCTTCTGATATCGGAGCTGTACAGGCTTCAATCATAATGTTGGAAGACGTCAGACAGTACATTGGAAAGGGTAACACAGGCCCGCTGTCTTCTTGTCCCAGCATTGTATGCCAGGTAGCCCCCTCATCCTTCCTTTTTTCCAAATTCCATTAAAGTCTATGGTAGATTTCTGTGTATCTCAGCAAAAGATAGGGCAAGACCTATCTTTTCTCGCTGCGTATAAGATCGGCAAAAATGGTCACGTATGTGCTATTGATCCCGGCGCTATTTTTTAGCGTTCATCTGAATGAACACATTGAATTCCAGTTAATAAGGTCTAAGGGAATTTTCACATGTAGCAGAAATGATGTGGATTTTCTGCCGCAGAATGGGCTACAGAAAATCCACCACATTTTACAGAACAGGCATTGTAGGTAAGATTTGAAGAAATCTCAACCACAAGCTGCAGGATAAATATGAAGTACTTTCTTAAAGTGGTTTTTGGGGCAAAAGCTCTTAACCTATAGATGGAACAAATTTTGCCTTGGCTGGCAGTATGGTGCAGAAGATTACCTTGTCTTGACCCATCAAAAAGCTATTGTTCTCTTATCTTAACACAACAAAACCCATTGTAAAGCAATTCAAAGTGTGAATAGCCCACCCTGATAGCAGAGTACTCAGTGATATCATGTCCCTTTACTCTTTAGCTTAACTCTTAAACCATCTGTATCCTTGGAACAGGTCATCAATAGTTAATCACCAGGGCCCTACTGCTCAGGATCCTCGGCTGATCGCCCAGCTCACTGTCATTGCAGCAGAGCCAGATGTCATCATTGCAGCAGAGCCAGATGTCATCATTGGGCTCGGGACCAGAAGTGCCATTGCCGGCTTCACTCCTATTAAAATCCATGGGAGCTGAATCCAGCTATTATACTTTCTGCACTTCTGCCTCGTACACTGGGGTTGGATCAGCCGATCACTGGGGATCCTGAGCGTCAGGTCCAGATTTCTCATTAGCACTCCAACACTATATATTATTAAATTAATTGGAACACACTTACCTGCGCGCGCTGAACGGTGGCACTGCGGAGTTGCCAGGTGAAGAGCATTCGGATAGTACAGCTACTTGCCCATCACAGAACCCAACTACTCAACGAATCCAGAAGTCTGGCTGATCTGGCAGTCAGGAGACTTGGTAAGGCCAGAATCACATGAGTGTATGTGTATTTGTGCACATGAGTGTATTTTACTGTTCTTTTTGCACCCGCATGGCATGTTCATTTGGGCGTGGCAAACAAAGACGCACCCATTGAAATGGCTAATTAGTCTAATGAGTTCCAGTTGTGTTCTTTTTTGAGCGCAATTACACACATCTAATCTAGCGTATTGCACGTGCATTTGTGCACACCCACCCCCTCCCCCATTGACCTCTATGGGGACCTTTTGTGCGCAAATTCATCGGAAAAATAAACACGCTGATGTATTTTTTTTGCGTAACTGAAATTTGTGTGCAAAATACAGGCATGTGAACAAACCCATTGTAATCCATTGGTTCTATTCTCTGCGTATTGCGCACGCATATACATTAGTGTAAATCTGGTCTTAGGACTCCTTCACACGACTATTTTGCCGCAATAAACGCTGACCGAAAATTGCGACCATCTGAAGCATTGGATTCCAATGTATCCATTCAGATGGGCGATATACGGCGTCTCTCTCTGCAGGGGGAGGAGGCTGAAAGAGCTGGGAGCAGTGCTCTGAGCTCCCGTCCCCTCTCTGCCTCCTCTCCACCCCCTGCACTATTTTCAATGAGGAGAGGCGGGACAGGGGTGGAGCTAATTACCGGAACTTAGCCCCACCCTCGTTCCACCTCCTCTCATTGCAAATAGTGCAGAGGGGCGGAGAGAAGGTGGAGAGGAGGCAGAGAGGGGGTGGGAGCTCAGAGCACTACTCCCGGATCTTCCAGCCTCCTCCCCCTGCAGAGAGAGAGAGACCGAATATCAGCTGGGCGTGAAAACCCAGCCGATATACGGTCGTCTGAATGCACCCTTAGGGAGAAGGTCAGTATAAAAGCAATGGGAGGGCAGGACTATATATGAATGCGCTCTGCACTGCATCCTATTGTGTCTACAAACTGGTGCTCTCATAGGTTTAATTAATTGCTGTCACTCTGACCCAGCTATGTTCCTCCATTCTTCTGGATTAACCCCTTCTGTTTTGACTTGGATTTGACTTACAGTAGGACTATCTGACTTCCAATTTGCCTGCTATCCTGATTATATGGTCCATCTTGATTATTTGACTCTGCTAAGCACTTCCCCCTGATGTGGATATCCTTTGACATTGGGGCGGCGTTCACACATGGCGGTTTTTTTTGTTGCCTTTTTGAGCCACAATGAAAAAAAAAGCGTAAAAAAAAAACAGATCCTGTCAAAAACCAGTATGCTTTCTCTCTCAAAAATATATGGATTGCTAAAAACTCACATTTTTTGAAAACATTTTTTTTTCAATGCTTTATTTTAATTGTGGCTCAAAGACGCCATGTGTGAACAAAGCTTTAGTCCTCTAGCGCGCTAACTTATTTAGAGCAGTTTGCTGTCCATGTTAATTCACAGGCAACATATGGCCCTATTATAGCCTACCGGCTATGCAGATTGACGTTTTTTCACGTGGACCATCGCAAAAAACTTATCGCATGTCCTATTCCTGTCTGTATCGCGGACGAGAAATAGGATATGCTAATGAATGTTTATGTGCCATGTCCATGCAAATCAATGTGTGTCGCTCCCGAGCATCTCATGCACAACTCGCACACACAGGAAGTGCGCACCCGACCAACAGCTGCTATTATTTTGTTTCTTCCCTGCAAAATGCAAGCGGAGCAGCACTGATTGCAGCCGGCACTCCCCATAGTCATTGAACTGAGAAGTCCAGGTGCCGGCTGCAATCGGTGTAGCTCCTTTTGTGTTTTGCAAGGAAGAAACATTGCTGTGTAACAGTAGCCTTAGGGTGCCTACCCACTAGCGATATGTTTTCTTGCGATGCGAGAGCAAGTGAAAACGCATGATTATGAAACCAATGATTTTCAATGGTTTCATACTCATTTGCGATTTTTCACTGCAGCCTCGCAGCGCTAAGACAAATCTACGATATTGCTCATTGTCTTTAATGGGACTGTCAGCAGCAGCGCCGGCCCCATTGAAAGCAATGGGGTAGCATCACAGAGTGCATTTCTGCCACGCAAATATACAGTGTGTTTACTGTTTACTCAGCCGAAGGGCACTTGTACCCGCGTATTTCACCTGCTCCCGCGTGTATTTGTGTGTGCAAATACACCACCTTTGCACACACAAATAAATGTGTACAAAATCATGTTGATTTTGTGCTTATGTGAACCGCAAATACGATTTCTGCATGTGTCGCATGCATTTATGCAAACCTTTTGACTTCAATGGGCCCTTGCGCTGTGCAAATGTGCACAAAATAGACTATTTTTTTTGTGCGACTGAAATGCGCAACCAAAATCCTCACTCGACCAAATCCATTGAAATCAATGGGTTATATTCACTGCGTATTACGTGCGCAAAGTTTGCTCACATAATAAGCTACACAGATACAGCTGTGTGTATCCGGCTTACTTCCCAATATTGACCCTGTGCTGGCTTATTACTCCCCAGCCTACCAGTCAGTGGCTACTCTGCAGATGTTAAAGTGCAGGAACCAATGGTAATTTCAACATGAATGTAGAAGTGCAATTGCCTCGTGTGGCACAGAGTGAAAGCTCTCGCCTACGACCTGAAGGTTGCAAGTTCAATCTCTGCGTGAATCAGGTAGCCAGCTCAAGGTTGACTGAGTCTTCCATCCTTCTGAGGGCGGTAAAATGAGTACCCAGCTTGGTGGGGGGTAATAAATAATAATTACCTGAAAGCGCTGCGGAATAAGTTGGCGCTATACAAATACCAAGATTTTTATTTAATTGCTAAACAGACAATTACCCTGAGGCAAACTTCACACAGGCGAGGGTGATATCGGGCCGTGAATCATGACCCGATGTCGTACTTGTCATTCATTTGAAAGCCCCGAGGATGCGAGGCATTTTCATGTGATAACAGCCTTGCATCACTTCAGGGATGTTGGGAATCTTGTGGAGTTTCTCCCATTGTTTTCAATGAGAGACCTCGCATAGAGTGCACTTTGCATACCGTGCAATGCTGCCGCCCAATGGGAGAGCAGGCACAGGACATGCCACAATTCGATTCTCGCATCGCTGTGCCATGCAGGGAAAAAAAAATCGCTCATGTGTATGACCCCATTCAAAAAAATGGGGTTCATATTTGTGCGTCTTGCAACGCACAAATCTCACGCGTATGTTTCACCCGTGTGAAGCCAGCCTAACACTATCATTACAGTGAAGGGATAAATGTAATGTCATTGGAAAATAAAACACAGTGCCGTCAATGTTAACATCAATTTGGGGTCACGGGGGACTTTTCAAATTCATTGAACTTGATGGTTATGTAAAACCAATGCCCGGCACTCCTTGTCTATTAGTACATACAAAGATGAATGATGCATTCAGAGTTAAACTTCCTAGCATTTGGTTGCTGGCAGAGCACACCGCACATTGCGAAACCACACAGGAAAATGTGAATGGAGTACCATTCATTTGAGAAAGGGATGAGGGTTTTGTCATGGAAGCAACAAGCTTACTTCCGTCTTCCTTTTGGACAATTTAAAACTTTGATTACCACTCTAGGCTACACATGGCTTGAAGTGCAAACAAAGTGCAAGCAGTCGTCCAGATCAAGCTGGAAAGACACATAAATCATGTAGCCACAAAAGTCTACTCTGACTTCTATTTACAGCATGTAAAGCAAGACATCCGACAGCTACATTGTGAGGAGCACTTACTACTGTAATGTGATGTACATGCAAGAGGGTGGGTTCCATAGCAAATATCAAAATGGGCCCCAATCATGGTACTGGCTTTTGCCACTGAGGAAAAAGTAATCTGGTGTTTGCTTTCCCCTCCACAATCAGCTCAGGCACATTCTGCACCCTCTTGTTTACCTGCCGAGGGGATCTCTGCATAGGGTCTTGCCACCTAATAAGAAATGGAATGGAACCAACCAGGGCAGTGGCCTAATACCAGGGGCGTACCTAAAGGCTCAGGGACCCAAGTGCAAAAGTTCAGCTCGGGGCCCCCCCTTGGGCCTCCACCCCACACTCCCCCTTACCCATACCTAGATCGTGCTACATACATGATCTGCCCCTTGGCGTAATCTTTCCAAACATGACGCATTTCCTGAACATGAAAATTTGTTTGTAGCCCCGCAGGCCACTCTCACACACACTGCTCTTTACCACTATTAGCATGGTGTCCAGAGCGCCGTACAACACTCCCATAGATTTTAATGAGCTTACTCAAATCTGCGCTCAAACACGGTGTTTCTAACGCTGTGATTTTCGAGAGCTGTCTGTTCTATTTTTGCATTTCGTGATTTTTAACACACCTCCTCACCCATCACAATGATGGGGTGCATTAAAAGGCGCTGTCACGCGCTGTAATCTGTGTTCGAAAACGCTGCTCGAAATTCCGGTAAAAATGCCATGATTTCAAGCTGCTTTTTCTGAACACGTGTGAGAGCGGCCTTAGGGTGGTTCATGTTTTTGTTGTACTTTAGAACCACAATTAAGAAAAACACATAAAAAACCTGCATGCAATATTTAAGGACTGCGTACGCTATTAAGGAGCTGCAGACACAATTAAAAACTGCATGCGATTTTGATGCGTTTTTTAATTGTCAGCCGGCACATGAAAGATCCGAGGCTGCGGGGCGCGGGTGAGTACGCGCTACTCTCTGCAGGCGCCCGGGTTGGGTCCCACGGCGAGAATTATCGCTGCCGGATCCGACCCGGCCGTCTGCAGGTGGCCTAAGGGAGAAACTGTCAGTTTACTCTGACTGACAACATTTGCTAAGATTTCAGTCCTCCAGTCTGTAGTGCCTTGGAAAACAATGCAAACATAGAAATCAAAGGATCAGAAATGTTTAATGAAAACCATTTACAAAAAGTCGCAATTTCCAACAACATATTGTACACATTTGCCCTCTTTTATTCTTTTAATCAAAGTCTTTAAGATATGTAGCTTCTGTAAGCAGAACTGAGTTTACATTCCCAAATTGAACTTGTGAAATTTTCTAATATATCTAATACATTAGTGGTGGGTTTTTAGTGACTGGATGAATTAGCATTAATAAGATAAAACCCAACATATATATTATAAATATGGCTGCAGTTGGGCTACAGGTTTGTGTGACCCTCTTTAATCCACCAGCAGCATTACAATCACAGAGTGATAAGCATAATGTTAAAAAAACTTTTAGTATAAACTTGAATTGCATTTGTATTTTTTATTACATATTGTTCTATTAACCCCTTAAGGTGGGTTTCGACGGGACGAATGTCGAGCAAACCCGTCCTTGTGTGTCCTCGCTCCTGTGCTCCTGCACAGTAGCTAGTAGGGCTGGCTCACTCACAGAGCAGCCAGCAGGGGGCAGGGCGGCTGCGGGAGATTTCTCTCCTCACGCTCCCCCGCCCCTCTCTGTAGACATAACACAGTGGCCGTTCAGTACTGAATGGCCTCTATTTACACTGAATGATGAGCGATCAGCTTATTGTCCATCATTTATGCGGCATAAACGATGGACAATAAGCTGATCGCTCAGTGTAAATAGCAGCCGTTCAGTACTGAATGGCCGCTGTGTTATATCTAGGGAGAGGGGCAGGGGAGCGAGAAGAGAGAAATTTCCTGCAGCCTCTCTGCTGAGAGCTAACGATACTAGCTCCCGTGCAGGTGCACAGGAGCGAGTATGTGCGGGGACGAGTGTTGGAAATTGTTTGCTCAACAGTCATCCCGTCTAAAAGGGCCTTTAACGACCATGTACAGTAAATTTATGGTGCTTGGTACTAGGCTTTTATCCTAGCCAAAAGTAAAAATATAGCTCAGGATTAAAAGCCCTGTAATGGAGCAGGTTGGCTCCTCGGGTGTTAGTCACAGCCCAGGACCCAGAGGAGAAGTGGTTTTTAACCGCTTTTGCCTTCTCCTTTACAGGCTACATAGCGCTCAATAAGCACTATGTAGTGAAGAGAAATAGCAGAAGAGTTACTTCCGCTATTTGACCCGGTAATTACGTGACCGTTGGATGCCTCCTGCAAAGGTATTCTGTTTTCCCTGTAACTGAGGCTCCTATGGATGCCTCAGCTACAGTAGAGAAGTGAAAAATCCAAAAAAAAGAGACAAATGTGAATGACTCCCAGAGGTCTTATATGATGTCATGGGGGACATAGATAGTAAAAAATTGTTATAAAGATAAGTGTTTGTTTTTTTTTCAAATCAAATTTTATTAGGATTTTCAGAGTTTAGAGACAGACCCTTCCACAAGGGAGTCACGACATTTCACTATTCAAAATATAGAAGCTAATATCAATGTTAAGTCAGCTCCTCTAAACTTGCATACATTTCAACATAACAAGAAATTCAAGGGGAAAGTGAGTATGGGGGATATGGGTAAGGAAAAGTAGGATGGGCGATCCCTAGAATTTTAATAAGCGCGGCCTGTCTTTCATCAAGCAGAACCTGCTCAGTGCACCAATATCTGCGTCCATAAAAATAAGTTTAAAAAGCAATTACAGAATACAATAAAAATATATGTATAAAAAAGAAAATGAGCCAATCGAAATTGTCGCTATATGCACCTTGTAATCCAAGACTATACAAATTATATATTAAAACGTCTGAAACAATGAAAAAAAGGTTTGGTACCGTGTTAGCCAGTAGAGCAAAATGAGATTGTTCCCAGCAAGAGAAACCAAGTAATCTTGTAGATACGATACCTTTTAATGGCTAACAAACAAAAATATATGATGTTATACCGAGCTTTCCAACATAATGAAATAAATCCGAAGAGGCATGCATATATATACACACATACATACAGTATGACAAGGCACAGACCTGGATGTGATTAATTTGCACTTAAAAGGATATCACAACAGGATGAGTAGAGAAATAAATGCATACTTAAATATGTGAAGGTTTTATGGTCTCTGAATTAGTGTTAGGGGGTCACCAGGCCAGAGTGTTATCTGTGCTATAGATTTCTCATACTTCCAAGTCATGCATGAAACCTCTTGAAGAATTTAGCCCTCTGTTGAAAGTGTCAAAAGTTGTTAGAAATTTGTACTCCCAAATTGTTCTATAGCTTTGTGATTTGAAATTGCCTTTTAATATAGTGACTTTCATGTGTTCTATGTTGTGTCCGTGATTAGAAAACTGCTCTGCCACAGGTAATTCTGTCTTTATTTCTTTAATTGTATGGTGGTGAGATCTCATTCTCGCTTTCAGTTTTTCCTCTGTTTATCCAACATAAAGGCCCAACAGGACATTTACTGCACAGGATCAGGTACACAACATCGGACGTGAAACATGTGAATGTCCCCGGGATCTTATAGTCCTGCTATGTGTTGGGGATCTGTATCCTGTCCGCAGTCAGTATATGTGAGCAGGTCTTACAGCTCCTTATATTACAGGGATAAGTTCCTTTTTGTGTGCCAGAGGGTAATGCACTCCTGATTATACAGTTCCTCAAATTAGGAGGTTGCCTGTAACACAGAAGAGGAGGGTCCGGGAATATGGTTTAGAGACGGTCATCCTTGCATAGGGTATGATGGAGTATCTTTGTGGTTTTCCTTATTACATATAGCTGTGAAATGTATGTCACTACTAGAGGTACACAATTATTTTCTTCTTTCTCAATGTATTGGAGTAGTTGATTTCTGGGTATCCTGGTGACTCTTGTGATTTGGTCATCAACTGAGGTGGGATGGTAGCCCTGATTTTTTTAGGATTTTTAAGATGGTATAGATGTTCCTCTCCGTCTGTTGGGTTGGAGCAGATCAGGTTGTATCTAATGGCCTGGCTGAGGACAATGGATTTTTTGATGTGTTTTAGGGTGGAAGCTGTCCTATTTGAGGTATGTGGGCCAATCAATCGGTTTCCGGTATAGGGATGTCTGTATTGAGTTGTTTGGTTGATTTCAGTATATGAGTAGCCTAATGTCAGGTTTATGATGGGATGGAATGCATTAAATCACCTAAGGAATTTTATTAGTTCTTGTTCGGTGTTGGTCGCTGCAGAATAAGTTGGTGCTATACAAATAACAACATTTATTTTACCAGTGTAGTGGAAGTAGGCCAATGGTTTGTTAGGGCAGGAGGCCAGAAAGTCACTCTCCAGTTTACCATGAAAAGGTTGGCATATTGTGGTGCCATTTTACTGCCCATGGCAGTTCCAGTGAGTTTTAGGCAAATCTCTTTGCCAAATGAGAAATAATTGTGTGTGAGGATGAATCTCATGAGTTGTAACACAGATTCAGAGGCATCCCCATTGGCCTCAAGGTGTGCCTGGCAGGCGGTCAGTCCATCTTCATGTTGGATGCTGGAATATAAGGCGCCATCCTAGCATCCATGTCTGTGCCTTGTCATAAGTATGTGTGTATATATATGTATGCCTCTTCGGATATATTTAATTAAGCCTGAGGAAGAACCCTGCGTAGGTTTGAAAGCACGCTATAACATCATGTTAGCCATTAAAAGGTATCATATCTACAAGATTACTTGGTTTCTCTTGCTGGGAACAATCACATTTAACGTCTGAAACAAAATGAGGAACCCATTCCTGTACTTTATTTTAGCATAAATATATAAATTTTAAAAATAAACTATAAATGTAAAAAAATTGTTTTTTCAGCCTTTTACCCCTAATAAAACTAAAAAACTGAAAAAAAAAGTCAGTGAAAAAAAATAAATAAAAAAATAGCCCTATATGTCCCAGTAAAACATACACAACAAAAATAATTTTGGTAGCTGTAGAAAACAAAATAGGGTAGTAAAACCATCACATGGGTAAAATCCCTAAGGCCTCATGTCTACGGGGAAAAGAAGAATTAAAATCCGCAGCGGATCACCTGCATGCGGATCCGCGCCCCATTGGAATGCATTGACCACCCGCGGGTAGATAAATACCCGTGGATGGTCAATAAAAGTGAATTAAAAAAATTCTGGAGCATGAAAAAAAATGAACATGCACCATTTAGGTGCGGGTCTCCCGCAGGCTTCTATTGAAGCCTATGGAAGCCGTCCGGATCCGCAGGAGACCCGCACCTGAATTAAACTCACTTGATCCGGGCGATGCAGATCTTCCTTCCTTTGTGGCAGGATCTTCTCTCTTCGGCCCGGCGGATGTGCCCGGCGCATGCGCGCGGCACGCAACCAGCGTGCTGAGCACATCCGCCGGGCTGAGGAAAGAAGATCCGGCCGCGGCGAAGGGAAGACACGCATGGTCCGCTGCGGGTAAGTTTATTCTTATTTTAATGCCTCATGTCCGCGGGGCAGGAGGGACCCGCTACGGATTCTCCATGGAGAATCCGTAGCGGGCCTGATTTTCCCTGTGGACGTGAGGCCTAAAAAAGTGTCTGATCCTTTAGGACCAAAACACCCTAATCCTTAAAGACTTGGTCTGAACAAACAACTAACTCTAGTAAAATATTAATGGTTTCAGACAAGATTCATTGAGAGTCTAGAGTTTGTTGCATATCTAGTTACAGGATTTCAGGTCCAATATTACCTGTTCTTATTCTAAGCAACTATTCTAATATATATTCAATACATCAGGAAATAAACAGGGATAGTAGATGGAGACTCTAGGGCCTTGTTCACACAGACCTGACAAAATCTGACATGAATCTGACAGTTGAAACTTACATCTGACAGTTTAATTCACAACAAAATTCCAAGGCTTCTGCCACAGGTGTTCATGCGGCTCTGCACATACATTTAGCCCCAGTTAATAGGGAAATCCTTGTGTGATCACCCAAGGTGGATTTCCAGTGGAAACTACGGCAAGAATTGGCACATTTTTTTAATGCAACACAGATTTTGAAATCCGAGCTTAATGAACTACGTTGTGAATTATTGTAGCATTTAATAGAATGCTAAAATGCTGCAGATTATGGCTCAGAATACTCTGGCAAAACCATGGTGAAATTATGCTGTGTGAATGAGATCTTAAAGTGTACCTAACTTTAGAGGATTTCTATTAGAGCATTTCTCTCTTGCATTTTTCGACAGTTTTCCCTTCTGCAGGCCCCATCTCTAATTCTCTGTCTTCTCTGAGCTGCTGAATGGAGACTAGCTGCTATGATATTGCCTATACACTGCACACATAAGAGAGCAGGATGTCTTACTCTCTCTATCTCTTTGTAGCCCACCCTCATAAGTAACATTATCATGTGGGACATTATACAGCAGAACTGAGCAGTGTGATGTGATTTCAGTAGCTGTGAGACTGTAAACACTATTTGCTGCAGTACCTAGAGACTGGCTTCACATAACAACAGGCAGTGGACAGCAACTTAGAAGGAAAGGATACCCTCAGGTGGCCAGCATTTTAGAGAAATGCTTCATCACAAAAAGGTGAATAAAGTGATTTGCACTTTTGCTAGTTCTCACATTGGCTATCATATTAGCACACATTTGTTGAAAAGTTAGTGACATTTTTAAGGAGGAAAACTAAATGCAAGAGTTGGGTCATTGAACCAAACCGAAATAGAGAGCCTAACATCTGCTCTATTACTCTACTGTATTTTAAGTCTGACTTCCTCAGACTGTAATTGCCTTTGTTGTTTGTATTATGGCTAAATTATGTGTTTCATGGTCTTTTAAAAATGCACAATTCTATATATTTTTTAAGAGGTTGGCACTAGAGATGAGCGAACACGTTCGGCTCCGCCCCTTTTTCGCCCGAACACCGAACTTTGCGAACACTTCAGTGTTCGGGCGAAAAAGTTCGGGGGCCGCCGTGGCAGCGCGGGGGGGTGCGGCGGGGAGTGGGGGGGAGAGGGAGAGAGAGAGGGCTCCCCCCTGTTCCCCGCTACTGCCGCCCGCGCCGCCGCGCATCTCCCCGCCCCCCGGCGGCACCCGGACACTTACGCGCGAACACTGCAGTGTTCGGCAAAGCCGGTGTCCGGGTGCGGATGTGTCCGTAACGGACACGTTCGCTCATCCCTAGTTGGCACCCAATTATTTGATCACTGTGCCATTGCCATTTTTGAAAGCAAACTTCAATGACAACATTTGCAGTAAAATGATATGTTCAAACATCCCCTTAGTGGTTTCCAGCTCAATATACAACCAAAGGCTCCATTCCGAGAACAAAAAAAGATCCCAAACTATCTATGAAGTAAAACTCTTCCTCATATCGCTCTACTGAGGTAGACTGTAACTGGAACACTGAATAAAAGAGGTAATTGTTAAGCTCCCCGACTCCCATATGTTCTTCAGGAATTAAAGAAAAATACTTGGCAGTGGATTGGACTGGCCTATTGTTCATTAAAATTCCACTCTTATGGCATTTTTCAGCAGTGGGAAAAACAGTAACTTGAAAATGCATGGTTTAAAGGGGCTTTCCAAGGTATAGTAATATTGTGGAGAGGGCAGCAAATGGTAAAAAAAAAAATAACTAAGTCAAATTCACTGTTACATTTCCCTGCTGGTCCAGTGCAGCCGCTCCCATCCTTACTGCCTGTCTTTGTTGACAAACTGCACAACCCTTTGAAAGACAAGTGGTCAGTATTTCCCAGCTCCCTCCTGACCTGCACCCCTGTTATTCTGTCAGGTCTGTTGGTTAATATTAAGTCCCGTTCAGCTGTTCAAGGACTGCATACATGGCACAAGATGTACACTGGATAGCATTGTTGATCATGGAGCGCATTCTAAATGTGGATTGTACAGATAGATTAGATAAAAGTAATATATGCAAAAATTCAAATACATAAGCAGCAATTAAATAAGAGTGACTGAATCCAAAGTCACTAATCCCAAGTCACACACACAGTACACTAATAGGCCAGTTATATAGGATGATCATCGGTTAAAATGTGTTCAAACAAACTAAATTGAGCGAAAATTGTCCCGTGTAAATGCAAAAACACTGTTTACTATTCATTCACTTCTAGTCAGCATAAAAACTATCGCTGAATTGTGGGATTCTCGTTCAATGTAAATGCTCCCCACTCAGTACTTCACATAGAAGGTGAAACACTGAGTGAGAAGCCCGCGATCCAGCGGTGAAATCTGTCAGTCTAAACGTTCTGCGCGAGCGCTGAGGACCTTAGCGGTGACATTAGCGCTCGTGCAGTTGTTTAGACAACAGTTTTCCTTTGTAAAAGGGCCATTAGAATACAGCACACATGCTCAGTTATGTTTGATTTATATCCCTCTTATATGTAGTACTTCTGCTGCTCCGCTGTTTAGAAAGGACACAGGAAGTTCCACAGATGTATTTTATTAGACCCTGATTGGGTAACCCCACCCCTAATTAATCACCTGTGCAAAGTAATGGAGACTGACACCTACAGATAGACTATATGTAATTTTTAAATGTAGCAATGTTTAACAATATAACTCTCCAATATATCCCCTCAAAACAATTTATTTAATCTCTAGAAAAAAACACACACTATAGCACAATATATTAGCTAAAAGATTACTATGACTTGCTGTAAAACACAAATTAACCAATCCAAATTAAATAGGAAAAGATACTCAGCAATGCCACTAATCACCAAGTCACACACTGAAGACATAGTACACTTAGAATGCAGGATGCACACTCACTTATGCTTGATTTATATACCACCTAGCTAACCCGTCGCGCGTTGCTGCGAAGACAGACATACATACATACATTCGTTTTTATATATGTAGATAACAACCAATCACAGCGCAGCTTTCAAGTTACCTCAGCGGTATAATATATAACAACCAATCACAGTGCAGCTTTTTTATGTTACCTCAGCGGTATAATATATAACAACAAATCGCAGCGCAGCTTTCATGTAACCTCAGTAGTATAAGAAGTAGTAACCAATCACAGCACAGCTTTCATTTTACCTCAGCATTCTCAATATCCAGCAATTGTCAAGCGAAACGTTCGGCGGATGCATCATTTTGTAATTGAACACGCATCCCGTTGCGCATAATGCCTTTTGCTTTCGTGCTTGAGATGGAAATCAAATGATCTTTGTCTGGGGGGCATAACTGTCGACGATACTCGCACGTGCGCCACCTATCGTAGGATAGATGTACTATGCCAGTAATCTTCACAGGAGTGTACTCAACAACTTCCCAAAATTTCATGGTGATCGGATGAATGGTGTAGTAATGCATAAAGGACAGACAGACAGACATACATTCATTTATATATGTATATATATATATATATATAGATGACATCTGGAAGTGAGAGAATTAGATTCCATACGTAAAATTTGGACACTAATTCTTTAGCGCTTAGAATTGTATAATCGAGTTGGGACCCATTAACTTTTCCTATTTATGACATAATCAATGCTTGTGCCAAATTTCAAGTTTCTATGACATCGGGAAGTGAGAAAATTAGATTCCGTACGTAAAATTTGGACGCTAATTCTTTTGCGCTTAGAATTGAAGAATCGAGTTGGGACCCATTATTTTTTCCTATTTATGACATAATCAATGCTCGTGCCAAATTTCAAGTTTCTATGACATCGCGAAGTGAGAAAATTAGATTCCGTACGTAAAATTTGGACGCTAATTCTTTGGCGCATAGAATTGAATAATTGAGTTGGGACCCATTAACTTTTCCTATTTATGACAAAATCAATGCTCGTGCCAAATTTCAAGTTTCTATGACATTGGGAAGTGAGAAAATTAGATTCCGTACGTAAAATTTGGACGCTAATTCTTTGGCACTTAGAATTGAATAATCGAGTTGGGACCCATTAGCTTTTCCTATTAATGACATAATCAATGCTCGTGCCAAATTTCAAGTTTCTATGACATTGGGAAGTGAGAAAATTAGATTCCGTAAGTAAAATTTGGACGCTAATTCTTTGGCACTTAGAATTGAATAATCGAGTTGGGACCCATTAGCTTTTCCTATTAATGACATAATCAATGCTCGTGCCAAATTTCAAGTTTCTATGACATTGGGAAGTTAGAAAATTAGATTCCGTACGTAAAATTTGGCCACTAATTCTTTTGCGCTTGGAATTAAATAATCGGGTTGGGACCCATTAACTTTTCCTATTTATGACATAATTAGGGATGAGCGAACGTGCTCGGCCCCGCCCCTTTTTCGCCCGAATACCGCAATTTTCGAGTACTTCCGTACTCGGGCGAAAAAATTCGGGGGGGCGCCGTGGCGGCGCAGGGGGTTGCAGCGGGGAGTGGGGGGGAGAGGGAGAGAGAGAGGGCTCCCCCCTGTTCCCCGCTGCTACCCCCGGCGCCCCCCGAATCTTTACGCGTGAGTACTGAAGTACTCGAAAATGGCGGTACTCGGGTGCGTAAGTACTCATTACAAGTACGTTCGCTGATCTCTAGACATAATCAATGCTCGTGCCAAATTTCAAGTTTCTATGACATTGGGAAGTGAGAAAATTAGATTCCGTACGTAAAATTTGGACGCTAATTCTTTGGCGCTTAGAATTGAAGAATCGAGTTGGGACCCATTAGCTTTTCCTACTAATGACATAATCAATGCTCGTGCCAAATTTCAAGTTTCTATGACATCGGGAAGTGAGAAAATTAGATTTCGTACATAAAATTTGGTCGCTAATTCTTTTGCGCATAGAATTGAATAATCGAGTTGGGACCTATTAACTTTTCCTATTTATGACATAATCAATGCTCGTGCCAAATTTCAAGTTTCTATGAGATTGGGAAGTGAGAGAATTAGATTCCGTACGTAAAATTTGGACGCTAATTTTTTGGCGCTTAGAATTGAATAATCGGGTTGGGACTGATTACCTTTTCCTATTTATGACATAATCAATGCTCGTGCCAAATTTAATGTTTCTACGACATCGGGAAGTGAGAGAATTAGTGGCAATGATGGAAATCGAACGATCTACGTGTGGGGGGGCGTAACTGTCGACGACGCTCACAGATGCGCAATTTATCATAGAATATTTGTACTATGCCAGTAATCTTCCCAGGAGTGCACTCAACAACTTCCCAAAGTTTCATGGCGATCGGATGAATGGTGTAGTAGCGCATAAAGGACAAACAAACAAACATACATACATTCAATTTTATATATATAGATTATCTGTAATACCTTTGCTCCTTCTCTGTTTGGAAACCCCAAAACAATGCAGAAGTGCTGCATGCTTTTTTTTATCTCCCCGCACCCCCCAAAAAAATGTAATAAGACTGATACAACACATTATATGGACCCTGTAGTGGTGCCATTAAATAATACAACTCTCCCTACTAAAACAAACCCTCATACAACTATGTCAACGTGTTATGTCTCTTGCAATGTGATGATGAAAATCACTTGGTCTTTGAGGCACAAAATAGGTCTGCGCCTAAGGGGTTAAAATACTTAGCAGATACAACTTCTCACTGTCAGCCCACCATCAGGGCTGGGAGTTGCTCTATTTTTCTCCTTATAAGTTATTTGGTCCGATTGTAGACACTATCAGGGACTTTCCAGCGCTTCTAGAGAATTGCCTCTAGTTCTTTGAAGGACTTTATTTAGCTGGAACTTGTTTTCCTATATATAGATTATTCTGTTTCTCTACATTTAGGGATTTTTGTAAGCTGGTTCCTATATGGCTCAATAGTATTTTTGGAGCTTATTAATTACCTTTTTAGCTTATATACTAAGCCTTATCTTCTTGGAACTGGTTGGATCTCTGCACAGTCTCTATTAGGTGATATCCTTATACTTTTATATGGGTGCAGCCGAATATAACATCATACAAAAAAATTAGGTTCCTGATTATTTAGAATTTTTCTAATGAAACGCGTAGAACCAGAAAAAAAAAATCTATTGTTGTGGTCCTATATTATACAAACCACTAGCACAGATAATATTTGAGCATTTTTATCCAATATATTTTTCGCGATGCTCATCTGATTTTTATTACTCTAAAGTCAATGCAGTTATGGAACCGGAACAAATATTTAGTTCATCGTGGTCATAGACCACTAACGTGGAAGGATAGGCAATGTCTTTTTTTATATAATTGTGTTGTTTACCTCACTTTTATAACGAGGTGAATATTATACACGATTATGGTGACTATGATCGTGCATCACATTCTTGATTTTTTTTTTGAGCTAGCATTCTGCCTCCCTAAATCAGGGATATTTTTAATACACTGAACAAGTTGACTGGTTTATGTGCTCTATAATAGGATTTATCCATTCGACTCAGAGTGGGACTTGAACCCGTGCTAGACCCTACTCAATTGTCCTATATTTAGGCAGGGTAGAGTTCGTCCTTTTTTGCTCTGACTATATTTTGTATATGTTAGTCCTATATGTCTGTCTGTCATATGTAGCCCATTATTTTAAAATATCCTGATAAAGTCTGATTTTAGGGTTCGTTCCCATCTGTCATAGGGCTTATTTGAGTTAATTTGGGACCCCTCTGTCTTGGGGAATAATTAAAATACGTAGCCTAGCCACCTAATTCAATCATAAAAGACATGGGAGCAATAGCAATGGTAAAAACCCCACACTGACTGGTTATAGATAATGCTAATATTAATAAATGTGCCCAAGTGTGTCCCACTGTAAAGTTGGATTATCATGCTGATCATCCAAGTAGAAAATTTAGATGCATATGACCATTTTTCGAAAGCTTGAGAATAGAGGAAATAGTTTATGGTATTCCACAAGTATAGTACAACTTATTAGGAACATCTCCACTCTGTCTGTTCCATGCCCATACAGTACAATGATGCTTTGTATTGGGAATGTGAAAGAAGGTTTTGCTGCTTGGTTGGAACTGGTATAAGTAGTAAAGCTAGGAATTACCAGTACTTCCTTTTGACTACTCATTGATTGTAGACACACATAATCACATAGTACTGATTTTTACAAACGTGTACAATCAAAAATTTTGTTTCTCCTTTGCAGGTTTGAACGGTGACCCGGGCCGTTCACAAGCACGGCAGAAAAGAGGAATCTTTGAATTACCTAAAGCCATTGAATGTGGAACTGGCAGGGCTGCTGTGTTGTATCTTAACTATGGATGTTACTGTGGCTTGGGAGGAAAAGGAAGACCAGTAGACTATACAGACTGGTATTTAATTTTATAGCTTACTAGCTTACCCGTCGCGTGTTGCTGCGAAGACAGACAGACATACATTCATTCGTTTTTATATATCTAGATAACAACCAATCACAGCGCAGCTTTCATGTTACCTCAGTGGTATAATATATAACAACCAATCACAGCGCAGCTTTCATGTTACCTTAGCAGTATAAAATATAACAACCAATCACAGCGCAGCTTTCATATTACCTCAGCAGTAAGAGAAATAACAACCAATCACAGCGCAACTTTTATTCTGCCTCAGCAATATAAAAAATAGCAACCAATCACAGCGCAGCTTTCATGTTACCTCTGTGGTATTATATATAGCAACCAATCACAGCGCAGCTTTCATGTTACCTCAGTGGTATAATATATAACAACGAATCGCAGCACAGCTTTCATGCAACCTCAGTAGTATAAGAAGTAGCCACCAATCACAGCACAGCTTTCATGTTACCTCAGCATTCTCAATATCCAGCAATTGTCTTGCGAAACGTTCGGCGGATGCATCATTTTCTGGTTGAACACTCATCCCGTTGCTCGTAATGCCTTTTGCTTTTGTGCTTGAGATGGAAATCAAACGATCTTTGTCTGGGGGGCATAACTGTCGACGGCACCTATCATAGGATAGTTGTACTATGCCTATAATCTTCCCAGGAGTGTACTCAGCAGCTTCCCAAAGTCTCATGGCAATTGGATGAATGGTGTAGTAATGCATAAAGGACAGACAGACATACATTCATTCATTTATATATATCAGGAAGTGAGAGAATTAGATTCCGTACGTAAAATTTGGACGCTAATTCTTTTGCGCATAGAATTGAATAATGGAGTTGGGACCCATTAGCTTTTCCTATTTATGACATAATCAATGCCCGTGCCAAATTTCAAGTTTCTATGTGAGAAAATTACATTCCGTACGTAAAATTGGGACGCTAATTCTTTGGCGCATAGAATTGAATAATCGAGTTGGGACCCATTAGCTTTTCCTATTTATGACATAATCAATGCTCGTGCCAAATTTCATGTTTCTACAACATCGGGAAATGAGAGAATTAGTGGCAATGATGGAAATCGAACGATCTACGTGGGGGGGTCGTAACTGTCGACGACGCACGCACGTGCGCCATTTATCGTAGCATAAATGTACTATGCCTATAATCTTCCCAGGAGTGTACTCAACAACTTCCCAAAGTTTCATGGCGATCGGGTGAATGGTGTAGTAGCGCATAAAGGACAAACAGACAGACAGACACACAGACAGACACGCATACATTCAATTTTATATATATAGATGTGTTGGGTATGATGTATTGTTATGGTGGGCAGTGCTGAGCATTACATGTCATCCACCTGGTTTAACATGTTGTACCATCCAATCCATTGTATATCCAGAAGATAAGTAGTGCTAGAGATGCCAAACAGTTGTTTTCCCCCTCTGTCTATGGTAATACAAGGCGATAGCTTTCTGCCATGCAAGTGTTTGGCTGCTAGCTATCAACAATGTATGGCCCATCTTAAAGTGGTTTTCCAAGTATTTTTTTTAAAGTGTAGCTGATCAAAACTTTTGACATGCTTCTATGACATGTAAAAGTTAGTTGAAAGTGCAGCTACCCTGTAACACAGCTGGCCTTTCCAAAAAGTAATAAAACAACTTGTACTCCCCTGTCCTGGGTCCCTGCTGCTCCAGTTACAATCACTGACTTCAGCGGTCACTGACTGCAGTCTGTAATCAGAGCGCCAGTTGGGAGAACAGAGGTGCGGTGCTGGAGCTGTAGGGATCTGTAACAGGTGAGTATAGTCTAGTTTATTTTGGGGGGAGGGGGGGGCAAGGCCAGCTTTATTAAAAAAATACTTGAAACCCCCTTTAAAGGGGTTATCCCTCAAGCCCAAGTTATCACCTATTCGCAGGATAAGAGATAATTTGCTGATCGCTGCGGATCCGACCACTCAAACCCTCACCAATCCTGAGAATGAGGGACCAGTGGCTTCTCACAATGAAGGCAGTGACACTTGTAAATCACCACCTCATTATGCAATATGATTGCCGGAGATAGCTACGTAACAATAGAAAATGCAGCCATATTGGTGGTCATCCCTAAAAATAGCTTCTCATAAAACAAATGTTATTTTGGCAGCATATTCAAGAGATAAAGTGGCAATTTAGCAGGAAACTAATTACAGGGTGACAACCAATATGGCCATTGTCACTTTTAAAAAAATAGCTGCTACAACAAAACAGAAACAGTCCGTAAGAGTGGTTTCACATCTGCATCAGAACCTCTGGCTGGAGGTTCCATCACAGATGTGGCTGGAAATACCAGAAGAAAAAGCACTACATGCAGCACTTTTTCTTCTCTCCAAAAGGCAGCCAACTGGGCGGAAAGCGGTCAGCTCACATTATAGTCAATGGGGGTCCATCTGGCATTGTTCAGTTCCAGAGATGGAACCGTTCAGCTATAGGAATTCCCCTTTCCTGCTTCCTGAAAGTGGAATCCCCAGCACAGGTGTGAAAGTACCCTAAGTAAAGCAAACAGAGCTGGCATACTTTTCCTTTACTACTATTTGTTCCCTTTTTTTTCTTTTAATTTGTATTGTTACAGTTATGTACCAGTGAAGTGAATTCTCTAAGCCATAGTCTGTTTGGCACTGGTTAGACCAGAATGCGGAGTCTAAGAGATTCCCTGGTCTTTACATTTAGGGTGCTTTCACCCGGGCCTGAATTAGCTCACATTACGCACCAAAAGCCACAGCTTAATTTATTGCTGTAAATTCCATCCAAAGCCCCCAAGTCTCGTACAATGAGCGGGTACAGCCGCACACAAAAGAAACACCCAAAAGGGTGAGGTGGATAAACTGCAAGCCACAAGGAGAGTTCGAACCACAAGACTGCAATAGCAATTTGAATATAGTTGGATATAGTGGCAGCATGAGCAGAAAATCAATTTCTGATTTAAAAAAAAAAAAAAAAGTTGCAAAAAGCTTTATTAATCCATGGTCAGAATAAAAAGTAAGCAAGCTACGTTTTGGACATATTGGGCCTTTTTCAAGCTTTTTTTAATCAAGAAATTGATTTTCTGCTCATGCTGCTACTTTATCCAACTATATTCAAAGCCCGCAAGTCTCATTGTGGATTTTGATACAGAATTGCCTGCACAATTCCTCATCACAATCCACACAAAGAATTGACTATGGCTTGCGATGCATCCTGTGGCCTAATTCTGCCTGTGTGAAAGGGGAGTCTGTCAATAGTTTTGGCAATACAAAACTGTTAACAGCGCTTTATAGGGACAGGTCAGCAGGGTTAAAGCATCCCTGTGTGTATGATATTAGTATAATCATAGCTAATAAACCTTCATTCTACTCCGCACAGTGCCACAAATATTATGAGGGCTTCTGCCTGAAGTGCTCTGCTCTCACTCGTTGAGTTGCTCCACAACTGTAATGAACAGCTCTTTAACTGCCGCAAAGAGCTATGGACTTTGCTATAGGAGGATTCCTGGATCTCAGGATCCATAATAGTCATGGAGTTGCAGCGGTAGTGCTGATACAGTTATAGTGTAGACCAAGAGGGAGGTCACAGGAGATCAGGAGTGGCCATCGGCAGATGTCATGGTCGCCCACCAGGACACAGCACTGGACCTGAGTAAGGCAAGTGTTCACCATGATCCACAAGGCCTTGTCTTCTTATGTAGTGGAGGGACAATCACACTCCACTACCATAACGTGTATGTGCTGTTCCGCACCTACTAAAGCTATGCTTACGTCATTACATAACTTTAGTTTACAGTCTATAAAAAATGAAAAACATCTGATTATCCTCTGAAATGTAGCATAACCTACGTCTGAACCCTCGATAACTCGGCTGCATAAATGGACTTTGCAGATAAGTCCATCATTGTAATGAACATTCTGTAAGTTTGGTTTGGCGGTGGTACAAGCAGTCACGTGAGCATTTACTGGCGTCACTCGAAAAGGTTGCTTTTAAACATATAATTTGTTGTGCGCATTTTCGTTCACCGTGCAAAAGAACACGAAGCAGAAAACAAGTATTAATAAAAATGTGTTCTATAACCCTGTGTATTATTTTGCCTGTGTGACATCAATCCCATTTCTAATATCGTCTCTTTATAGGTGCTGCTATAAACATGACTCCTGCTATGGAATAGCAGAACGCTGTGGTTGCCATCCTCATTTTAATAGCTATAAGTGGAAATGTGTCAATCGCACCGTAATATGTGGTAAGAAAATGTATCAGAATGTCAAAATGCAAGATTTCTGGGGAGTAGACAGCAGTTGAGGTGCTAGATGAAGTCACAAGAACTGTTAAAACAATTTTTTGAATTTGCATAGTTTTTTGAAAATTCTTCTCTTACATACTTGCTATAGTGCCCCAAGTGGTCTTTTAATTCCTTCTCAGAATGTCCACAAAGGGAGGTTTTAGATGGGACAAGTGTCAAGGGTCAAGCATTTGAAGGAATGCTGCCATCCAGTAAGTGGCGCTGCAGAAGTATTGTTCCAGCTTCCTTATTTGCATATTACCCAGAGGAGCATGGATGACCTTGTAATTCTCCCCACTCATTTTCTTGGTGCTCTCCCTAAGGAGAGATGTTACCCCTACTGACTCCTGTGACACGGATAGTAAAGTCAATTATTCACTCAAATGACCGATTACTGTTGACTGTCGGCCCAAGTACATACTGGCTGAATCAAAGGGAATGACTAGTGAGCGACTACTCATCAGTCTAAACAGGCAGTCGTTCACGTTGGAACTGCTGCCTCTTTGCAGTGAATGGAGGTGGGCGGCCGGAAGGGATCTTCAATGTTAATCGACTCCATTCACTGAATGACTATTACTCCTGTATGAAATCACAGATGTCAGGAGCTGTAACATCTCTCCTGAGGGAGAGCACCAAGAAGGTGAGTGAAGAGATTTACAAGGCCATCCATGCTCCTCTGGGTAATATGCAAATAAGGAAAATGGAACAATACCTCTGCAGCATCACTTACTGGATGGCAGCATTCCTTTAAATGCTTGACCCTTGACACTCGTCCCATCTAAATCCACCCTTAGGCCGCCTGCACACGGGCGGAAATCCCGCCGCGGGATTTCCGCCACTGAAAGTTTGCATAGGAGTGCATTACAATACGGCCGCGGTTTGGCAGCACGAAATCTCGCGCGGCAAACAAACCGCGGCATGTCCTATTTTTGTGTGGGGCACGCACTCACCCGGCCGCCGGCTCCGGTCTGCGCATGCGCCGGCTGCGCGGCAGCCGGCACATGAAAGAGCCGGCGCCGCCAGGCGCGGGTGAGTACGCGCTCGTCCCTGCAGGGTCTCGGGTCGGGTCCCGCGGCGAGAATTCTCGCTGCCGGATCCGACCCGCTCGTCTGCAGGCGGCCTTAGTGGACATTCTGAGAAGTAATTAAAAGACCACTTGGTGCACTATAGCAAGTATATACCAGAAGAATTTTCAAAAAATGATTCCAATTAAAAAATTTGTTTTAACAGTGATTTCACATAGGAGTAGTAGTCATTCACGAATGGAGGCGGATCACATTGGAGATCTCTTCTGGCCGCCTACCTTCATTCACTGCAAAGAGGCAGCAGTTCCAACATGAATGACTGCCTGTTTAGACTGATGAAAAGTCGCTCACTAACCGTTCCGCTTCAGTCAGCCAGTATGTACTTGGGCCAACAGTCACCAATAATCGGTCATTTAAGTAATTAATTGGCTTACTATCCGCCTGCGTAAAAGCACCCTGATGCGTTCAGTGGTGGTCACATATACCCAGTAGCTCAGTCTCACCGCCCAGAAGCTTTTGCATATGGGCAACGGGGTGATTTTTGTTATTGTGTAGGTTAGCCAGTAAGAAATGGTACACTAGTAGTGGCCTATTCTCACCAAAACTGGACACATTAAGTAGAGATTCCTAAAAGGTGAACCAAAAATTTCTGGTGTTCAAATTGAAGAAAATGTTATTTAATATATAGTCATGTGACACCCCTTTAAACAACATTTTTGAACATAAAAAAACATGTAGTAGCACTGTATGAAGTTCTATACTAAACCTACTTAAAGTCATTAGGTTCATTGTGACCCTGCTGAAGTGAACACATGGCACTGTAGGCTTTAGAGCTCATAACAAATTAGTAATTACACTCCCAGTAATTTTTATCTCCACTTGCTTCTCCAAACACATGGGTTTCTGGACTGTTTATAGCAAGCACTTCCGTATGGTTAGTTGTGAGAGGCGTTTAGTGCACAGCAGAAGAAACCACTTATAGTAATTACAGTTCATTTTGATGAGAAACATGTAGTTTTCCACAAATGTGGTTCAACTCGGATATTCCTTTATTCTACCTTTTTCATCCCTGCGTGTTATTTTCATTTTGTAAGATATAAATAGGTTATACATCATCTTTATTGCCAGTCTAAGCCATTTAACCCTTAAAAAAAGAAATCTGAACCAAATACCCCTCCCCCCCCCCCCTCCCAAGGATAAAATTGCAATTGTTAAAAAGGTTGTCTGGGACTTTTGCCATTGATGAGCTATCCTCAGGATAACTTATCAAGTGTTGATCAGCAGAAGGTTTACTGCTCAGGATAGCCCGTAAATTAGCTGTTTGCCAGGTCAGCTGTCATTGCTGCCAGCACTGGAAGCAGATAGCGCTGTTAACATTGTAGTGGTCAGGGTTGGTACAAGCAAAGCTCCTGTTGAATTCAATGGGGTCTGTGCCTGCAGTACCAACCAGGGCTGCTGCAATGTTGATAGTGCTATCTGCTTCCAGATTTGTTAGCACTAGAGATGAGCGAACACCAAAATGTTCGGGTGTTCGTTATTCGGAACGAACTTCCCGCGATGTTCGAGGGTTCGTTTCGAACAACGAACCCCATTGAAGTCAATGGGCGACCAGAGCATTTTTGTATTTCGCCGATGCTCGCTAAGGTTTTCATGTGTGAAAATCTGGGCAATTCAAGAAAGTGATGGGAATGACACAGAAACTGATAGGGCAGGCGAGGGGCTACATGTTGGGCTGCATCTCAAGTTCACAGGTCCCACTATTAAGCCACAATACCGGCAAGAGTGGGCCCCCCCCCCCTCCCAACAACTTTTACTTCTGAAAAGCCCTCATTAGCATGGCATACCTTTGCTAAGCACCACACTAGCTACAACAAAGCACAATCACTGCCTGGATGACACTCCGCTGCCACTTCTCCTGGGTTACATGCTGCCCAACCGCCCCCCTCCCCCCCACAGCGCACACCAAAGTGTCCCTGCGCAGCCTTCAGCTGCCCTCATGCCACGCCACACTCATGTCTATTTAGAAGTGCGTCTGCCATGAGGAGGAACCGCAGGCACACACTGCAGAGGGTTGGCATGGCTAGGCAGCGGCCCTCTTTAAAAGGGGCGGGGCGATAGCCCACAATGCTGTACAGAAGCAATGAGAAATAGAATCCTGTGCCACCGCCATCAGGAGCTGCACACGTAGGCATAGCAATGGGGAACCTATGTGCCACACACTATTCATTCTGTCAAGGTGTCTGCATGCCCCAGTCAGACTGGTAATATGTACCTTAACAGTAACCGCGTTGGTGGTAATGTGGTGGTGACTGCGGACCTAGTAGCGCGGTTGTATTTTGTTGATTTTCGGAATGCGGCCAGGATTAAGTGGGCCGTGGCGGGGGGATGGTGTGGGGGCTCTCTTGTTGTGTCGGTAAAGGTGAAATTCTTGGACTGCCACCAGACGAACCAATGCAAAGGCATTTGCCAAGAATGTTTTCCCTGTTGGAGGAGGAGGGGGATGTTTTTGAGGCACTACGTGTCCTCTCCACGTGTCCGTGGTTATATGCACCTTTACAGTAACCGCGTTGGTGGTAATGTGGTGGTGACTGCGGACCTAGTAGCACGGTTGTATTTTGTTGGTTTTCGGAATGCGGCCAGGATTAAGTGGGCCGTGGCGGGGGGATGGTGTGGGGGCTCTCTTGTTGTGTCGGTAAAGGTGAAATTCTTGGACTGCCACCAGACGAACCAATGCAAAGGCATTTGCCAAGAATGTTTTCCCTGTTGGAGGAGGAGGGGGATGTTTTTGAGGCACTACCTGTCCTGTCCACGTGTCCGTGGTTATATGCACCTTTACAGTAACCGCGTTGGTGGGAAATGGCCTCGCCGCCATCATGTCTTTGGGAAGCCTCTGTTTCCACACCCCAGAGACATACCATTAGCAGCGGTATAGGCAGAGCCCAGAATTCGTAACATTTCAGCCGTAGCATTAGGACAGGCCCCACTAACATATCACTAGCAGCATTATAGGAGGAGCGCAGTCTTCGTTCCATGTCAGCAATAGTAGCACTCAAGACAGGCCCCAGTAACAATTCCGAAGCAGCAGTATAGCGGGAGCGCAGTCTTCGTTCCATGTCAGCAATAGTAGCACTCAAGACAGGCCCCAGTAACAATTCCGAAGCAGCAGTATAGCGGGAGCGCAGTCTTAGTTCCATTTCAGTAGCCTTAGTATAGCCAAGGCCCAAGTTACATTTATGTAGCTAAAGTGTACGCCAACCCCACACACCTTTCTGTACCATGAGTGCAGGCGAAGAACATACAAATTGCTATGATTACACTGTAGGTGAGGGCCCCAAAAATTTGGTGTACCAACAGTACTAATGTACCTCAGTAAAAATTGGCCATGCCCAACCAAGATGGCAGGTGAATCGCTTTGGTTAATGTGGCTTAAGTGGTAACTAGGCCTGGAGGCAGCCCAGTGTAACGAAAAATTGGTTCAAGTTAAAGTTCCAACGCTTTTAAGCGCATTGAAACATATAAAAATTGTTCAGAAAAATTATTTGAGTGAGCCTTGTGGCCCTAAGAAAAATTGCCCGTTCAGCGTGATTACGTGAGGTTTCAGGAGGAGGAGCAGGAGGAGTAGGAGGAATATTAGACACAGATTGATGAAGCAGAAATGTCCCCGTTTTGGATGGTGAGAGAGAACGTAGCTTCCATCCGCGGGTGCAGCCTACGTATTGCTTACGTATCGCTGCTGTCCGCTGGTGGAGAACAGAAGTCTGGGGAAATCCAGCCTTTGTTCATCTTGATGAGTGTTAGCCTGTCGGCACTGTCGGTTGACAAGCGGCTACGCTTATCTGTGATGATTCCCCCAGCCGCACTAAACACCCTCTCCGACAAGACGCTAGCCGCAGGACAAGCAAGCACCTCCAGGGCATACAGCGCTAGTTCAGGCCACGTGTCCAGCTTCGACACCCAGTAGTTGTAGGGGGCAGAGGCGTCACCAAGGATGGTCGTGCGATCCGCTACGTACTCCCTCACCATCCTTTTACAGTGCTCCCGCCGACTCAGCCGTGACTGGGGAGCGGTGACACAGTCTTGGTGGGGAGCCATAAAGCTGGCCAGGCCCTTAAAGACTGTTGCACTGCCTGGGATGTACATGCTGCTCGATCTGCTACCTTGCCCTCGGTACTGCGCCTTCTGCCACTAGCGCTGTCGGCTGGGAATTTTACCATCAGCTTGTCCGCAAGGGTCCTGTGGTATAGCAACACTCTCGAACCCCTTTCCTCTTCGGGAATGAGAGTGGGCAGGTTCTCCTTATACCGTGGATCGAGCAGTGTGTACACCCAGTAATCCGTCGTGGCCAGAATGCGTGCAACGCGAGGGTCACGAGAAAGGCATCCTAACATGAAGTCAGTCATGTGTGCCAGGGTACCTGTACGCAACACATGGCTGTCTTCACTAGGAAGATCACTTTCAGGATCCTCCTCCTCCTCCTCCTCCTCCTCCTCCTCCTCAGGCCATACACGCTGAAAGGATGACAGGCAATCAGCCGGTGTACCGTCAGCAGCGGGCCAAGCTGTCTCTTCCCCCTCCTCCTCATCCTCCTCATGCTCCTCCTCCTCCTCCTGTACGCGCTGAGAAATAGACAGGAGGGTGCCCTGACTATCCAGCGGCATACTGTCTTCCCCCGCCCCCGTTTCCGAGCGCAAAGCAGCTGCCTTTATGGTTTGCAGGGAATTTCTCAAGATGCATAGCAGAGGAATGGTGACGCTAATGATTGTAGCATCGCCGCTCACCACCTGGGTAGACTCCTCAAAATTACCAAGGACATGGCAGATGTCTGCCAACCAGGCCCACTCTTCTGAAAGGAATTGAGGAGGCTGACTCCCACTGCGCCGCCCATGTTGGAGTTGGTATTCGACTATAGCTCTACGCTGTTCATAGAGCCTGGCCAACATGTGGAGCGTAGAGTTCCACCGTGTGGGCACGTCGCACAGCAGTCGGTGCACTGGCAGCTTAAAGTGGTGTTGCAGGGTGCGCAGGGTGGCAGCGTCCGTGTGGGACTTGCGAAAATGTGCGCAGAGCCGGCGCGCCTTTACGAGCAGGTCTGACAAGCGTGGGTAGCTTTTCAGAAAGCGCTGAACCACCAAATTAAAGACGTGGGCCAGGCATGGCACGTGCGTGAGGCTGCCGAGCTGCAGAGCCGCCACCAGGTTACGGCCGTTGTCACACACGACCATGCCCGGTTGGAGGCTCAGCGGCGCAAGCCAGCGGTCGGTCTGCTGTGTCAGACCCTGCAGCAGTTCGTGGGCCGTGTGCCTCTTATCGCCTAAGCTGAGTAGTTTCAGCACGGCCTGCTGACGCTTGCCCACCGCTGTGCTGCCACACCGCGCGACACCGACTGCTGGCGACATGCTGCTGCTAACACATCTTGATTGCGAGACAGAGGAGGAGGAGGAGGGTGCTTTAGTGGAGAAAGCATACACCTCCGCAGATACCACCACCGAGCTGGGGCCCGCAATTCTGGGGGTGGGTAGGACGTGAGCGGTCCCGGGCTCTGACTCTGTCCCAGCCTCCACTAAATTCACCCAATGTGCCGTCAGGGAGATGTAGTGGCCCTGCCTGCCTGTGCTTGTCCACGTGTCCGTAGTTAAGTGGACCGTGGCAGTAACCGCGTTGGTGAGGGCGCGTACAATGTTGCGGGAGACGTGGTCGTGCAGGGCTGGGACGGCACATCGGGAAAAGTAGTGGCGACTGGGAACTGAGTAGCGCGGGGCCGCCGCCTCCATGATACTTTTGAAGGACTCCGTTTCCACAACCCTATACGGCAGCATCTCAAGGCTGATGAATTTTGCTATGCGGACGGTTAACGTTTGAGCGTGCGGGTGCGTGGCGGCGTACTTGCGCTTGCGCTCCAACAGTTGCGCAAGCGACGACTGGACGGTGCGCTGAACTACACTGCTGGATGGGGCCGAAGACAGCGGAGGTGAGGGTGTGGGTGCAGGCCAGGAGACGGTAGTGCCTGTGTCCTGAGAGGGGGGTTGCATCTCAGTGGCAGGTTGGGGCACAGGGGGAGAGGCAGGGGTGCAAACCGGAGGCGCTGAACGGCCTTCGTCCCACCTTGTGGGGTGCTTGGCCATCATATGTCTGCGCATGGTGGTGGTGGTGAGGCTGTTGGTGGTGGCTCCCCGGCTGAGCTTTGCGCGACAAAGGTTGCACACCACTGTTCGTCGGTCGTCAGGCGTCTCTGTGAAAAACTGCCAGACCTTAGAGCACCTCGGCCTCTGCAGGGTGGCATGGCGCGAGGGGGCGCTTTGGGAAACACTTGGTGGATTATTCGGTCTGGCCCTGCCTCTACCCCTGGCCACCGCACTGCCTCTTGCAACCTGCCCTGCTGATGCCCTTGACTCCCCCTCTGAAGACCTGTCCTCCTGAGTAAGCGTTGCACACCAGGTGGGGTCAGTCACCTCATCGTCCTGCTGCTCTTCCTCCGAATCCTCTGTGCGCTGCTCCCTCGGACTTACTGCCCTTACTACTACCTCACTGCAAGACAACTGTGTCTGATCGTCATCGTCCTCCTCACCCACAGAAAGTTGTTGAGACAGTTGGCGGAAGTCCCCAGCCTCTTCCCCCGGACCCCGGGAACTTTCGAATGGTTGGGCATCAGTGACGATAAACTCCTCTGGTGGGAGAGGAACCGCTGCTGCCCAATCTAAGCAGGGGCCCGAGAACAGTTCCTGGGAGTGTTCCCGCTCCTGAGCAGGTGTCATTGTAGTGGAGTGAGGAGGCTGGGAGGAAGGAGGAGCAGCAGACAGAGGATTCGGATTTGCAGCAGTGGACGGCGCAGAACTGCGGGTTGACGATAGGTTGCTCGAAGCACTTTCTGCCATTCAGGACAGGACCTGCTCACACTGCTCATTTTCTAATAACCGTCTCCCGCGTGGACCCATTAATTGGGCGATGAATGTGGGGACGCCAGAAACGTGCCTCTCTCCTAATCGCGCAGCAGTCGGCTGCGACACACCTGGATCAGGAGCTCGGCCTGTGCCCACACCCTGACTTGGCCCTCCGCGTCCTCAGCCGCGTCCACGTCCTCTAGGCCTACCCCTATCCCTCAGCATGCTGTATTACCAGTGATTTGATTTCACAGGCAGGAAATAAATTGGCGCAAGACTGCAGGCCAAATATAATTTTTTTCCCTTTTTTGAAAACGAAAGGCCCCACTGCCTCTAGTGAATGTATAATCTAAGTTTAATAACTGTGCTGTTTTCCTGCTAATGTGTCACAGAACGTGAGGGTAGCAGAGTTATTAACTGTGGCAGAGCAGGTATTTTTTTTCCCAATTAAGGAAAGCAAATGGCGAAGCCAGGAGTAAAACGTAGCTGGGTGCGTCTGATTTTTAAAGGTTGCACACGCAGCCGACACGTGTCCACCGCCCTTAGGACGGACAGAGGCAGGACAAATAGAATTATTTTCCGTTTTTTTGCACCAAAAGGCAGCACTGCGTATAGTCAATGAACATGAGAAGTTTAATAACTGTGCTGTTTTCCTGCTAATGTGGCATAGAACGTGAGGGTAGCAGAGTTATTAACTGTGGCAGAGCAGGTATTTTTTTTCCCAATTAAGGAAAGCAAATGGCGAAGCCAGGAGTAAAACGTAGCTGGGTGCGTCTGATTTTTAAAGGTTGCACACGCAGCCGACACGTGTCCACCGCCCTTAGGACGGACAGAGGCAGGACAAATAGAAATATTTTCCGTTTTTTTGCACCAAAAGGCAGCACTGCGTATATTCAATGAATAATAACTGTGTTGTGGCCCTGCCTACACAATTCTTTCCCTGCAGTATCAATGGAGGGTGCAATGCTCTGCAGAGGCGATTTTGAGAAGTAAAAAAAAATGCAGCACAGCTAACAGCAGCCTGGACAGTACTGCACACGGTTAAATATGGCCCTAGAAAGGACCGTTGAGGTTCTTGAAGGCTACACTCACTCCTAACACTCTCCCTGCCTATGCAGCACTTCTGTCCCTAATGCCGGGTGCAACGCTCTGCAGAGGCGATTTTGAGAAAAAAAAAATTGCCACTGCTAACAGCAGCCAACACACAGCTATCAGTGGCCCTAATAAGGACCTTTGGGGGGTCTTGAAGCCTACACTAACTACCAATTCTTTCCCTACAGCAGCTCCGGTACAAACAGCACTGTCCCTCATCTAACTCACCAGGCATCTGAGGCGAGCCGCGGGAGGGGCCGACTTTTATATTAGGCGGACACCTGATCTTCCCAGCCACTCACTGCAGGGGGTGGTATAGGGCTTGAACGTCACAGGGGGAAGTTGTAATGCCTTCCCTGTCTTTCAATTGGCCAGAAAAGCGCGCTAACGTCTCAGGGAAGGAAGTGAAAGTAACTCGAACACCGCATGGTGTTCGTTACGAATAACGAACATCACGAACACCCTAATATTTGCACGAATATCAAGCTCGGAAGAACACGTTCGCTCATCTCTAGTTAGCACGTATAGCCAGCCTGGCAAACAGCTGATAGTCGGGGATCCAGAGCAGAAAAACCCTGCCAATAAACTATTGATGACCTACTATTCCTGACAATAGGTCATCATGCAGCGGCCAAGTCCTGACTTTTATTGGGGAGACAGCGGGGAACACGATGGTGGGTCATGATGGGTCTACTGTCTTTTCCCAGAACATTGTGGCCATGACACATGTATGCTAGGTAGAGTATGGCCAATATCTTAACATAGGAGCAACATAAGGGCATGAAGATATCAGGTCAAACTACCCATATGTTCCATGAGTGATATATACACAAGTCCTGTTAGGACAGTGGAGAAAGTCCTGGCACATTGTGGGATACGCCTGAAACATGTCAGTCCAATATCAGAGCCACCGTGTACACTTGGGAGATATGAGAGCCACAAATAAACACAGTTGCCAAAATGTGACACTCACAACCATTAGTTGTACCTTGCGGAGTCGGAAATTTAGGAGACCATCGTTGACTTTTGGTGAAGTTGCCAAAGCATTCCAACATGGAGTCTGAATGGTTATACTTCTGAGTGTGACAACTAGTTCTGTAGCCAGGGATCCGCCCAGTGCAATTACATCCCCACAAATGGGAATGGCTTTAAAAAAACCAAAAAAAAGCAAATTAAAATTTTAAATCTTTTTTCCGGTAATCTTTTTCCATTCTTCTTCTGCTGCCCATTTTTGGTGAAAAAACAATGATACAAAATGTCCCTAATCCTATAGAGAAGTTTGTACGTATACAATGTCTTAGTTGAAAGCATGGCAGCACAAGTGGATGTTGCTTTCCACAAAGGAATGTAGATCTACTTCCACCATGTTAATGTACAAGCAGGGGAATAAAACGTTTGGCAAATATAACAAGATGCTTCATCTAGGAAACCACAATGGCCGCATGTTTACTGAATAAACATTTTGTTTTTTTCAGAGCCGACAAATGATGTGTGTCAGAATAGAGCGTGCAAATGTGACAAAGACTTAGCAAGATGCCTACAGAAAGCACCTTATAAAGTAAAGCATTTTTGGTATCCCGATTCCTTGTGTGTGGCATAAAATCCACAATGCAACTACCATGATGACTGATACAAGAGGGAACGTAGTCCTTAATGCTTTTGGTAATGTAACAGATTTCTGTATAAACTGAAAACTACAAATACAATGGATCATGCCCCAATAACTATAGTTACATGCAAAGAAGTGCCAAACAGATGCTCCAGACCATAGTGCCTCCCTTAGGCTGTTTTCCCACGGCTGAGAGAATCTCACATGAATATGAACCCCATTCTTTTAAATGGGTCATACATATGTGCGATTTTGTTTCCCACATCCCAGTGCGGGAAACAAAACGTGGCCACTGTATCTTTAGGCGTAGCACCAGACCACGCGCTAGGTACATGCGAGTGCAATGCAATGTCTACCCATTGTTAGCTGCGCTGGAGGATCGCTACTTCCCCGAAGTGATTTGAGGTAGTTTTGGAAATTGCATGTTGGCAAGTGTAATATCTGTCTGTGAATCATGGCCAGATATCGCACTCGCCCGTGTGAAGATAGCCTTAGTGTCTACATAATGAAATGGTACTCCCAACATAGTAATCTTGTCCCCCTTTGTGCCCTCTGAGTGCCTCACCCTTATAGTGCCCCCTTAGTACTCTTCCCACAGTAGAAAACCCCCCTTAGTGCCTCACTGCCCCCACACAGTAAAAGTGCCCTTGTTAGGAACCAAGGACACCCTACTGCAGGAGGTCTAGGTACATCCCACACTAGTGACAGTGCTCGGGGTACAAGAGAGACCAGCATAACAGTTACACAGTACAGAAGGGAGAGTCAATATCTCACTTCTCTAACATTGTATTCAACTGTATGGTTGAAAGGTGTGCAAGGGATTGATTTTTAACTGTGCAACACCCCCATTCCCCCTCCATACACTGCTGCATTGATTTCACTCTTGCCGTGGCTATGGATAATTAAATAGGGCAGCACTCTCTTTTACCTCAAGATGCTTTAAAAGAGCATTTTATAAAGGCTTGTCAATAGCACAAAATCAGAGCATCACTAAAAAATTAGGCCACTTTCATGTTAAACCAGTATTATTTGCGGTTCAAATAAACCAAACCAACCACTGTAGGGTTCTATGGTGCTCCTAGTTTGGTTTACTTGCATTGGGGTGGTTTCTAGGTCTTGTGGACTGACCACTGCCATGCAAATGTAACTACATTTCGGCTGCTGCATCGCAGCATTAGTATTCAATCTCTCAGCAAGTTGCCAATTTTGTTGGGTACTTCTTCGCACTAATGAACATGGGGCTGTCTTCTTACAGATCCCCACCACTGAAACATTCTGGCCAGTCTCCATTTCCTCATGATACAAAATTTATATGTCTGCTATACACTGCACTAACCTGTCTTTACATGTAATTACCTTGCGTTTGACAATATATGTATATCTTGCTCCATGGAAATGTATTTTCCTTTAGAATTAAAATATCTCAATTAAACAATAATGTGTTTTATTACAGCTTCGAATGTAAGCCAATGTCAAGATGAGTGTGCTCTGTTCTTAAGGACCTAGACCAAACATGGTCATAGAGTTCAGCATTCAGTTACTGGGCCTCATACAGGAGGTGCCAATATAGTAGGATTTGACATTAAATCCATTTTACCAACAAAGCAACATCAAATCAAATTAAGCTATGGCCACATTAAGGAGGAATGCCCTATGTCCAGGCTTGTCTGGGATTATTGCCAAATTCTATACAAAAGTCTACTTCTCTAGCAATAGAAGAGGAGAAAAGGGTCTCCATTTTGCCAGGGTTCCATTAGGTTCTGGAGTTGAGCCAGAAAGTATAAGCAGGTCTATTATAACATAAAATGACCTCCACATGGTCATAAAATATTTCTGGGGGACTTTTTGACAATGGTTTGCCACTATAACAGGAACACCAATAGGAGCCCGAGCTAAAGAGGGAAATCTATTATTGGCAATGTTACAGCAGATCCAGATCTTCTAAGACCCAGCAGCACTTCAATACTAGAGGGCACATGGAGCACAGTCATTTGCAGATCCACTAAAAGCAGCAATTGTGGTACTTCCTCTATGGCTTAGGCAGCTTTCACACAGAAAATTGTGTCCTTACATGATGCCCTCATCACTATGGCGGCAGCAAACCACCCTCCCCCCCCCCCCCCCCCCAAAAAAAAAAACGCGGCACGTCCTATCTTTGGGCGTTTCCTCAGACTGGTTCATTCATTGTTTTCAGTGGAGCTGGTGAAGCATCACAAAGCATACAATGTGAGGCATCCCATTGAAAACAAATTTGTAGCAGATCGTTATTTCCCTGAAGCGAGGCATTAATACAAATACTCCTCGCATACACAGGGACATCGCACATTGGCGATTGCTATATTAGGCCAATATTCACCAATGTGAAATTAGCCTTACACAGTGCTCATTGAGTTATGTGGACTGCAAGCAAGATTGTAATTGTTTTAACTGTATGTCTTCTCCCAAGGGCCCATACTGAGCTGCTAGTACTAAATTGTAGGAGTGTTAAAGGGCCTCTCTCAATGCTTTCGGAGTACTATCAACTGCATTCTGGTACTCAAAGGTGAGGGAATGGGGAGGTATGTTTTATACTCACATGCTCCTGTATCATGTTCTAGCGCACTTGGTGCATGCACTCAGCTTGACTCTTTAGAAAGCTGTACAAGCTCATCTGCCATAGAGAAGAATGGGAGAGTGCAGAGAACTGTCTGAAGAGTGTTGAGCTGTGTGCGTGCTCCAAGTTCAGTGGGACACAGTGCAGAAGTGGGGGACTGGGCAAGCGAAAACCATATACCTGGACTCCATAACCTCATCTTTGAGCACCTTAAGGTAGATTATAGTGCTCAACAAGATGCTAACAGAAGCAGGGTTGAAGCACATCTATTGCCGAATTAATACAATATTCCCTACTAGAATACACACATTGCTCACACATGTAGATTGCCCAATCTCTGAAATTTGTTTTCCAACATGTTATGACTACCCTTTTTAAATATGTAAAGACTGATGAAACCGACACACAAAATATTGTTATAAATAAGGCCGCCTGCACACGGGCGGAAATCCCGCGGCGGTATTTCTTGCGGGATTTCCGCCACTGAAAGTTTGCATAGGAGTGCATTACAATACGCACTCCTATGCAGACGGCAGCGGTTTAGCCGCGCGAAATCTTGCGCGGCAAACAAACCGCGGCATGTCCTATTTTTGTGCGGGGCACGCACTCACCCGGCCCGCCGGCTCCGGTCTGCGCATGCGCCGGCTGCGCGGCAGCCGGCACATGAAAGAGCTGGGGCCGCCAGGCGCGGGAGAGTACGCGCTCGTCCCTGCAGGCTCTCGGGTCGGGTCCCGCGGCGAGAATTCTCGCTGCCGGATCCGACCCGCTCGTCTGCAGGCGGCCTAACCCTGGAAACTTAAACTGCACATGTTAATATATCACAGACTTCCAGTAATTAGAGCAAAAGCCACAGGAAGTGTAATAAAAGTTTCTCAGGAAAAAAAAAAGTAATTTACAGAGTAACTAAATATTGAACCATCTGTATGAGCAGTTTCGTTAACCCACAATCAAACCCATTCTTGCTGGAACAGGCAGGCAGTTCATGGGTGTGAGGGCCACTGTTTTGGCAAGAAAGCAGATTGTTGCTTTTCTTTTTTAATCTTCATACAAACTACTTTGGGGCACGTTCCCATCTAGTGCAGATTTTCTACAGCAAAACCTGTATCAAAATCCCTACCAGTGGTGTGCCTTTTGCCACGTAGCTGTAGCATTTCACACCTTCAGGTGAAAGGTGAGATCCGCCTCAAAATCTGCACCAAAGGGTGCGGATCCACACCAAAATCCATGTAGCCTAAGGGTGGATTCACACATGATGCGATTTAACGCCATGGAAAAATATGCTGTACAAGCAACATGCCTTACAGACATTTGCTGCAAATTTCACCAGTAGTGGCTCATTCATAGAATGGTAGAGTTAAAAGAAACCTCCAGGGTCATCTGGTCCAAACCCCTGCTCAGTGCAGGATTCACTAAATCATCCCAGACAGATATTTGTCCAGCCTTTGTTTGAATACTTGCATTAAAGGAGAACTCACCACCTCCCGTGGTAACCTGTTTCACTCATTGATCACCCTCACCGTCAGAAAGTTTTTTCTAATATCTAGTTTGTGTCTCCTCCCTTTCAGTTTCATCCCATTGCTTCTAGTCTTTCCTTGTGCAAATGAGAATAAGGCTGACCCCTCTGCAGTATGACAGCCCTTCAGATATTTGTAGACAGCTATTAAGTCTCCTCTCAGCTTTGTTTTTTGCAAGCTAAACATTCCCAGGTCCTTTAACCATTCTTCATAGGGCATGATTTTCAGACCGCTTACCATCTTGGTAACTGTTCTCTGAACTTGCTCCAGTTTGTCTATATCTTTTTTTTTAAATGGGGTGCCCAGAACTGGACACAATATTCCAGATGAGGTCTGACTAAGAAAGAGTAGAGGGGGATAATGACCTCACGTGATCTAGACTCTATGCTTCTCTTAATACATCCCAGAATTGGGTTTGTGTTTTTGGCTGCTGCATCACATTGACGACTCATGTTCAGTCTATGATCTATTAGTATACCCAAGTCTTTTTCACATGTGCTGCTGCTTAGCTCAATTCCTCCCATTCTGTATGTGCTTTTTTTTTCATTTTTCTTGCCCAGATGTAGGACTTTGCCTTTCTCCTTGTTAAATACCATTCTGTTAGTCACCACCCACTGTTCAAGCTTTTCTATATCTTTTTGAATACTCCCTCTCTTCGCTAGTGTTAGCTAATCCTCCTAGCTTTGTGTCATCAGCAAATTTGATCAGTTTCCCATCAATTCCCTTCTCCAGCTCATTTATAAAAATGTTGAGCAACACTGGGTCTAGGACAGAGCCTTGTGGTACCCCGCTTGATACATTCTTCCCCTTAGATGTGCATCCTCTTATGGCCACTCTGAGTACGATCACTCAGCCAGTTCTGAATCCACCTAACAGTTTCCTTATCAATCCCATATTTGGTCATTTTTTTCAATAAGTATAGTATGAGATACTTTGTCAAATGCTTTACTAAGGTCAAGAAAAACTATATGCACCGCATTTTCCTGCTCAACCCAGTCAGTGATACTATCATAGAAGGGAATTAGATTAGTCTGGCATAATTACTCCATTTTTATCCAAGTACTTGCATACATGCTATTTAATAATTTGTTCTTTCCCAGTATAGAAGGCAGGCTCACAGGCCTGTAGTTTCCTGGATCCACCTTCTTCCCTTTTTTTTTTTTAAAGGCAGGGACATTTGCCCTTTTCCAATCTTCTGTTACTTCCTGTTCTCCCAGAATTTTCAAAGAGAATGGCGAGTGGTTCAGCAATTACCTCCGCTGCTTCCTTTAGTATCCTAAGATGTAATTCATCTGCGACTTGAATTCATGTAAGAAGCAGGGAATGCTAACTTAAAAGTCAGATTCCAAATGGCTATAAAAGCAGTTCTAGAGAAATGTCTGCCAAGTATTACTAGTTTTTCACAACATTACAAAGCAGGATAAACTCAAAATTTTAACGTGAAAGATGTCTGCTTTTTACTTATCATTTACTGTCAAGTGCAGTTGAATACATGGAAAGCCATGTATGACAACCGACAGCTGTGCACCACAGGTATGTTCAAAGTATTGTGATTTCATCACTAGAGACTCAAGTTACAAAGCAGAGTGTGATCTGCCTGTTTATAAGTTATTTTAAGGGTGCCTATGCACAAGCGATACTTTTTCTAGCGCAGCGAGATGGAGTGCCTCACAGCTCAGAAAAAAAAAAACCCGCTGCAACATTGCTCATTGTTTTCAAAACGGGGCCAGCAGCAGCCTCATTGAAAACATGAGTACATCGGAAGTCTGCAACAGCTATGACAGGATTCCTTTATTCTTCCCCGTGGGAAAAGTACCCTTTGCCAGAGCTATGGCGCTGCTGCTCCCCATTGAAAGCAGTGGATTGCAGGCAACCCCCACAGCGATGATTTTAGGGGAAGGGCTTGAAATAAGCCCTTCCATGAAAATCAGCCCTAGCTATAAGTAAAACATTTATATATACTCCCCTCGAAGAGCAGTCTGGCTCTTCTCTCCGGCAAGGCAGTCTCCTGTGTTCTGGAGGCCAAGGATTGAAAAATCCCTACCCCCAAGAAGTGCTGGTCTCATTGGCTGAGTACTCAGCCAGTCACTGGCACTGCTCATCCATTAATTGATGAATAGCTGAGCCCTGCCTGTGATTGAATGACGGCTGCGAGCTGCCTGTGATTGGCTGAGCACTCAGCCAATGAAACCAGTGCTTTCTGGTGGCAGGGATTTTTCAATCACCTGCCTCCAAAACACAAAAGAATACTTTTGTGCTGAAGAGAAGAGCCGGATGACTTTTCTAGGAGAGTACAAGTTTTTTTTTTTTTGGTGCCAACCCTATTGGATGCAATGGAATAGCATCATGGACTTTTACCACAGCTTGGCAAAGGATTCCTTCATCCCCGCAAGGATAGAGGAATCCCTTGCCATAGCTGTCACAGCTGTGGCAGAAGTAGGTGGTGTACTCCCTATGTTTTCAACGGGGCCGATGCTGCTGCTGCCGACCCACTTGAAGACACTGAGCGATATTGCAGATTTTCTTTGCGCAGTGAGACTTACGGAAAAATAAATAAAATAGCTAATTAGTATGGAACCATCGGTTTCATAAATCAATCGCTCTCGCATCGCAAGAGAAAAAAAAAATTCTATATCAATAGTGGGTAGACTCTAAAATGGCACGTTCACACGTTAGATTTTCAATAATGGATCTCTTTTGTGAAATGTGGTTGATTTTCTGTATATTTCACCCCTTGCATTACAAAAAGGTGAAATCCACACTAAAAATCCACAGTATAAATTGACATGCTGTCAAATTTAAAATCTGCACAAGTCAATTTACAAACCCTCACTGACCGCCAAAATGAAAAGGCAGAAGCACTGAGCTAAGGCCGGCTGCACACGAGCGTGACGGGCTCCGCCGCGGAATATTCCGCGGCAAAGCCCGTCACGGCGCCCCCCAGAGACCCCATACTTACCAGCGTATCCGGCGTCTTCGCTCCCGCATGGCGCTTCCCCGCCCGCCGCCGCGTCACATAACACGCCCACCGCGTCACATGACACGGCCAGCCGTGTCATGTGAAAACGCTTTCCCGGCGCGTCACACTATCTTCCACTGTGTTACAGCGGGAGATAGCGTGAACGGACGTCTTCCATTGACTGCAATGGAAGCCGTCAGCGCGTACACCCGCGGCAAATAGAGCATGCCGCGGGTGAGGACGGGAGATTTCACGGTGCGTAATTCCGCGGTGGAATTCCGCACTGTGTGCCCTGAGCTATTAGGTTCAATAGAACCTAATAGCTGCGGACAACGCAGCGGATTTTCGCCGCGAATTACGCGGCGGAAATCCGTTCGTGAGAAGGAGGCCTAAGTCTCTACCCATTTGATTATGAGTGCAAGTGGCGCATGTACTCCATAGACTTTCTATGCAGCCCATACACCGCTCTGGAGCTGTAATGGAAACAGCCGAGTATACACTGCTTGGATAAGCACTTCTTTCCATTCACTTTAGCCATCATGGGGGTGTAAGCACCAAGAACATTCCTGATCAAAACTTCTGCCATGTCGAAGTTTGCATAGAAGCTTAAAGGATAACTAAAACTTTTACAAAGCATTATGGCATAAGGAAGTGTGCTTTTTACTAACACCCTTGTCTGAGAGACAGCATCAAGTCCATTTCTTTCAACATACAAGTAACCTTTAAAGCTGTTGGTCACTGTTAGAGGCAAGGCTTCTTATGTGATGTATAGAGATGAGCGAACGTACTCTGATAAGCACTACTCGTCCGAGTAATGTGCTTTATCCGAGTACCTCTCTGCTCGTCCTGAAAGATTCGGGACGCACTGCGGAGCGGGGAGCTGCAGGGGAGAGCGGGGAGGAATGGAGGGGAGATCTTTCTCCCCTTCTCTCCCGCCCGCTCTCCCCTGCGACTCACCTGTCAGCAGCGGAGCGTCCCGAATCTTTCAGGACGAGCAGAGAGGTACTCGGATAAAGCAAATTACTCGGACGAGTAGTGCTTATCCGAGTACGTTCGCTCATCTCTAGTGATGTACAAGACTTCAACTGAATACTATGACTGACAATAGGTTTTCTAGTCTGTTTATTCGGAGTACAATTGATCAATGCAATTGTGTGGTTATTACATTCCAGTCACTCCAAAAATTAAATTTTTTATTAATTTGGTTATTACAAGAAAAGTTCTCAAACATCAAAAACACATTCAAATAAGACCAAGAATTCACTTGATTTAATTTAAAGCAAATAAAAAAAAAAAAAGAAATAGAATTGTTGATTTTGCTCTTCACAGTACTTGCATACAAAAATGGAGACGAAATTGGTGTGTGCAGTCACAGTGACATCACGTTAAAGTCGCCTAAAATAAGCTCATTTCATTGGTATTAAAATAAATTACATATATACATTAAAATACATAACATTTACAAAAAAATATAGAACAGTGAATTGTTTTAATCAAAATGGCAAAAAAATAAAAAAAAAATAATTCAGAAAAAAAGGGAAATGTGTATGGTCAAGTAATATACTGCCACATCATCCATCACCTGGGCTGTGCATCTGCAGATGACACTACATGACCACAAACCAGTGACAGCTATGGAGGAGCTGCGCCTGCATCTGCTACCAGAATATACAGGTTTACATGCAGCTGCACGGCGGAATTAAGATGTGAAGTGTAAGCTGCATAAACATCTATCATAGGTCATTACTCAACCATTGATTTAAGTTGGATTCTTAAAGAAAATTGCCAAGAAACATAACAGCACCACATTCAGTGCCTATGGATGGGTTCTCTGGAAGCCAACTTTGCAGACTTAAGTCCTAGATTAGAAGGAGAAAACAAGACCGACCATTTTGTGATATTTTGTAAAATTAAAGAAAATGATTAAAGTATATACTAAAACAGAAGCAAGATATCTGAATTTTATGCCATTAGGACCAATTTAGAAAAGTCAGGAGAGAAATTGTCATTTTACAGAAGGTTAGAAACATTCCCCCATTTGCACTTTGAAGAAAAAAACAAACAAAAAAAAAAAAGCACAACTATAAAATAAAACCAGCGATATTAAAAATGCATGTCATCATTCAATACCCTTTTATGCTCTCAAAAGTTGGATTTATGATACTTTGCAGTAAAGATTCACTATGAAAAAGTTTTAAGCCTAGGTGGGTTAGAGTAGAGCAGAGCCCTTCCATTCCCTGTGCATAGTATTCCTGAATGGGATGATCTGATTGATGCAGGTATGTCATCTGGAGGGCTATTTGAAAGAACTTCTAGGTTAAACCTAAATGGAAGGTGACATTAGGTACTCGCTAAGGGCAATGCTCGCTCATCTCTAGTTACACTACTTTTATAGGGGCACTCAGAATTGAACCTCCTTTAGCACACCTCCATCTTCAACTACAAGATTAGAAGATTGCAGTCATCTCCCTGCTGGAAAATGATCCACAGACTGTGGCAGAGAATTTATCCATCTACTAGTCTTACCCATTTTGCATGAATTTGTCAATTGATAATAGTCACAAGGGAAATTATATTATAAAACTCCTATCATGGCTACAGAAAAAAGAAAATCTGTGCTGCTTAATAATGTAGTAAGAGCCAAGAGCGGTCATGGAAAGGAAAGCCATTGTGGTGACCCAATGCTGGATTTTTTTTAATAGTAGTAATTAATGGAAGTTGGTTGGAATAGCTTCCCGCTCTGTTGGGGCTTTTCCTTAAATGGTAACCTGCAGAATTTGGAATGGAATTCTCTTTTAAAGGGGTTTTCTGCCCTTTTAACTGGAAATCAATACTCTGCGTAGGTCATCAGTTGGATGGGGGGGGGGGGGGTCTGCGGCTAGGGCCCATCCATCATCAGATCAGATGTAATCAGTTGAGGAAGTGCTGGCTTCATTTTCATTGAAATTGCAGCACTGCTACTCCATTTCCTGCCCAGGGAAGCAGGAAGTGGAATAGAAGTGTGACACTAATTGATCAGTTGATGGGCAGGCCCAAAGTGGCCCCACGCATACCTCTTTAAGGATCCTGCAATTGTTTGAGCAGATAAGGTTATGTGAATTAACTAGCATTTAACTAGTTGAATGCTCTAATTGTGAAGAAACTCACTGGCTTAAAACAAGTGATAACATACCAGTCTCAGACTAGTGGGCTAAGAAATAGAGCTTTCATTGAAAGGCAAATGTCAAAACTACAAAAAAATAAAAGCTTGTAAAATATTTTTATTAGAGATGAGCGAGCATGTTCATCAGAGCTTGATGCTCGTTTGAGCATTAGCATACTCGAAAGTACTTGTTACTCGAGCACCACGCGGTGCTTGGGAAAATTTTCAGCCAATGAACATGCAGGGAAGGCTTTGGCACCTCCTGCTATGACATGCTAAAATGGTTTATACTTTAATCTTATAGTGGATGTCTAATGAATACATTTTTCCTGCTAGAGCACAGACTAAAAAAAAAAAATAAAAAAATTCACTGGGGGGGGTGGGGGGGGGGGATTTGTTTTGCAAGATCAGTATTGGATTGCGGGACAACTTCATTAACGTATGACTACCCTTGAATACCATTTACATTCTCTATGTACATATAAAACAATTTATTGAATATATTGCACCATTTAGTTTGTAGCCTGTATAATAGTCTAGAGCTGCAATCACAATTCTGAAGTCTAGTATTGCAGACAGTCAGACATCTCTTAGGCTGCTTCCACACAAGTATTTTTTCCTCAGCATTAGTTCTGTATTACAAACTGAAAAAAAAAAAAAAAAAAAAAAAAAAAAACAAAACTGCCAATTTATGGGGCCCTTTACATAAGCATACTAAAACCTGCTGATTTTTATTTTTTTAAAAAGATGCCGCATGCACCAATTTCATCAGTTTTTCAGATGAAACTGTCCGTTGAAGACAGGTGATTGAAAACAGATGCAGCATTGATGGAAGTCAAATGACATGAAGGTGTATTCACTTTTTTTGAACAAAGGGGAGATCTAAGGAAGAAATGCTATAAGATGATAGACCTTCAGTATTTCAGATCTGTAACACTGATTCAGCCCTGATACAAAATGAACTGCAATATGTCCAGAATGCAGCTCTATATGACACGGTGTGTGTGAAGCTAGCCTAGCAGCCAAGTCCCTTTAATGCAGGGGGGTGTTTCCCATATCAGTGTGTCTGGTATAAAGACATTGCCAACAAACATCAGCAGGAGAAAAAGCTTTGTGGAGTGAGTAAGGCTACAGTCACATCTTCATTCTGTCTTCTAGTCATAATTCCATCACCTTGTTTAATTCAGCTTTAATTCCGTTTCTCTGCTCAGAAAACTGAACAGATCCTTCCCACCGCCCCCATGGATTTTCAATGAGCAAAAAAAACATTAAAAGCTTTCCATAATTTAACTGAATAATGCTACAGACTGCATTCTTGTTCTGGTAAGGGGGAAGAAAAAAAAAACAAAAAAAACCACAAAACACAAAAAAACATTAAGCAAATGGAAAGCTTTCCATTACTTTGAGAACCCACTGAACTCAATGGGGTGGGGTGGAAATCTGTTAATTTCAGTCTTAAATCTGTGCTCAGAAAATAGATGAAGACGGAATTATGACTGAAAGGCAAAAATGCAGGTGTGAATGCAGCCCAAGCAAGTAAGATGTGAGAGCCCTGAACCTGGAGAATTGTTAATGCAACTCTTGCTGTGAAAACTCGCCGTCACTAAGGAGCAGCGCAAAATAAATGAGGTGGTGCATTTATATACTTTCTTATAACCTGTATGAGGCGGCCCTGGGAAAACAAATGACTTACCATTCACATTAGACAATACAAAGTTAAAGAGTGGACAGCGATGTCTAGGACTGAGGAACAGGACACTGAAGGTCACAAGTCACGACTCATGTTTATAGCGCTAAACAGTTGTGTGTTTGGTATAAAGATACATGTGGCAGCCATAAGCTCATATTACTCCAATAGTAACTTGCCTTGTCACTGTGCTATGTAGGTTGCAATGCACATTATGCATTGTTGGATACAAAAAAAAAAAAAAAAAAAAAAAAAGATCAGAACCTAACAAACAGTGTCCTAAAAGGCAGTTTCCAGGGAATAGGTCCTCAATAGTTGATCAGCTGGGGTCCACCACTCGGGAGGAAGGGGGGGGGCCCTTGAAATACAACTCCTATCCCGAAAAGAAGCCGTACCTACACTACATTTATGAAAAAAAAGGCATTACTTAGCAGGCTTGTCCCCCCCCCCCCCCCCCCCCAACGCTCTCCAGACGTCTGCGCCGTTCTCGCAGTCCTACAACCTAACTTCCTGTTTGCGGGATTCATAAATCCCGCCTCCAGGAAGCAATGGCTGCGATTGGTTCTTCCACCGAGGCTCAGCCAATCAATGCAGTGCTAGATAAAAACAGTCACAGCCACTGCATTGGTTCTGTGAGCACTGTGGCTCAGCCAATCAACAGCCATCACGTTGTGGAGGTGAGATTTATGAATTGGCTGTTGTGGCCTCCACAATGCGATGGCTGTTGATTGAGCGCCGCTGCTCAGCCAGAGAAACAATGCAGAGCTGGATGAACCAATGCGATGGCTGCGATTGGTTCATAGAATGCTGCGGTGATTGCTTTTTCCACTGCGGCTCAGCCAATCACAGCCATTGCTTGCTGGAGGTGGGATTTAGGATTCCTGCAACCAGAAACCTGTTGTACGAGCGGCTACAATCACGAGAACGTGGACCTCCGGTGAGGGGCATTTACGAGCCTGCTAGGCAAGTTTAGACTTCGTGCCTCTTTTGGAGAAAGTAGTAATATAAGACAGGGGAAAGACGGTATATATTGAAACAGTGAGACTTCTACAATATGGAACAGTAAAGCATTTATAAGGAGGTTTTCATGTTAAACATTTGTTAAAAATTATTGCACTTACTTTGCAGCAGAGATTCAAAATCCTTCAAAAACTCAACATAAACTTGAGAACTATTGCCGGTAGCAGGCTACAAAGACTTACTTAGCATAGGGATGCAAGTATGGCAGTTGTTAACTGCATCACTTTTGCAACAAGGAGGTTTATGCACATGGGGGGGGGGGGGGGGGGTCGTCATCTTAAAAAATAAAAAAAAAATCCTAGGAAGAGATCCTAAAACTTGTTCATGTTGAAAACTGCACATTTAAGAAAAGTAAGTTCTTCTACATGCCCTATTGCATCCATCTGCAGTAATTAAGAAAAAAAAAAGTACCACAAAAATGCCAAAAAAAAAAAAAGTCTGAAGCAGGCTCAAAAATTCACAAGTGTGTGACTAGGAAACCAAACTCCCACTGATGACGCACAACGGACTGCCAGGGTGAAATGTAGCAGCAGGAAACCCAGCACACCTTCACCCTGTGTGAATGCTGCCTAATGACTGCACTTAAAATGAGCAGCTGCACAATATCCTATGTGGCCTGTCAACTAGAAATTCACTCAAAATCTCTTTAAACAACCAACGCTCTAAAATTAAAGATAAAAAAAAAAAAAAGTCACAGGAGAAAAAGAAAATATATTACACATAAAAAAGTATGAAAATATTTTGACCTTCATGGTGCCTCTGGAATTTTAACAGTCTTTAAAATAAATGGATCACACAGTGACTGTAGAGAGTGGAGGCGGTTTCCATCCTTTAATTCAGTGTCACGACTTGTGTCCAATCCTGAAGGGGGCGCTTTCACATCTCAAATCGCTTGAGTCTCCAATCGTCGAATCTTTTTCACCACTAAGTCAATGTTAATAATTGGGTTGAAATACAAAGCCCAGTAAAACAAGCAATTGCAGACGAATTGTGGGATCACAGGCCAGAAGATAGCAACAAAAAGTCCTTGGGTCGACATCTTCCAAAAATGGCCCCACATAAGCCGGGGGACAGACCTGAAAGTTTGAGTTGAAAGGCGTTAAAAGTAAATCTGCCATTATGTGCATTTTCAGTGGTTTCATTCCCATGTGCAATGTTTTCACTCATGAGACGTGGCGTGAAAAAAAAAAACAAAAATATTGTGGCATGTCCTATCTTTCTGCATTTAGCGATTTTCTTCTCACCCACATTTCCCTATGGAATCTCAGATTCATCGCAATGTTCGTGCAATGCATTTTTCGCACAAGAAAATCATAGACGGCTGTGATGAGATTCTTAGGAAAAAGCATGGTTGACACAAAGAAAAAAAAAAAAAAAAAAGGATATATTTGGAGTATTAGCCGACCCGAGTATAAACCATGTCAATAAGTTGTGTTTTTTTTGTGGTAAAAAAAAGAAAAAAAAACCAAAACACACTTATTGACTCGGTTTATACTCAGGTTGGCTAATACTCCAATATATCCTTTTTCTGGTAAAAAACACTCTGGTAGCTATACTCGCGTACACACTAGGTCAGTGGTGGCGAACCTATGACATGCGTGCCAGAGGCGGCACGCAGAGCCTTCCCTGCTGGCACGCGCCACATCGGCCGCTCACCACTTGTGAATACCAGCAGGGGCCGCGGCTCCCCTGCCGGCATTCACAAACGGCACTGCTAGCCGCGCTGATCCCGGCACACACTGACTTCAGTCTGCAGCTGGAATCCCCCTCCCCCCTGCCCCGACGTCTCCTACTACTTGGTTCCGCCGGGAGGGGGCGGTGTCCAGCAGCGTGTGTGTCAGAATGTGTGCCGGGAGCATATTAACACTTTCTTCCCCACTTCTGCAGCAATCAGCAATTCCCAGCAACCTGATTGGTTGCTTGGTTTGGCTGATTCACCAAACAACCAATCAGGTTGCTGGGAATTACCTATTGAGGCAGAAGTGGGGAAGAAAAAGTTAATATGCATGCCGGGACCATCGCTGACCAGAAGAGGAGCTGAGCTTACAGGAGGAGGAGGGGGGGGGGGGGGTAAGTATGTGGGTCTCGGGAGGCGCACTGTGGGGTGTCACTAATGCATGGGGGGGCCGCTGGGAGGGTGTCACTAATGCACTGGGGGGCCGCTAGGGGGGGGGGGGTGTCACTACTGCACTGGGGGGCGTCTCTAATGCACTTGGGGGGCCGCTGGGGGGTGTCCCTAATACACTGGGGGCCACTGGGGGGTGTCCCTAATGCACTGGGGGCCGCTGGGGGGGGGGTCACTATTATCGCTGTGGGGTGGGGGACACGATTACCGCTAGGGCCGCTGTGGGGTGGGGGTCACTATCACCGCTGGAGCCGCTGTGGGGTGGGGGTCACTATCACCGCTGGAGCCGCTGTGGGGTGGGGGTCACTATCACCGCTGGAGCCGCTGTGGGGTGGGGGTTACTATTATTGCTGCAGCGTGGGGGTCACTATTACTGCTGGGTGGGGGTCACTATTATCGCTGGGGGTGCTGGGGGTGTCACTATTACCGCTGGGGGTCACTATTACCGCTAAGGCTGCTGTGTGGTGGGGGGGGGGTCACTATTATCACTCTGGGGGGGGGGGGGGTGTCACTATTACCGCTAAGGGCCGCTGTGCGGTGGGGGTCACTATTACCGCTGGGGCTGCTGGGGGGGGGGGGGGGGGTGTCACTATTACCGCTGGGGCTGCTGTGTGGTGGGGAATGTTTACATGTGGCGGACATGGGCAGGGCCGCTTCAAAATAGACAGCGTGCAGATTTTGACTACTTTTTGGATGCGGAAATGCTGCAGAATTTTCCACAGAAATTTCCCCTGAGGACATTCTGCAGTATTTCTGCATCCAAAAAGCAGTCAAAATCTGCACGCTGTCTATTTTGAAGCGGCCCTGTCCTTTTTAGAACGACGGGGGTAAAATCATATGTCGTGATAAGCCCCGCCCCCTGACGTATTGGCACTTTGCGATAAATAAGTGGGTTTTAGGTTGCAGTTTGGGCACTCGGTCTCTAAAAGGTTCGCCATCACTGCACTAGGTAAAAAAAAAAAAAACCCACAACGCAATACTCGGGAGGTATTGGTTTATTATATACTAGGTAAAAAAATGCAACTCACAGCCATGCAGTAATGTCATTTCCTGAATGGCTGTGAATGATTGAGTGCCAGCTGTGATTGGCTGGCGCTTTATCCAATCGCAGCGCTTACTTACACAGCGCTGATGGCGGGGGAATTCAAAGCCAAGCATGAAAAAATAAAAAGGTGCTGAAAAACTCTGCTTATACTCAAGTATATACGGTAAATTAAAAAAAAAAAAAAAGTTAAGTAAACAAAAATGAAATTTTGCCGCAATTTTTTCACGGTGGTGATCTTGCGATGGCCAGTGTGAAGGCGCCCTTATGCTTTATCTGTGCACTACATAGCGCTCATTGAGTGCCATGTAGCCTGTAAAGAAGAAGGCAGAAGCAGTTGAAAACCACTTCTGCCGTCTTCTATGGGTCCTCGGCTGTGACTAACACCCAAGGACCCAATCGCCTGATTGCAGGAGCATTAATTCTGCGCAGTACTTTTGCCATCCGCCGGGATTAAAGCCCAGCACCAAGTGCCGTAAATTTACTGCGCTTCGTCCTTAGAGCTTATCCAGTTTTTTTTTTCTTAAAGATTCATAACCTATCCTTAGGATAGAGCATCAATATTTCATGCTTGGCAACCCACCAGTCAGATGTGGCATTTGAGCTTCATGACCGCTTCAAACATTTCCTTCACGCTTTGCTTGGTATTGCAGTTTACTAAAGCTTTAGTGCAATACAAGTGAACAGGACCGAGTTGCAACAACAGGCAATGCCAAGGTTGGCAATGAAGGGACCCTGTCCATCTACAGAAGGGATGGTTCTTGGGAAGAACATTTTGCAAATCCTCTGAATAATGTTACTCTGCTGTAGGTTATAGATTTGTATGAAGACCCACCATTAACATGCGATTATGCAGTCAGGAGGAACACTTACCGTAGTTGGCTGGTCGACCACAGTCTCCAAAATGAGAATAATTCCAGCACTGAAAGCAGCATGGCATTTACAATTATAAATCGAGAGGTCCAGTAATGTACTTCTAGCCAGTCCCATGCAAACTCAGCAAGAAGTTGATATGGAAGAAACACATACTTAACAAGGAACTCCCGCCACTGTGGCCATGATGGATCCTGCAAGTCCTGAAAAAGGCATAAAGCTATGGTTAATGTACACATATGTATTTTCCCAAAGAAGCAGCAGGCAAGCTGGTGTAAAATACCCTATGTCTGCTAACAAACAGCATAAGTAAATTTTGGGCCTAAGGGTATGGAAAGTCCATGACAAGTAACTGTAGTTAGGTAAACAATGTGACCAAAATTTCTTATATAAAAACACACAAAAGCAGTAATGTAATGCAAATTTACTAAAGTATCAATTATCTTGATGCTTGGAATATGCATCCACATTTGTATATGCAGTCAGCCACACACACTGCATACGCCAACTCAATACATACATCAAGGGGTGCAGAACCAGTCACTTCAACAATAAGGTCCCATTTACAAGGTGCCACTATAGCATTCTATTGCAGGCCACTGAAATCATTGGCCAGGCTCATACAGATTTTGAAGTCTGGATTATGGAGAGAAATGAAAACCCCAAAAACAATTACATGGAGTTTCTGGTTAATCCAAACTGCTTATATTGACACATCTAAAAATGCAACAAGTCTTCATGTTCAGATCGTTTCACATTACCTCCCCTATACTTCACACCTAAATATAAGTCATGTACTTCTGAATCTCAGCAGCTTGTACTCCAGAGCGGTTCTCATGGCAGCTTATTTCCAGGGGAAGAGGTTTGGGAGTTAAAATTCCCCATGCCTGATCCTTCTTGCCACCTGTCAGACCAACAAACACCTACAAGAGTAGTCCAGCAGTCCAGTCACCTATATCGGAGGTACAGAAAACACCCACATACACCCCCTAGTATTGAAGACTCCTTCAATAGGTTTCCAGCAGTTGAATAAGAGGCAGTTTGGAAGATTACAGCTATACTATGTGTCAAGTTTGGGGGACAATTTTTCCCCCTACTTAAAAAGCACGTACTTTGGGCTGACAATTGTTTTTTTGCAGAAGATTGAGGTTTGTTTCAGCTTCTTCACATCACTGCAAGTCAATAGGAGGTCTGTCAGTGAAACTGGACTGGCGACTAAGTTTCCCTCTGCTCTCTCCTCTCCTGCACATTCTCAGCCAATTTATGACCAAAGTTTTTTTTTGTCATAAACAACTTTGTGGTCATAAATTAGCTGATAAAAATGTGGAGAGGAGAGAGCAGGGGGAAACTAAAGGCCCATGTACACTGAATGATTTGAGCGATTTTTAGCTTTCAAACGACCTGTTGAGTGACCGTTTTGAGCGATCTTTGCATAACTCTAGTAGCTACTTAAGAGTTAATGCAGGCAGAGCAGAATACCGCTGCGATAGCTCATAACAATGCAGCTGTTTTGTATATGCAAACAGCTGCAACGTTCTTGGAGCTTTCAGCTGGTGTCCTGCTAACTGCCAGCGGAATATCAGCTGAAAGTATACCATCAGCGCCGCCCGCTAAGAAAATCGTGTGGCGCTGATAAGTCACCAGTCTAGAAATCACCGATGAACGAATAGTGCATGAACCGTGCACGATGGCGGTGCGTTTAGACAATGATTATTGCTCAAGAAATGGCTTTTGAGTGATAATCCTTGTGTCAAAATGGGCCTTAGGTCATCAGTCCAGCTTCACTGACAGAGCCATTGAGACAAGGCTCTGTTCACACTTCCATCGGCTCTGTCAAATGCCAGAAAAATTGTGTAGTCAAATGATCATACCCGTGGACAGAACCAAATTATAGCCAATGGGTTCTGCCGTTTCCATTATGTTAACAGATTAAGCATCGGTTTTAATTTTCATTCTATAACAGAACTGAGAACACACTTGGGAGGGCGGAGGGGATTTATTTAGGGTTTTTTTTGCCTTTAAATTAAAGTCTGTTTTGCTGTAGGCCACGTTGCCTTTGTGGCAAATGTATCAAATGTCATATTCGGATGAATTCATTGTATCTTAATAGGTCTACAAATGTGAATCCACTCCAAAAGAAGTGGAAACTGTGGCGTAAAAAGCGAGATTGCGACAAACTGACTTAAAAGTCACATTTCTTAAGTGTCTAAAAGCCTCACTCCACTTAAACCATACACTTTTTGTAGACACTATAAAGTGGAGTGAAAGGTGTACAACAGAAAAAAGTCAAACCCTACTGTGCAAAAATTTGCGACTGATGACAAAAGACTGCTGCACAATCTTGATTAATTCCACCCTTATAGACTGCAGTTTCTATATACAGCAGAAGACAAGTGGTGCAAAATAATTAACCTACTAACCGACCCCATCCTGACGTCTCCATCACAGTGTGCGGCACTACCATAACTCCCAGACAGCACGCCCGCTGCCTTGAGGTTATATTCAACTGTGATCTATCCTTCAACCCCTACATCCAATCTCTTGCCCTAACATGTCAGCTGCACCTCAAGAACATCTCAAGAATCCACCCCTTTCTCACCAAGTACACACTAAAAACGCTTACTGTTGCCCTCATCCACTCGGCTCGATTATTGCAACTCGCTGCTGATCGGCCTCCCCCGCACCAGACTCTCCCCTCTCCAATTCATCCTGAATGCGGCAGCCAGGCTTATCTTCCTGTCCAGCCGCTACTCAGACACCTCTGCCCTGTGCCAGTCACTGCAATGGCTGCACATCAAATATAGAAGACAATTTAAACTCACTACCCTCATCCACAAAGTGCTCCACAGCACCGCCCCTGCCCTACGTTGCCTCCCTCATCTCAATTCCCCACCCAGCCCACGCCCTCTGCTCACAAAAATCAGACTAAGTGCCCCTTTAATTCAAACCTCTCATTATCGCCTCCAAGACTTCTCCAGAGCAGCACCAGACCACTGGAACGCGCTACCCAAAAATATCCGGGCAATCACTGACACACTAAACTTCAGGCGTGCTCTAAAGACGCACCTCTTCAGGGAAGCATACTACATCCCCTAAACCAAACCCCTCTGTATTCCGCCTCATAACATGCTCCCTGACCCACAGGCTGCAATCCCTGCTAGCCGTAATCATGTGGCATCTGTAGTCATCCTGATTCCGCCACTATATGGCCTGATGTGTATAGCATCCCTCTCTCCACCCTGCCATACCGGGCACATCTCCAGCCCCTTTACCTTCTGTATCACCCCATTACTTGTAGTATGTAAGCTCACTGGAGCAGGACCCGCACCCCTGTTTCCATCGATTACTTCATGTAACCGTGGTCTTGTTTTATTTCCAGTCTTGTAAGCGCTGCCGAATAGGTTAGAGTTATATAAAGATTATTATTAACCCCATTCTGAAAATGATTGTCAGCCCTCAATACTTGCAGTTAATTGAAAAACCATTGCCCTGCAAAATGTGCATAGGTTTTAAGCATATAAGATAAGTCTGTATTAAGAACCCATCATATTCTCGGCTAGGGCTGGCTGAATAGCTTTGTAGCCACGACCACACTGCCCATCACAGCTATTCTTTAGTTTTTGCTCTGCCCCATCTACAGTCTGCAATTTGAGACTGTCAAGCAGGCAGTCGCCACCATTTTCAATCAAATCTGGCAGAAGAGAAAGGGGACCATACACTTGATGGATTCAGAGTGCTGGGAGTCAAGCCTAAATGGGACGCTATAGAAACAAAATAGCAGCAAGATTCAGCAGGGCCACAGGTGCAAAGCTTCGTAGCTGGCCCTGCCAACCTGAGGACATGACAGATCTGCCTAAAGACTATGTGCATCATGTATCTGAAGCATGCTTTAAAGCTGAACCTTAATTGGGCCTATACAAGAAATATACCCAGGGGTGAGCATATATTATAGTTTACGTCAACAGGGGGGCACTGACTGCAATTGGTCTTCAAATCACAAAAGTCAGTCTTGTTAGAAATCAGAAAAAAAAAAAAAGTTAGATTAGTTTGTTAGTACTCATGATGTTGAGCTAAATACAGGACCATACCAGCTTACCCGAATGCCAGAATTGCCACGTAGTGCACTTAAGGCTACAGATACCTGTAGATTATAATATACAAAAATCCCTCACTGTCCCTTTGTTACATAACACAACTAAACAGGTTACATTTAATTTCAGATCTCACAACAGCACATTTTACATGTCCAAGTGGCTTTTGGTAATTACTATTGCTGGACAGACTTGGACAGTAAGCTTTCCCAGTGTCACTAAATACACCAACAGGCATTTTTTAAATGCCCACTGTTAAAGATCATTGGAACCATGAGAAGTAGAGGTTTGGAAAGGTGGGGGGGGGGGGGGGGGGGGGGGAACACATAAAAAGGGTTGTCTGCTTTAGAAAAACAGATGTGCATAGCTTCATTTTACCCACAAATGGCCACTAGTAGGACACTCTTTAGCATTAACAGCTGGGGATGTGATCAAGTTGTCATAAAGGACAACCACAGAAGTGTTTCCCTCAGATGTATTTAGGTTATACTGGTAGACTGGCATAAAAGTAGGATTAGTGAGGACTCAAAAGGATTGGACCGCCAATGATCCCTAAAAAAGATGTACCCCTTCAGCTCAGGGCGGTTGCTCTTAGCATTAAAAAAAAAAATAAAAGAATTCAGCTGATTCACTTGGAAGAGGAGGGAGGAAGTCATCCAAAGTGAGAAGTTGGAAGAAAGGACACAGCAATTAGAAGATCGATGCCCATTTTTGTTTTAACGAGTTATGCTCTAGCAATCGGACCCTTGCCATCAGGGATTCATAGCCCATAAATACACCAGAAATGTACTAGTGGCCAAAAAGGCCAAATGAGAGCACATTACGAATATTTTAGCTATGTAAATTTTATTTAAAATAGAAAAAATAAAAAGTTCCCAGCACTTCCTGAAAGTTCAACTTTATATTAATCCATAAAAATGGCAGAGGTAATACCTGCACACACCAGCACCAGTTGTGTGCAGCCACTACCTCATTTTTATGGATCACTATACACATCTCCAAGGGTCCATTGGAGCTTCCCTGTGCACTCCTCCAAGCAACTTTCAGGGTGAGAGCAACATTTGCAAGATGGAGTGAGCTGACCTTTTTTCTGTTTTTGCATATGTAAATTTATTACCATTACAGTCCAATGACGTGAAACTTACTATGAATTTGGTTATAATGTCTTCTTCATCCTCCTCCTGCAAAGGACATGTAGTGTGAATGAACGGTAAAAAGGTTTCTGTGTAATCAAACAAATACATGTATAACATGCTGAGCCGGGGTGAGCTCTTGAGAGCATACAGCAGAAATAGGGATTTTCCAGGGTTTACAGCCTAGGAGAAGAAAAAGACAAGTTCATACTTCTTTACCGGAAAGAGCTAAACAAGCAGTTGCTTTTTGTAGCTAAAATATCCAAAGGGAAAAAAAAAAAAAAAAAAAAAATCGTCAAACAGATACTGTATACTACTGTGCTGCCAAGGGTAAGCAATAAATCCCCCAGCAATAAAAGCTAATCATATTGGGTACCAGCAGCAGGGCCTCATCAGTCCTTTATCAGGAGACCCTTCTAATCAAACTTTTAAAAGTTTGCCTAGTTTCCACATCCCTTTAAGGTGCCCATACACCCAAGATAGGCTGAAAAGTGTGTTCAGCCAACAGGTATCCTTTCCGACACCCAAAAAACATGCATGTTGGACTGAGAGTGACCAAAGTTCTTAATGCTTGGAACAAAGTACAGTGATACCTTGGGCTAAGAGTGCCTCAGCTTCTAAGCTTTTTGACTTGAGAGCAGGCCCTCTCCTGAATTTTTTCTCTTATTTAAGAGCAAAAACTTGGGTTAAGAGCCTTGCTCTCAATGGTGTTGCCGCTGCTGACGGTGGCCCAATTGAAAGCAATGGCCTGCCTGCCAGCAACCCCTGCAGTGATTTTCGGGGAAGGGCTTTCCATACAAGCTCTTCCCTGAAAATCATCCCTGCTGTAGTGTAAAAAACACACGCACACGCGCCTCTAGCCGCCGTTGTTCTCCCTGCATTTTTAATGCCCGCCTGCTGAAAAGCCTGAGAGCAGTGCAGGTAGAACAACCGATGGCTAGACGTGCCTGAGCCCCGGTAGACAGGGGTGTGTGTGTGTGTGTGTGTGTGTGTGTGTGTATATATATATATATATTTTTTTTTTTTTTCACTACAGCTTAGGATGATTTGCAGGGAAGGGCTTATATTTAAAGCCCTTCCTGAAATCATCGTGGGAGTGCCAGCGTCCAATTGCTTTCAATGGGGCAACGCCATCCGGAATGGATTAATGGCTTTTCCATTCATTTCAATGGGAAAAATTTGATTTGACTTACGAGTGTTTTGGGTTAAGAGCTCTGTCACGGAACACAAACTCTTAACCCTTTGCAATCCAATTTTGGATTCAGGGTTTCCTAGGAGGCTTTCGCTTTCTGCCATTTTACAATGGCACCATCTGCTGGCAAGAGCCAGTGCTGCTATGAGACATGCCAGAGAGGCCCCCGAAAACAGAGCGGCCAGTAATATACAGTAAGAATACCCTGCTGGTCGTCTTCCAACATCGGAAGCTATACAGCCTTCAATCAAAATGTCTTTAGATGTCAGACAGTGGATTGGAAAGGGTTAACCCAAGGCACCACTGTGAATGCTTGGAACAAACTTCCAGCAGATGTGGTTGGAAAGTTAATAAATGACTACAAGCTGCCTGGGATAAGCATAAAAAGGAATATATGCTGTTGAGCGTATGGGCCACTCGACTCTCCACATTAGATGGCCAGTCGGTCTTGCTGACACTGGCAGGCTCTGCTCACTTTTGTCTAATATGTATTGTCTCCTTGATGGTTACATAGTTGTGATATAAGTTGAAACCTCCCATTTCTTAAAATATTTCAGTATGTCCATTTTGCTAATTACGAAGAGGTACGTACCAGGTTTTAAAGCAGTAAGATACAACAGGAAACTAATTTCACACGTAAAGATAGAGTGTCATAGTAGAAGGTGTGCTGTACCTTATATTCCCATAAATTCTGAGGTGGCTTTACCCCAAGTGTTTTGACTCTCTCCAGCTCCATGATAATGGCTTTCCTGTGACTGTTGCTCTCTATGCTGTATGGCTCCTTTGAGAATTCCTCCTCAGCCAGTGTCAGCAGGAGCCTGTGTCACAGAAGTAGCTGTTAGTTCACAAAAGCCAAAAAGTTATACAAGCTATAACCCAATTCCAAACACATTATAGCAAAATACCAAAGTGTGCACAAATATAAAAATCAGACTGCCAGTTCAGTAAAGAGCAGGACGACAAGGGAAAGATCAGATATAAAGTTACCACCTTGGCTGACATGACTAGCACCAAATTACTTCATTTTATCTGTAAGTTAAAAGGCCATCCTGGTGATTGGTTACATAATAAAGCTCTTATTCTGGCTTTCTTAGGCAGCACTGGCTTTCAAAAATCGGTAGCAAAATTGTTCATTGCCTTCAGAGGGATTGTGCCAGAACACAAAAGTTTAAAGGGCTTGACTGGTTAGAAGAGAACTTAAAGTTTAGAGCCACATCACTTAACAAGGGTAACTTACTATCCTAAGCCTTAGTGATTCAGCCCCGCAATTTACCTAGTCATAGCCAGAAGTCAGGTGACCGCTGCCTGCCAATCAGAGGCCACAGTCACAGTTCAGATTTGTTGCATGTTGTAATGTGAGCACTGATGCCAGGAGAACAAGTAGTGATGCTACGGCCTGCCATTAAGCAGTAGACTCACCTGAATTCGGCTGTCAGAGACTGGGGAAATCGAGGAGGTGCAGCATGGATCACTGGAGCCGAGGAGGGCAAGTACCCTTTTGTTCTGTAGTAGTGGTATGCAAACAAATAAAGATCGCCGCGCTCCGGAACCCAAGGAGATTAAAAATAGACTCCATCATCCATATTATATTTTTTTTATTCTTGCGACGCTTTTGGGCAATAAAATCTTTGCCTTACTCAAGCATAACACACACACACACACACACACACACACACACACACACACACACACACAAAAAAGGTTTCCTTATGCTCATCACGATGCACGCCAGCACTGGGGCCATCTTGGCGTCATGTGATCGGCATTACTTCCTGTCCATATGACTCCATGCGTCACTTTTTTCCCTCAATGAAATCTCAATTCTACAACCTCATTCATAATGACCGGTGTTTACTATGATAGGGAACCACCTTTTTCTACTACTAGTATCCTTCACTGATCCATTCATAAATATTCAATTTTACTATACTGAAATACTTACTACCACAACCTCTTATTCTATAGAATTCATTACAAAATCATAATTACATATCCTAGAGATTTTTCTAAAAAATATTTTAATTACCAATCTAAAATTTACTATCATTGTGCACTAAAATATAATATTAACGTATAAATTACTGTTTATAATAAATACTATTTCATGTTGCATCTTAATTGATAAATAAATGACCATTAGAGATGAGCGAGTAGTGCCTTAGCCAAGTATCCTCCCGCTCGTCTTTAAAGATTCGACTGCCGATGCGGGTGACAGGTGAGTTGCGGCGGTGAGCAGGGGGAAAGCGGGAGGGGAGAGAGGGGGATCTTAGATTTTAGTGCACAATGATAATAAATTTTAGATTGGCAATTAAAATATTTTTTAGAAAAATAATAATCTTTAGGATATGTAATAATGATTTTATAATGAATTATGATTTGTTTATGAATTGAATACGAATTCTATAGAATAAGAGGTTGTGGTAGTAAGTATTTCAATATAGTAAAATTGAATATTTATGAATGGAACAGTGAAGGATACTAGTAGTAGAAAAAGGTGGTTCCCTATCATAGTAAACACTGGTCATTATGAAGGAGGTTGTAGAATTGAGATTTCATTCAGAAAAAGTGACGTATGGAGTCACATGGACAGGAAGTAACTCCGATCACGACGCCAAGATGGCCCCGATGCTGGCGTGCATCGTGATGAGTGTAAGTGAACCTTTTTAATCTCCTATATAAATGTAGATGTATTTATAATGTGTATGTATGTTATATGCCTGAGAAAGGCAAAGATGTTATTGCCGAAACGCGTCGCAAGAATAAAAGAATATAATATGGACGACTGAGTCCATTTTTAATCTCCTTGGGTTCCGTAGCGCGGCGATTTTTTATTTGTTTGCATACCACTTCTGGATCTCACGGCTCGCAAGAGAGCTGCATCCCGTGGACGTCTCTCCGGTTATCTGGATTGTGAACCCCGAGTGGTTAATAAGCCTTTGAGGACAACAGGTGCCAGTGGATTCTCGATATTGAGAATTCCACTGAGCACCAGGTGAGTACTCACAAATACTCACTACAGATTGCTTGTTAAGAACTTCATGGTTTGATAAAGAGACAAGAAAACTTGAGCTTGGCCATTTACAACACTCCCACTTGATAAGCATTGAGCGAGACCACCACTTTTTGTTGGGGGCCTTCAGAGCCCCATTCAAAGGATTGGTAGAGGCTCCAGTAATTCCCCCCCGCCCCTCATTTAGAAGTTATTCCCCATCTACAGAATGAAGGATAACTTTCTAACTTGGCACAACACATTTAACTCCCCAGAAACCTCTGAGCAATGACAAAGATATTGGTTTGCAAAGAGTAAAAATTCTGAAGCAATTCTCATTAGAGAATTTGTCATCAGGTCCTAAGAAAAATAAGCCAGCAGGTGCACCCAGTGAGTAGAACCACAAGTACCATGCTCTGCATGTCAAGCCCCTTCTCGCTTGGCCACCACATTTCTGAGATGTAGTGGAGGTGGCTTTTTGCCATTGTTTTCTTGGAGCATTGAAGGGTAGAGCACCAAGATTAGATATTTGCCATATGGCTAGTAATAGTATTTACCAGGATAAAGTATTGCCAGTATTCTCACCTTCCATTAACTCTTCCTGATAAAAATCTGTCTTTGTAATGAGACGCCCATGGACCCAACTGCTCAAGCCAAAGGACTACCTCTTCAGGGGTCCATTTAGACACTGGCTTGTGAACCAAGAGATCATGTTCAGATTCCCGACTGCTCCAATGATACACCAGTAACACTACCTAAAGGCACAAACAATGAGGAACCATTTAAAGAAAGAGACTAACCATTTCCTTTTTAAGATCTACTGCGGTTTGTTTCACACAATCTGACACAGTGGTATTCAGTAAGCTCCCTCTATAAAATCTCATAGTGGGGTCTTAGACTGCCCCAATGACTTGCTTTTTGAGAGGGGTTATCAGCAAACAGTGAATACTGTCAGGTGAAGCTGCAGCGAGTCAGGCATTAGAGATTTAACACAACCCCCCCCCCCAAAAAAAAAACATTGATGTAATACAATGCCGGCTCAAATCTGAGCCAAAATAGAGACACACTCCAAAAGGGACTCCCATTCTGACAAAAAGGGAGTTTAAGTGTCCTATGAATATATTCGATTTAATTTCTATCTAAGCCCCTACTTATCAAAAACATCGGTAACCAAGATGTCAAAACTGCAAGAGAAAAGAAAATAAATAATGAGCTATTGCCTTTTCACTCCATTGGATTATAATGCTTCTTGAAAGCCTTTAGTTGGGATGAACCTGTGTTGCACTGTCGGAGTTGCACTGTCTGCACATGCTCAGTAGTGAAGCTGCTCCCCTATAGTCAGTCTGGGAAAATGGAGTAGTCCGAGCTTTAGCTTACTGACCCCACAGCCCTGACATCCATAACTCTTAGAGTGCATATGGTAGTCTTCAAAAAGAACCCCCCTTTAAAATAGCGCCCTGAGTGTGACAAGTAGCATAATCATCTACTTCTTTGTACACACACTAACAGTTGGAAAATTTGAAAATAAGATGTTTACAAAAAGACCCCACTCACCCATAGTGGTCAATGGCTATATGATTTTACAGCCCCTGACCAGCAATGTGCAGCCAGCAGCACTGTGTGCATTCATCCTTACACCACTTACTGCAACGCCCGTTAGTGCAGTCAGCACTCCTGAGAAGAAGCCGCCTCCACCCCTCTGTTGGTTAGCTCGCCCTTCCCTGGAAGACGATTGATTCTGTTCATTGCCATACTTATTGAAAGCCTGCAAGGCCCTGCCAATTTCAGCATTCTGCTCAAGGTCCTCATACTTTTCTTTTATGGCATCAGGAAATAGTTTTTCAATGACATCCCTGAAAAACAGAACAAAAACCTTGTTACAAGTTAAAGTGTTTTGCAGTAACAAAAGCATTACAGAGTGCCATTAGAATCTGGTATTTGCTCCAAATTAGATCGGAAGATCAAAAGGAGTTAAACCTCTATATGAAGGATTCTCACACCCCTTCAATTATTCCAATATAAGTGCAGGCTGGCTGAGATGTGATGGAGGTCATCCAAAGTTTTGTCATTTCCTTCCAATTCTCCGCTTAGTAACGGATTACAAACTATAGGCAAAGAAGAAAAACATCCTAAAATATTGTGTTGAGTGATCGTTTTATTGCCCAAGTAGATGTAAAATCCAAGTTAATGGATGTAATATGCAGTGCTAAAAGGGCATGGATTTACATTGGACCATTCAGACAACACGCACCCCTGTGAGCGAGGCCTTACCTTACGGAAAAAATATATATACTAAAACAAGCATTAGCAAAGACAGCAGATTCCCTATAAGAGAAACACTTCAAAGGAAATGCACCCCCCATTTTTCTTTTTTTTTTCTAATTAAGATGGGGTAGTAAAACAATTTCCATGTTTAGTGTATTTTCACTTTCGGATTGTAGATTTGTATTCTATTGCCTGCACAGGATTATGGAGGAGAGGCATGCTGCCTGAGCTGCAGTTAGCAGCATTTAAAGAGATGCTTTACAGCAGCCTCATGGGCCATAGCCACAGTGGACAGGAGGGGACCCATTGACTTCTATGGGACATTGTTCTCGGCATAATCTGACATGTGCTGAAGGCCGGGCTCACACAAACAGGTCGGATTCCACAAGCGGATTTCTGCACCAGAAAACCTGTGATCCTTCATGGAAACTGCAATTGATTGCAAATGCATGCAGTTTTCCCGTACGGATGTATACGTATGCACAGCTTATCCTCCGCACGGAGGACAAGTCTCTCCCCCCTCCAGCCGACTACTTGTGAGCGTTTCTGCCGCTCATATGCAATGTTAATTGCATATGGTCTGCAGATCGCTTGCATCCATAGAATCTATTGAAACTGTTTTCATAATTGCGACTAACTAGTACCTCCCATTTACTTCTATAGATGTTACAGAAACAGCGCAGAACAGCCAGTTCCTCCGCTTCTATACCCCTGGTCATCCATAGCATACAGACTGACAGCCTGCTTATGTATAGGGAAAGAGTTGTAAGCCCTAACGCAGCAGGCACGGAGGCCCAGTATAGCACGCCTCTGACTCGAGAGCTCCGTTCAAGTCAACCCTCAAAGTGTTTGTTCTGAAATACTGCAGGGTTTCAGAACAGCTTACACGAGAAGCACTGAGCAGATCTGGCCTAGACTCATAGGATGGAACCGCTAACAGATTCCCTTTAACATAACCCCTGCAAGTGTTGCAGACACCCGGCATTACAGTCTGTATCTCTAGGAGTGTCTGCACTGCCAAGGAAATCAAAGAGGGGGATTTATCATTTTATGGATCTTCTTACAAAAATGTGATCTTGTAACCAGGTTTAATTCTTCATGTACATAATTTCCTTTTCCACGCCTAGGATTGACCTGGTCCTGCAGTATTTTTTTTTTTATTACAGATGGAGTTCCTTGTGGAAGGGGGGCATAGTCATACATAATGGTAATCACCAGAGTCTGCCAATGAGCCATTAAGTTGGCAGGACAGTTGCAGAACACAAGTTCTTCATTTCTCAAAGCTAGTCTCAAATAAAAAGAATTTTAAGCATAAAGTAAGAAAGATTAAGAATGTCATGTAGCCCCCATCTGTACTTACCTAAGTAGTATGTTCACTTTTGGAAATCCTTCCCACTTGTCACGACATTCAGGACACTCCGTCTTCTTTGAAGACACCCACCACAGGGCAAGACAATGTCTGCAGAAGCTGTGCCCACAGTTCAGGGTAGTTGGGTTCACCAAGATATCATAGCAACAATTGCAGGAAAACTCACTAACTGATATGTTCCGGTCTAGTTTTGCTCCAGAGCCGTTCTCATCATTGGCACTTTCTAACTTCACATCCTCCTCCATGGCTGTCATGCACGAACCGTCAGCCACTCAAATAAGGAAGCCGGGTCTTCAAAAAGATCATTGAAATCCTCTGGTCATTATTAACCCTGCAAAACAGCAAACTTTAACTTCCTCGTAGCTACGATTACCAACACTGCATAAATATATAAGCAAAGGTGGCAATTCCGGGTTTAAAAAAAAAAAAAAAAAAAAAAAAAAAAAAAACACCTGACAATTTCTTAGTTTCTATGGTTGGCGGACCCTGCTCTGCATGCAGTAGCTGAAGAGCAATTAGACTTATTAGGGCGTATGTATGAAGAAGGTCAGGCCACTGGCTTACAAGAGTCACAATTTGGGTGTGTGCACCAAAATGATAGCTTTTACTCCTTTCATAGGACCCTACTGTTGTGTATTATGGGCAAATATGAGGGTACCACGTTATTTTTGCAGTGCAATATGGGGTAGAAAAACAAGTAACTTGAATTACTTCAACCCTTCACCACCTCAGTCTAAAAGTCCTGTGATTACAGCAGCCTTGGCACCAACTTAAAGCAGTTGAGCCAAGATTTTCATTTATCTCCTATCCACCTAATATGTGGGGAGACTGTGTGTTGTGGTTTTATGGGCCCCCATTAATTGGAACATATCCTTTATCTTGTGGATAGGGGGCATGGCCATATCTTAGATCATCATGTGTATGAGTGTACTCATAAGGTCAAATTCCTTTTAGGCTGACTGAATTTTCAGACCAATCAAACAAATGCCAACCAGCTATTTTTAATACTACACAGCTTATGGGGATAGAGGATCGCTAATACAATAGTTCGTGCAGCGAGTATTTTTATGCGCACTGAAATTTAATGATCAGCCAACAAGCAAGCATTCACTCATTCACTGGTTGATCATTGGTCCTTTTACATAGTCTGATTGTTGGGTAAACAAGTGTTTTCAGAACTTTGAGGCCTGCATTAAAAGACCTTAAGGCCTCCTTCCCACGAATGGATTTCCGCCGCGTAATTCGCAGCGAAAATCCGCTGCGTTGCCCGCAGCCATTAGGTTCTATTGAACCTAATAGCTCAGTGCTCATGGTGCGGAATTCCACCGTGGAATTCGGCACCATGAAATCTCCCGTCCTCACTCGCGGCATGCTCTATTTGCCGCGGGTGTACGCGCTGACGGCTTCCATTGCAGTCAATGGAAGCCGTCCGTTCACGCTATCTCCCGCTGTAACACAGCGGAAGATAGCGTTAAAATGCTTTCCCGCCTACCGCCGCCGCGTCATATGACGCGGTGGGCTTGTCATGTGACGCGGCGGTGGGCGGAGAAGAGTCATGCGGGAGCGAAAACGCCGGAGCCGCTGGCAAGTATGGGGTCTCTGGGGGGGGGGGGGGCGCCGTGACAGGCTTCGCCGTGGAATATTCTGCGGCGGAGCCCGTCACGCTCATGTGCAGCCGGCCTAAGAGTTAAGGCTGGTTAATTCGGGGCGATGATCGCTCAAACGACAGTTTGAGTGACAGCTTTGAGCGATCATTTTACATAAACTTTTAAGTAGCTACTTGAGAGCAATTAAGTGTGCAAATGAAGCCTTAGCTGAAAGCAGTTAATAACCCGAGGCTCTTATCTGCTTTCAGTTCTTTTGTTCTGCAGCGGGAAACAATGCTATCAGCACTACCCGCGGAAAACTGCTGATAAGGCTGAATGACAATTTTTTAGGTTGGACTGAATTTAATGACCCGCTAGCAGTGCACGAAAAGTGCACGATGGGCGCCCATTTAAACACAACAATGATCGCTCAAACTATCACTTTTGAGCGATCATGGCTCCGTGTAAATGGGCCTTAAAGGGGTTGTCCCGCGCCGAAACGATTTTTTTTTTTATTCAATAGGCCCCCCGTTCAGCGCGAGACAAACCCAATGCATGTGTTAAAAATGGTTCTTCCTTACCTTACTAAGATGGCCGCTGGTCTTCTCCCATGGTGCACCGTGGGCTCTGTGCTGGAATCGGCGATGGACCGCCTCCTGATTGGCTGGAATCGGCACACGTGACGGGGCGGAGCTACGAGGACCAGCTCTCCGGCACGAGCGGCCCCATTCACCAGGGAGAAGACCGGACTGCGCAAGCGCGTCTAATCGGGCGATTAGACACTGAAATTAGATGGCACCATGGAGACGGGGACGCCAGCAACGGAACAGGTAAGTGAATAACTTCTGTATGGCTCATAATTAATGCACAATGTACATTACAAAGTGCATTAATATGGCCATACAGAAGTGTATACCCCCACTTGCTTTCGCGGGACAACCCCTTTAAGGCTGGCTCACATGGCTGTAAGCCTAAAATGCTTAGTGGATCATGCACCATTTTAGCGCTGTGGAGCCATTGGTGACTCAGCCCATCACTGCTTATGACAGCGCATCTCACGCACAGTCCATCTGGTTTTCTTTTTGTCTATATTTTCCACGCAGTTGCTTTGCAATGGCATAAATATACGCAGTCCATTTGCAGTATAGTTGTCCCTAGAGAACAATGGTCACACACACACACACACTACAAAATGGAACATGCTGCTTTTTTGCGCTTGATCACGCAATTCCTATACGCTAATGTGAGCGAAACCACATAAGGTCATGCATTTATACAAACTTGTGATTTGTGTGATGCGTTAACATTAGAAATTCCCATTGATTATTTTTTTTTTTTTTTTAAATACAAAGTCGATCTTGCATTACAAAACGCTTTACTAAGACAATTCCAATACAAGAATGTTACATTCGCACATCTATACAACGCTCGTAGACATACTGTAGTAAAGTTAAGTACTCGGTGGGCTCTGTATGTAACTTCTAGCAATCATCATATGAACGCTGGGGCCGGCACAAGGTTCTGGCTAATTCTTTGTAGATATTACAGTTCAGTCTGCGATGGTTTATCGGCCCAGCAGTGAGGAAGAGCTGTAAAGTTTTAGCTATGATGAGCAATGCTACCTGGAACAAGTCAGGAGTGGCAGCTGTAATAAAGTTTTGGGCACTCCGTCTGAGAGGACAAGATTGTCTTAAAGTATAATGGTCTAATATCTGACATGCCATTGTGATACGTCAGAAGTTCTGATTCATGGGGGTCAGAGTGCAGAGAGAACTACTAATCGCTGGAACGCAGAAGAGTGCGCCGCTCTCCTTGAAGGGAGGTGTTAGAGGAGTAGGACCTGGGCCTAAGACACACAACCATAATTCCAGTCTGTCTACAACTGATTAGGCCAGCAAATAGACCCACAGTAGTCAATGTGTCAAATCAAACTGTTTTTTTTTTCTTCCACATAGGTTTACAAACCCAACACGCAGCATTGTGATCCCATTTGCATTTTATCAGCACTAACTGCAAGTTAGCAGTGGACTGTCTGACGGTCGGTCTACTCCTGGCTGCGGCCCAGACTCTCCCCCTGCCCATTGTTTTAAAAGCCACACCATCCAAGGTCATCAGGTCCAACCCCCTGCTTAGTGCAGGGTTTACTAAATCATCCCAGACAGATGTCTGTCCAGCCTTTGTTTGAACACTTCCACTGAAGGAGAACTCACCACCTCCCATGGTAACCTGTTCCACTCATTGATCACCCTCACTATCAGAAAGTGTCTAATATCTAATCTGTGTCTCCTCCCTTTCAGTTTCATCCCATTGCTTCTAGGCTTTCCTTGTGCAAATGAGAATAGGGCTGATCCCTCTGCACTGTGACAGCCCTTCAGATATTTGTAGACAGCTATTAAGTCTTCTCTCAGCGTTCTTTTTGCAAGCTATACACCCCCAGATCCTTTAACCGTTCCTCATAGGATAGATTTGCAGACCGCTCACCATCTTGGTAACTCTTCTCTGAACTTGCTCCAGTTTGTCTATGTCTTTTTTTAAAGTGGGGTGCCCAGAACTGGACACAGTATTCCAGATGAGGTCTGACTAAGAAGAGTAGAGGGGGATAATTACCTCACGTGATCTAGACTCTATGCTTCTCTTAATGCATCCCAGAATTGTTTGCCTTTTTGGCTGCTGCATCACATTGTTGACTCATGTTCAGTCTATGATCAAGATAAAAGGCGCAGATCAATTATACCCAAGTCTTTTTCACATGCACTGCTGCTTAACCCAATTCCTCCCATTCTGTATGTGCTTTTTTCATTTTTCTTGCCCAGATGTAGGACTTTGCATTTCTCCTTGTTAAATACCATTCTGTTAGTCACTGCCCACTGTTCAAGCTTGTCGAGATCTTTTTGAATACTCTCTTCTCTAGTGTTAGCTATCCCTCCCAGCTTTGTGTCGTCTGCAAATTATAGTGAGTATAAAGGTAGCTTGAGAGCCACATATGGCTTGTGGACCTCCTGACTATCCAGCAGCCTCCGACAGATATTTAGGATTTTGGTTTCATTCACTCAAGTGAAGTTTCCATTTTTTCGGTTGCATCAATAAAACAAAAACAAAGAGTTGGATCTGCCATATGGCGGGCATCATCGGCACCCATTGACTAACGGGTTCTGTTGGGTTTCCATCACTGTCCGTTTCACCAGAAAAAAAAAAAATCAATCGAAAAAAAAAAACTAAAAAAAAAAAATCATCAGACGTGTGCACTACAAATTTTTCCTCCGGTCATGGAAATCGCAATGTGGTTCCGCGAGTGTGCAGGAAGAACCGCTTTTCCATAGCATGTAACGATCGGAATTTGCTGTGGATCCGCGGTGTGGACGCCGACCGCAGATTCTGCAATGCAAATCCAGTCGTGTGCAGCCGGCCGTAGTGATTAATGCAAGACCATCAAGGAGATAACTGCGTGGGGTCAGGATGGCGCGAGGGCCACGCCAGCATTACACCTGCCTGCACCGGAGCATTTTTCTCTCCATATTATACATATATTGTTTTTGGGGGTTTTTTTGCGCTAAATTGAAAAACACAGCGAACACGTGCACATAGAAAAAATCCAGTGAGAGGGTCCAAATATGCCGTTTTGGTGCGCTGAAATGCTGCATGGACTACAACTGTATATGCCTATGTGAAGGAGCCATGGCTTTAGGGCGCTTTGCACGATGATGGGGTTTCTTCCCTGCCACCGTCTTTAGCACAGAGCTTCCTACCTCAGAGGGTGGCTAGGGTGCCCAGTTACAGCTGTCAGAGCTCTGCCACCACCTGGCAGTTGCTGAACAGAGCAGTGTGGAGGTGCGCCAAAGCTCAGAATCCAAGATGGCACCCACACCACCCCCTCTGCCAAGCGCTGGCTACGTCCTTCGGGGAAAGTGGAGAGCCGGTCTGGGTCCAGACCTCATGAAAAAAATGGCGTGCCGGATGCAGCCCGTGGGCGGTGAGTGTGACACGTGGTGTCCAGTTATAAGGACAGCTGTGTCACAGGTCATTCTAGCCCATCGGTTTATGGCTTTGGTAAGCCATCTGTGATCCAAGGACAGAGCTGCTACATTACAGCAGGCTGGGGATACAACGTTGCAGACAGTTCTACAACAGCAGGCAGCCCACCTCCGGGGGTGGCGCCACAGGGTCAGGGACGGAGACCCTCTCCAGGGGGCACCGCGGGGTCAGGGCTGTCACGGCCATTGCTGGCTCACCCCATACAGGTGCGGTAGGGCAAGTGACCCACATAACAGCTTTATGGCCCCCCTACTGTGGATAATAGGAGCCCGTCAGCCTGGCATATGGCATGCAGTGAGCTGCCCGGGCACCGCAGCCTCACATCACAAGGTGGCAGGGAACTACAGCCTGGCAGATAGAGCAATAAATCACAATGGCATTTATAGATGTCACAGTTTATAAACCCAAGTCCACAGGTGACAGGACAAGTGGCAGCACTGCCACCTGTGCACATACTCTGCTGCCACGTAAGTCAGGCGGGCGCTGGACAGTAGGTCCAAGCTCTGCACACCTGTGCCGCCCCCCAGCGGCCACACCTGTGCACTCACCTCCCCGCCGGGACACTGAGAACAGCTGTGCACTTCCACCTCCCGTCAGACAGCTACCCTCACAGCACGCACTTAAGTACCCGGCGAACGCAATTACCTTGTTTGGGTCCACTTGAAGCTCCCGAGGGTGCCGCCATCTTCCCAGCGTCAGCGGATCACCCTTTCTCCTTCCGCCTGACATCCCCGGCTATTGGCGGTGTTCTGCGCATGCGCGGCAGCTGCTGTCAGCTCGGGTCAGGGCCGGTGTGGTCACGTGGTGCGGCCTCCCTCCGGTGTGTGAGGAGAAGCTGCCGGTGTTTACCTCTGTGTCCGGGGATAAAACTGCATAGAATTAGGCAACCGTAGATTTCCTTTACTTATAAAAGGCAAATTGGATAAAGGGAGTTTATACTTGTCATAGTTATCAAACTGCAATTGCAGTTGGCGTCAGAGCAATAGTGGGCGCTGGACCGACTTCACGCGGCGTAAGCACAATTGCGCACACCTTAGCGTGACTTTTTTTGTGCTTTGAACGAAGCTTCTTTGCGTTCGTATTGGCGTATTGCACTACTTTTTCTGCCAGCGCATGGCAAGCGAACACAGTGTTTCACGCATCTCTGCGTATCCAGCATGCACCTGTGCATCCCCATTGACTTCTATGGGGAAGGTTGGTGCACAAATGTACAGAAAGATAGAGCAAAGGCTAAATTAAAATGTAAACGCAAAATACATGCATGTGAACCAACCCAATGAAAGCAATGGGCTGTAGTCACTGCGTATTACGTACGCAAATCCGTCAGTGCGAAGGAACACTCGGGGTACTGCCAAACTGCGGGAACAGTATACTGTATCCAAACCCCCCAATAAGATCTGCACGAGTTTGTTGGGCCGCCTGTCCACGGGCGAATTTTCATTGCATTCCCCGCGGCGATAATCCGGCCGCAGGGAACGCAGTGAACGCCTTCCATAGCGTTGCTATGGAAAGCGCAGCCCTCCTGTCCACGAGCGGAGAATCATAGCGATTCTCCGCTCGCGGGCAGCAAATCGCAGCATGCTGCGATTTGCCGCAATTCTCCATGGTGAGGCTGTCTGTCAGATAGGCTCAGTGCGTAGAACCGTCAGCAGGCTCCTGCTCCCCGGCGGCGGAGATCCGCTGCGGGATATTGCAACACCCGTGGACAGGCAGCCTGAGGGTGCGTTCACACGAGTGCATAAACGGCGCGTTTTTGCGCCCAATCGTATAAACGTGACCATCTGAGGCGTTGGTTTCCAGTGTATTCGTTCGCACGGGCGATTTTACGGCGCGTAAAAACGGCAACCCGAAAAAAAGACGGAACATACGCGACCGAAATACGCGCCAACGCATATTCGATGGGCGAAAAGATAGTTTGCAAAGTAGGAACAAACGATAATACGCTTTCTAGCTCTGGTCATGATCGCCGAAAAACGTTCTTTCTGGCGATTAAACGCTGCGCACGTGCGAACGTAAATACGCCTACGCTCGTGTGACCACGCCCTTAGAGAGTACCTGCGCTTTCACTTTGGAGCGCTCCTGATTGGTCGCACGTGTTTGGTTCCTTCGAGCAGCTGAAGATAGCCCCATATTGTGCTGCACAGGACTGTCTTCAGCTGCCAGGAGGGGGCACAATCGGCAGATGGAGCAGGAGCGCTCTGGAGTGAAGGTCCGGGTACTCTAAGGGTTTGGTGCATAGTTAGCTGCAGGATTTCACTCACTACATTGAAATGAATGAAAGTCCCAGTGGATATTCTGCAGCTGAGGGCGGTGGTGCCAGGTCTTCAAGGCTCGGTGGTCATCGGTGCCAAGCTCATCAAGGGCAACATCAACTTTAAAAAACTCCATACAGACATCACTCTTGGTCGGAGCTGAACCTACAACTCCGGCCCCTCAAGGCATTAGTACTAATGACCGTTACTACGCTTGTTTTTTCTTTAGAGGAGGAGAGCAACAAGCATAAAGAGAATATAAAAACTCCATACAGATGCTGCCCACAGGCAGTTTTGCATTGCGTTCGCCGCGGGGAACGCACTGAATGCTTTCGATAGCGTTGCTATGGAAAGTGCAGCCCCCCTATGCACGAACAGAGAATCATGGCGATTTTCTGTTCGTGGGTGGCAAATCGCAGCATGCTGCGAATTGCCTCAATTCTCTATGGTCAGCCGATCTGTCGAATAGTCTCACCACAGAGATTTGTTAACTGGCTTCTGCTCCCCAGCGGTGGCTCCTGTGGTGGAGATCCGCAATGCTCATGGACAGGCAGCTTTAGACAGATTTGAACCAAGGGCTCCAGCACCGCAAGGCCACAGAGCTAATAACTGAGCCACCATACTTCTGCTTTCTCCAGAGAAGGAGAAGAGAAAGAATAAACACAATGAGAACATACAAACTCCGTGCAGATGTTGTCCATAGTCAGACCTGAACCTAAAACCCCACACTACAGGGCAACAGTGCTAGGCACTAAGCTTCTTTCTTCTCCTTCTTCACATTCTTCTCCTCTGGAGGAGGCGAAAACGAATTAGAGTACATCCACAGGATATATCTTCAGGCCACTCTCACACCCACCATTGGCAAAACACAGCGATTTCGATCGCGGCACTTTGCCACAATTTTACTTTAGTTTTCGGCCACATCATTGTGATGCGTGATGATGAGGTGTGGAAAATCACAGCACTGGAAAGTGCCATCCAGCATCGTGATCAAACGCATGTCTGCTAGGCTCTAACAAAATCAATGGGAGCGTTATACCATGATTACCACGGCGTTCAAAACACTGCGGTAATTGTGGTAAAGAGCGGATGTGTGAGAGTGGCATTAGGCTATATTGACATAGGCGAGTGCAATTTCACATCGTAAGGAACGGACTCATTTCACTGTGAGCGCATGTGCGTTTTACATCAGTCTTTCATTTTTAATGTGTTCGTGTCATCAGAGGATCATTAGTTTTTCACATGCATGAAAAAAAGGAAGTTGGCTCAATTGATGTAATTTATAACTCCCACTGACGTCAATGGGTACGTGAAAAAAAACCGGAAAGCACTCACCTGCCATGCAAGTGCATTCGTTGTTTTAACGCACCCATTGACTTGAATGGGAGATTCTATTACAAGAATCGCACCAGAATAGGGCATGATGAAAGTTTGGCCCATGAAAAAAAAAAAACATACATGTGAATACTCACATTACCTTTTGTAGGTCCCACTTCTGTCTGAGTCGGACTAAAGTAGGACGTCAATATCGCTCATGTAAAAAAACTCTGTCTATTTTTACACAACGGATTTCACCACAGATTTTTTGTGGAATTTGCGCCGATTCTGCATCAAATCTGCTGTGAAATCCATGTTGAAAAGTGTCCCATTCATTTAAATGGTATTCTGCACAGTAGTCTATATAGTGCGGTAAAATAAGAAGTGGCACGTCTTGACTTCGAATCCGTGTTGGGTTTACCGCATGCTGATCAACCTCACTGAACTGAGGCTAATCCATGTGCGATTCACAGCCGCACTAATGCAAGTAAGCAGCAGAGATCCATGCTTAGACATCAGGCTTTGTGCTGCGGTTTTCCTTTGAAAAGGCAACCATATTTAAGAGGCAGAATTTAGAAATGGTACCAACTCTTTTTAATGAAATCTATGAAGTTTTGGAGTAAACTTACCTCTCGTGCTGCTAATCTCTAAGCGATCGAGCTACAAAAATGTGGTCATATCGCTGCTCCATCCCCGGCTAATCCAGAGAAACCTGGTGGGATTTGTGCATCAGCTAAAAGCCAGAAAATAACTCACTTGGAAGATCATATTAATCTTTGGAAATGAAATGCTTTTATGCTGTCTTCAGATGCAGAAAATGTCATTTATAGGGCTGCCAGGCCCTCTTATCCGTGCTTACATCTGATCACGCCACCAGAACTTACTCCGAACTGTTCCCGTACACTTTGCTTTCAGCTATTTCCACTCGCTCCAAATGAGTGCACAATTTACTGCATCAAGGCTGGCAAACGCCAGTTATGCAGACTCAGTTGGACGACTACTACCTCTCCCAACTCAGCTAAATGTGCATGCTTATCTACGTAGGGCAAGGGGAGTAATACTGCTAGACCCCTTATCTGAGCATGTCCAATCCCACTTTCTCCGACATTTGCCATTGGGAAGAGACAAGACGACAAGAAACAGCAGGCTTAGCAGGTTAAAGGGGGTTTCCAGTCCTATAATACTGATGAACTATTCTAAGGATAGGTAAACAACCTCTGATTGGCGAGGGTCACCTTCCAAGGAACGATGCCACTCAGTTTATGGAGAGACTCAATATGCTATCTCCTATGCAGTGGCCTGGAATGGGACTCCAGCTCTCTAAGATTGAAGTGAGTGGGAGAGAGGTGCAGTACCAGTCTAGCCGCCTACAGCTTATTGACCTAGGCATTTCGGGAGACACCTGCTCAACTGACAGCCTTGTGTGGCTCAGTCCTAAGCTCTTGCTCATGACCTGAACGTTGTGAGTACAATCCCCACTTGGTTCAGGTAGACAGCTCAAGGTTGACTCATCCTTCTGAGATCGGTAAAATGAGCACTCAGCTTGGTGGTAGTGGTGGTGGCAATAAATAAATTACCTGAAAGCGCTGCAGAATAAGTTGGCGCTATACAAATAACAAGATTTTTTTATTTTATATAAGGCTGCTTTCACATGGCCGTGAAAATCCCACGACATTAGTGCGATGCAAGACACACAAATCTCACATGAATATGAACCCCAGAACTGCAGTAATCCATCATGGCATATATTCAGCTAGGCATTGTAATTGTTCTGCAGGAATATTAGTCTGTGTGGACAGGATAGCTACATGCAGTTGCCGCAAATGAAGATACTGACATTGTTTGAACAGTTGACAGAAAGGGTTCATCAATTCATGCTGCTTGTGCCAAATTCTGACCCATCTGCATGGTGCTGCGGAAAGCTGGATTTATCTGACCAGGCAATGTTTTTGCTCAGTGATCCAATTTTTGAACTCTTTTGCCCTTTCAAGTCTTTCCTTTATGTTTTTCTTATAGACAGCAATAGCACTAGAACTGGTCGTTTGCTTTTATAGTCCATCCATAGAACGATGAGCTGGGCATTTGTACATGTTAATTGGAACACCAGTGTTGTATTTGGCTGCCATTTGCTTGACAGTTCCTGTTCGTCAGAACAATTTTTGACATTCTGCTCTGACCCCTTTTGTCAGACGATATTTTTTACATCCATAGGATTCCATTTCGCTGTTATCCCTTGATCATAGTATTCTCTGTATACCCTACACACCATAGGATAAGAAAACCCCAGGTGTTAAAGTGCCTGTGATAAAAAAATAAAATAACTTGTACTCACTCATCCTGAGTCCTCGCAGCTTCAGCAGCACACCTCTGATCTCCCCACCGGCACTCTGCTCACAGGCTGCAGCAGCCCGTGACCTTCCATTTACAGACTGAGTCTGTAGTAGCGCTGGAGCTGCAGGGAGCCGGGATGGGTACGAACAGGCTCCTTTATTATTTTTTAACATGGGCAGCTTAAAAAAGTAATTAATTTTGGAAAACTCCTTTAAGGAGAAGACTACTTGATCAATGCAACCTAAATCACTAGAGCATATAACCTGCTACTACCCTTGTTACAAACCAAAAGGTGGAATATATTTATGAGGAGACACATGGGAATCTACACTGATCATATATTTTACTTGTACTACACATTTTTCTATGGGGAAACCCCTGATCAACAAGGTCGCTAGAGGCAGCTTCAGTACAACCACTAATATACAGTACTTATTTGGTGATACATTGTTTTGCCCATGCCTTATCATACCCAGTGGAAGTGAGAGAAAAATGGCACAGGGCGCCACGACTCCAAAAAAGGTGATGATGGTAACATTTTATTATATGATGAATAAAACCAGCAGAGCAAACGCGTTTCGAGGAAAAAACCTCGTCTTCAGTAATTGCTGGGGCAAGACGTGCTGGCCCGTAGGAAAAATATAGATATCTACACTTCAGACCAGGAGCCACACCTGCAGCCTGGTCCTCTCCCTATAGTTTCCCTATTGGCCGTGCTGGCATGGCAGCCTAGATACTCACCGTAGCCATCCAACATAAAATAGATAGAATAATGCTTTAGGAGGCCTAGGATTGTCATGATCTGAATGTATTTTTGTTAATTCCATTCTAATTCTTCTATATTGTTTGCACTGTTTTTGGATCACCGTGGTAACAGTGTTGTGTACTGCTTATAGCTAAACACCATGATGCGGAAACCATGTGTGAGGCTTAAATAAGCATGGGGGCATGTGAATAGGCTGTCACCATTACCATCTATTGCACTTGTCTGTGTCTCTGCCCGTTGGAGTGATTAAATAAAGCAATTGCAGCTTTTATGTAGCTGGCGCGTTTTCCTCTACATTTGGTCTGAAGTTGGACACCTATGAAAAGCTGAATACCATCCGAGCACGGACCTCTATCTCTGGGACTGTCGTTATTATTGGAGTAGTGCCGACTAATATTTCTTCCTTTGCCAATTTGTAATCTTGGTACAACCCCTTTAATACTGTATGTTGAGGGGCTGCTGTACCAGAAAACTAAAAATGGACAGCACTATGGACTTTTTGATGCGATTATGTAGTTTTATTGGCTCCAAAGGAGCATTTGTAGTGCAGCAACATTTCAGACAGGATGTCCTTCATCTGGTGCAGCAAAATATAATAAATAGCAACAAATCAGTCCACTTCTTGCCACTGACCCATGTTCAATGAGAGCAGTGCCTGCAATACCAGGCCGCTACTGCCATGTGTCCAGAACTGTCAGTTTCTAGCTTCATACACACTGACAGCGGCTCAGTGAGCAGTTTATCATTGGAGTTTTCCAGCAGAGGACCATCACTAATCAACTGTTGATAACTTCTAGCATAGGTCATGAATCACCTTTAGCTGGTGATTTTATGCAAGAAAACAAGATTTATTAATAACTATATACTGTAGTTCAATTTCCACCATGTGTATACATACCCTAAGTTAGCTTGAAGTATGCTGCCATGTGTAAAGTGGCCGCTGTAGTTATAGTGTCCCCTATATCGGCCCCAGTAGTAATTGTGACACAACCCCCCACGCCCACCCACAGTGGCCTCAGTAGTAATAGTGTCCCCTATATTGGCCCCACTAGTAATAGTGACTCTCCACAGTAGTCTCAGTAGCAATAGTGTCCCCTGTATTGGCCTCAGAAGTAATACTATTACTACTGGTGACAATATCAGCCCCAGTAGTAACAGTGACCCACACAGTAGCCCGAGTAGTAATAGTGCCCCCCCTGAAATCTATATACTTACCTCCTCCTGGTCTTAAAAGAGCAGCTGCTTCTCTGCTTGGTGCTGCCGGCAGAAGGGGTTACGCCCAGACGCCTCCTCCATTCTCCTCTCCTCCTGCAGAACCAAGGAGGAGAGGTCAGGGTAGGAGGATCCTGGGTGTACACACTAATGTCAAGTTGTGCACCTGTAACAATGCTGCTAAATGACTACCATCCGCAGGACTCCAGCTGGTCATCACTTTTAGGCTGGGTTCACACGGGGCAGAATTTCCGTGAGGACTTTCTGCATGGCAATTCCACACGCGGTTTTTTAACCTGGGAAAAGCCACCAAAGTAGATGAGATTTGCAAAAATCTCATTAAAACGTTGCTGCCAAGCAGCCCGAAAACGGACATGCGGCATGGAATCTAAAGCCGCAGCATGTCAATTCTTTCCTTGTTTCTGCAGCAGCCTCTCTCCTATCTCTGGGGAGAGATAGCTACAGCAGAATGCCGACGGCGAAGCTGCTCCAAAACCCGTAGTGAAAGGCCGCAGGTTTTGAAGCTGCGCTTATTCCCACGTGACACCAGGCTAATGGTGACCAGACGTCAGCGCGCGTGCCCCCAGAGAGGGCTCTGAGTGCTCCCTCTGGCATGCATACCATAGGTCCGCCACCACAACCTTAGCTAATCATTGTTGCAAATAAAATAGCAACAATACTTTTAAATGGCAGTGAGCAGGATAATGCACCCACCACACTGCAAATATGGTAGAGGAATGACTTATGGAGCATAACAAAAATGTTGAAGTGTTGATTCGCTCTCCAAATTTGCTAGGTCGCAAAGGGATAAAACGTGTTAAAGTGTATTTAGAAATAATCAATATGTTGATGCTGTCAACATAAAACAAAGTCCAATTGACTGGAGATATTTGTTATAATTCATCATTAGATTACATTTGATGAACCTTTAAAAGTACTCAATAACTAGTAATCATGTAAAATACTGTGAAATGATAGGAATGCACAGATGACTCGGAGTGAATTACTTGCTTACTATATGAGTCTTAGCATGGCAGCTGCACATCTATAACCTATGAAATTGTTCTACCTTCGCATTCAGAAGACTATGTTCTAAATTTGGATATTAGAAGACATTTTAGAACTTCCATCCCATTAGAATCCATAACCAGCTATTTGAGACCTACAAGTGTGAATTTATCAGATCATGTTAGTTAAGGCATACGTATACAAGATCATTAAAGAAATATTTTGAAAATGGGGAGTCAAGTAAGGATACATTTGTACTTACTTTGACTTGGTGTTTAGAAATGATGAATGTGGGACAAGTTTTCCTCAAGTATTTTGTTAGGGAATCCTAGTTTGGTGGTAAATTTAAAATGTCTTCTAATATCTAGAAGTTAGAACACGCTCCTTTGAAAGACATGGAAGAACCATTTCATGGTTTCAGAAAAATGCATCAACCATACAATGGATCATGCGATATATATCCAATTTATACAAGACCCAACTAGAGGGACAGCCATTTTGAACTTAATATTAACTGACAGAACAGGGGTGCAGGTTGGGGGGCACCTGGGAAATAGTAACCATAATATAATAAATTTCCACTTGTCTTCTAATAGGGAGTTTTATCCAGGGGCTACAAAAATACTAAACTTTAAGAAGGCAATATTTAATCAGCTTAGTGATGCCCTTAACCTTATTGACTTGGATAAGGTTCTCAAAAATAATAGTACTGATAATGGGAAATGTTTAAAAACATTTTAAACACTTACTGTGAATGATTCATGCCTCAGGGTGCATTCACACGAACGTATATCGGCTCGGTTTTCACGCCGAGCCGATATACGTTGTCCTCGGGTGCAGAGGGGGGAGGATGGAAGAGCCAGGGCCAGGAACTGAGGCTCCCGCCCCCTCTCTGCCTCCTCTCCGCCCCTCTGCACTATTTGCAGTGAGAGGAGGCGGGGCTAAAGTCCGTTAATTGGCCCCGCCCCGTCCCGCCTCTCCCCATTGCAGATAGTGCAGAGGGGCGGAGAGGAGGCAGAGAGGGGGCGGGAGCACAGTTCCTGGCCCTGGCTCTTCCATCCTCCCCCCTCTGCACACGAGGACAACGTATATCGGCTCGGCGTGAAAACCGAGCCGATATACGTTCGTGTGAATGCACCCTCACAGGAATAAAAGGGTTAGGAATAGGAGAAAACAATGTGACTCAATACAGGATGTTAAGGGAGCAATAAACAAAAAGAAAGGGGTTAAACTACTAAAAACAAGAAGGCCACGAAGAAGAATTATGTAAAAAGCAGATAAGCAGCAATGGTGGAGATAGAGTTAATGCTAAAAAGAGAATACAACTAACCTTAAACTGTTCTTCAATTATATAAATAATAAAAAGATCAATACTGAAAGTGTTGTCCATTTAACAAATAATGTAGGAAAAGTTGTAGAGAGTGACAAGGAGAAAGCAAGTCTATTAAATAGTTTTTTTTCCTCCAATGTATTCACAAAAGAAAAGAAAGGGTCAGATGAGATGCAGACTGATCAAGTAAACTCTCCACCACTTTCACCATTTTAACCCAGGAAACAGTGTAGATCCACCTTAAAAGGATTAAAATAGACAAATTGCCAGGTCCTTAAAGGCATGCACCCCCCCCCCCCCACCTGCCCCGGGTTCTAAGGGAATCAGCTAATGTGATAGACCATTATTTCTTAAATTTAAGGACTGTATAGTAACTGGATCTGTTGCACTGTATTGGCACATAGTCAATGTGGTACAGATATTCAAAAAGGGGCGCGGTGCGGTATGGTAAGTACAGAAGCACTGCAGTGGATTTATTACGTGAGCAAATCGTACGATTGCAGGTTCAAGTCCCCATATAGTGACAAAAAAAACTAAGAAAAATAAAAATAGTAAGAAATTCACATAAAAAAAGGATTAAAAACATTTTTGCATGCATTTCCCTTTTTTGTTTACAAATAAATGAAAAAAAAATACTTGTTGGTATTGCTGCATCCATAACAACCTATATAATAAAGGGAACACACCTTATAAACTGCACAGTAAACGCTATAATAGCTTTTTTGCTCATTTTGTCTCCTAAAACTCAAAAGTGATTAAAGTTGTATGTACCTTAGAATAGTACCGGTAAAAACTGTACCGTATAGCACAAAAAACAAGCTGTTACACTGCTCTATCCATGGAAAAATAAAAAAAAGTTTTGGGTCTCTGAATACAGTGATGCAAACAAATAAACATTTTTTAAAAAAGGGATTTTATTGTGCAAGAGCCTATAAAAACATATATAATATTGGTATCTGTGTAATCATACAGACCCACTGAAAAAAGTTCTTAAAATTAAGGTGTCCCTTCAAAATTAGTAAAAGTTATACAGTACATTATATGTACCTCAAATGGTACCAATAAAAACTGACACTAGCAGGCAACAACTGATCCCAGCTGTTAACCCTTTAAATGCCCTGATAGAAGTTCACAGGTCTAGAACAGTTCCCCACCATGAGATCGCAGGGTAAAGTTTGCGTACGTAAAATTTTACAGGTGCAAATACATCCGTATGAAGGAGCACTATTTGAAGGGAGGGTCACAATCAATTCTGGGTAAGCCTGAAAGGCTAAATCTGTTTGTGTCGTATACTAATCCACAGTTCTGGTCTGATTTGAGTGAAATTTTGCATGAGTGATCTTCAGCACCAGGTGGTGAATGCTGGCGTAATTAAAAAAAAAAAAAAAAAAAAATAGAAAAAACTCACAAACTTCCCCTGTAAGTTTTATTGCCAATAGCAAGCAATCGTAACTCAGCTTTTATTTCTTATACTGCAGAGGCAAAATGATAGCTGCACTGTGATTGGTTGCTAGAGCTCAATTTCCATTTCTTATACTGCTAAGGTAAAATTAAAGCTGCTCTGTGATTGGTTGCTACAGGCAACACAGATTTCTTTTGGTTAGCTATCATAAGAGTGTGGTGCAGGAGTCATTTTTGGGGCCCCCTTTGTATATTCCAGGACTGGCATATCATTTTAGTGTGTATATGTATAATGACACAGGAATTTGAGCAGAACAAATCCATTGCAAAGATGCGCTTTTTTTGTTGGGGGGGGGGGGTAGTGGAGGTACATCTTTTAATACATTTATAATCTTGTGTTCTATCACAACTTTTTCTCATGTTGCTGGCACTAATTAGCATTTTCTGTGTTCGCCACTACTACCTCATCAAGAGCACTGATACCAGTGATCCAATGTCAACAGCCCATTAAATCATTTTTACCAGTGCTCTGTATTCACAAACATGCATCAAGAAAACCGATTGTATCATCTCTGCATACCTACAAGCGGTGTAGAGGGAATTACTACGAGACTCCCTAGTACCCACTTGAGTGGAGAAGTAGTGCTTCCGCACTGAGAAAGACAACCCTGCACATAAGCACTGTATTTGGCGCCCTTTATATATGAAAAAGATTTTTTGTCTGTTGCTTCGCAGTGCATTCTTGTGTGCAGGAAAGCACAGTATATTAACAGGCTGCAGACACCAGGGGGCACCCCTTAAAGTGACCCTCCGGGCCTGGACCAATAAAGATGGCACACTGGTGTGTTAGTCTAAGGGCACTTTACACAGAATGATTACTGTTCAGACTCACATTGTAAGTCCTGCCAGCGACTGAATAATGAATAATAATTTGTTCCCTTCTTGTTCAGCTTCAGCAGGCATAAAATCCAAACCCTGATCAGCCTGTGTAAACAACTGCCAGTTTACTGTGAATGGAGGCGGGAGAAAGTGATCTCCGGCCCTCTCCTCATCCATTCACTGAGGGGATCATTGCACCTCTGAAAGCACAGGAGCGACTAACTAGGACGATGATCAGGCACTTTAAGGCTTCTTTACATTGGCGATCGTGGCAAACCCCCCCCCCCCCTCCCCCAGCAATAGATTGGTGTGATTGGTTATGGTGCTGGCTCGATGCACCAATCACAGCCATTCATTGACTATCTCAGCTAGTCGGAGCTCACAAGCTCTGTTTGGTTCCTGACGCTGGCTGCAGCCAATCACAGCAATCTATTGCTAAGAAGCGGAGTTCTCAAACCTCGTTTACAGCAATAGGATCTGTCAGTGCATGGGAAGCCTGGAGCAGCACTGGAGACCAGCAGCCGGGACTCTGACAGCACCTGCTAGGTGAGTATTGATTTTTCTCTTTTTCAGCATCCTTGGTTGCATTTCCAGCTGTTTCTGAAAACGCCTGTGTTAGGAAAGCCTAAGGCCTCCTGCACACTGTAGAGCCGGATTCCCCAAGCGGAATCAGGGAGAAGTGGCGTCTGCGGGTACCTGGCTGCATTTGTTTTCATCTGAACTGCGGATGGTCCGCATGGCAAGCTATCGGACTTGCGCAGTACAATTTTTTTTTTTAAACTACCGTTTTTCCTGCATCACCACCTAGCGATGGCGTGGAATCTGCAACCTTTCAACATGGTCATTGCGGAAGGGCTGCGGATCAGACGGCTTGCAGTGACTTCAATGGAAGCAGTCAGCGCGGATTCCAGGCAAAAATGGAGCATGCTGTGGTTTTTCAATTGCGGTTTCTGCAAGCAGAGGTTTCCATAACTGTGCAGGAAAAATCCATTTCCTATACCATGCTATGGGTGGTATTTGCTTGCGGATCCACAGTGCGGACGCCCGACGGATTTCGCAGCAAAAATCCACCCGTGGGCAGGACACCTAAAAACCGCCTGCAGACGGGCGGAAATTCCACGGCGGGATTTCCCGCAGAATTTCCACTTGTGAAAGTTGCCGTAGGATTGCGGTAAAAAACACATTCCTGTGCAGACTGCCACGATTTGTCCGCGCGGAAATCAAATCACGGCATGCTCAGAAATGTCACTCCCTGGCCGCTGGCTCTGCTATGCGCATGCGCTGGCTGGGCGGCAGCTGGCACATCACAGACAGAGTTGCGGGAGCAGGTGAGGTCCGCACTGGTCCCTGCAAGGGCTCGGGTCCCGCTGCGAGAATTCTCGCAGTGGGACCTGACCCGGCCGTTAGCAGGTGGCCAAAGAGTTCCTTGAGAAACAGGAATAACGGTTCAGGGTTACATATAATAAAAGTCAAAGTTGTTTTTAATGTTTAAATAGTATTAAATCACATTCAAAGTCATTATACATGCAGTTTGACACTAGTAGAAAATACAGAAAAAGCATTCAATGTATATTTTACCAAAAGAGCATCTCTCCCTTATCAAGGTAAAGGAACAGTCATTTAGAATAGCAGAATGAAAACATGGCCCAACCACCTTAAACTGAAGCTGTCATGTCCTCATGGCCCCACTGATTCCAACAACATCTCACTCCAATTCCCTTGTACCCATAGCGTTAACTCCCAACAGTAAACCTGTCAAGTGGGTGGGCTCCCTTGATCACTATTAATCAAGTCTAACATGACCTATTGACAGTGAATGGTGGGGACCGCCCATCTGTCATTTAGCATCAGGAGCTCAATCTAATAAGAGCCATACAAGGGGGCAAGAGCCAGTATAAACAAGGACATGGGATCAATCTTAGAGTCATTGGCTGCCACAACTGTGCGATTTTTCATTTTCAAGTGTTTTTTCTGTGTATAAAATAAAAGCAAGAATTTATAAACATCAGTAACTAGTAACGGCCTTAGATTTGAAAAATCTTGAAAAATCCTATTCACACAATACATTTAAAATCCCTAGGACATGGTGTCATAAATTTAAACATTTTCATTGGGGGAAAGGGGGGAAAAAAAGGGAGAAGAAAAAAAATGAATATAAAAATAGTTCCTAGAACCGGCCCTGATATATCAATGCATTTGCACCAGTTTATAAGTGGTAGAGTCACTAAATTTTAGCTTTTGAGGTGTAAGCCTTTCTACAGCACCACTTTTGGTACAAGCGAATACACCCATTATTCCCTGCAGAAAAATCATATTAGCCCAAGAAACCCCAATGCATGCATGATGTATCAATTTAAGGGCAGTTGTGTCAATTTTAGCGTGATACAAGTCTAGGGTTACACAACTACATTTGAGATTACTGAAACAAAACCAGGTGTTAAGTGACCTTACTGCTGTCATTGAAAAACACGACCAAGTGGGAATTCTGACCATGGTTACAAACTTCCCCCTATAGATTGTATCATGGTCATGCAAACATCATTTTCACATGGTAGTATTTTGCATCAGCATTTGTAAACTAAAACCAGGAGTGGAAGTGAGTCCGTATAATGGAAAGATCTGTAGCTATTCCATGTTTTGGGTCACCTTTTTTAGGCTTAACAGACTAAAATGTGCATGTATATGCACACAAATGTACATGCACACAGACATTTAAAAAGTTGTGCCCGAGATTCTTGGGCACAACTCTAAACAAACAACATATGTGGAACATCACACAGTAACATGCACTATTTTTGTCCGAGAACACACCCATTCAAATGAACGAGCACCATATCCATATCATATGAAAAAGAGGTCCATGTGCATGTACCCTAAATGAGGCATAAATCAGTCAGTTTCATATAGAACCAAATGCTGACGTGTAGTCAACCAGACTTACAGCCCATTTAAAAAAAAATATATATAAAAACATACCATGAAACCAAAAAAAAAAAAAGTCATAAAGATTCATTGAGAGATGCTAGTCTACCTTTACACACAATGATATACTCAACAAAAAAAGGAAATTTCACTTTAAAAAATAGATTGTCAAAAAGTGCACGAGGTCAAGCTGGGAAATGTTTGCTGTTGTGTCTAGTTTTCCTAGTGCCATCTTCTTTGGGCAGGTTTCTCTGTATAAGTGACAGAGCTGTAGTTTTTTTCAAGTCTAACTCGGTATAAAACTCAGACTGTTGAGATGTGCTCCATTGTGCTGAACCATCAGGACTTTGAGGTGTTTGAGGGTTGTCAGAATCACAGCCACTTTCCATCTCTACTTGGATGTAATTAAGAGTTTTGGACTCTTGAGAGGTCTGCCTGAGGTCAAAATTAAAATAGAGTGGTACACTCTCTTGTCGTTTGATGGAGCCCCTTGTGGAATACAGTTGTTTGGATGCATGTAATGGACAGCTGCCTTTCATGGTGGATTTACTTTGCGGTTCCTCAAAGTCAGATGGAGAAGATAGCCCACTAGTAGCATAGTCTGTTATAATACGTGTTGGAATACTAGTGCTTTGAGAGTCTGAGCTACCAGCTGAAACCAACATTCTTCGTGACCCAACACATAATGGAGCACCCGATACATTTTCATATCCCATTCTTCTCACATAGGAGCCTTCTTGACGGTCATCACTGTCGTAACCAGTGTCCCATATGACACCATTGATGTCTCCAGAGTGTATACTACCCAAAGTTTCCATTTCTTCACTTTCTATCATGTTCTTAAGCATACAGGCTTGGTCAAGTCTAATTCCTCGACGCTCCTCTAGATCAAGATAACTGTGCATGGACTTTTGGCTCACAGTGCCATCAGAAACCTTATGTTCCAGAGGTAAATGGAATCTGTGTTGTCTCTTCAGTTCTTTACTACCTGGAGAAGTGGAACACTAGGAAAGAGGACAGAAAACAGACCAAATATTAAAAAATTAGGTTTAACAGGAAGCCAGCGAGAATTTCATCAAGTGTGGTGAGGAAAGAACAGCAAGAGTCTCACTTCTAGAGATCTTGTAGAGGCTGGATCTGAGATCAATTCACCTCCAATAGGCTCAGGTCTATGAGAAGATTGGACAGATGGGGCTGTTGAGAAAGAAGGACAGTCCTTATACCGGCATTGTAAACGCTGCTCTGCACCTGTTGGAGACCAATATACAGAATTCAATAGCTTAAAGGGGTTACCCGGGGAGGGAAAAAAAAAGTCTTGAAATGTGCTCAGAATGGTGGCAAAATGGTGGCAAAATGGTGATGCAGCAGCGATGACATCCTGACACAGGGTAATGGGACCGTTTCAGATAAATCACCAGCCAAAATAAGCCAGTAATTGACTGCAATGGTCACATTACCCTGTGAAGGGATGTCATCGCTGCTGCAGTAGGAAGCAGAGAGCTGTGGAGGACAAGGCACCCCCTTTAAAAATAGCTTACAATAAGGATTTAATGGAGCTGACAGGGTCAAAGTAAAAGGAATAGACTGTCAGAGGCGTAACTTGAAGATTCGGGGCCAAAATGCAAAATCTGTAACGGGGCCCCCAACTATAATGATTTGATTTATAGTACTGGGCTCTCTATAGGGATAAGAGGTCTTTTGGGCCCCCTAAGGCTCCTGGGCCCAGGTGCAACCGCATCCCCTGCACCCTCTATAGTTACGCCCTTGGACTATGTATATATTTCAAAGTAGTACAGTAGTTGTACAGGATTAGAAAAAGATCAGTTTTTTCGCATCATATCTGTGCTGTGTTTGGTGACACGGGAGTTGGGTTGAACTCCAATACCAGACAGCCTTTGGACAGATCGAGTGCTGTTACTGGAAAGAATAGTATATCCCTTTTGTTCTAAGTCTGGATTAATGACTGGGGACAGCAGCTATAATTTAACTATTTAGCACTGAACTATAACATTCACCCTCTATCCTTTGGTTTCTGTTACTACCCAGCTACTTACCTATTGGAGTGCTACCGTCTGTATCAGAAATGACACTTATTCGGTTATTCTGCATGCAAATTTGTAATAAACTAAACAGCTCTTCCGCACGGTTGCATTTGAACCCAAATATTCCTAAATGAAGAAAGGAATTGTCAATTAGATTGATCCGTCCAACCTCTAGTTACCAGTTGCACTACAACTCATTGATTGCAATTAGAGTTCAAGGTCACAGGGCTGCACAGCAATCTTTTGTCGCATGAACCATGTCACAAAGTCAGCATGTAGCCCCAGCCATACTCACCAGCTCCGGACCCCCTGCATCTCCTGTTACCTTCAACAGCTTTGTTTATATAGTTTGTGAAGTTCTGTATACAGTTTGACTGCTGCAACCAATCCCTGTGCGAAATGAGGCCAGCGATTGGCTGTAGTGATCAGTGTATGTATATATTGAATATCACCAACTGCAAGATATAAACAATCAGTGGGTAGACATCACACCGGAGCTGGAGTGTTCATTTATTACTTAACACTGCTTGCAGTGGTAAAAAAAAAAAAAAAAAAAAGCAGACTTGGAAAATTGCTTTAAGGATCTACTCCTTGTACTGTATTGGCTTACAAATACTGATCAGTTATACAATGTTTGACTACACTGGGATTCCATCACTTAGATCTATCACAAATGTTGAAAATGGTATTGAGATGGCACCATTTACTATCATATTAGAGAAACGTTTGACAAGGATTCTGTTCATTTTCGTTATACTATGTGGTATAAAATAGCGCAGTCGACTAAAACTACTCTATACCTCAACTGGAACACATGTAACAAAGTAAGGACAAAAAAAAACAAAAAAAAAAAACAGTGTCCATCCTGTTCAGCCTATTACCCTCCACCCCCAACCCAGTCGATTCAGAGGAAGGCAGAAAAGCCCAATGGAGTAGAAGCCAATTTGCCAATTTTCCCCATTTAAGGGAAAAAAAAACCTTCCAGATTCCAATCTGGCAATCAAAATAATCCCTGGAATAACCCATCTGAAGTTATTAGTGATTATAACATCGTATTGCTCAAGAAAGGCATCCAGACCCCTCTTGTACTCTTACTGAATTCGCATTCACAAAGTCCTCAGGCAAAGAGTGCCACAGTCTCACTACTCTTACAGTAAATAACCCCCTTCTATGTCGGTGTAGAACCTTCTTTCCTCTAGATTTAGAGGACATGCCCTTGTTATAGTCACAGTCCTGAGTATAAATAGATGATGGGAGAGATCTCTGTATTGTCCCCGGATATAGTTATACATAGTTATTAAGTTGCTCCTCAGCCAGCTTTACTAAACTAAATAATCCCAATTTTGATACCCTCTCTGGGTATTGTAGTCTGCCCATTCCATTTATTACTTTAATGGCCCAACTTTGAACCCTCTCAACCTCTGATATGTCCTTCTTGAGTACTGATTCCCCAAACTGTCCACAATATTCCATGTGTGGTCTGACCAGTGACTTGTAAAGAGGAAGAACAATGTTCTCATCATGAGCCCTTAGACCTCTTTTGATGCACCACATGATCCTATTTGTCTGGGCAGCAGCTACCTGACACTGGTTGCTCCAGTTAAGTTTACAGTTAACTAAAATCCCCAAGTCCATTTCCATGTCAGTGTTACCCAGTGGTTTCCCATTTAGTGTTTCAGCTTCCCAGTTTATATGTGGATAATTAAAGTTCCCCATAATTACCTCATTGTGATTTGCTGCTTCATCCATTTGCCCCAGTAATAGATTTTCAGTAGTTTGTTATATTTGGTGATCTATAGAAAACCCTTATGAGGATTTTATTGTTTTCCCCTCTCCATGTATTTCTACCCAAAAATATAATCCCCATGTTCATCTCCCTTCCATATATCACGCCAGCAAGACAACACACCATTCGACAATCCCTGTCTTTGTGGCAGATTGCCCCGTTTGTCCCCCCTATAATTGAGTCTCTCACTACCATATCTGTTTAGCCTTCCCTGTGCTCCTATTCCCTTTCTTACTGAAGCAGATATTCCCCTGGCGGACAGAGACCATATCATGCTGCAGCAGTGCTAATCCTGTAATGCCAACTTTGCAAACTTGTTGGTGTGCCAGTTCAGGACTAACCTCCCTGGATCTCTTCCATCTACTCCTGTCACCCAGCTAGCTGCCTGATCATCCTGCTCTCCCATACTACCTTTCGCCCTCACATCTGCTCTAGCAAATGCCTGCTCAGTGAGCAGCAAACTCCTTTCCATGATGGGAACTGATTATTGCAAGCTGCTCATTTAGGGCTCTTTCAAACAGCACGGCTATCTGAGCGTTAAATCGTGTGAACGCATAGCAGCCGCAATAATGTCATGGCTGCAATTAGCAAGATTAGTTCCCCCTTCCTCCCCCTGCCGACTTCCATAGCTGCCTGTCAAAGGATAGGACAGGTCCTATCTTTTGAGGCGAGAAAAAGAGGAGGAGGTGAGAAATCTCTGCGTGATTTTCTTGGAGCGTCAAAAAAAATAAATAAAAACCCCTCGTGAAAAAAACCCATACGAAACCATTGGTTCTTTTTAGATACAATTTCCTTACGCACCTAACCTACTTGTACTTGTGTGAAAGAGCCCTTAGATCCAGGATCTGAGCTTCAAAATGTGCAGCACACTCACATTTCTTACAGCAGTATGCACTATGCACCATTGTACGGCTGTTCAAGGACTGCATACATGGCCCAAGATGTACACTAGACACTCAATCATAGAGCGCATTCTAAAATGGGGACTGTACAGATACTTTTATTTAATCTAATATATGCAAAAATTTAGATCGATAAGCATTAAAGGGGTTGTCCCGCAAAAGCAAGTGAAGTTAAACACTTCTGTATGGCCATATAAATGCACTTTGTAATATACATCGTGCATTAAATATTGGCCATACAGAAGTTATATACTTACCTACAGGGGGTGTGTCGTCCCCCCCCCCCGGTGTTGGCATCCCCGTCTCCATGGCGCCAACCGAAGCCTTCTTCTGCCTCGATTAGACGCGCTTGCGCAGTCTGCCTCTTCTGTCCCGCTGAAGGGGCCGCTCCGGCGTGCTCGCGCATGTGCAGAAGACCTGTGCGGCGCGAGCACGCCGGAGCGGCCCCTTCAGCGGAACAGAAGAGGCAGACTGCGCAAGCGCGTCTAATCGAGGCAGAAGAAGGCTTTGATCGGCGCCATGGAGACGGGGACGCCAACACCGGGGGGGGGGGGGGGGGGGGTAAGTATTTAACTTCTGTATGGCCAATATTTAATTCACGATGTATATTACAAAGTGCATTTATATGGCCATACAGAAGTGCTTAACTTCACTTGCTTTTGCGGGACAAGCCCTTTAAAGAAATACAAGTTACTTAAGACACAAGGCGCTTAGAACGATACACTTAGAATACAGCAGTCTGTAGTGCTTCTGTTCCTCCTCTGTTTGGAATGAAATCCTTGTTAAATGGGCACCATTTACTACTGCAACTGAATGGTTCTGTTCAGGGGTTCCATCTCAATACCATCTTCAGTATGTGTAACTGATGGAACCACAAGATGGAATGACACAGCATAGTCAATAACACTGCAGGAACGCTCCCATAGGGCCCTTTTACACAGAACGATTGTCGGGCACTTCTGTTTTTAAACAGGAGCGATGATCGCTCTGAGTGTAGGTGGAGTGTGCTTCCACTCACAGTAAACAGGCAGTTCATAGGTGAATGACTGCCTGTTTACACAGAATGATCGTTCAGTGTATATGCTTGCATAAACTGAACGACAATCGGCCTGACTCCCGCAATCCAGCGAGAATCTGAACTATTAATTGGTCCGTGTAAAAAGGGTCCTAAGCTGCTTTATTATAAAAAAGTGTGATTGTTACAACCTACATTCCAAGAAAGCAAAAACAAAATAGCATTTGCCTTTGAATTGAAGTTAGGAATTCAGATAAAATATTGACCTTTGGCTTTTGATGTCCTTAAACGCTAGTAATCCTGGTGTAATTATTGTTAAATACATGAGAAGTAAAAGCTTCATTAACTAGGTGACGTAAAGTAACGGGATCACAAGATGCTCAGTGTGGGCTTCATAGAGCTCAACAACAGTTTCTACATGCAAAGTGATTAAGATAGTTTTGAAGGCAGACAAAAGCATTTAGGTTCATTTTTAGTACTCTGCTACATTTTGGTCATTTTTTTCTCCCAAAATGAAACATATACATGACAAGGTTTCTCTTGGCATTTTTCTTATAGACTTTTTAATATGCTTTTAGGGTGCAGAAAAGCATAATAAATGGGGGAAAAAAAGTCATTAAAATGTAAGCAAAAAGCCATAAATGCTTATACATTAGACATTTTCTTAAACTGTTTATAAAGCAGGGAAAAAAATCCTGTGTGAACATGGGCTTAAGAGAGTTATGAACAAATATTACCTTCTCCAGTCTGACATCTCTTGCCACAGACAAAGGAAAACAGATCGGAGTCATAGCCGTATTTCATCAGGCTGATGTATGGCCATTTAATAAACCCTCCTCTCTTAATATGAAAAATGAGTGAAGTCTCTGTAAGCTCCATGATTCCTGGACAGACATTCTTGCCATTGTCATTCACATTAATAACCTTAAAAATAAGTAGAAGAGAAAAGGCATATCAACATGGCTACATTATAGCATGGTTTACATCACCCAACCTCCTCTTCCACCATGGCATCAGCTACGCTATTGATTAGAAAATATATTTGTGTGTTCACTGTATAACATTATATAGGTACTATAGTATCTTTATTGCAGTATTTTAGCAGTCTTTATAATACTTCTATAAGTGTAAGATTGTACTACCACCAAGGTCATTGGCGCAACTATAGGGGATGCGGTTGTACCCGGGCCCAGGAGCCTTAGGGGGCCCATAAGGCCTCTCTTCTCCATAAAGGAAGCCCAGTTCTATGAATAAAGCATTATAGTTGGGGGTCCTGTTACAGGTTTTGCATTGGGGTCCAGGAGCTTCAAGTTATGCCTTTGCATTAAGGGGCTAAGAGAAGCTGGGGGCCCGAAGATAAACTTTTGCACCCGGGCCCATGAGCTTTTAGCTACACCCCTGACCGAAGGGTTAAGAGAAGTTGGAGGCTCCAAGATAAACCTTTGCATCCCGGCTCATGAGCCTTTAGCTACGTCCCTGACTACCATACATAGTATATGGCACTGTTATTAGGGCTCTATTATGGTGCTACTGCCTACCATATTCCCACATTAAGATAGAATAACTAAAAAGCCACAAGAAGCTCTACAGGTCTTGATCTGAATCTAAACTACTAAGGGTGTATTCACATAGTCCTGTTAGAACTGCACTGTGAAAAATTACACACATTTTTGAGGCAGTTTAATGTGTTGGGATTTTCACCCCAAACTACATTGAAAATCACAGTAGAGGCACAAGCAATTTTCACGATGCAGATTTTGGTGCAGTTTTAACTGCACGGTGTGAATACAGCCCAAGGCCCCCAAAACCTGTTCTACCTTTAAATAATCTTCCTATATTTTGCATTGATCTTGTCCAACATTCTCATCTTTCACTAAACATGTAAAGTTGCCGTATGTTCCTACAATGCGATGTGAGCATATATGTTGTTCCATTTACATTTTTGAAACTCCCAAGGACGTTCTGCAGATATTCAATTGAATGAAGAAATCTGAATGTGTTCTAGTATTTTTTGTTCACCTCAACTCCAATTTATGGCTCATGCAGAAAGGTCACATTTGGTGGAAATTAATAAAACTGGTGAGAAAGAAAAGTAGTTTTCTCCATAGCAACCAGAAAGCTCAAGTCTTCTTGATTGGAGCCAAAGTTGCAGTTTACCCATGTGCCAGTTTTGACCCATCTTCCCCACAATACAATATAATGCATCTTTGGGTGACATTTTTGGTTATCAAAGGTCTGAAATTGCTATGTAACTGGATATTGTTGGAGTGATGGAGGGCACCCCTAACCAACATGGAGGGCCTACTCTTAGACGACTATATTTGTGCATGTTTTTGCGCTTAACCCTTTCCAATCCAATTGTGGATTCAGGGTTTCCTAAAAGGCTTTCCCTTTTTGCTGTTATACAACGGTGCCACCTGCTGGCTAAAGCCAATGTGTGCACCAGAGAGGCTCTGACAGTTGAGTGGCTGGCAGTAGACATTAAGAATACCCTGTCGGACGTCTTCTGACATTGGAGCTGTACAAGCTTCAATCAGAATGTAGGAAGACATCAGACAGTGGATTGGAAAGGGTTAAAATACAGAATAGAACCCACTGATTTCAATGGGTTCGTTGTCTTGAATATTTTTTGCGTGCATTCCCTGCACAAAAAAAGTTGGATATGCCATATTTTCCTACGTATTTGCGCACCAAGGGAGGTCTGAGAGGTGCACTTGTGCATTTGGTTGTCTGAAGAATCCCTAAAGAGAAGCCCCAGAGAACTCTTAAACTGTTCCCAATATCCTGATCATTTAGGTCATTTTACCGTTTGCTCCAGTGTCTGCTATAGTAAGCTCCAACATGATAAATTCTATTCATTCTTGTGTATTGTCCCCATCATCACTCCATGCAGAGGGTGGCTTTAAATATGGAGTCAATTTTATTCAGAGGCGCTAGTCACATATTTCTAAGTAACTGTACTTTTATAGCTATTGGAAAACACAAAAATAAAATGTACTAAGAACGGCATTTCAAATGACAGTTTTAATATAAAATTCCCGTCGCACAATGCGACCAATATGAAGAGGTGCATGCTTTTTCATATATTAGGCGCATGTTGACAACTCCGTGAACCAACACAGAAACTATGATAGCTGGCATATATTTATGGTTAGTTTACATTATAAATTATACATTATTCTGTTGGCCTAGTTGGTCACTAAAGTGGCAAGGGCAGCGCAAAAAGTTTTTGCCCACGTGGGACCTGTGCCACAATTTGTGACTTTTCCCACACAAGAATTCTGGCATAAAGCCCCTTGTACATCTCCTCCATAGTATGCACCATGGGATGAAGCACATATACAGTATACGTAAAGAAAAAAAAAGTCATCCTACTTGTGCTAAAGTGTATTTTCAAACCTTACATAATAGGCTTATTCTGTGTTCCGAACTTTACAATATTGAAAAGTGTTGGCAAGTCAATTCTATCTTTACGCAGGCTCAAAAGCCTTGTTCATACAATGCAGTTTTTGCACTTTGTAGTTCACCTTAACCTCACTCCCCCCAAAAAGATATTTTTATAAAAAAACCTACACTGTAAAGTTAGGAGGCCTGTAGTGTGCTAAAGTGTCCAACAGTTGTCCCCAAGATGATCACGTCTGGTCTTTTTTGCAGAAGCGGCAAGCGCTCACTGAAAGAAGGCAGAGCATGCCAGGCATCTCTTCCAACCACCCACCTCCATAGATGAACTACTACCTGCCTACACAGTTTTTGTGCCTACATAAAATTAATAAGTGAACAAGTTATTATTCGATCGCTAGCGCTGTTTATACTGAATGACCATCATTCAGTTCCACACAATCAAACGATAAACTGAATGCTGATCATTCTATATAAAAAGGGCCAGATATGAAATGAGAATTCTGCCTCAGACTATGAGCCCCCCAGTCAATGGGCAGCTTAGAAGATATTTGTTTTTTTTCCCCCCTTCTAACACCAAAACTGCACTTTGTGAATATGTTCTAAACATGTAGTCATATAGTTAGACTCACCCGAAAGCGGTTCACTCCATCTTCATAGTGTTCAGCCCTGCTACAATGACAAAGACCCATGTCTCCTGCAAGGAAGAGAGACAAATACTAGCGATTGCTTCTGGAGTTTAATGTGTTACACATTTAATGAATCATTAAGAAGGGACAATCTGCTTGTTACAAACTTTTCAAGGGCAAGGAGAATCACCCAGGAATGTATACTATATACAGAAAATGGGGAGAAAGCAAATCACCTTGGTTTAAGGGGAGCGCCTCAAGTATAGAGATTGAATTCACTGATGCTCACATGAGCAACTTCTCCATGTGAACATGTTTATATAGGAAATCCCTAATTAAATGGCCAACCTTCTAGCATGTTAACAGCTAATCAACACATGCCTATGAGAGGACTTTAGCAACTCCATTAAGGCCGCTTTCACCTGGCCGAAAAAATTGTGCAAGATTTTTTCGTTGTGAGATGCCCAAATCTTGCAAAAATATGAACCCGATTCTTTTGAATGGGGTCAGATACATAAGTGATATTTTCCAACACTGTGGGAAATCGCAGCATGTCCTATCTTTGGGCGCCTTCTTGGGACGCCTCGCGCATTGTTTTCAATGGGGTCAGTAAAACAATTGCACGGCGTGCGAGGTGCATGCAAGTGTGAGGCAAGGTTTCCCATTGAACTGGAGGATCGCCAGTTCCTGACACAAAAACACCTCGCATCTGCAGGAAAAATCGCATGTTCCAGAGCGCGATATCAGGCCAAGTTTCACAGCCTTATATCTCGCTGGCCTATGTGAAATTAGTCCTAGCCAGATTTCTTGCAAACAAAAGTTGTACACATTTGCACAAGTCACACGTGCATAAACAATTTTACCTTTTTGAGATTTTTGCAGCTTCTACACACCTTTAGGGCTTATTCACACGAGCGTAGGCATATGTACATTAGCACATCCGCAGCGTATAATCGCCGGAAAGGATGTTTTCTGGCGATCACGGCCAGAGCTAGTTAGCGTATTCTTACCTGTGCATGCTTTCAGAACTATCACATATGCGTTGGCGTGTATTTCGGTCGCGTATGTTCTATTTTCAGCAGGTCGCCGGTTTTACGCGCTGTATAATCACCTGTGTGAACGAATGCATTGGAAACCAATGCCTCAGATGGTCGCGTATATACGGTCGGGCGTAAAAAATGCCCCCTGCTATGTTGCTCTATTAGGCAGTGTTCCCACAGGGTTTTTCACTACGCTGTGGGATTCTGTCTGGGAGTTGTGTCACAGGTACCAAAAGCAGCATTGTGACGGAACCCTCGAACAGAACCATTCGCTGTCATTAGTAAAACGGACACCATTTTAATGTCATTTGACAAGGATTACATTTGTTCCCATTATACTTGTAGTTTACAATAACGCAGTCAACTACGCCATTGTATATTCCATATATAATAGAAACAAATGGAAACCCTGTCAAACAAACACTAAAGTGGTGTCTATTCCATCAATGACAATGAATGGTTCCAATAGTTTCTGTTCAGGGGTTTCATCTAATGCTGTTTTCGGCACCTGTGACAGAACCCCCAGACGGAATCCCTCAGCGTAGTGAAAAATACAATATGAACACTTACTTAGCAGGGCTAGCTGCATAGCTTTGGAGCCACTGCGTCTATCACTGCTTTTCTTTCCTTCATACTCACCCGCATTAACCCTTACGGCTCTTCTTAGATCCAGCGCTTGGTACACCTTTTAAGTGGGCAGTTTCCTCCGCTACCCTGTCAATGGGTGATGTCAGGTTTCCTTCTCTTACTGACATCACCCTATGGAACTAAGGAAATAGGGACTGCCTACTTGACAGATTCACAGCACTGGGAGCCAAATCTAGGAAGAGCCCGTAAGAGCAATGCAGGGGTGAGCATTAAGAAAATTCAGGCTGCGACAGAGTCAGCAGGACCATAACTGGTTATACAGCCAGCCCCACTGACATTGACATGACAGGTCCTCTTTGAGAAAAAAAAGAAAGTAAAATCCTGTAGTTTTCCAGTGATTCTGCCAAAACTGCAGAAAAAAAAAATTAACATGATAGCAACGTGTGAATAGTCAATAGCCACAGTATTAGAAAGACAGTTCAAGTAAGTAAACCCAGAACCGGTTTTATGGAAAGCAGTTGACAACACAGACCCATTCACAAGAACCTATATTCGAGCCATGTGCTGTCTGTGAATTCCATGCCTATGCCTCTTCACATGGCCAATGTTTCCAAGTGAACAAAAATGCTGCATGTCCTATTCTTGTCCGTTTTCACAGATGAGACAGCACATGCAATGCGTGGGGTCTGCACATATTGGACAGCACACCTATGGGTGTCTGTGTGCTGTCTGATGTGAGTCGCGCCCAAATTTAACTGCAGCATGTTGTCATCCATAAGTCACAGTAATTACCTCAACTTCATTGTTTCTCTGTGGGAAAGAAGATACAAGCAACCTTGTGATCACTGCAAAAGATCTGATCAGGAGTCTCCCATGATTACCACATTGTATCACTTTGTAATCATAACAGATTACAGTACAATAAAATGGATTATCACTACTTGTGTTAACCTCCGGATACTGTAGGTCATCAATATTAGATCAGTGGGAGTCCACCACTCTAGACCCATGTGCTTCAGTGAGAGATATGGCCTCTTCACTGCATACCAGTCAAGGTGCTGTACATTTCACAATAACTGGCCTGGTATAGAAGCTCAATCCCATTCACTTGAACTCACCCAAGTGCAGCAATCTCTTCAAACAGCAGTGGACCCTCAGTGATCGATATTGATGACCCAACTCCAGGATAGGTCAATATTTTAATCCTGTACTATTCCAGCGCAATACTCCAGTGGTCCCCCACTGGTCTTCGTTTACATTCTGAGGGTGGATTCAAATGAGCGTGGGCGCAACTACCCTAGGTGGCACGGAGCGTAGTTGCGCCTGAACAAGGGGAATCCCTTCCCGTTTGCTGGCTTTTCAGAGCGCAGGAGTTTGAAAAAATCACGTGAAGATATGTTCTGCCCAATTTTTCCTGCACATAGTATTCATTACGTCTGGGAACGATAGGAAAGGTCCTATCTTTTCTCGCCCGTACAATTAATGGGCAAGAATCTCGATAGTGAAAATGAAACCACTGAAATTCTATTGAAATTGGTGATTTCGTTTTGTCGACAGCAGGAAGGCTTTGGAGGAGGTATGGGGAGCACCGCATAGTATTAAATCAACTGCGAGTACACAACTGATTTCCAGTCAAAATCCGCACCAATGGTACTCCTGCTAGGAAAAATGGTTGCCTTCAAAGGTCAGATTGTAATTGTATAGTAAGGGCTTATTCACATAGGTGTGGTTGTGCAGCATATTCACACAAATTTTTCTGTGCCTAAGGCTGCATTCCCACGAACGTATATCGGCTCGGTTTTCACGCCGAGCCGATATACGTTGTCCTCGTGTGCAGGGGGGGAGGATGGAAGAGCCAGGAGCAGGAACTGAGCTCCCGCCCCCTCTCTGCACTATTTGCAATGGGGAGAGGCGGGGTGGGGGCGGGGCTAATTCTCGGAACTTAGCCCCGCCCCACCTCCTTTCACTGCAAATAGTGCAGTGGGGCGGAGAGGAGGCAGAGAGGGGGCGGGAGCTCAGTTCCTGCTCCTGGCTCTTCCATCCTCCGCCCCCCCTGCACACAAGGACGACGTTTATCGGCTCGGCGTGAAAACCGAGCCGATATACGTTCGTGTGAATGCACCCTGATATGCAGTAGAACCTATTGGTTTTCAGTAGTAATCATGACATGAATAGTGACCAAATTAGTAACATTGCCCCAATAGTGGTCCCAGTAGTAATAGTGTCCTCCATAGTGGTTGCGGTTATAGTAGTGACCCCATAATGGCCTCAGTTGTAATAATGACCCCTCCAAAGTGGTCCAAGTAGTAATAGTGACCCCCCCCCATGGTCATCCCAGTAGTAATAGTGACCTTATAGTGGCTGCAGTAGTAATAGATACCCGCATAGTGGCTACAGTAGTAATAGTGACCCCCATATTGGCTGCAGTAATAACATTTCCCCCATAGTGGTCCCAGCAGTAATAGTGTCCCCCATGATTATTGCAATTATATTAGTGATCCCACAGTGGCCTCAGTAGTATTAGTGACCCTCCATCGTGGTGCCAGTAGTAATAGTGACCTCATAGTCGCTGCAGTAGTAATAGATACCCGCATAGTGTCTACAGTAGTAATAATGACTGCTGTAGTGGCTGCAGTAGTAATAGTGACCCCCATAGTGTAGTAGCATTGCCCCCAGAGTGGTTCTAGTAGTAATAATGTCCCCCATACTGGTCGCAGTTATAGTAGTGACCCCATAGTGGCCTCAGTAGTAATAGTGACCCCTCATAGTGGTCCCAGTAGTAATAGTGACCCTGCCATAATGGCCCCTGTAGTAATAGTGACCCCATAGATGCTGCACCAGTAATAGTGACCCACACAGTAGCTACTGTAATAATAGTGACCCCCCGTAGTGGCCACAGTAGTAAGAGTGTCCACCATAGTGGTTGCAGTATTAATAGTGGCCCCCCACAATGGCCACAGTTGTAATAGTGACTACCATAGTGGCCTCAGTATTGACAGTGACCCCCATAGTGGTCCTAGTAGAAACAGTGACTCCCATAGTAGCCACAGTAATATGTGACTGTCATAGTTGCCCAGTAGTGTCAGTGATCCCCATAGTAGCACCAGTAGTAATAGTGATCCCCATAGTGGCCCCAGTAGTGACAGTGATCCCCATAGTAGCCCCAGTAGTAATAGTGACCCCCATAGTGGCCCTAGTAGGAAATGACACCAAAAGTGGCCCCAAAAGTGATAGTGTCCCCTATATTTGCCTCAGTAGTAACAGTGGCCACCATAGTGGCCTCAGTAGTATCGCCTGTATTTTCCCCAGTAGTAATAGTGACCCCCATAGTGGTCCCAGGGATGCTGTCTGTCCAGATAGCTGCCAACCTATTGGCCTCTGGCCAGGCAGCATCCCCATGTGTTTTGCATCTCAGCCAGCCTGCAGCTATGGTATGGCGGCTGCTGCTCAGTCTGTGACTACTGATATTTCACCTCGGCGAACAGGTCAGCGGTTACAGACTTTGCACTGTGTTGCCAGACCAAAGCTGTAAGCGGGGTGAGTAGAATTCCTATAAAGGGTTTATCCATGCAGCTCCAGCTAGGGTACACGGGGGACAGAGCAGAAGCATTACTCCAATCCCTGTGTAGCTGTGGGTGCTCGTAATTGCAGGAGCAGCACTCATTGAAATCAGTGGGTGCTGCGCTTGTAATTGCATACTGGGTCCCATTAATTTCAGTGAGAGCTGCACCTGCAATTACGAGCGCCGGTTGCTACACAGCGGTTGGAGCAGCGCTTCCGCTCTACCGCACGGTATCCCGGCGGGCGCTGCCTAAATAACCATTTAAGGTTAAATGTATGGCCAATGGGCGACATAAAATGGGGAGGTGGGCCGGATTCGGCCCGTGAGCCTTCGGTTTGACATGTGTGCCTGCATTAGAGAGTCCCCTTTTATACTTCCCTTTTTCTATGGGACAGAGAAGTGTAGCAGACGCAATCACACAAAAAAGGACACAAAAACGTGAACCAGGCTGAATGCAGTCTAACATATGCAGTTTAGCTCATTATGGCCTGTGGCTGTGTGACACTCTGCATTCTCATCCGTGTTTTAAACAAATAAAGTGTACAATTCACGGATGATCATATGACAGTGAAGATGGTCTCTCATTCATAAAGGGACGAACACCTAAAACTTCCTCTGCTGATAAAGTTCTTTCATAGAATTTACCAAAGAGTCCCTGATTGGCTAGTGATAGTCCCGCCCCCAACTTGATTGGCCGGTTGGCCATCAGCTGGATATATAAGAGCTGAGTGTGAGCCCTGAGGCATACAGTTGTGAGAAGTCATTCAGTGCAGTAGGTAAGTAGTGGATGGTGGGGTTTCTGGCCTGTCTATCTACACTTGGAGCTTTACTCCCCCAGTAGTGGCAGATATGTTCTGTATCCTCCTCCGCCAGGTTACAAGTAGATGGCACACATGGGAGTGGAGCCCTAATTACAGAGCACATGTGTGAATGAAGCCATTGACCTCAGCCCAGCCATGTCTTCTCCCTGGTCTGGCACTGTTTCTCTTCATCTTCTGTCCGAGGATTAAAAAAATCCCCACGTCCTGGAAGCAACAGCCCATCACAGCCAGCGCTTCCAGGATGTGGGGATTAAAAAAATCCCCACGTCCTGGAAGCGACAGCCAGCGCTTCCAGGATGTGGGGATTTTTTAATCACTGGCCAGAAGAGACGGCGACGACGACCACGGACAAGCTGCCGAGGAGCTCCGGACAGCGCTTCTAGGTGATGTATACTTTTTTTTTTCTTTTTCCCCCTAGCTATGATTTATTTTTGGGGTAGGGCTTATAGTTCAAGCACCTGCTCATCTCCCCTCCCCCCCCCCCCCCCCCCCCCAAATTTTCCGAGATGGTGCTACAAAGTCACGTTGAGAAACCACAGCAATATCGTACGGACCAGTGATGCAATATCACTGTAACTTCTCATGGCGATGCAGTGTTCCTCATGTGAATGAGGCCTAAATAAGAATATTTGGTCATGTGAAGGTCCCAGCTGGATAAGGATGATATTTTCAGAATCATGTGGGTCCTCTGAACAAAACACATATGCTCAGGAAACCTTTCAAACTACGTAATCCCATACCTGGTTATGATTTCTGCATTATGCTGGATATCCATGCGTAGGTAAAAACATAACGAGAAATATGGCAGCCATATCCTCACGATCGAAGGCCCTCCTGCTGAGATATGCCTGAAAATAGGGAATTGTGATTATTTATTTTTTTCAAGAGCCAGTGAGAATCCCACCCACCTCTCCAAATGACCTCAGAGGGGGGAGGTGTGTTTTAGGAAATGGATAAAACTAAGGGTCTCAGAGGCTTCAGCGTAAGGCTGTCCTAGTCGCTTCAGTGACTCTACACGTAGTGGAACATGGGACCGATATCCAAGTCTGGTATCTTTCTTTTATTTTGTCCCTGTTTGTTTTAAATCTGAGTGTGTATTTCCTTTTTCTCCCATGTAACAACTTTATTTATTTTTTTTTTTTTTTTTTTTTGCACTACTAGACCTTTTTTAGATTAAATCTGCAATTTAAAAGTCAGCCTTGTACATTTTAAAATGAACCATATACTCCAGATTGTTCATAAATCAGGTTCCAGTTTACCATTGACAAACTGGTGGCAGCTGTATGGGCATTGTATCACTCTAACATGTGTTGAACAGATCGGGTTGTGATTTGTGCTTCGCTGTATCGTTTCTCCCTCTCCCATTCCCTCTCTCCTTAGTCTAGGACCGTGTCTTCATTGTGTATATGTGTTGTGATAAATGGAGGCAATGGACTTTCATTGATCCATGCATGCAGGGTATCAATAAGCAACAAAAATAAACTGTAGGATGCATAAAAACTCCAACCTTTAATAAACCCATTAAAAGCAGGATGCAAACTCCTTACGTGGGCGCTAGCAGACTGTTGAATGGATGAACATTGTCTGCTACAGTTGGTGCAATTTCCATGTGCATATCTGGTGGTGGCAGCTTCCTGCGTAAGCTGGCATTTGTTTGAACACACTTCTAGACTGCCTGGTCCAGGCTGGTGATCAAATACTAGGCAGAAGTAGTAAATATGCCCCAACACAACTGGATAGAACTTGTATACAGACCCCCAATACACTTCAGTATGTTTGGGACTGGTCTTCACAAAGTGGCTCACTGTTCCACCATGTTTGGAGGGGTAACGACCCCAATGTAACAGCTGGTAAACATAATCTATTCTGAATACATATTACAGAGACCTCTTACCCCCAGCTGCTACCTCCATACCCCTAGAACTAGTGCCCTGTATGGACTACATACAAACCAAATATCTCAATCCTCATCTGGAATTGCCTAACACCTGCTGTAGAATCAGGAGCCATTACTAGGAGGATTTGTAGCACTTCACACTTTTTTTTTTGACCATCTTTACTTTTCCTCTGCCAGATTCACAACCATGGATGGAAAAATTGTTCCCAAGCACTTGGCCAATGGGGTAGACTTCTGCGGAGTCGGGAAATACTACTATATTGTCCGGTCAGATCTTGGCTGCTACATGAGTTCAACCAACTTCAACAGAGGAGAAGATTTGGAAATCCTCAGCTTACATCCTTCTTGTCGAGAAGGAGATCATTACCTGGCGGATAAAAATGGCAAGTTCTACATCATTAAAGGAAACTGTTACCATCGTGTGAACAACATGAGAACAGGTGAAGACCCCAACATTTATATCTTGCATCCCAATTGCCGAGGAGGAGACCACTACCTGTCTGCTCATGGTCACTTCTATATCATCTACCAGAGCCAAGGCATCTACCGTAAAACTCTGAACTTGGATCTGGATGAAGAGGGTCTAGAATATACTCTGCACCCCAACTGTAAGGATGGACTCTATTATTTTGGCATTGATGATCACTATTACTTTGTGAAGCCCTTGGATCAGTCAGGGTTGCAATACATAAAATCTACTAACTTCCATGAGGACCTGAATTCTCAGACCTTCTCTTTTCATCCCAGCGTCATCAACTTTCTACCAGGGGGTTTAGGTGTTACTATGGGGCCTGCTTATGGTGAACGAGTATGCATAAAGACAATCACCAATGATTCAGAAAGCTCTGTCGAGTGGAAGAAGACTATCACCAGGAAGATTGGGTATGAGAAGGAGAAGCTGTCTAGCATAGAGCATAACTGGAAGGTGTCCGCTGCAGTCACAGCAGAATCTAGGGATCTGTCGGCCCTCATTGCCCAGAGACAGTTCTCTTTCACAGAAGAATATGGTGGATCTGGTTTCCAAACGGAGCAAGAAACGTGGAGTGAAGCTACTGAAACTGAGGAGGCAATCACTGTTAATCTGCAGCCTCATCAGGGGTTATACATGTGGAGATACCAGCTTGGCCTGGGTAAGGAACCCATGCTGTACTGCGATGATATGAGAATCTTGGATGATCCTAGCCCCCCAGTTGATGCCCCCTTACCCCCTGCAGTCAACTAAGCAAGTAATTCTTACTGATGGTGTATAAACGAGGCATCACTAACACTTTGTATACATTTGCCATGTCTGATATGCTTGTCTTGCCTCTAACCCGCAGACTGATTATACTCTGGTATAGCAAATAAAACTCACTTATGCAGGAATGATCATTAGTGTCTCTGAGGTTGTTAATGGTCACTAACTTATCACAAGATCATCATAAGTTAACATGTAGAGATGAGCGAACACCAAAATGTTCGGGTGTTCGTTATTCGAAACGAACTTCCCGCGATGTTCGAGGGTTCGTTTCGAATAACGAACCCCATTGAAGTCAATGGGCGACCAGAGCATTTTTGTATTTCGCCGATGCTCGCTAAGGTTTTCATGTGTGAAAATCTGGGCAATTCAAGAAAGTGATGGGAATGACACAGAAACGGATAGCGCAGGCGAGGGGCTACATGTTGGGCTGCATCTCAAGTTCACAGGTCCCACTATTAAGCCACAATACCGGCAAGAGTGGGGCCCCCCCCCCCCCTCCCAACAACTTTTACTTCTGAAAAGCCCTCATTAGCATGGCATACCTTTGCTAAGCACCACACTAGCTACAACAAAGCACAATCACTGCCTTGATGACACTCCGCTGCCACTTCTCCTGGGTTACATGCTGACCAACCGCCCCCCCTCCCCCCCCACAGCGCACACCAAAGTGTCCCTGCGCACCCTTCAGCTGCCCTCATGCCACACCACCCTCATGTCTATTTAGAAGTGCGTCTGCCATGAGGAGGAACCGCAGGCACACACTGCAGAGGGTTGGCACGGCTAGGCAGCGACCCTCTTTAAAAGGGGCGGGGCGATAGCCCACAATGCTGTACAGAAGCAATGAGAAATATAATCCTGTGCCACCGCCATCAGGAGCTGCACACATGGGCATAGCAATGGGGAACCTATGTGCCACACACTATTCATTCTGTCAAGGTGTCTGCATGCCCCAGTCAGACTGGTAATATGTACCTTAACAGTAACCGCGTTGGTGGTAATGTGGTGGTGACTGCGGACCTAGTAGCACGGTTGTATTTTGTTGGTTTTCGGAATGCGGCCAGGATTAAGTGGGCCGTGGCGGGGGGATGGTGTGGGGGCTCTCTTGTTGTGTCGGTAAAGGTGAAATTCTTGGACTGCCACCAGACGAACCAATGCAAAGGCATTTGCCAAGAATGTTTTCCCTGTTGGAGGAGGAGGGGGATGTTTTTGAGGCACTACGTGTCCTCTCCACGTGTCCGTGGTTATATGCACCTTAACAGTAACCGCGTTGGTGGGAAATGGCCTCGCCGCCATCATGTCTTTTGGAAGCCTCTGTTTCCACACCCCAGAGACATACCATTAGCAGCGGTATAGGCAGAGCCCAGAATTCGTAACATTTCAGCCGTAGCATTAGGACAGGCCCCACTAACATATCAGTAGCAGCATTATAGGAGGAGCGCAGTCTTCGTTCCATGTCAGCAATAGTAGCACTCAAGACAGGCCCCAGTAACAATTCCGAAGCAGCAGTATAGCGGGAGCGCAGTCTTAGTTCCATTTCAGTAGCCTTAGTATAGCCAAGGCCCAAGTTACATTTATGTAGCTAAAGTGTAGGCCAACCCCACACACCTTTCTGTACCATGAGTGCAGGCGAAGAACATACAAATTGCTATGATTACACTGTAGGTGAGGGCCCCAAAAAATTGGTGTACCAACAGTACTAATGTACCTCAGTAAAAATTGGCCATGCCCAACCAAGATGGCAGGTGAATCGCTTTGGTTAATGTGGCTTAAGTGGTAACTAGGCCTGGAGGCAGCCTAGTGTAACGAAAAATTGGTTCAAGTTAAAGTTCCAACGCTTTTAAGCGCATTGAAACTTATAAAAATTGTTCAGAAAAATTATTTGAGTGAGACTTGTGGCCCTAAGAAAAATTGCCCGTTCAGCGTGATTACGTGAGGTTTCAGGAGGAGGAGCAGGAGGAGGACTATTAGACACAGATTGATGAAGCAGAAATGTCCCCGTTTTGGATGGTGAGAGAGAACGTAGCTTCCATCCGCGGGTGCAGCCTACGTATTGCTTACGTATCGCTGCTGTCCGCTGGTGGAGAACAGAAGTCTGGGGAAATCCAGCCTTTGTTCATCTTGATGAGTGTTAGCCTGTCGGTTGACAAGCGGCTACGCTTATCTGTGATGATTCCCCCAGACGCACTAAACACCCTCTCCGACAAGACGCTAGCCGCAGGACAAGCAAGCACCTCCAGGGCATACAGCGCTAGTTCAGGCCACGTGTCCAGCTTCGACACCCAGTAGTTGTAGGGGGCAGAGGCGTCACCGAGGATGGTCGTGCGATCGGCTACGTACTCCCTCACCATCCTTTTACAGTGCTCCCGCCGACTCAGCCTTGACTGGGGAGCGGTGACACAGTCTTGGTGGGGAGCCATAAAGCTGGCCAGGCCCTTAAAGACTGTTGCACTGCCTGGGATGTACATGCTGCTCGATCTCCGCACCTCCCCTGCTACCTTGCCCTCGGTACTGCGCCTTCTGCCACTAGAGCTGTCGGCTGGGAATTTTACCATCAGCTTGTCCGCAAGGGTCCTGTGGTATAGCAACACTCTCGAACCCCTTTCCTCTTCGGGAATGAGAGTGGGCAGGTTCTCCTTATAGCGTGGGTCGAGCAGTGTGTACACCCAGTAATCCGTCGTGGCCAGAATGCGTGCAACGCGAGGGTCACGAGAAAGGCATCCTAACATGAAGTCAGCCATGTGTGCCAGGGTACCTGTACGCAACACATGGCTGTCTTCACTAGGAAGATCACTTTCAGGATCCTCCTCCTCCTCCTCCTCCTCACGCCATACACGCTGAAAGGATGACAGGCAATCAGCCGGTGTACCGTCAGCAGCGGGCCAAGCTGTCTCTTCCCCCTCCTCCTCATGCTCCTCCTCCTCCTGTACGCGCTGAGAAATAGACAGGAGGGTGCCCTGACTATCCAGCGGCATACTGTCTTCCCCCGCCCCCGTTTCCGAGCGCAAAGCAGCTGCCTTTATGGTTTGCAGGGAATTTCTCAAGATGCATAGCAGAGGAATGGTGACGCTAATGATTGTAGCATCGCCGCTCACCACCTGGGTAGACTCCTCAAAATTACCAAGGACATGGCAGATGTCTGCCAACCAGGCCCACTCTTCTGAAAGGAATTGAGGAGGCTGACTCCCACTGCGCCGCCCATGTTGGAGTTGGTATTCGACTATAGCTCTACGCTGTTCATAGAGCCTGGCCAACATGTGGAGCGTAGAGTTCCACCGTGTGGGCACGTCGCACAGCAGTCGGTGCACTGGCAGCTTAAAGTGATGTTGCAGGGTGCGCAGGGTGGCAGCGTCCGTGTGGGACTTGCGGAAATGTGCGCAGAGCCGGCGCGCCTTTACGAGCAGGTCTGACAAGCGTGGGTAGCTTTTCAGAAAGCGCTGAACCACCAAATTAAAGATGTGGGCCAGGCATGGCACGTGCGTGAGGCTGCCGAGCTGCAGAGCCGCCACCAGGTTACGGCCGTTGTCACACATGACCATGCCCGGTTGTAGGCTCAGCGGCGCAAGCCAGCGGTCGGTCTGCTGTGTCAGACCCTGCAGCATTTCGTGGGCCGTGTGCCTCTTATCGCCTAAGCTGAGTAGTTTCAGCACGGCCTGCTGACGCTTGCCCACCGCTGTGCTGCCACACCGACTGCTGGCGACATGCTGCTGCTAACACATCTTGAGTGCGAGACAGAGGAGGAGGAGGAGGAGGGTGCTTTAGTGGAGGAAGCATACACCTCCGCAGATACCAGCACCGAGCTGGGGCCCGCAATTCTGGGGGTGGGTAGGACGTGAGCGGTCCCAGGCTCTGACTCTGTCCCAGCCTCCACTAAATTCACCCAATGTGCCGTCAGGGAGATGTAGTGGCCCTGCCCGCCTGTGCTTGTCCACGTGTCCGTTGTTAAGTGGACCGTGGCAGTAACCGCGTTGGTGAGGGCGCGTACAATGTTGCGGGAGACGTGGTCGTGCAGGGCTGGGACGGCACATCGGGAAAAGTAGTGGCGACTGGGAACTGAGTAGCGCGGGGCCGCCGCCTCCATAATACTTTTTAAGGACTCCGTTTCCACAACCCTATACGGCAGCATCTCAAGGCTGATGAATTTTGCTATGCGGACGGTTAACGTTTGAGCGTGCGGGTGCGTGGCGGCATACTTGCGCTTGCGCTCCAACAGTTGCGCAAGCGACGGCTGGACGGTGCGCTGAACTACACTGCTGGATGGGGCCGAGGACAGCGGTGGTGAGGGTGTGGGTGCAGGCCAGGAGACGGTAGTGCCTGTGTCCTGAGAGGGGGGGTTGCATCTCAGTGGCAGGTTGGGGCACAGGGGGAGAGGCAGGGGTGCAAACCGGAGGCGCTGAACGGCCTTCGTTCCACCTTGTGGGGTGCTTGGCCATCATATGTCTGCGCATGGTGGTGGTGGTGAGGCTGTTGTGTTGGCTCCCCGGCTGAGCTTTGCGCGACAAAGGTTGCACACCACTGTTCGTCGGTCGTCAGGCGTCTCTGTGAAAAACTGCCAGACCTTAGAGCACCTCGGCCTCTGCAGGGTGGCATGGCGCGAGGGGGCGCTTTGGGAAACAGTTGGTGGATTATTCGGTCTGGCCCTGCCTCTACCCCTGGCCACCGCACTGCCTCTTGCAACCTGCCCTGCTGCTGCCCGTGCCTCCCCCTCTGAAGACCTGTCCTATGTAGGCGTTGCACACCAGGTGGGGTCAGTCACCTCATCGTCCTGCTGCTCTTCCTCCGAATCCTCTGTGCGCTGCTCCCTCGGACTTACTGCCCTTACTACTACCTCACTGCAAGACAACTGTGTCTGATCGTCATCGTCCTCCTCACCCACAGAAAGTTGTTGAGACAGTTGGCGGAAGTCCCCAGCCTCTTCCCCCGGACCCCGGGAACTTTCGAATGGTTGGGCATCAGTGACGATAAACTCCTCTGGTGGGAGAGGAACCGCTGCTGCCCAATCTAAGCAGGGGCCCGAGAACAGTTCCTGGGAGTGTTCCCGCTCCTGAGCAGGTGTCATTGTAGTGGAGTGAGGAGGCTGGGAGGAAGGAGGAGCAGCAGACAGAGGATTCGGATTTGCAGCAGTGGACGGCGCAGAACTGCGTGTTGACGATAGGTTGCTCGAAGCACTTTCTGCCATCCAGGACAGGACCTGCTCACACTGCTCATTTTCTAATAACCGTCTCCCGCGTGGACCCATTAATTGGGCGATGAATGTGGGGACGCCAGAAACGTGCCTCTCTCCTAATCGCGCAGCAGTCGGCTGTGACACACCTGGATCAGGAGCTCGGCCTGTGCCCACACCCTGACTTGGCCCTCCGCGTCCTCGGCCGCGTCCACGTCCTCTAGGCCTACCCCTACCCCTCAGCATGCTGTATTACCAGTGATTTGATTTCACAGGCAGGAAATAAATTGGCGCAAGACTGCAGCCAAATATAATTTTTTCCCTTTTTTGAAAACGAAAGGCCCCACTGCCTCTAGTGAATGAATAATCTAAGTTTAATAACTGTGCTGTGTCCCTGCTAATGTGGCACAGAACGTGAGGGTAGCAGAGTTATTAACTCTGGCAGAGCAGGTATTTTTTTTCCCAATTAAGGAAAGCAAATGGCAAAGCCAGGAGTAAAACGTAGCTGGGTGCGTCTGATTTTTAAACGTTGCACACGCAGCCGACACGTGTCCACCGCCCTTAGGACGGACAGAGGCAGGACAAATACAATTATTTTCAGTTTTTTTCCACCAAAAGGCAGCACTGCGTATATTCAATGAACATGAGAAGTTTAATAACTGTGCTGTGGCCCTGCTAATGTGTCACAGAACGTGAGGGTAGCAGAGTTATTAACTCTGGCAGAGCAGGTATTTTTTTTCCCAATTAAGGAAAGCAAATGGCGAAGCCAGGAGTAAAACGTAGCTGGGTGCGTCTGATTTTTAAACGTTGCACACGCAGCCGACACGTGTCCACCGCCCTTAGGACGGACAGAGGCAGGACAAATACAGTTATTTTCAGTTTTTTTCCACCAAAAGGCAGCACTGCGTATATTCAATGAATAATAACTGTGTTGTGGCCCTGCCTACACAATTCTTTCCCTGCAGTATCAATGGAGGGTGCAATGCTCTGCAGAGGCGATTTTGAGAAGAAAAAAAAATGCAGCACAGCTAACAGCAGCCAGCACAGTACTGCACACGGTTAAATATGGCCCTAGAAAGGACCGTTGAGGTTCTTGAAGGCTACACTCACTCCTAACACTCTCCCTGCCTATGCAGCACTTCTGTCCCTAATGCCGGGTGCAACGCTCTGCAGAGGCGATTTTGAGAAAAAAAATAATTGCCACTGCTAACAGCAGCCAACACACAGCTATCAGTGGCCCTAATAAGAACCTTTGGGGGTCTTGAAGCCTACACTAACTACCAATTCTTTCCCTACAGCAGCTCCGGTACAAACAGCACTGTCCCTCATCTAACTCACACGGCATCTGAGGCGAGCCGCGGGAGGGGCCGACTTTTATATTCGGCGGACACCTGATCACCCCAGCCACTCACAGCAGGGGGGTGGTATAGGGCTGGAACAACACAGGGGGAAGTTGTAATGCCTTCCCTGTCTTTCAATTGGCCAGAAAAGCGCGCTAACGTCTCAGGGAAGGAAGTGAAAGTAACCCGAACACCGCTTGGTGTTCGTTACGAATAACGAACATCCCGAACACCCTAATATTCGCACGAATATCAAGCTCGGACGAACACGTTCGCTCATCTCTATTAACATGCAAAACTGCTCTGACTGAACATGGCATCTTTATGCTGAGAAATAGTTTTCCATTGCTGCCCCCCTATGGGCTCCTTTGTCTATGTGCAGGGAGAGCTATCGCTCTACAGGCTATGGATGGAGATTGGCCAGCGTGGTCCACCTTTCTAACTGGGGGCTCTGTTCTGACCTGATTCTATGCTGCAGTGGTTCATAACACATCGCAGTGGCAAAGTTCAAAGCTGTCCCAGCAGGTGTGTAGCAATGGGGGTCTCAAATGCACCCAAGCCACTAACCTTTAACTACATCACTGTGTCCCAGGGTCATGCTGCCTCTGGTTCAGGTAGCGTGACCCTAGGGACAGGTTCCCTATAATTTGAGAAGTTGGGATGCTTTAAGGCCCATTTACCTGCCATGACCGCTCAAAACTTGTTCAAACTACGACAAATGAGCAATAATCATTGAATATCAACGTTACCATTGTACACTTATCATCTGAATGATTATTTTAGGGTGAACTTAAAATCCAGATAAAGTACCTCTCAAAAGATGTTCTCTGCAGGAGGTGGCATATTGTATTCTGGCAGCAGCCCTGATGAAAACAATGCAGCTGTGCCAGAGCCTAGCCCACTTGCTGGGCTCAGCAAACAGCTCCTGGAGGCCCTTTTACATGCAAATGAAGATAAGTGTTAATGGACATTAATGCCCATTAACACTTTATGCAAATTGATTGAAACTTTCAATCATTTGAAAGATTATCCTTGCATGTAAACGGGCCTTTAAGGATGGCGCCATCTCCATTTAGAGAGGTCTAGACAAGATACTGATACAAAGCCTCAGCTATGAAGAAACATGATTTTTATCATCCTACACAGGATGTATCATCAGTAAGGTATAATAGGTTATTTGTGACCCTCCCTATAATAAATAGACTTTGGGACTGAGTCCAAAGACTACTCCAAATGGCAAGATTACTGCCTGGACTGATCTAATCATTACATAATGGGGCAGTTCTTATCACCACTTAGTGGTCCTTACTGGAACTGCAGGCATATATATAATATTTTTTTAATGCTTAACTTTTTTTTTGTTTATTTTTGACACAGGAACTTGTTTGTATGATAAGCTGTAGCATTCTCATAACACTATTCTTGACTCCGAAAAAAAAAAAAAATCCTTAAACTCAGATGAACAAGCAGAATCCTCTGACGAGGATGACTATAAAGTTCTTATTTAACCCTGAGGAGTTAATTTAGGGCTATTAGGGCCACATTAAACATGGAGCTCAGAAAGAAATGCAGGATGAAATCTTCAGTGGTCTGGGGGAGAGGCACAGGCATAATTTTCTTGTTCATATCAATGTGCAAAAAAGGATTAAAAAAACGAATGGAGCAGGCCCGACAAAGGCTATTCTTCCAGGTCTGTCAAGAGGCGTTATTCCTTTGCAGAAGAGGTCTGCACACATTGGCAAGAAATCCCTAGGGTAGACATTCATGTGGCTAAACGTACAACTCTACCCTTGAAGGACGCCACCCGGTTAAGAGACTCAATGAACAGAAAAGTAGAGTCTCCTTAAGAAGACCTGGGAGCCAGCCATTTGTGTAACCAGCATACTAAACATGTGGCTAAACCAGCTAGTGGTACACCTATTAAATAGACCCTGAGAGATCAGATACTGGAGTCCCTCACTAGCTTAGAGAGGGCGACCACCTTCTTGGGCCAATGCATCAGCAGAGTCGGTCAGATTTTCCGCACACATAGCGGTGCTCTCAAATTCAGCTAGGAGAGCATTATGGCTGAAGTCAAGGTCAGGGGACCTGGCATCCAAGAGCAAGCTATGTTCCCTACCCTTCTGCGGCCAATTCCTGTTTGGACCTTATTTGGGCAAGATACTGGAAAAGGCTGTGGATAAAAAGGGGTTTTGGGAGAAAAACAAAACCCTTTTTCACATGCCAGTACAGCAGGCAGAACCCTAGAGAGGTAAAGGAAAGATGGGCTATTGGAGTTACCCCAAAGGAGGTAGGGGAAGAGGCTTTTCCCAAGGGAAGGCCTCTATGTCCAGACCCTGCTGTCATCTCTGTGGGAGCGATACTAAGGGCCCTTTGTGAGCCAATGGGGGCCCATAGCTGCAGGGATACCTGGTTTCCCAGGATCTTAAAACATGGCTACCAGATAGAATTAGTGTCTCGCCCAAGAGAAAATTTATTAACGGCAGGCTCAGCCAGTCAATTATAACAGCTTCAACGAGCCGTAAGAGAAGTACTACAAATAAGGGTAGTAATACCGGTCTCAAGAACAAGGACCAGGGGGCCACTACTCCCATGTATTAGTAAAAAAAACGATGTGGAAAATCAAGAATGATAATAAACCCGAAACCTTTGAATATCCATAAAGTACAGAAAATTCAAGATGGAGTCGATAAATTCAGTTACAAAGGTAATAAAGAAGGGAGTGTTCATGGCATCAATAGACACAAGACTCATATTTTCATGTGCCAATCCACGAGGGCTCCCAAAGATATCTAAGGTTTGCATTATGCATTAAGGGAAAGATGAGCAATTTCCAGCTTACCTGTCTCCCATTCAGGATATCCTCTGCTCCCCTCATCTTCACCAAAATTATGGGGTAACTAGTAGCCAGCTTGAAGGAAAAAACAAACTTGCTCATACCATACCTAGATGATATATGGGTAGTGGCAGATTCCAAAGAGCATCTAGAAGATCATCTGGCAACAGTCATCCACCTCCTGTAATATCTGAGGTGGATAATCAACTGGAAAAATCAGATACAACTCCCAGTCAGAAGAAAGTTTTTTCTTGGAGTTCTTCTGCACTCAGCAAATCAATGCTCCAGGAATTACTCTGTCTAGTCAGAAAATTCCTGAAACACAAAATTTGCACCATCAAATCAGTAATTAGGTTGTTAGGGAAACTCATGTCATGCATCCCGGCAGTGGCATGGGCCCAAGCTCGAGCAAGAATTCTGCAGGCAGAAATCCTAGCGTCATGGGACAAGAAACAACCATCCCTGGACAAGCAGATGCATATAACCAATGCAATAAGAGTCTCTGATCTGGTGGCTCTCAACTCAGAACCTTCCGCAAGGCATTCACTGGTCACACAATCCAGTGATATTCATCATGACGGATGCCAGCGCAAGGGGCTGGGGAGTGCATGTAGGAGAGCTGCTCCCCCCTAAAACATGTATAATCGTGAACTGTGCCAGTAAGCCACATGCAATGGTAAAAATAAATAAAATAAAAATAGGCAGCTGTTATGGCCTGCTACCCGCAGAGTCAGTTAGGGGAAGATATTAGTTTGTCATGATGCCAGTCTGTATATGAGTAGGGAGCCATTTTGGACAAAAATAATAAATATAACAATGGGAGAACTAAACAATGAGGGTAGTAGTCCTTGTTCCTGAAGCGCTAGTGTGGTACCTCAGTGCAGTATGTCAGTGATGGGAAGGAACTCCAAGCAACAGACTTTAGATGATGAAACAACTGTTAACTCTTTATTGGCAGTGTGAGAGAGTACTTGACATTGCAATTACATTAAATTCATTGGAGTAGATCACATTAATTAGTCCTACACTTTCCTCAGGAACCTGACATTACATCTGGGGGACGTTCCAGCTTTTCTCCATGGCTTTGACTATCCCTGGATGACTTGCTCTCCTCTTCTCGCTTTCTCTCTCGGTCCTTCCTCTTCTGTTCTTTCTAACAATTCTGTCTGGGTTAGTAATCACTCTTTTGATGTTACTTCCCACCACACTGGCTGTTGATAAAGAGGGTCTCCTTGATCCTCCCCGGTCTCTATCTCTGGGCTGTCTTCTCTCCGTTAACTCCAGGATTAGACTTCCTCCATGACTAGGCTCCAGTACTAGACTTACGAACCCTGCCCTACTTTTTATACTTTCCTTGTTTACCAATCCTAAACTAGGGGAAAACTGACTATCCAATCCCAGGCTAGCTAGGGGTGACTGACAGGTGTGTGAGCAGGTTAGGGTGTATTCTGCACAGTCAGACAGTGTTAGTTAGTAGGAGCACCAGAATGTAACACTTTCTTGACCATTAAAGTGATATACACATTACAAACATTCACAACTATATACACATACATTTACAGAGTGGCTGTGGCAGTGCTGTGGGACCCCAACTCTGGGCGTACTACAGTTGCGTGTGTCTCACAACCACCCCGGTTTGGAGAGACAATTCGAGATTTTGGAGACTGTCCTGTCGTCCCAGAAGGTAGGAGACTTGTCCCACAGGTACAACTGGAAATGTAATAAAATATGCCCATCATGACCTCTTTTACTCCTCCTGCTGCTCTGGTCACATGCTCACTTCCAGATACTGCGATCACATGCCGTCTAGCTCATGTTTGCTGCTAACAGTAACTAGATTCTGCCATACTAACACTGAGGCCAGGGAATGGAGAGAGCAGTCGACCCGAGCAGCGAGAGGACAGAGGCGAAGATAGGCTATTCTGTATTTCACTACATGAAAGGGGGCATTATTACGGCGAGGGGACACACGGAGCATGTGTAGTGGAAAAGGAGTGTGGCCTAATACAGTTGTCCCTGTTCTCAGTGTTCAGAGGTTGTGATGTGTGGTTACAGGTTCCACCTATCTGAAGAACGGGGACATAGGTGGTGATGGAGCTCTTGATGGGCAACACATGTTTTATCTGAGACTGTACCTTAGGGTGCATCTAAAAGTTGCAGGTAGGCACTACACTACCAATTGTGCAACCTTTACTTGATTTTTAACCCAATTCCATTGCAGGAGAAATTGAATATTACATTGTTCCTATTGAAATCAATGCACTGTCTATGTAATACAAGGACGTGCCATATTCTTCCCCATATGAAAGACTCTTTAGGCTGCGGCTACATGGGGACTTTTTATAGTGCGACTTTCCAATTTTAACTGTTGAGTGACAGCTGCAGTTCACATTCGAGCACTCAGTTGGAGCAACTCACAGTATTCTCCTGCAGCTTAATCATTGGAAAGCTGTACTATAAAAAGCCTCAATGTAGCATCAAGCCTATAGTCCTTTATACCCCTTTATTCACACCGATATTTGACAATGAGCTTTTCTAAATCAGGTAATCCCCTTTACTCTGTTACATATATGGCAAATGTGCACAGGGAGTTTATGGGGCAGGCTCATGAGCCAAGCCCGCACCATACACAGCGGGTGACAGCAGTCTTTTGACAGCTGTATTGAATGACAGTTCCATTGCTCCCTCACCAATATTGTGGATGGCTGTTACTACATCATGGCAGCTGGGGACCTTGTGAAGGAGCTGTTGTTGCCATTGACCTATTAAGCCCTGCTGTGGCCCGTCAAAATACTAAATATTATAACACTCAAGTATTGCAGCGTATTGTATAAGTGATCACACAACCACAAGTCCAACTCCCCTGTGGGAACTAAAAATAAAGCTTTATTTTTTATTACAAAAAGAGCTAAGAGTTTAAACCTTCTTTCTCCCATCTTTAACATAAAAATGACTATAATTGGTATTACTGCGTTCATAAGTCTTATTTTTTAAATTAATACATTATTTATCCCACACGGTGAACGCTGCAATGCGATACATTTTTTTCTAATTAAAAGTTCAAAAAGTCATATGTACTCCAAATGCGTAGCAAGAGAGACTATGGTTTATCCCTCAAAACATACCGCCACACGGCTGTACTGATGGAAAAGTAATAAGTGTTTTGTTTTTTTTAACGTATTAAAAGTAGTAGAAAGAACTCCACTATATATTTGGTATCCCCATACTGCTATTGACCCAAAGCAAAAAGATAACGTCTGTTATCTACATCTGTAAGACAAGACAGGTCTAAAAGTACTTTGGCATGCTCCAGCTTTTAGGTTTTGTATGAAACCCTATGCTAATCATTTTGGATGCTATTTAGTACATGTGGTCCTGCGAGACACGATGTGTTGTTTGTTTTAAAAAAAAGCAACTCTCCAATAAAAAAGATAACCTGTCATTTTTTGCCGCACTATGAATGCTGCAAACAGGAATCAAAGACGTGGCGCAATTACAATATTTTTGTTATTACATTCCACACTATCACTTTTTAAGTTTTTGAGTACATTGTCTCGTTCCATTGCAAAATGCAAGTCGTCCTCCAGCAGACAGAACCTTGTGTAGCTGCGTCACCAAAAAAACAAGAGGCTTTTGAAAGTCGGGAAGAGGAGAAGAAGAAAATGACCATGTTCTCAAAGGGATACGTACCAAAGTGGTAGCATTCTTGTGTGCCGGGCAGGTAACTCTATCCATGGTAGCTCTCTGTGTGCCAATTACTTGATTTGACCTTGGGTGACCTTCAACCTGTACCGAGTGGTTTCCTATGGTGCCTGGTCAGAAATGACAGAGATTACTCTTGAATGTGCATTTCCCCATTTAAATAGCTGCTTTGACAATTCCCTAAAATGTAATACGATTCTAATAGTATCACTGCATTGAGCATACTGAGACTGGTAATAGATATGTATTGATACAATCAAGGTATACAGGGTAGCCAATATCATTGTACTGTATTGCATAACATAAAAGCAAATGCGAGAAAATTGCAAAGCTCCAGTATTAGGCCCAATGCTCATGGGCGTATTTGCACTACAGCATCTGGAGCTCCGGATCCCGCAGCAAGTACAGCCCATAGAACATGCATTTCCATGCCCATCAGTGGAAATCAACTGCGATATTCCGCTCGGGGGGTGGACACAACAGCATGTCCTACTTCAGTGGGGGCCTCGCACCCTCCATGTCATTGCTGATACGCCGCCTCTGCACTGCGCACGTGTGGCTGTGTGCCAGCTGGCATATCCACAGCGCAGAGTGAAGACGCCGGACAGGTAAGCCGGAGATCACTGCAGGGGTACACAGTCGCATCCCACTGTGAGAACCTGGCAGTCGGAATCCGACCCAGCAGTCTGTATTTGGGCTTAGGCCGCCTGTCCACGGCCATGACGGAATATTGCTGGCACGGGGGAGGAGAGGGGATCGTTGACAGGTCTCCGCGATGAGCCTATCTAATAGACAAGCTCACTGTAGAGAATCGCTGAAAATCGCAGCATGGAGCGATTTCAATCCTGCAAGCGATTCTCCGCTCATAGATGTCGGGCTGTGCTTTCCATAGTTAGCCTATTAAAAACTTTTCATAGCGTGATCCGCGGGCGATTTATTGCAAGTGGATCATCGCGGTTGACAGGCAGACTAAGTGTAATTGTAGGTTCTGATAGATGTACAGAGATGATCATTCTGCAGCTGGGCTATTGCTTATCTGAACCAAGCCTGAAACCAGCACATGTGATCACAGCCCAGCGCTTGTAACACTGACCACCTTATACAACATATCACATTACCTTGTATCTTACTGACAGTTATATCACACTTGGTTTCATATTGTCCATACAATACCTACTCATTCCTATTTATTCTATGAGGTGCCCGTCTCTACATAATTTCCATTTACTATACTGCACATCGTGTGATGCTGCCCCCAAATCTAACCATTCATGCCCCTATTATCTCATAGTGCTAGTCATCCTGGGCTCCCCACCTCATCCTATATTGTCCCCATCACTTTATACTTGCATACTACATCAGGAATACATGGGAAATAAAAAAATCGCACATCGCAGAAAGATAGAGCAAGCCACGATTTTTTATCCCCACAACATCGCATCAGTGAAAACATCGCAGATGGGAATGAAACCGTTGTAAATCATTAGTTTCATATTCTGCTTTCTTACTATCGCAGCAGGCGAAAATCGCACCATTTTTCTTGCCCGTGTGGAGCCAGCCTAAAGGTTGAGATCTGTCCTGAAAACCTACGCATTTGAAATCTGAACTGCGGGTTAATTCCACAGTGGATTATTCCCACAGCGGATTATTCCCACAGCGTGTGGATGAGATTTTTTAATCCCAAGGTACAATATGTATAAAATGCAGTATTATTGTATCTTGACGCCACCGGAAGTAGTGGTGGAGCCAAGATACAGGGGGTTGACGCCCCTGTTCATGATTGGCTGCCTCTACCGTCCTCACAGGTCCTGTAGGCCTTCCAGCAGTGCTGAAGAAGGTGAGAGCCGGCAGTCGGGGAGTTGTGAGCGCTGCAGTGGCACATGTCCATGCTGGGCGTGCAGGAGCGGCCAGTGTGTGTGTGTGTGTAATAACTGGACCAGTTTGGCACATGTCACCACTGGCCGTGCACAGCGGCGGGGGGGAGTTTGAAGGGGGCGAAGTGTTACCACTGAAGCACTTAGGCAGATGTCAGTGCTGGGGGGGGGGGGGGGGCACACAGTGTAATCAATGGAGCAGTTTGCCAGCAGCGGTGCTGGGGTGTATGTTCCCCGGCCACAGTGTGCATACATTTTTGCCTGCCTTGGAGGGTTAGGGATTAGTTTTCCTGTTAGCCTTACATTCTTTGCTGTAAATGCTTCCCTGTGACATGGAAGCGTTGACAGGTAATAAAGTAAGCCTAACCCTCCAGGCCAGGCAAAAAGAAATCCACACGCTGCTGGTAGGACCTACATGAAGGCAGCCAATCAGAAGCTAGGGGTGTGACAGCAGCGTTTCTGCATCCAAGCCCTGTCTGACCCCTAGCTTCCAGTGGCGTCAAGATACAATAATACCATAAAATGCAAATGGTTTGAGACAAAAAGGCAGCAAGTACAATAAACATGAGCTTATTGAGTGACAGGCTGGTACTGAGGTAGAGAAAACCTGGCCCGCGGGGGCTTACAATCTACAAGGGAAAGGAGACAGTAGGTGAGGGCAAAAGCTGCTCCTATGGTAGTGGTGGTTCAGGTTGCTTTTGAAGGTTTATGCTGGTCCTTATGGATCCTTAGGTGTATGACGGTCCTTATATTTACACCTGTAGTGCGGTTTTATGTATGTCAGGCCTCTTGCTATTGGTGTACAGATCATAGATTCTTCTCCCCTAGAAGTGACGTCACCATAGATACAGCATTACAGTCACTTCCCAGTGTTATGTGTATGATTAGGCACAGGCAAAAAGACTTGGCAGGTAGGGGGAGCTGCTGATACACAGTTGATTTCAAGCCAAAATCTGCCCCACTGTTGTGGATTTTGACTTTGCTCTGGATGCCAAAATGCTGTGATATTTGCAGCAGACATGCTGCACCATTTCCACTACGTGTAAAAGTACCCTAAGAGAAACAGAGAGGTAAGAAGCCGCTGACAGGTTCCCTTTAAAGAGACAATAAGATACAATGAACTTTAAGGAGAAGTCATTATGCTGCGTTTGTCATGCAGTTGCCCCAGATTACAGCACAGAGCAGGGGGTGACAGCTCCCAGTGATGTCCATCACACGGCTGCAGCGCGCTGTGCATTGGCATGTTACTTCCTCTTCTCACTAGACTATCGCTCCCTTACAGTGACGTCTAGTAAGACGATTGGCCACACGTCAGAGACCACACCCACTAGCAGGGCGTGGCCCCACGGCTTTCCAGCTGCTCAGCAGACCCGGAAGTGTTCCCCCCGTAGGCGGAGCTACATGGCCTCCCAGGCTGCACACTGAGGCTGCTGCTGCTACTGCGGGCTGCAAGCATGGACATCACCTGGCGCAGTGAGTGAGACGTGCGCGCGGCGCTCTGCATGCCTCATGTGGTGGAACTACAACTCCCAGCCGGACAGGGCATGCTGAGACTAGTAGTTCCACAGAGGATAGCCACCACTGGTGTTATATAATGGCACACTGTAACATTCTAGCTGTAGTATATGTGCCATATAGTATAAGGGGAGGCTGCTGTTATAACTGGGTTTGCAGCAAGACAGAAAACATGCAGCATTTGCAGCAGCAGTAAAGCGGGTGACATTTTAAAAACTTCATCCTCGCCCTTTGGAGAATATCTGTGCAGAGATTGAGCTGTGGGTTTTCTACCCGTAGTGCCTCGGCCTTTGCCGGGGGGTTGCGGGTTTTCTACCCGTAGCGCCTCGGCCTTTGCCGGGGGGTTGCGGGTTTTCTACCCGTAGCGCCTCGGCCTTTGCCGGGGGGTTGCGGGTTTTCTACCCGTAGCGCCTCGGCCTTTGCCGGGGGGTTGCGGGTTTTCTACCCGTAGCGCCTCGGCCTTTGCCGGGGGGTTGCGGGTTTTCTACCCGTAGCGCCTCGGCCTTTGCCGGGGGGTTGCGGGTTTTCTACCCGTAGCGCCTCGGCCTTTGCCGGGGGGTTGCGGGTTTTCTACCCGTAGCGCCTCGGCCTTTGCCGGGGGGTTGCGGGTTTTCTACCCGTAGCGCCTCGGCCTTTGCCGGGGGGTTGCGGGTTTTCTACCCGTAGCGCCTCGGCCTTTGCCGGGGGGTTGCGGGTTTTCTACCCGTAGCGCCTCGGCCTTTGCCGGGGGGTTGCGGGTTTTCTACCCGTAGCGCCTCGGCCTTTGCCGGGGGGTTGCGGGTTTTCTACCCGTAGCGCCTCGGCCTTTGCAGGGGGGTTGCGGGTTTTCTACCCGTAGCGCCTCGGCCTTTGCCGGGGGGTTGCGGGTTTTCTACCCGTAGCGCCTCGGCCTTTGCCGGGGGGTTGCGGGTTTTCTACCCGTAGCGCCTCGGCCTTTGCCGGGGGGTTGGGGGTTTTGTCTGTTGACCTAAATTCTGCCATACAGAAATCATTACGTGTTTTAAAGGGATTGTTTTAAAGGGATTATTCAGGGTTTAAAAAAAAAACTACTTACGGCCACCTGTTGAGTTGGAGCAACCACTTCTGGTTGATTTTCGGCGAACCGTTGTGCAGTACAGCGGCCCGTCTGTGATGTCATAACTCAGGGACTGGCTGGTGACTCCTTGTGACGGCTTGTGTCTACCACCATGTTTTCACAAAGTCAATGGACTTTCATAGTTCCATGCACACAGGCGTGTGGACACGGTAGCGATACGTAAGAGAAATAGATCGCAGCATGCTCTCTTTCTCTGTGTATGATATGCTGTCCATACGCAATACAGGGTGTACGGGCGTTTCCATACGCATCCTCGCAGGGAATTTAAAGGGAAAAAAATATAACGCTGTGCCTTACACAGTACCGACCGGCAGAGCATATCGGCTGTAATGTGTAAAACCCCGTGGTAGACCCATGGCGTTCGATGCATACGCCCGTGGGCGTGAGCCCTAACAATCAAGTCAGCCCCTCTTTCTATCACGGCCGATGCATAGACAAAGAGGGGCTGACAGCCTGTCCCTCAGTGATGACATCACAGCCTTCGGAGAGCTTTAATGGAAGCCATCAGTACGGGATCTGCCCCAAAATGGAGCATGCTGCGATTTGTTTTCCGGACCAGAGTGTCAGCAAATCAAATTCGTATGTAATTTGCGGACGTCCATGCATCCCCATTTGGTGGCTTGATTTGCGGATACCGCAAATCAAATCTGCCCATGGACAGGAGGCCTAAGGCCCCCTGTCCACGGCAGGGATTTTGCCAGCGGTAAACAGACGGCGAATCACGCGGTCAGCCTATTTATCATATTAGGCTGACCAGCGGAGATTCGTGTGCGGCTCCTGCTCCCGGGTGCGGCTCCCGCAGCGGAGCTCTGCCGCAGGATACCGCAAGGCCCGTGGACAAGGGGGCCTAAGTCTGTTTCCACAGTGTGTGAATGGAAGTTCTTTATATCTTATCCATTTCCTGTACGTAATATGCTACGGGTTTTCCGTATGCTAATCCATGAAGGAATATACGCAGCATTTATGCCACGTGCCAATATCCACAGGATGATCCCCGGTAAAATCTGGAGCTCGTGAACTAAAATCGGTTTACACCAAATGGCTTGTGGTTTAAATAAGCCAACGATATCAGTCACTCGTGCAGCCTGTTTATACCGGCAGAGACATTGTTGGCTCATTCACACGAGAATCATTCAGTCGTTCACATTCTCTGTATAAGTGAATGAGCGACTGAATGATTGGTATTTAAACCAAACAAGAAGTGAACGAGCCAACGATGATTTATATGCCTGCATAAAATGAACAAAAAACGAATGATTGAGACATCTTGAAAAAAGGGTTTTTAATTTTATGTAGATTAGACTAAAGTGACTCTCCCATCCGTAGAGTGGAGGAGGGGACTAATATTACCTGCCCCCCCTTCCCTTGCAGGTAAAACGCGATAAAATAGAACCTAATTTTTTTTTTACACTACTAATCTACACAAGGAATATATGTAAGTGTGAAGGGGTCAATGAAAATCAATGTACTTTCATTGACCGCGTATTATGCGCAGGCAAAAACTTACCAATACAGTTCCCTGTGTCATTAAAATACTGCAGGTTTTTTATGGCCTTTTGACTAAGGCCGCCTGCAGACGAGTGGGTCGGATCCGACCCGAGCGCCTGCAGAGACGAGCGCGTACTCACCCGCGCCCGGCGGCCCCGGCTTTTTCATGTGCGGGCAGCCGGCGCATGCGCAGACCAGAGCCGGCGGCCGGGTGAGTGACGTTTCTGTGCGAGGCTCTGCGAGCCCCGCACAAAAATAGGACATGCCGCGGTTTGTTTGCCGCGCGAGATTTCGCGCAGCCAAGCCGCGGCCGTCTGCATTGGAGTGCGTATTGTAATGCACTCCTATGCAGGCTTTCAGTGGCGGAAATCCCGCCGCGGGATTTCCGCCCGTGTGCAGGCGGCCTAAGTGAGAGGTGAGGAATTTGAGCTGAATAGTGTGGATCTGTCAGTGTTGTACCTCAGGCCTCATTCATGTGGCTGTAATGTAGTTGTGTCTTACCATCTGCATCACAGCTGAAGATGCCGACAGCAATAGCTTTAAAGGGGTTCTGTTTTGTTTTTTTTTAAATTCTATACTTACCTATTCCTTCCCCGGCAGTCTCCTTACCAGATCTTCATCTCACCAATCTTCTCCTGGCTCCTCCAGCCATCCGGATCCTCTTCTTCCAGTGACGAAGCGTACATTGCCGGCATTCTGCTTCCTGCAGGTCAGTGTACCCGGTCACTAGTGACATAGCGTTCACTGCCTAGTAAGGAATGCCGAATCCCCGGCAGCCTGCTTTTAGTGTGACTGCGCGATGCTAGTGTTTTATATACTATATGAGACACTAAGGCAAGATAGCACGCATGCGTACTAAAGCAGGCTGCCGAGGATTCGGAATTCCCTGCTAGGCAGGGAACACTATGTCACTTGTAGCATCCACTGCCCTGCAGGAAATGAACTGCAGCTAATGGGCGCTCCAAAACAGGAAGAGGACCCGGCCGGCTGGAGGTGACATGACCTGGGGGACTGGAGGAGACGGGAGAAGATTGGTGAAGAGAAGATGCAGTAAGAAGACTGCTGGCGGAGGAATAGGTAAGTATTTTGTTTTCTTCCTAATGACAAAACCCCTTTTAACAGCTTTGTGCTAGAGGACCATATTGTACTTCTGCCCTAACAAGACTGCGTTGAAATGTATGTTATTTTCTCTTTTTGCAGATTTTAAGGAACAGTTACCGAACGTTTGTCAGGCTATTGCAGAGGCAGACTTCTTGGCTATTGATGGAGAATTTTCAGGTATGTGCATGAAACAGTGAATCTGTTAACACGCAGCCTTAGGGGGCCTCCATGCATTGCATATATGCTGCAGGCTTTCTGTACCACATATCAATAGTGGCCCAATCCACACTCAAATGGTGCAGATTTGCAAGTGTTTTAACCCTTGTATTTCAAGGGTTAAAATCTGCAGCATAAATAGGCATGTTGTGGCTTTAGGATCCGCAGCATATTTCATATAAGCTGTGTAGGAAACTTTCCGCTCCATGTGGATGAGGTTTTTTGAATCTCCCCCACATGGCTTGTTCTGTAACTACTGTTGTATTTATGTAGAAAAATTTGCTGCGGAAATTCCACAGCAGCTCCACCATGTGCGAGGCACCCTAAGCATGTCTTCACACAGGCTGGAAAGGCTGCGTAACATGTGTGGCAAATTTCGCTGTATTTTTGCACCTAAAACAGTCAAAAGCTGCACTGCCGGTACGGTTTTTACTCAAAATTAGCTGTGTATCCGCAGCTGATTTTGGCAGATAAAGACTCCACCTCCAAATTTGTTGTGAAGAAGGGAGAGGCAGAGCAACTCATGGTTGTGTCTACCGCTAATAGTAATTGATCTACAACTACAGACATCACTTCTACACCAACTAACACTGTTTAATTTCTTTTCATGCTGATGTTTATTTGTGTGCCATAGGGAGTTAGATAATAAGAATTCCTGTTTCCCCTGTGTGCAGTGTATAGAAAACCGCATAACAGCAGGCTCCTCCAACCAGCTCAGAGAGAACTTAAAATTAGAAATACACTCTGCAGAGGAAAAAACTGATGATAAATGCAGGATACAAGTCCTATAATGGTCACAGTTTTATTCCTTGTGTAAACATATGGCAGTTAGATCTTCTTTAAATCTCTGTATTCATATTGGTACTGCTGACTGCAGTTCAGTGAGAGGAAAAGATCTGTGACAGATCACTCTTAAAGGGGTTGTCCTGGATTAGAAAAACATGGCAGCTTTTTTTTTTTTTGTCAAAAACTGCCCCGCATCTGCCTATGGGTTGCGTCTGGTATTGCAGCTCAGCTCCGTGAAAAGAAATGGAGTTAAATTGCAATAAAACACACAACCTATGTACAGATGGGATAGTGTTTTTGGAAGAAAACCCCTTCAATGCTCTGGGGACACTGTATTGTTTTTTTTTTGTTTTTTTTTAAATAGTGCATCAGTAATGATCTGTTTCGGGAAGCGGTGGGAATTACACCTAAATGAGCTGCTTTGTTAGTGACCATGAACTGAAGTACTTTCAGAGGACACATTATTGGCTTAGTTTTCTGGAAGTCCATGAGAATCTATGGCATTGGCCACTTGTTATAATGGTAATATTGGCCTGTACTTGTGAGTCTTGGATGGACCTGCTTGTATATTAACATGCTATTTTTCTTCTCTGTGTATTAGGGATTAGTGATGGGCCATCTTTTACCACTTTAACAAATAGTTTGGACACGCCGGAAGAAAGATATGCAAAACTTAAGCAGGTCAGTATAACATCTTACATATTAATGCTCAATCCGCTGCATGGATTGATAAACTGAACTACCAATGTGTTCTCATGCTCACTATAGGCCTGTTTGCTCTTTCCTCTGCGGACGCCACAAGGCAAAACTTGTTGGGGTGGCTAGAAATGAGGTTTTAATAGGGTTTTGGTGGTGCTGATTTACTAATCTATACATTGGCTTTTGGCCATCCAGTTTTATGTTTATAAGGCCCATTTAGACAACGATTCTCACTCAAAATTTGCGCTGCAATAATGCACTGTTTGTTCAACGCTCATTTCTAGCAAGCTAGAAATGAGCTATGAGCCTTATCAGTGCCGCACGCTGATTTTCTCAGCGGGCGGCATTGATGGTATCCCAGCGGGATACCAGCTGAAAGCTCCAAGAACAAAGGAGCTGTCAGCGCTCTTGCTGTTCAGCTCAGCAGGATACGGCGAGAACAAAGCACCTGTTTGCATATACAAAACAGCTGCATTGTTCTCTGAGCTATCACGGCGGTATCCCGCTGCGCCTGCATAACTCTTAAGTAGCTAATTGGCTACTTGGAGTCATGCAAAGATAATCGCTCTGTGTAAATGGGCCTAAATGGGGAAATGCACAGTTACACACATGATACTAACTGATAACTGCTAGTCACATCTCATTTGCTACCACAATTGGCCCCTTGATTCTATATATTGTTCGGTAATGTCTTTGTCTTTTTGAATAGTAAAGTATTTAGATTATATTTTAGCGGATATTACCTATGAGTATTTTTTGCCTTCGGCAATTAGAATTGTGTTTTGTATGACCCAGATTATTTCTAGGGCAATTTCATAATATAGGCTTGAAACAAAAAACCAAAGAGCATCACCAAGAGAAGCCCCATGTCGTGTACCAGTCCCTACACCATACAGGGGGCCTAAGGGGGGAATAATGCTGTGGTATGGAAAGAGCCTCTTCTAGTCAGAGGCATACGGAGGGATAGAAGGGTCCTATATGAAGTGCCCTGGTATTCCATACAACGCATAAGATGGTCAAGTGCAAGAGGCCTTACACAATATCTCAGTTTTGCCTGCTGTGTTCCCTGAAGTAGACCGCCATTTTGAATATATTGATCTATTGTATGCTCCTGTTTACATCTTAGCGACTAACTTTTTTTTCAATGTATTTTTTTCTCCCTCTTCCACTTTTCCAGCACTCTATGGAATTTCTGCTGTTTCAGTTTGGTCTGTGCACGTTTACATATGACAGCACGGAAGCCAAGTATGTTGCCTTTTGCTTGCTTATGAAGCTCTGGTTTTGCCTTCAGTTTCATATGCACTGATTGCGTTCTCCTTTTTTGCAGATACATCATAAAATCCTTTAATTTTTATATTTTCCCAAGACCATTTAATAGAAATTCGCCAGACAAGAAGTTTGTTTGTCAGGTATGTTCAACCTTTTATACAGGATTAATTTTCTTTTCATCCCTTTTTCTCATAAGCTATTGTTTGTATTGATTTTTGATATGTTATTAACCCCTTAATGACACGGACACCTTTTTTTTCCATTTTCATTTTTTCCTCCCCCTTTAAAAAACAAAAAAAACAAAAACAAAACGCAACTCCTTTATTTATCCATTGACGTCGCTGTATGAAGGTGCTATTTAATGTACTGAAAAACTTCTAAAAAAATTCTAAGTGGAGTAAATAAAAAAAACAAAAAAACATTCCGCCCTCTTTCAGTACGTTTTGCTTCTACGGCGCACAAACTGCAAAAAAACCGACATGATAACTTTATTCTATGGGTCAGTACAATTGCTACGATACCAAACTTGTATTGTTTTTTTTGACTATACTACTCTTTTTTTATTTATTTATTTTTTAAAGACATTTAATTTTTTTCAATTACTTTCTGCGGTCATCTTGTGCACGCAATAACTTTTTTTTTTTTTTTGTCGACGTTGTTGTGCGAGGGCTCATTTTTTGCGGGATGTCCTGTAGTTTACGTTTAGTACCAATTCGGAATACATACAACTTTTTGATCGCTTTTTAGTGCGCTTTTTCTGGAAGACAGGGTGACTGAAAGTGCATTTTTGTCGTTTTTTATTTATTTTTTTCGGACCACGTTCACCATGCGGGGTAAATAATGTGGTAATTTGATAGAACGGACGCAGTGATGCCAAATATGTATTTTTATTTTGTGTTAGCTTTTTTACAGAATACAGATAAGGCAAAAGGCGGTTGGTTTAAACTTTATTTATTTTTTTTTAACAAGTAAACTATTGATATTTTTTTTTTTTCTACTTTACATTTAAGTTCCCCTGGGGGACTACAATATGTGATGCTTTGATCGCTCCTGCAGTATGATGTAATTCTACAGCATTACGTCGTACTGCAATTTGACAGACAGCCCATCAAGCCACCCCACGGGGATGTCTTGATAGGCAGTCTCCTAAGGCAGCCCTGGGGCCTTTCAGAAGGCCCCCGGCTGCCATGACACCTGCATGGCTCCCACGATCTTACCGCGGGGGGTCCGTATGATGTTCAGGGGATTTAAATGCCACTGTCAGAATTGACAGCAGCATTTAAAAGGTTAATGGCCACAATCGGCCGCACGGCCGATAGCAGCTATTGCCCGTGGGTGTCGGCTATAATAAACAACTGACGCCCTGCGACCTCTCTTCATACATACCCCCCGACACTCCAGGACGTAAATGTACCTACTGGAGCGGGAAGGGGTTAAAGGGGTTTTATCACTACCACCAAAAATTTACTAGCTGCTGGGCTGGCGTAAAATAAAAAGAGTATGCTCACCTCTTTTCGGCCCCTGCGGGACGCAGGTGAATGGCTACCCCGACACTGGTTTCTGGGTGTACGGCCAAATGGAGGCTGCAGTGTCACCATCTAAATTTCTTGCATCAGCGCTCGCATCCTGGGTGCTATGATGCTGGGAGTTAAAGATGGGGACATTCTGGCCCCTGCCTTTTGCTGGCTGTACACATGGAAAACTGGGACTGTGGGAGCAGACGTGAGTGTAGTGTTTTTTTTTTTTTTTTCTTCCTTTAATTCTTGGCCCAGCTGCTTGAAAACATCTGGGGGTAGTTCTAGAATCCCTTTAATGACTGGAATATTGAATTATTACAGTGAGGTATAAATCGAGCAGCAATTTACTTATTGAAACTCTGATAAACCTGTGAAAGGTTAAAGGGTTTTTTCTGGAGTTTAATATTGCTGACCTAACTTTAGGAAAAGTCATTAATGGAGATGAGCGAGTATACTCGCTAAGGTACATTACTCGAGCGAGTAGTGCCTTAGCCGAGTATCTCCCTGCTTGTCTCTAAAGATTCGGGGGCCGGCGTGGGTGACAGGTGAGTTGCGGCGGGGGTAAGCGGGGAGGAGAGAGAGATCTCCCCTCCGTTTCTCCCCGCCCCCGCCGGCCCCCGAATCTTTAGAAACGAGCGGGGAGATACTCGCTCCAGTAATGTGCCTTAGCGAGTATACTTGCTCATCTGTAGTCATTAATATAAGATTGGTATGGGTCTGACTTTTTGACTCTTTGCATGTTGACTAAATGAGGGCCCATAAAATAACCCCCCCCCCACACCCATGCACGCGCACTTATGTCACTTAGTCACATGACTTTTCAGCAGCTCCGCCCTGTACCTAGTAAGCAATGAAGCAGCCTAAGCGCTTCTTCCTCATTCAGGTGATCTTTAGGATTGCAAGCAGTCGTACCCCCTTTTATCTGAAATTCATAGAATAGTAGAGTTGGAAGGGACCTCCAGGGTCATCTGGTCCAACCCCCTGCTCAGTGCAGGATTTACTAAATCATCCCAGATATTTGTCCAGCCTTTGTTTGAACACTTCCATTGAAGGAGAACTCACCACCTCCTGTGGTAACCTGTTCCACTCACTGATCACCCGCTCTGTCAGAAAGTTTTTCCTAATATCTAATTTGTGTCTCCTCCCTTTCAGTTTCTCCCTTCTGCTTCTAATCTTTCCTTGTCTTTATTAATGACCTATCTGAAGGATTAATATTATAGTCCCAGAAACCCCTTTTAAAGTGTGTTATCAGTAATATGGTTATTACGCTGGATAAGCTATAGATGTCTGATAGGTTCAGGACAAACATCTATGTCAAGAAGAGAGGTGTTCTAACCTCCATCCCATCTGTTTAGCTGGCAACCAGATAGAGAATTAATAGAGGTGCTTGTGCACATGTGACCTCTTTCCCTTTCCCCTTATTCTCAACATAGGTGTGGGTTTCGCATACTATGTGGCTATGTCATAAATATGTAAAATTTCATTATCGTGCCCTCAGGTCACCTGACAATATTTTTTTTCTTTTTGTCTTTCAGAGCTCCAGTATAGACTTTCTAGCTAACCAAGGTTTTGATTTTAATAAAGTTTTTCGTGACGGTGAGTTTCCTTAAAAAACTTATAAAAACGGCAGAAAAACTTTGTTTAGGAAGACAATGATTGATTCTTTTTTTTTCCCTCCTGCTAGGTATTCCATACTTAAACCAAGAAGAGGAAAGACAGCTAAGAGAGCAGCAGGAAGAAAAGCGTTACCACACCAATGGTGCTAGCACAACGTGTTACATGTACATCTCTCCAGATACGCCCAGGGCTCCAGTTGTTCCTGTAATTCCTGATGATCAAAAAGATTTTATTGATAAAATAATGTAAGTGCACCAGAAATCTGCTGAATTTTGTGTCATAGTTTCTCTTTACAATGCATTTGGAAAATCTTCAGACCCTGTCACTTTTTTACATTTTGTTGGGGTCTTAGTCAAATAAAATGGAATGTTAGAAATCTTTGTAAATTTAAAAAAAATGATCGTCTATTATGAAATTAACTAGAGATGAGCGAGCATACTCGCTGAAGCAAACTACTCGAGCGAGTAGTGCCTTATTCGAGTACCTGCCCGCTCGTCTGCCGGCGCGGGTGAGCAGTGAGTTGCGGGAGTGAGTGGGGGGAGAGAGTGAGAGATCTCTCCTCCGTTCCTACATGCTCTCCCCCGCCGCTCCCCGCCAGCAGCCGAATCTTTAGAGACGAGCGGGCAGGTACTCGAATAAGGCACTACTTGCTTGAGTAGTTTGCCTTAGCGAGTATGCTAGCTCATCTCTAGAATTAACATAAGTATTAAGATCCTTTCATATGACATTTGAAATTTAACTCTTGGGCATCTCATTTCTCTCAAACATCTTTGAGATGTTTCTACATCTTGATTGGAGTTCACCTATAGTAAATTCAATTAAATTGGACATAATTTTTAAAGGCACACCTCTATCTTCATAAGATCTCACAATGCATCTGTGAGCCAAAACCAAGTCATAAGGAGGAAAGACATGTTATAGCACTCGGACAGGATTGTCTGGAGAAGGCTACAAAAGAAATTCTGCTGTACTGAAAGTTCCCAAGAGCACATTTGCCTTCATAATTCCTAAATTGAAGACAGACGTTTTGAACAACTAGGAGTCTTCCTAGAGCTTGTCAACACACCCAACTATGTAATCTGGGAGAAGAGCATTGGTAAGATTGGTGACCAAGAACCCAATGGTCACTCTGCTGAGCCCAAAAGACCAAGTGTCTAAATGGTAGAAACATACAGAAGGTCAGCCACCACTACAGCACTTCACCAATCTGGGCTTTATGGCAGAATGGCCAGAAAGAAGCCTCTCTTCAGAAAAAGACCCACGAAAGCCGTCTGGAGTTTGCCAAAAATCACCTAAGGGATTCTGAAATTTTGATGAAACAGCCGACACCCGGTGGCAAGAGCTCTGATAAGCTGTGTGGCTCATTGGAGCTGTCAACCCTTACATCATACTGCAGGATCGATCAAAGCATCGCAAGTTGTTGTTCCCTCTGGGGACTAAAAAAAAAAAGTTAGAATAAAACCAGTAAAGTGTTTTTTTTTAACTTATAATATAATTTGTAACATTTAAAAAAACAAACAAAAAAAAAAACGTTTCGCCATATTTATAATTAAATTTAAAAAAACACTATCAAAGTATTGCATTATTTAACCTGCATGATTGTCATTAGAAAAATAAAGAAAGCCGAGAAAAATGCAATAAAAGACTCAAAAAGTTACATGTATTCCAAAATGGTATTGACGCAAACTTCTGGACGTCCTCCAAAAAATGAGCCCTTGCAGAACTATGTTGACGGAAAAATAAGTTATTGAGAATATGGTGGCAGAAATTTAAATTTTAAAAATGTAAATATCTTAAAAAAAAAATAGTACAGCCAAAAAAAACAACATAAGTTTGGTATCGTAGTGATCGTACTGACCCATAGAATTTAAATTTTTTTTTTTTCCCCATTTTTCTCTAACTAGAAATTTTTTTTAAAGTTGTTCTTTCAGTACATTATATGGTACATTAAATAGCACCATTGAAAAATACAACTCGTCCCGCAAAAACAAGCCCTCATACAGTGACGTCGAAGGACAAATAAAGGAGTTAAGATTTTTTTAAAGAGGGGGGAGGAAAAATGGCTATGAAAAATGTTTTTTGCAATTTTAAAGCATTTACAATGATTTTTAACATTCTGTTTTCACTTTGTCATTAAGGGATATTGAGTGCAGAATAATGGAGAAAAACCTGTGAAAATTTAAAAAGCTCACAACATAAAATGTAAAAAGGGTCTGAAGACTTTCAAAATGTGTTGTCGTTCTTTACTAATATACTAAATATGTTGCTTTTTTCTATTGAAATGGTTATTGTCTGGTAACATAATACAGGGTAGCTGTATGACTTTTTAATAAAGCTGCACATTATAAATCTGGTCTAATCCATTGCAGCACTTAAATTTTGCCCACAAATTTAGACTAAAAGTAATATGTGACCAGGCGTAAATAATAAGAAAGTCTCACAACTTTCATAAATCTGGCACATGTCACTTACTAAAAAGTTGCATTATAGACCAAAATCTAGTTGCAAGAGCTTTCATAAATGGCCTCGCATAATCCTTTGAACTGGTGTATGTATTGGGACCTCATCCAACCACGTGACTCTGGGAGGTCATTTAGTTCCCTAAACCTAATTGGAAATCTGTGAAATTTACCTTGCATTACAAAATGCACAGGCGAGAATCTATTATAGAAATATGGATAAATGTGATAATTTTTCCTTTTGGGACCTGTGCCACACCATGAGATATAGCAGCCAGGTAGTTAGTACATCAGCATGTCTCCATATGGGAACCATGGAAGAACCCCCCCCCCCCCCCCCCAATATCTTTTACCAACTGCTGTGCCAGATGATAGAGGACAGAACCTCCAATAAAAAGGCATGTTGAGTTCCATCCTGAACAACAAGGAGCACACATGATGTCTGTCTATACAGACAGTGGGAACACAGTTAAAACATTTTATTTCCTTGGTAACGGGTAAACAATTACATGCTGTTCACTTTTTAGTATCAGAATGACATTTAATAACCCTGTACATCTGATGCATGTACATCTTCCCAACTGTTGACTGAATGTAAAGGACCTGTAAGAATACAAGACATGCCGTGAGTGTACCAGTCGGTAATCAATAAGAGAAAATTTATAATAAGTCCTGGAAATTGTTACTTTTAAATGGTTACTTTGTGTCACACCTGGCATCAGTTGAGTTACAAATGGAAGTGCTCTGATGTAAAAAGGAGCTACCACAGAGCTTAAAGGGGTTATCCAAGTATATTCTCCCACCCGATCTGGTGCCAGGTATGGACAAGACACAGCTGCACACTTGGTGGTCAGGTTGCCAAAGCTACTGTTTGTTACCCAGCAAGTATCATATAGAGGTCCCTTTAAATAGAATAGAATTCCTACATGATACTTGCTGAGAATCGGGTGACTGCCTCCAAAACTTGACCACCAAGCATGCCGTTGTCTCTCCATGCCTGATGCCTGGGCAACCTTTTTAAATGACCAACGTTTTCGGCTTTCACACTGGTACTATTGTTTTTAGTCATAAGAACCAAACAGCAAAAAAAACTAACATGTTGGATTCGGTGCCTGATGGACTTATGAACACTCTTCATTTTGTTTCCAGAGCAAGTGTTGATGAATTTTTAAAAGAGGAAGAGAAGAAAGTTCTACAGCTTCAGCCTTGCACTGGGTTTGTATATTTAATTTCAGATTTTACAGTCCTTCCTACAGTAGCCTGGGCCATTTTTATTATATAGGGTCCTGGGGGTGGAGGTCTCAGCAGTTTGTTCTGCCATGTGCCCTCCAGAACATGCTGTCTAAAGACTGGCATTGAGTGGTACCCTAGTCTGCTCTGTTCTCTATATAAAAATTGCCAATGCTGCACACTGTAATACCAAAGGGATTTATACAGAGGATGGGCTTGATTATAGCAGCACACTTTGCAGATGTTCTACGTACTGGAGGAAGCGAACAGGGAAGACTTAAGTGACTTGTAAATAAAGGTACCTTTACACAGGATGACTATGGGATGAATAATCGCTCTAAGGCTGGGTTCACACGGGGCGTATTTTCGTTGGAAATCTCACGGTTTGGCCGCAGCAAAAACCGCGAGATTTCCGCCGAGAGAACCGCAGCGGTTTAAGCCGCGGCAGCTTTGAAGCGGTCCGGCCGCATGCTTTTCCGTTGCGGCCGGCTCTCCCATAGAGGAGAGCGTGGCCGCGACGAAAATAAACAAAAAACCGACAGTAAACAGACATGCTGCTTCTGTTGAAGCCGCGGCTGCGGCCGCCGCAGCCGCGGTTTCAACCGGATTTACCGCAGCGGGTTAGCCGTCCCGTGTGGACGAGGTTTCTGACAAACCTCGTCCACATGGCTGGCTAATCCCGAGATTAGCGGCCGCGGGCGGATCTGCTGCGGCAGAACCGCGGCAAATCAGCCCTGTGTGAATCCAGCCTAAAGGGCAAACGATAGTCGTTGTTTGTAAACACAACTACCAACAGGGTGACGAGTGATAATTTGCTTGCAAGTTGCTAGTTCTTTCATATCAGCTTGCCAAAAAACAGTTGCTGGTTGATTTAAAAAAAAAAAAAAAAAATTGGTATAAAGTCAGTTCAACTTTAACCAACTTGTGAACGAACTTATGTGGAGATCCCTTCTATGGGTGCCATGTCTGCAAAGAACTAATGAACTGCTTTTATGCTTCTGCGACTCTTTTAAGCGAGTTGGGTGGGTGGTAGTCTCCTTGAAAATGGGATAGTGCCACTATACTGTGCAAGCCTAGCTGTTCCAGTGACAAGTGAATGTAGCTGCGGACTATCATTCTAGCTATAATTCTAGTTAGATGGGGGAGTTTGCTCAACCTTTTTTGTGTGGATGATATGTAGTTTATAGACTTGTCTAGAAACTTTTAGATAATGGTATGAAATCTGTCACGTTTGCATTTTATATAGTCTCACTTATAAATGTTGATGCACTTTTCATCTCCGTATTGCCCTTTATTTTATTTTCGAGCCTGTTCTATGTACCGTAAATATCTCATTGCAGCTATGGGGCTGTGAATCCTGCCCCCGTATCGCGCTTGCCATCCATGTGAAAGCCCCAGGGTTGCAAGGCATTTTCGCTTAAAAAGATTTTATGACATCAGTGACAACCTAATTAATATTATATATATAATGTTGTAGCTGTATAACTTAGAAGAGATATGCTGTTAAATTCCATTTTACAGAGCTTAACCTGTCAGCCAGTGAACCTTAAAAAAAGCATCCAAAGAGTGCACCCATGTCACAGATATTCAGATAAATCAGTCAATATAATAAAACTCCAAGTAAAACAGATGTACACAGGGTAGGAAAGGAAATCTAGGGGAGGGAAAGGTGGAAAGGACACCTGGGCCTCAAAGGAGGTTGGAAAAGCTAAATCAACCGTGCCAAGTAGAAATGTTGGAAACCCTGGCTATCTCTGACATTCTCTCATGTGAGGCTGAGGAAACCGGGGGAAAGCCCAAAGATACAAACCATGGGCCTGCAATGCGAGATCCTGCAGCCAGATAGAACATGCTGCAATATGTTCACCACATAGCATTGCACCACGGTGAGATGTGGGAAAACATCGCTCATCTGTACGAACCCATTCAGAAGAATGGGGTTCATATTTGTCCGTCTCGCAACGCACAAATCTCGCACGATTTTATCACCTGTGTGAAGTCGGCTTTATAGTTATGAAACCTTTTCCTTTCCTTCTAGGTATCAAAGGAAGCTTATCTACCAGACGATGAACTGGAAGTACGTGCGAGGACCATTTGTTTACTACTTGAATCTGCAGCCAATGAATAGTTATAAACCATTTTTGCTCTAAACATACATTGACATTAACAGCTCCTCATTATAAAAGGTTTATAAAATCTATTCATTTAAGCTCAAAGTTCAGTTATACTTGCCTTACTGATTCTGCTCTAGTCCCTGACGCTCATGTTCCTCTCTTGTGGGTTTGACATGCCACCCATAGCAATGACTTCAGGTGACTGGCAGAAAACTAATGGATGCTTCAGTGAGGTTCATTACGCACAATACGTCAATCAAGTGTTCTAAATTCTTTAAACACCCTTGTAGCTCATTATATGAATGACTGCTCTGTAGTTTATCTCTCTAAATGGTTTTTGTTCTCTTTTAGGTTTCCCCGAGGCACCCATGTGGAAACTGTAGAGTCTCCAAATGTAAGCTTTTTAAAATCTGGAATTGGGGGTGATATACCCTGGCAGCTCTATTAGAGCCGCTCATCTAGTAGCACATTAAACCTCCTTTGGACCTTCAGAAGAGCATCAATTTGTTATGCATGGTTTCCACTAGGAGTTAAGCATGCTTCAGGGATGATGGCCTGTGTAGACTGGATAACTTTTTGCAGTTGCCACATTTTTTCCATAAGCTGTTGGTACACCAAGCCTTGATGCAATGTCTTCCTGAGTTCAGGTAGAGGTGTTGTAGTGTGCTCAATATAGGGCATATTCACACAAATGGATCTTAAGCCAAAAGGGCGGACATGTACAGCCTCCAGGGGTGTGAGCTGATCACGCCCCATATAAGGTGGGTGGTGGCTGTCTTTGACTGACACCTACCTGCAATAGCCTTGATCAGCACTCGCACTGACTGCTGTTAACCCTTAACCTGCTTAACATTTATATGTTGGAGCATCCTGAATGTGAGTTTGTGAGACTGCTCAGTAAGTGAGGTAACAGTCTTATTTTAAAAGGTTATGTTACTCTTTTATAGAGAATCGAAGATAACCAGCCACAAAAGTGTTAGAGGTACCATTAGGTACCTGTTGTTTGATATATAGTCCAGTTTCTGTTATCCTGTGATTCCTGTACCTTCTATGTTCCAGAATGAAAGGCACATGGTTATTACCAAAGTTGATGAAGATGAACGAAAGACAAAAGAACTGCAGAAAAAAGCCAAAGAGCAGGTACAGCTGGAATGTTTCCTATAGTTGGATGATAATTAGCTATTCTTGGTGATAACAGGGCTTTCTTTGTATTTGCTTTTGTCTTGATGCAGGAAGACCTTAATGATGCGGTTGGGTTTTCTAGAGTTGTTCATGCAATTTCATCCTCTGTGAGTATTAAAAATACGTTGATGTTACAAGGCTGATGAAACGATGGCTACTCTTTAAAGGGGTTGTCTAAGCCATAGCTTGTCAGCAGAACCGCCTCTGCATATAGTAACACTAGGTGATCTGCCCGTGCGTTGCACGGCGCTATAAGTGCAGGGATTGATAATTGTAAATTGGCTTTTGAAGTTATTTTCTTCTTCTACATAATAACTGATGTTACCCGCCATTTTGCAGTGGTCCCAAATCATTTGTTCATCAAATGTTTGATTATGAGGTGCTGTACAGTTGGCACGTCAAACCTTACGCGCAATCCTCTTCTGTAATTTCTTTTAGCGGAAATGTTAATTAATGTCTCCAGTTGCTACATAAATGCCACCAGCAGACACTGATGGTGATATCGCTGACATACAAAAAGTTTGTTTTGGTGGTATATCGCAGACAGCAGCCGGCTTTGCCTAACCTAATATACAACTTGTGAACCTTTTCATGATGATGGGGCCGCTCCAGCGTGCTCGCGCCGCACATGTCTTCTGCGCATGCGCAGCCCAGCTCTCCGGCGCGAGCACGCCTGAGCGGCCCCATTCAACAAAGCAGAAGACCGGACAGCACAAGCGCGTCTAATGGAAGGAGAAGGCAGCTTTAGTCGGCGCCATGGAGACGGGGACGCCAGCAGCGGAGGAGGTAAGTGTATAACTTCTGTATGGCTCATATTTAATGCACGATGTATATTACAAAGTGCATTAATATGGCCATACAGAAGTGTATAATCCCACTTGCTGCCGCAAGACAACCCCTTTAAGCCCAAAATAGGCCGTCGTTAAGGGGTTAATGTACTGTTTGTATGGTGGTAAGAATCCTGTACAAAATGTGCACTTTATTTCTAAATACAGTGAAGTTGTGTCATACTGGCAGATGTTCTAGTCTGACAGATTTTCTTGTTGGCACATGTAGTTCAGTTTGGCATAACGGACTTGTCTTGTCTTGCAGGGTAAACTCGTGGTTGGGCACAACATGATGTTGGATGTCATGCACACCATTAATCAGTTCTATTGCGGGTTACCTGATGTAAGTGTTTCTCTCCTAGAGAATCTTTCCTCCATTATGCCATATTGCTCAAAGGGGCTTTGTCATTACCTCATCTCTTCACCTAGCTTCTCCTGGCTTCTGCAGTCCCCCGGGTCACCTCACCTCTAGCCGGCTGGATCCTCCTCTTCCTGGTGTGGAGCGTCCATCAGCTGCAGTTCACTTCCTGCGGGGCAGTGAACACTACCAGTGACGTAACTTTCACTGCCTATCAGGGAATGCCAAATCCTCTGTAGCCTGCTTTTACACACACATGCGTGATATCTCGACGATAGTGTTTCATATAGAATATGTGCAGTCCTAAGCTCTCGCTCACGACCTGAAGGTTGCAGGTTTAGTCCCCGCGTAGTTCAGGTAGCCGGCTCAAGGCTGACTCAGCCTTCCATCCTTCAGAGTTTGGTAAAATGAGTACCCAGCTTCCTGGGGGGGGGGGGGGGTGAAGGCGAAGGCAATGGCAAACCACCTTGCAAAAACAATCTGCCAAGAACATGTCATGATGTGATGTCACCTGAGGAGTCAGCCATGATTTGGTGTTTGCACCAGGGGACTTTACCTACCTTTTATTGTACAGTATTTCAAAAGTTTTTTTTTTTTTCCTCCCCATGTTCTAATGAATATGTTGTTTTTGGCACCATCCTCCATTTCTTGCATTGGAAATTTGTATCCGTATTCCATCTCGCAGGCATGTACACACACTGACAGCTGCTGTTGCTTTGACGTACGGAGAAGCCTTTTTAAAATTATGGTATATCTTTAATCTTCCTCCTTTTTTCCCCTTTTTTTTTTTTTCCTTTTAGGACATGGAAGAGTTTAAAAAATTGACAAGCTGTGTTTTCCCAAGGTAAGGTTCACTAGGAGCATTATACATTAGAGTTCAATATGTATATTACATTCCTGTTGGGATTTTATGACAGAGGTAAAATTACATTTCTTGACAGTACACTGCATAGTTGCTGTTAGTCTTTAACCCTTTAATGATTTTCATTTTTGATTTTTCTTTCCCACTTTCAAAAATCATTTCTTTTATTTATCCAATGACGTAGGCGTCTGAGGGCTTGTTTTTTGCAGAATGCGTTTATTTTTTCAATGGTACTTATTTCAAGCCATAATTCCGCTACCCTTGTTTTTTTTTTTCCTTTATGGTGCGCACACTGCGACATAAATGACATAACTTTATTCTGTGGTAAAGTTAGTATGATTACGATTTTTGATACCAAATTTTTCTGTACTGGGCCTTTTTTTTCTTGTCTGTAGTAAGTTAAAACTTTTTTTTTTCCAAAGAGAATTTATTTTCTGCTGCCATAACTTTTTTTTTTTTTTTTTCCAATTTTTCCCTTAAGTTATTCAAGTGCCCCTGTTCTGCGGAAATTCTGTTAATTTAAATTGGAGGTCATATGACTTAGTAATTTTCTTGGTGACTGACTAAAAATCAATTCTGGCATTGAGTATTTCTTTTTTTCCTGACCGCATTCATTATACAGGAAAAATAATGCTTTACTTTGATAGATTGGACTTTTATGGACGAAGCAATAACAAATGCGTTTTTTTTTTCTCCAATTTTAGAACTATAAACATGGAAAAGGAAGCACGTTAAAATTTTAATTACCGATTGTACTCTATACAAATCCTGCACACCTAGAATGTAACTATGCCTTGGGGAGTGAAGAGGTTAGGGTGCTATTATCGTTCAAATGAGCGAAAGTGAATGCTCATGCGAGGCAACGACTGAATGACGTACGAGGATCTTCCAGTTCTCGATCGTCCATTTTATGCAGACATAATATCATTGGCTTGTACACTTTTCGTTCCATTTAAACACTGATTATTTAGTCTTTCACATTCGCTGAGCAAGACTGAATAATTCTCGTTGACCGAGTTTGCAATGAATCTGCCTGTCTAAATGGGCCGCACAACAACCGATCTAGTGGTGGTGATAACCGCTTGTGCAAACGAGAATCTGCTCCTCTAAAAGGAGCCTTAGAAGAAAACTTTTCACCTCCAACACTATAAACTAAGTTGGGGTACTGTTTGGGGAGGTGAAGGGAAGCTGGGTGAGTAGTTTTTTTTTTTTTTTTTACACTCGCCCTCTTTCCTGATCCCGCTCTGTCACCTGCCGCATGAAAATCTTCTTTCAGATTGCCACGCACAAATGCTACCATAAACTTGATACTCATTCTGATAAATGTGAAGGACAGCGCCTTGGAATACATCAAAAGACAAATATTTGTTACAAATCTATCAAAAGGAGGACTCGCCTGTTGTGGACAGCTGTACCCCAACCAAAGATCAGCCACCACACCTAGTCTCCGTAGGCCACTTGGATATACCATTTCCTATGCCAGTGCGGCATCCACAACCAGGAGAGGATGGATCCAAAAGAGCAATACAAAGATTTTAGAACAAAGAAAGCAAAATGAGTTGGAACAAAACTCTTGCACTCATCAGAAGTGTATAAATTAAAATAAAGTTAGGACCCTTACTTGAGAAGGGGGTCTTAATATATAATGATGGACGCTCACTTTTTTGAAAAACTTTATCTACCGTTGTGTATACCTGCTGCTTAGATTTAAAAAAAAAAAAGTGGGGTCCATGATTATATATTAAGACCCCCTTCTCAAGTAAGGGTCCTTACTAGAGATGAGCGAGCGTACTCGGAAAAGCACTACTCGCTCGAGTAATTTGCTTTATCCGAGTATCGCTGTGCTCGTCCCTGAAGATTCGGGTGCCGGCACGGAGCGGGGAGCTGCAGGGGAGAGCGGGGAGGAACAGAGGTAAGATCTTTCTCTCCCTCTCTCCCGCCCGCTCTCCCCTGCTCCCCGCTGCGACTCACCTGTCAGCCGCAGCGGCACCCGAATCTTCAGGGACGAGCACAGCGATACTCGGATAAAGCAAATTACTTGAGCGAGTAGTGCTTTTCCGAGTATGCTCGCTCATCTCTAGTCCTTACTTTATTTAAATTTATCTGGCGAGTGCAGGAGTTTTGTTCCAACTCATTTTGATATTCATGCTGGATTTTAAGTCAACAAATTATACTGATTATGTTCAATCAAATTATCCCAGTCTGTACATATGGCCCACAGATGGCTGGTCATCGCAAAACATGCGACACCTGCAACCATGCACATCCATAACTATGACTCAAAACAACTAACGCTACTACACCCTGACATCAGAGCTAAAAATTACAGTCCACCTATCGGTATCCCCACACACCAGTGCTCCTACAAATAGTTTGCAGAAGTAAAGGGCGGCCAACTTGGATGTAGTGGGTGCCAGAATCGGTCCCAATGCTTTGGTTCCATTCTGAGTATATAATTCACGAAGGGCTTATTCAGTCAAGCGTGTCTGATTTTGGTCTGAAAAGCAGAATGACTTTAATTCATGTTCATCCGTGCACATTGTGTTTGTTTTTTACGTCAATTTGTTGTGTTTTTTTTGTCTTGTATGGAGAAAAAAAAAAAAGATGGAAAGTAGTACAATTTTTCTTTCTAGCTTTGCTTGGCAAGAAGTGAAAAATTTGGTGCGCACGGGTGTCCTCTGTGTGCACTATGTTTAATAAAATGTACCTTCTTGTTTTTGTGCCCCCATTGACTTGAGTTAGCGATTGAAAGCCCAAAAATCAGAGCAAAATAGGACATGCTTGGAATTTTTTTTTTTTTCTTGGTAGAATAAAAAATGCATGACTTCATGGTCCCACTGGCTGTAGAGGGTCAGTGTGCCATCTGCATTCAGTCAGAGTTACAAACATGCACCGCGTGTGGAAGTGAATAAGCTCTAAAAGTACCTCTTACACGGAACAGCTGTCAACGACTATCACTCCTGTGCTTTCATATAGGAGCAATAGTCATTCAGTGAATGGAGGAGGCGCGTGCCGGAGATCTCTTCTGGCCACCCACCTCCATTCACATTAAACGGCAGTCGTTCAAGGATTGAGTGACTCCTGAATACACGCAGCAGGAAGTCGCTGCTTAGTTGCTTTTGTTTTTATGAGCTGAAGCGACTAGTGTCTACTGCCCATCTGCTGCACGGAAGGCTTCTGTCCTCCCTGAACTTGCCTTAGGAGGCATACGTTACAGTTTGATAGGTGTACCGCCCCAGGTAACCTTACTCGCTCAGTGCCTTGGCGGTCGTCCCATGCACACATCGCCAAAGGTAGCAGGTGGAGGATCTGTAAGATAGATATATATCTCATGGAGCGCTCTGACCAGTAGCGTACAACCACTGACTTTCTCAGTCAGTCCATGGATTCCTGTGAGTCACTGAAACTGATACAGCGGCTCTACACGACCAGTTTCCAATGTGTTTTTTAGGCTGTGGTCGCATTTTTCAGGAAATAAGCTCCTGTAAATTACTATTCCATTTTACAATCTATTCAGGGGCAAAGATTATCTTGTTTCCATGCATAATGTCTATCTCTGGCTTATAAATGCTCTATCATTTTCTTTAATCTTTTAATAATGGTGGTTTTTTTTCCTTAAGTTTTATTGAAAAACCTAGAAGAATTTTACAAGTAATTGAAAAAAAAACAAATAAGAATATTCTTTTTACTCTTCTTTTTTTTTCCCCCTCTGTTTTCCAGGGTGCTGGACACTAAGCTTATGGCATCTACACAACCCTTTAAGGTAGTAGAGTGATCCCTTCTCTTGAAGTGTTTTACGGCTCCTAAAAACATATGATTGGCACTAGTCAAAAACAAACCAAAATGTCTGGCACCCCCCAAAAAATGTCTGCCGCTTATACACATGTGTCCTGCACAAAATGGAGAAAGACTGTGCTCAATAATAACTACTGTGAAAAGTTTCTGAAAATAATTTTACAGTACTCAACAGTATCTTATGCACTCATTGTCAAGATATCAGGCGCCTGGAAGGGGTTGTTGGCATTGAATGAAACCTTCTCTGTGTGATTGTAACATTGATATAAGGAAGGGATTACAATATCAGAGCAAAAAGAACATTTATTGCAGAAAACTGCCCCTTTAAAGTACCCTGTTGTACCGCCTTTAGCTTGGATATAAGATGTGATACAGGCAGGCATGCAGGCTCTAGTACTCTGCTGTACCGCCTCTAGCTTGGATACACGATGTGATGCAGGCTCTAGTACCCTGTTGTACCACCTCTAGCTTGGATACACGATGGGATACGGGGGACATGGAGGCTCTAGTACCCTCTTGTACCGCCTGTAGCTTGGATACAAGATGTGATACAGGGGGCATTGAGGCTCTAGTATCCCTGTTCTACCACCTCTAGCTTGGATACAACAGGGATACTAGAGCCTCAATGCCCCCTGTATCACATCTTGTATCCAAGCTACAGGCGGTACAAGAGGGTACTAGAGCCTCCATGTCCCCTGTATCCCATCGTGTATCCAAGCTAGAGGCGGTACAACAGGGTACTAGAGCCTGCATCACATCTTGTATCCAAGCTAGAGGTGGTAGAAGATATGATACAGGCAGGCATGGAGGCTCTAGTACTCTGTTGTACTGCTTCTAGCCTGGATACAAGATGTGATACAGGGGACATGGAGGCTCTAGTACCTTGTTGTACCACTTCTAGCTTGGATACAAGATGTGATATGGGGGGAGGGGGGTATGGAGGCTCTAGTACCCTGTTATATTGCCTCTAGCTTGGATAAAAGTTGTGATACAGTGGGAGGGGGGGGGGGGCATGGAGGCTCTAGTACCCTGTTATATTGCCTCTAGCTTGGATAAAAGGTGTGATACAGTGGGGGGGGGGGGGGGGGCACAGAGGCTCTAGTACCCTGTTGTACTGCTTCTACCTTGGTTGCAAGATGTGATACAGGTGGGAATGGAGGCTGTAGTACCCTGTTGTGTACCGCCTCTAGCTTGGATAGAAGATGTGATCCTGAGATGAGGGGCATGGAGGCTCTAGTACGCTGTTGTACCGCCTCTATCTTGGATACAGGTGTGCTATGGGCAGACATGGAGGCATACAGGTTCCATACTTGCACTACGCCCTGTGGATAGTGTGAGATCAGAAGAGGTCTTGCTCTATCCGGTAGCAGGAGCCGGTTGTCACAGCCTGCCTCCCCCTGTAACAGCGGGTGTGCATCGGGACAGCGATCCCAGCTGTTAATCCCTTCCCTGCTGCGATCTATGTAGATCACAGCATGTAAAGGGTTCAGGGAGGGAGAGCGCTCCCTCTGTGACGTCATTGCATGTCAAGGGGATGCCAGCTACAGGCGTCCTGCTTTGCCAGCACCTATGATCGCTAATACAAGCGATAAGGCATTGCAGGACAGAAATCGTGCAATGCCTTATCATAGCGATCATAGGTGGGATTGTACAAGTCCCCTACAGGGACATAAAAAGTTTTTCAAAAATTTAATGAATAAATTAAAAATGTAAAAAAACAAAACTATATTTTTTCTCATTTTTGCTTCCCCAAAATCGTACCAATAAAAACTGCAGCTTGTCTCACAAAAATAAGCCCTCACAGAGCTCCGTTCATTGAAAAATGAATTTATAGTACCTGGAATGTGGCGATTAAGAAAAAAATATTCCAAAAAAGGGGTTTTTATTGCAGAAAAGTTGAAAAACCTAAAAAAAATTTAAAGCAATGTTGGTATCGTTGTAATCGTACTGATCCGCAAAAAAAAAGGATTGTCATTTATGCTGCATGAGTAATGCGGTTAAGAAAAAAAAGTCTATGGCAGAATCGATGCGTTTTCTGTCCCTGCTATCATAAAAAAAATAATTAAAGTTCTACAATAGTCTACGAGCACAAAAAAGCACCAATAAAACTACAGTTCGCCACACGAAAAACAATCCCTTATATGGTCATGTTGACCGAAAAATAAAGTTATGGCTTTGGAAAAATTGTGATTAAAAATCTGCCAAAAATCATTGCGTCCTTAATAGAGATGAGCGAGCGTACTCGGAAAAGCACTACTCGCTCGAGTAATGTGCTTTATCCGAGTATCGCTGTGCTCGTCCCTGAAGATTCGGGTGCCGCTGCGGCTGACAGGTGAGTCGTAGGGGAGAGCGGGCGGGAGAGAGGGAGAGAAAGATCTCCCCTCCGTTCCTCCCCGCTCTCCCCTGCAGCTCCCCGCTCCGTGCCGGCACCCGAATCTTCAGGGACGAGCACAGCGATACTCGGATAAAGCAAATTACTCGAGCGAGTAGTGCTTATCCGAGTACACTCGCTCATCTCTAGTCCTTAAGCCCAAAATAAGCCATGTCCTTAAGGGGTCATCTTTTAGGTATGTCATGCATATAGCAACATTTTCTATGGCACTTTATTTTTTGCAGCTTGATACTCTGCCTTGATGATTTAGATGCACGGCTGAGCTTTTCAAGTGCTAATGCTGTTTCTGTGGTGCATAAATAAGAGTTTGGACTGCATTTATGTTCAAATACTCTTTTTATTTACAGCGGTGTCTCTATTGCACACAATCTTTTTTTCTGTTTTGTGCATAACTGGAACTAGTAGTACTTTGATCTAAACAGTATTGAAAACTCCCTATACAGGCACTTGTATTTACCGCTTACTTTATGGGTGAACCGGATGCTTAGAGCTCTCAATGGAGAGTTGTACACAGCTCTTCCCTACAGTTGGTATGGACGTGTGTAGTAGGTGTGCACTTCTGTGCCCATAAATCCCATGATGGAGCCCTTTTGATGTTGATAGTAAATATCACTAAACTCAGTTGGGCTGGAATTTGTAGCTGTAATGAGCGCGTGTGTGTGCGCGTGCGTATGTGGGGCGAAGGGGTAATAACGAGAATATAATACTGAAAGTCTATCCATGTAGCATTCATTACATTGGTCAAGCTTTTTCTCTGCCACTAAGGCTGGGTTCACACAGGCCGGATTTGCCGCGGAAATTCCGTGCGGGATTTCGCCGCGGCAAATACGCCTGCGGCCGCTAATCTCGGCATTAGCCAGCCATGTGGACGAGATTTCTCAGAAATCTCGTCCACACGGGATGGCCAATCCGCTGCGGTAAGTCAGGCTGGAACCGCGGCTGCAGCGGCTGTAGCCGCGGTTTCAGAATATGCAGCATGTCTATCTTTTCTGTCCGCCGCGGCCGAGCTCTGCTCTATGGGAGCGCCGACCGCAGCAGAAAAGCGAGCGGCCGGGCCGCTTCAAAGCCGCCGCGGGCTTTTCCGCGGCGGTTCTCCCGGCGGAAATCTTGCGGTTTTTGCTGCGGCCAAACCGCGGGATTTCCGCCGGGAATACGCCCAGTGTGAACCCAGCCTTATTTAATTCTATTTATACAACTTTTTGTTTAGGAAGCATTATTCTTCATACCTTTTCTTCTTTCTATTTTAAGCAGTTTTATACACTTTCTTCCCACAAGGTGGCAGCATTGCTGATTAGAGTTGTGCTGAAACAAATGTACATCTGGCATTAATTGTTATGTCTCCATTATGTGCTCCTAGGCAATTATTTCACACACTGTCCTTGCTGAACTGGAAAAGAGATTACAAATGGCTCCTTTCAAACCTCCTGAAGTTGGTAAGAATTCAAGAAGCAGTTGGCTTCTGTCAACTATCTATTAAAATCTGTAACTGGCTTCTGTAAAATAAACAACATTTTCAATAACCGCGCTCAGGAAGGCTTTAGAAAACCATTAAGGATATCTGCGCCTTTTTCGTAGAGGAAAGGACGTTCTTGACTCTTTCAGGAATCTGTTACCACTTAAAGTGTTGGCCGTAAAGTAATAAGGTGTTTGATCGTAAATATAGTACTTTCAGTTTATGGGTATAATCCATAAAAATGCTCTGCACAGTTTTGTATTTAACCTCCTTGGCATCATCCGATGTGCATGTATGTCAGATGTGCACCGGATAGTATGGAACAGGATCAACATCTGACAGTAGAGCTGAAGTTTAAAAGGTAGCTGCACTTTCAGAAAAGCTTTGACATGTCAGAGATAAGTAAAATGTATTGATCAGTGGGAGTTCTGAGACCCCGGCTGATCGCTAGAACTAGGGGAAGATTCTAAACACTTGTATAAGGCAGTCTTCAGCTGCTGGAAGCAACTGGAAACTGGTTAACAAAGCTGAGGGGTGCACAGTGCTCAGGTGATCGCTGCAGTGCCCGGATTCTAGCAATCAGCAGCAGGACCCCCCCACTGATCAATTCTTTTGACATGTCTATTGTATGTCACAGGTTTTTTAAAATTCACAGTGGTCACTTTAACCCCTTAAGTGGCACGCCCAGAAATTTTCCGGGACGAGCTCCACTGCCCATAGCGATCTAGCCGAGAAGATTTATGGGCTATGTTTCACTGTGGGACCTGCAGAGCACAATGCCATAAGCTGTGGCATTGTGCTCTGCCTGCACCAACCCACAGAGAACAGTGCAGGACTTTGAAAATAGAAGCAGGAAGATATTAACTCCTGCACTGCTTTGTTTACAGGTTGCCACGGAGACCATCGGCTTGTCAGAAGCCAGCCGATGGTCTCTGTGGCTGGGAGAGCTGGTGCTTGGCTGTCAGAGGATAGCCGAACACCAGCTCGTACATGGCAGAGGATGGAGAAAACCTCCGGTCTCTGCTGTTAACCCTTTACATGCTGCAGTCTATGCGACTGCAGCATGTAAAGGGCTGTCACCATCGGACTCCCGGAATGTGATCAGGGGGTCCTGATGAGTCCCTGTGGAAGTTATCTAAAGGGACAAATATTTTTTTTTAAAAAAAGCAAAAAAATTATTTAAAAAAAATAAAAGCTTTTTTTCTCCCTTTACTTTTTAAAAAATTGATAACAAAATTACACATGTGATATCCCTGCGTTGTAATGACCTAGAGAAGGAAGTTAGTACGTTATTTAACCCATTAATGACGCCCCCCCCCCCCCCCCCCCCCGTTAAAAAAAAATAAAATAAAATCATAACTCCTTTATTCATCAACGTCGCTGTATGAGGCCTTGTTTTTTGTGGAACGAGTAGTTTTTTTCAATGGTGCTATTTAAAGTAACATATAATGTACTGAAAAGCTTTTACAAAATTCAAAGTGGAGTAAAATTTAAAAAAGGATGACATTCCACCATCTTTCAATGCGCTTTGTTTCTAACGCGCACAAACTGCAATAAAAATGACATGCTAACTTTATTTTATGGGTCAGCACGATTGGTACGATACCAAACTTATATTTTTTATTTTTTTTGCTGTAGTACTTTAATTTTTTTTTCCAAAAACATTTAATTTTTTAAAATTTTCTGCTGCATCTTCTGCGCACAATACCTTTTTTTTTTAATTTTTCCATTGACATAGTTGAGCAAGGGCTCATTTTTTTGCAGAATGTCCTGAAGTTTCCGTTAGTACCAATTCGGAATACATACGACTTTTTGATCGCTTTTTATTGCATTTTTTTCTGGGAGACAGGGTGACTAAAAAAGTGCATTTGTGGCGTTTTTTTTTTTTTTTGGACGACGTTCACCATGTGGGGTAAATGCACTACTTTGATAGATCGGATTTTTACGGAAACGGCGATACCAAATATGTATTTTTCTTTTCTGACTTCGGTTTTTTTTTTTTTTTTTAAATTATAGATATGGCAAAAGGGGGGTGATTTTAAACTTGTATTACTTAGTTTTTTTTTCTTTTTCGTGACTTTTACAGTTTAAAAAATATTACAATTTGGTATTGGCATAATCCTACTGGCCTGTAGAATTACTTTAATATTTTATTTATACTGCTCAGAGAATTCAGTGAAAAATAAAAATAAAAAACATGCCAGAATTACAGATCTTGTTAATCTTGCCACCAGAAAAAAATGGAATAAAAAGTGATCGAAATTTTACATGTTCCTAAAAATTTGATAAATGAGGACTAAAGTCCATCCAACAAAAAGAAGGCCTTCTAGAGCTCTGGCAATGGAAAGAAAAATTAATAAGCCTCTTGGAATGTGGCGACACAAAAGCAAACCTTTTTAAGAAAAAAAAATGTTTTAAATACAAAAATAGCAAAACATAAAAAAACTGTATAAACTTGATATCACCAGAATTGTGCCGACTCAGAGAATAATGTTATCACACTATTTATTCTTCACGCTGAATGCTGTAAAGATGAAATCCAAAAAACAAATGGCAGAATGTCTTTTTTTTCTCCCCAATCTCCCTACAAAAGTTATGCAATACATTATATATACCCAAAAATGATGTCATCAAAAAGTACAACTTGTCCTGCAATAAGCAAGCCCTCATATGGCTGCGTCAATGGAAAAATGAAAGTTATGGCTCTTGGAACGCGACTGGAAAATTAGTTGAAATTAAACGATTGGCACATTTAAAAACCTGCTCTGGAGGGTCTGACAGGGTGGTAAGAAACCTGCCACTCAAGGGGTTAAAGGGGAAACTGTCGCCTGCCTAAAGCTCGATAGTCACTGCTCTTACAGTTAAGAACTCCCTTCTGTGTCGGTGTAGAAACTTTCTTTACTCTAGACGCAGAGAGCGCCCCCTTGCTACAGTCACAGTCATGGGTATAAACAGATGATGTGAGAGATCTCTGTATTGTCCCCTGATATATTTATACATACCGTATTTTTCGCTTTATAGGAAGCACCAGATCATAAGACGCACCCCTGTTTTAGAGTGGGAAAGTAGGGGAAAAATATTTTGAACTCGCCTCGGGCCAGTGCAGAGATAGTCCCAGGTGACGGAACAGCAGAGGTCTGGAACAGCGAAGCTCCGTGTCATAGCGGTGCTTCTTCAGCAGGAGAAGGGAAAAAGCCGATTGGTGGAGGCGGGGAAGCAGCAGCAGTTCCCGCCAGGGCTCACCACCAATCAGTGGCACGTATGGGCAGCAGTGGGGAGGAGAGAAAACTAGTAAGTGATCGGATATTTGTTCGTGCGTTCGCAACTTTTTTGCACGACCACGATTCAGTTAGCGTTATCACATGTTTAAACGCGCGAACAAATGCCGATGCGATGAATTTCGGCACATTCGCTTTATAAGACGCAGCGACTTTTTTTTCCCGCTTTGGGAGGAAGAAAAGTGCGTCTTATAAAGCGAAAAATACGGTAGTTATTGGGTCTCCTTTCAGCAATCTTTATTTTTTTTTTTTCTTAATTAAATAACCCCACTTTTGATTACCTCTGGGTATTGTAGTTATTACTTTAGTTGCCCATCATCAGAGTTTGAGCGGGTATAAATATGTCCTCCTTGAGTATCGGTGCCCAAAACTGTCCCCAATATTCCATGTGTGGTCTGACCAGTGATTTTATAAGGAGGATCAATGTTCTCATCAATGGTCACTGGTTGGCACCACCATGTGAGCTTGAAGAAAATTGATGATAAATTTGAGATGCACTGGTTTCTGTGTTTGCGATCATCCCTACTACTAACCTTTTTTTTTTTTTAAAGAGTGTTGTCCTGTTATCACACAGCATACCCCATTTAGTGCCCAGTGTTCTAAAATAAGAATCAAAAGGATACTTGCCCATCTTCTGCCACTGCGATCCAGGGCTGTGGACCCGGCGTTTCTTATGACAGATGTCACCAGAAGTCAGGTGACCACCATAGCCAGTTGGAGGCTGCAGCACCACCATTCTGTACTCCTGGCGGCATGGTGCCCAGGATGTGAGCAGTGGCGCTGCAAATATGACTTCCGGTGACATCTGTCATGGGAAATGCTCGTATCACAGCGGGGCTGCTGCACAAGATCATAGCGACAGAGGATGGGTAAGAACACGTACTTATTTTAGCACAGTGGGCGCTAAAGGAGGCATGTTTTCTGGTAACTGGGCAACCCCTTTAGGGCTTCATTCATGCAGCCTCTTCACTTGTTAGTTCCATGTCTGATTTTACCGATGTGGTTTTGACAGATTAGTCTGCTCCAGAACGCTGAGGCTGAGCCTTTCAGTTCTGCCACAGATTTTGGTACAGGCCGTGCAATGATTTTTAGCCCCTGTCAACGGGGCGAATCTGCATGTGGTAACCATATGTGATTTCCATACTTAAACAGCGCCAAAATTTGACACATCAATTCATTCATTTTTTTTTTTCTACCATGCAGAAGTACGGTATGATATTTCATAGCATTCAATCGAATGCTAAAATAATGCAGAATGCATGCTCAAATCCACAGCAAAATTCCACTATCCAAACAGTCTAAAGGTTATGGACACCTTTTCACATGGAAAAATGTTTCCATGTTAGACGTTACCTTGGACTAAAGATTTGGCACTTAGTTTTAAAACAGAATCTCCATTCCTTCATGCATTTTCAAACCCCCTCTTGTGGCCATATCCCTACCAGTAGTACATGGTGAATGTGTGAGCTGTGTGCCCAGGGTGCTGCTGCCTTCAGTAGTACTCGTGTATCAATACGACTTTATTCCTTTACTGATTTTCCTTTTCTACAACCAATAAGAGATCTCCTCTCACTTGTGCTAACATCCGCAGTTTGCGGAATGCGTGTTACTTCCCTCTCTCTTTTTTTTTTTTAATTAAATGTATTTTTTATTGAGCTTTTTCCACCTTTTACATATCTTGATAGCATTTTTGTATACAACTGTTTCCCCCCCCCCCCTCCCCCCCTGAGGTCTCTCTCTCAACATTTAGTCCTTTGAATGACAGGTCCCTGCGTATTCACAGTCCTTCATGAACAATAGTAACGGTTCCTGGAACAAACGTTTATTCTTAAGTCGTCTTGTAACTTGTCGTCTTTTGTGTTCTCTTTCTGTCCTCTTTTGGTTCAGGGGTAGTTACTGCTGCTTACAAGGGGCAGCCACATACCTTTGCTCATTGTTTGGCCTCTCTCTCTCTCTCCAATCCATCCTTTCCTATCCTGCCCCGTTAATCCTTTCCAATTTATTTTTCAGCATAGCAATCATGCAAATGACTATCTTATTTAATGAACTTTATATATACCGAGTACGTGCTTCGTACTGCCCTCTCTTTAGTCTGCCATTGGTGCTCTTCTCTCTGTACACTGATAGAGAGCCTGCGTGATTTACTTTACTCCTTTACATTGCCTTCTATGTGCTTTTCTCACTATCAAAGCCCACTTGATCTACCTTTCCTGAAGAGGTGGATGCTTCTCTACCCCAAATCACATTGATTTTCTTTTCTTTTTTTTTTTTTTTTGCTTGAATGTTTGTTTACAACCTCCTCCCCTTCTTTGTTGATACTCTTAAAGGGAACCTGTCATGTCCCCATAGCACCATAAACTAAGTTATGGTACTGTTAGGGGATGTGACAGAGAGTTGGGTGCTGTGGGGTTTTTTTTCTCCCTTTAATACTCTCCTGTGATCCAGTGCTGTCCCCCTTTTGAACCAAAAAATGTTTTCTAATTAATGCAATGAAAAAGTAGTATGGAGAACCGTAGAACACACAGTTCGCTGACAATACAGCAATTCTAATCTGTTTAATCAGTTTTGATAATTAGTTGTCTCTTCCCCAGAGAGTGCTGAAGGGTTTGCTAGTTATGATACTGGCACAGGACAACTTCACGAAGCTGGATATGATGCCTACATCACCGGTCTGTGCTTCGTTTCTATGGCAGACTATCTAGGTAATTAGCTAATCTGTTGTTGGCCAGGGTCCTGTGTTCATACATGGTGCTAGATCTGAAATCTGTGTTTTCTGCCAATAGGTTCGTTTTTGAGTCCACCGCAAACTCATGTTACAGTTCAGTCTGATTTAATCGCCCCATTCTTTAACAAGTAAGTCACTCACCACAGTCTCTAAATGAATGCATAAAGTATTATAATTACATTTCTGTAAAAATTTATTATGCCGGAGATACAAGGAAAAATGTAGATGCAGAATTAGATTTGTCCTCTTATGTCACTTTTTTGGCCTTGTTGTATGTCAACCTGTGAAAGTCACAATAACATTTATAATCACCAGTGAGGCCTGGAGATTGTAGTCTTCATCTAGCTCTTCTGTATGGTGACTGTGCCTAATTACACTGTAATAATTAGAAATTCATCTTTGTATAACTAAACTAGTGTGCCATACAGTTCTCTTGGGAAGCTGAGGGATGGACTGCAGCAGGAAAGGGTTAACACTTAACAGCTGTAGCTAACTTGACTTATTTATTGGTAACCTGTTATATTTGAGGGAAATGCTCAATTTAAAAACTCACTAATGGTAGAGAGTCTTACCAGCGGTCTATAATTTGCTCCATGTTGTGAGCTGCAGTTGCCTCTCCTTGCGTACAGGTCTATCTAGATGTCCGCACTTCGCCTAATTTATAGCATTCATTTAAAGAGAATACCAAAGAAATCCTCAATAAATAAGCCTTGTTTCCTCCAGATTCCGAGGCTGATCTGACCAGGAGGTGCCTTGGGTATATGATTTTCAGCTGTCGGAAGTCCCATAGCTGCACGTTAATTTGCTGTTTGCGAGGTGGAGGGGAAGCATGCAGAAGCTGAGAGGTGCATTTGTAGGGTGATAAATTATCCCTCCTGCCGTGCGACGGAGTGCTGAAATGATTATGGAGGCCACTATTTGAGTTATGCGTGAAATAAATGTTTTTGAGTTCATGGCGTGTCTTTGGCTCGGAGAGGTTGGTTTAACTGCTTCCTCGTAAATTAGTAGAGCCAACCTGAGCGTCTGTATAGGACATCTACGCAAGCATGATACAAAGGGTTAGTATAAGACTTGTTGCTTTTGGACCAAGGCAGTGTTTATTAGATAACTGTCCAGCCCATAAAGACAGCGTGACTTTGATTCTATCCACTTGGAATAACACCGAGCAGGAAGAGATAACAAACTCGCACATTTCGTAAAGATTTTTTGGTGAAATACCAAAGTATTGACTTATTTTAAGTAGGAAACTGTGCAAATGTTGTTCTCGAAAAACCTTTTTATTTTTCTTTTAAAACCACAGTGTAAATGTTCTTCAGGATTACAGCGTTGGGCATGGTAGTAACCCGGTACCCCTTTCTCTTCTATCGCTTACTCTTAAGTCACATGTACAGGTTATACTTATTGCATCAGTGCGCTCCACCCAAAGTTACTCCTACTTTTTTCTATTCATTCCCGTGGTGAAATACTTTACATAGGCTGTCATGCTTCTATTTTACATTTATGTGTAAAATAAGGCTGACCGTTTTAAAGGGGAGTTGTCAATCATGCTTTTAAAACTGCACACAGTATAAAGCAGGATGAGCTGAGCAGATTTTATGCGGAAATATTCAGTATAACTTGGAATTAATTTATTTAAAGGGGTATTCACACTTATTGAAAAATGGCTTCACAGCCACCCTGTACTTCCTGCTGACCAGGACATGTGACTGCTGCAGCCAATCACTGGCTATAGAAGGTCACTGCTTTGGCCAGTGATTGGCTGCAGTAGTCGCAGGGTCTTGTCAGCAGCAACCAGGAACTATAGAGTGGCTGGGAAGCAATTTTAAGTAAGTGTGAAAACTGCTTTAAGTCTCTGCTCATTCTGAGGTCCAGTGGGCGATCCGATCTGTGTAGGAGTGTGTATATTGAAATGATTGTCAATTGTTAATAGGACCGCCCACTGGACCTCAGAAGGAGCAGAGGCTTAAATGAATAGATTACAACTTAGGCCTCCCTCACACAGGGCGTTTGCAGAAACGCTGCTTGCCGGCGCTGATTGGCTGAGACAATCAATGAAGAGCTGTGATTGGACATCGAGCGCGCCGACAACCAATCACAGCACTCTATTGCCGGAGGCGGGGTTCTTAAACCTGGCCTACGGCAATAGACTTGAGTGCAGAGGAAGCCCGGATCAGCGGCAGAGACCAGCGGCCGCGACCCGGACTGCAGCGGCTAGGTGAGTATTGCTTTTTTTTCTTTCTCTACCTAGCTGGGACTGATTTTCAGGGTAGGGCTTCTATTGCAAGCCCTCACACCGAAAATCGGCGAGCGGTTAACGCTGCCAAAACGCGGCACCAGGTGTTGCCACGTTTTCAGCAGTGCTAAAACCGCTGCCCATTCATTTCAATGGGCGACGCAGGGCTGAAAACGCCCCAAAAATAGAACTTGCATCGGTGTCAAAAGCGCAGCATTGGAAGGCGCCGTGTTTTCAGCCCTGTGTGAGCAGCCCCATTGAAATGAATGGGAGTGTTGTACAGCGTTAAGCGCTGGGCTGAAAAGGCAGCTGTACAAAACGCCGTGTGTGAGGGAGGCCCTATACTGAATGTTTTCCCATAGAGCTAGATATATTAATCTGCTCCGCTCCTCCTGCTCTACAACATGCTGCCTGCAGTTTGAACAGCATGTTCAAGCTGACAGGTTCCCTTTAAGAAAAAATTTTGCTTGATACCCTAAATGTAAAGGGAACTTGAGTGAAGCAAGAGTGGCATGAACCCAGGACAGGTATGCTCAGTGCGCCCATGTATGTCTTATACCGAAACATTGTGGCAGTTCAGAATACACATACTTAGAAGATTTAATTCCAAACAGAACTCTGAGTCATCGGGGGGGCTCTTCCCGCCCAGGATGACGGCTCTCTCCCTGTGGCAGTTTACTTGCTTGAGGTTTGTCATCATCCTGTCATTGCTGTAATAAGTCAGCTTTTTGTGCTACTGCTGGGCTTGTGGGTAATGTTGGACGGTGTTGGAACCATTGGCTTTTTCATATGCACAGATGGACAGGGAGAGCTGCATTATGAAATGGCAGCTGTCTGAGTATCTTATAAGATGACAGGTGGAGAAAGACTACAAGGACATTGTTGCCATTTGTGTTCTGTCTTCCTTTGGGTATCATTGGTGACTTATAATGTTGACCTGCAGTCGTAATAACTTTTAAAGAAGTTTTTGGTTTTTTTCCACTGTCACTTTCAGGTTGTTCTTGATGAGAATTATGGACATCCCATACCTCAATCTGGAGGGTCCAGACTGTAAGTAATTTTGTAAGGGTGTCTTCTGTTTGTGCTCTATTAGGTACACAGTTATTAGCTATGCATTATTAATTAAAAACACAGTTCACGAACAGCTGCCATTTGTTATATTTGGCCAATTGACATCTAAACAGATGGGGAGGATCAGTAACTGCTGCATAATTAAATATTTGAGAAATTTGTGTATGTATAGTGAAATCTCGCTGATTAGATTTTCCCATTAAAACAATATTGGAACATCTGAAAAGATATATTTCAGGTTTTGAGAGCTGCGAGGCGCTGGCCTCCTCCACTTTGGAGCTCACTTTAAGTCACTGAACAGCAAGACGGGATGGTGAAATGATGGCAAGTAGCAGCTAGTAGTGAGGGGACCACACCTTGCTGTTCCTAATGCAAACCTCTCTACAGGAGGCAACAAGCTGAATCAAAGATGATGATATCTGAGCATCAATGGGACATAAAACGTCCAAGCTCATTGTATCTAGCTTCTAGTGTACAATACTCCAATGATTGGGTGTTGGGTCTACATCTTCACTATTGCTGCAGCTATTTCCATTTTTTTAAGTGAAAGCATGAGTATAATTTAGTGATTGTGAAAGAAGATCCATCCGCTTTCCTGACAAATGTAGGTTTTAGTAAAATCTTGTATTTCCAGAGAAATAACAATACAGGATCAGCCTTTTAAAGCTCTGCATTGTGCTATTATTCCTGCTAGCGAATTCTGATCAAATTGACAACTGGGTGTTAACTTTCTCCTTGTCATAGGAATGTGTCCCTACATAGTCTGATAGTCAGCTCTGATTGGATAATGTCTGTGCAGTGACAACCCCCCTCCCCAACTGGTAACACCCAGTTGTCAATATATTCATATATTTTGAGTACTAGTAACAGATGAACAGTGCAACACGCAGAAATTCTCCATATTTTTTTCTTTTAATGCTTCATGACTTACAGTTAAGGCATGGAGGTTCGGGGGCTGTATGGAACCGGATTGGGGGTTGATCTCCCTACATAGAATGCTGGTGTTTGCTGTCTTTAACACCCCTTTTTTTTCACTCCCGCAATGAGACTATGGGGTGCTGTTTGGTTGAAATGGCAGTTTGGGGCCTTCTGAATGCTCCCAGGGCTGTCATTGCAGATTGCTTATGAAACCATGCCAGTAGTACAATGTAATGCCAATCGCAAAGTAAAGTTCCATTATGGGACTAAAAAGAGAAGAAAAATCTAAAAGTGGGTTAAAAAAAAGTTTGCTTTACTTAAAAAAATAAAAAAATAAATAAATTAAAAAGTAATAAAGGTTAACTCCCCTCACCCGCCCCCACACACACACCCCCCATCCTGTGTTTTATATACATAAAAAAAGTAAAAATTATTAAAAAATAAAAGCTGTATATACTACAAAATGGTACCAGTAGAAACTATAGGATGTTCCGCAAAAAAAAAGCCATCACAGAACTGTCAATAGAAAAACAAAAAAAAAGTTATGGTTATCAGAAGATGCGTTTTTTTTCCTGCAAATATATTTTATTCAGAAAACACATCTGGAACGAATTGGACATTTTTATCGGTGCGTCTGCTTGCCGCAGGCAAATGAACATGCCTTGTGAGGGCAAAAAGTACAATAAAATATGCCAATGCGCATGCAAAAAAAAGCGGTGTTCAGGCGTGCACAAATACAAGTACGCTCGTGTGAAGATGGCCTCATGGCTCTCTCAATCCATGCCTGATTATTGGCTGATCCTGTTGTTCATCGTTGATCAGTATGCATAGTTGCGCTGATAAACTGCTGTTGCAGGGTCAAAAGTTCTTCAGCTCCATGTCAGGACCTTGCTCACTTCTCCAAAGTTCGTCTTTGGCATTTGTTCCAGCCCAGGAATTACATAATGCATTCCATGTCATCATCCCTCATTATGCACAATAATCATGGCTATAATTTTAGAAGCTTGAGTAATTCCGCCGACATAAATGTAACAACTGAAGCCAAAAATGCAATGTCTTATTTTAAATTTGGGTTATGGAAAATTGGGTTTGAATAAAGGTTGTGACACTGGTGTAAACTGTATGTGTTGGAAATGCTTTAGCACTGTGAATTTAGCCTTAATGATTCGTTAATATATAAGCTGTTCCTTGGAGGGTGCTATTGAACGCCTTGCTAGTGAAGTGGGTGTTCCTAATTGTGTACTAAAAGCTCAGATTGTACAAACCAAGTCCTGAGAGGATCATATAGTACTTTACAGTAAGGCAAACATTCCATAATGCTTTAAAATCTAATTCTCCCACTGCATTAGTGAAGCTCAGCTTGGAATGCCTGTGACTGTTGACTGTTTCCAATAGCAACCAGCAGAACTACGATTTCCGTTCAGTAATATAATTCACCTGATATTTGATGGACATGCTCAAAAACTAGTTGGCACTAAAGTTATAAAAAATGCTTGGCAATAGACCTTACAGTTTAACGAAGAAGTTTTTTCCCCCCTTTGTTGCAGTACTACCAAAACGAGATAATGTCCTCCACGTGACATTTCCTAAAGAATGGAAAGCCAGTGATCTCTATCAGCTGTTCAGTGCCTTTGGTAAGGTCATAGATTAGATGTTTTTACCCCTGTTTCATCATTCATGTGGCATATGTTCATTCAGCTGGCTCTCAAAGTTTAGCTGCCTAAAAAAAAGGAACATAGTTTGTTTAAAGTATAGACAAAGGTTCATCGGGTTAAGGCCCATTTACACGGAGCGATGATCGCTCAAAAATTGCTAGAAAGCGATCGTTTGAGCGATCATCGTTGCATCTAAACACGTGGCCATTGTGCACTTTTCGTGCACTGCTAGCTGATCGTCAAATTCTGGCCAACCTAAAAATCGTTGTTTGGCCTTATCAGCAGTTCTCCACGGGTAGTGCTGATAGCATTGTTACCCGTCGGAGAACAAAGGAACTGAAAGCAGATAAGAGCCATCAGGCTGTTAACTGCTTTCAGCTAAGGCTTCATTTGCACACTAGCTCTTAAGTAGCTGAGTAGCTACTTAATAGTTTATGCAAAATGATTGCTCAAAGCTGTCACTCAAACTGTCGTTCGAGTGGTCAGCGCTCCGTGTAAATAGGCCTTTATACTATTTTTCAGTATACTTTATCGCTTCCTCAAGGTTTTTGAGATCTCTACTTGCCATCATTCTTTAATCTTTGATTTGCTTCGTGGATAACCTGTTCATGGCAAGTGATGATCACATGCAGCTTGGTAGAGCTTTTGTACAGTTATCAGGGCGGGGGAAAAAAAAGATGGGACGCAGCTCCTCCTGGAAAACTAAGTCTCCAGGAAGAAGAGGTGACAGGCCTCAAAACACATTAGCTGCAAGATGTCAAAGACTTAAACTTTCATCTTGTGGAGTTTTGATTTCGAGCAGTGAAGTTGCTGCAGATCTCATGTCTTTGCCGTGCCTTTTGTAACAATCTGAAAACACATGATCTTCCATTCCTTCTGGACAGATTGTTATCCTTTGGAAGTCAACGGTGTAGATCTCTATTGATTGATGGCAAGCGGCCATCTTCAAAACCATCAGAAATTGACACAGAATATATTTGGATGAATGGTGTGTGTATATAGATGGAGAGAGAGGTAATATATGTCTTTCAAAATAGACTTTAGAAGCTGCAGCTTCAACCTCTTTTAGGTAATTGCCATTTATGCAGTTTTATTAAATGACTGTTTAGTCCTCCAGTAATACAACAGGGAGGCAGCAGGCAATTAAAGGGCTTTTCAAACTACTTAAAAATTTCTGCACAACCACTGTGTCATTCCTGGTTGCTGCTGATCAGGACATGTGACTACTACAGCCAATCACTGGCCACAGCGAAAAATTTTCTATAGGCACTGATTGGTTGCAGCAGTCACATGTCGGCAGCAACCAGGAGGGACAGAGTGGTTGTGAAGCAATTTAAGTCATGGGAAAAACACATTTAAGGAGTGTCTGAGGATGTTGCTCTTACTAACTTTACTATGCTTTTCCCTGATGTCTGCCCACAATGCTGCTGATCTTGCTATACAGCAGGCTACCTAGCATGCACTCATAACGACGAGGGATAGTCCTGTTATGAGCCTGCGCTTAAGTAGTTTCCTGTATATAAGCGGTGCGAGCTTTTCAAGCAGACAGGAAAATTGGAAGGAAGGAAAGTTTGATAGCGACATCCCCGGTCTGTGCGCCCCAGCTCCTATGAGGCAATAACTTTCTAGTTTATGGGGCTCATATGATCTGGCAGTCTCTTTTAAAGAGTTTGTCAGATCCTCTGAGTCCCTTTAGGGAGGTTCTGTAACTAGAAGAAAAAAAATCAGTACTTACCTATTTCTCCCTAGGCAGCAGCCTTACCGCATCTTCTCTTCACCCATCTTCTCCTGGCTCCTCCACTATCCCAGGTTATGTTACCTCAAGCCGGCTGGATCCTCTTCTTCCTGTGACATTACATACATGTGCGGCATTCTGCTTCCTGCAGTTCAGTGTACCCGGTCACTAGTTATGTAGCGTTCACTGCCTAGCAGGGAATGCCAAATCCTATGCCGGGCTATTGCCGTGACTGTATATGCAGCGTGTCTCGCGGTAATAGTGTATGAACACTCGCAGCGAGGCATTGCGCATGCGCAACCTTTGACAGTAACCCGACAAAGGACTCTGCATTCCCTGCTAGGCAGTGAATTCTACATCACTGGTGATGTAGCGTACACATCTGCAGGAAGCAGAATGCCAGCAATATATACTTCATCACAGGAAGAAGAGGATCCGGCCGGCTGGAGGTGACCCGGGGGACTGGAGGAGTCAGGAGAAGATTGGCGAGGAAAAAATGCGGTAAGAATATATCTTTTTTTTTTTTTTTTCCTAATGACAAAATCCGTTTTAAGCTAAACTTATTGTGCCAGCTCCTGTGAGCCCATAAGTCCAGGGAAGTGAGGAGTCGTCTTGCCTTCCCCACTATTCCCAGCTGTCAAAGCCATGACTGAAAGCGTCCGACATAAAGACTGTAGTGGACAGATGTAAAATTGGGGCACAACTGAGTTGGGGAATTATTATATTCTTGGTTATTATATAAGATATTGGAAACTTTATTTATAAACAAAAGTGGAACAAACAAAAGGGAGCACTATGGAAGGGAGAAAAAGGGGCAACATACCCACTTTCAGGAACTCTTGTAATGAATCGTCGAGGACAGTTGTGCGGAGAAGTAGGAATCCATAATCTCTGAGCCTACTAATGAGCGACACATCATATACATTGTGGTGGGACGTAGTAAGTGGGAATAAAAAGGGGTAAGGGTCTAAGGCGGACTACTTGTATGCCCGCATAGAGCAAGAGGACTAGTTCTCTCATTCTGTGTTCACTCACAAGTAGTCTACCATGTGCATTCAGCAGTAGCTTTGACAGCATGAGGGGTACGTGTAATACTCCCCACCCTGGATTCATCATGTCAGCACCTAGAAGCCCGTAAGTTGAGCTTCATTTCAGAAACCGCTATTGACAGGTGGAAGTGCCGAAGGTGGAACCTGCTTCTATCAAACGATTATGGCCTATCCTAGCCATAAGCTAGGGTTGTGTGTTTTTGTTTTTGTTTTTTTTTTTTTTAAACGACAGTATATAATCTGGATCCTGTTTACCAATATGAGGGGAGAGAAGGCATGAGAAGCGGAGCTCCATTTACTTATTTGTTGGAATACCGTGGTACTTTTAACTAAAATGCGTTTTCCTATCTTGGGTTCTGAGTCTCCTCATATACAGTTTTTCTTGTGGAAACTTTTTGAACCAGAAATGATTAAAATATGTGCAATTAATATATTAGGCCGGCCCCAGCTGGGGTGCATATTATAGCTTGCTATTGCCTTGCTTGTTTCATCTCCTCATCTGGAATATAGGATTTCTGTAAGAAAGTTGGCTCACACATGAACCTGTGCAACCTAATCTTTACGTCTCGAAGACATATTTAGTTGGGATTACATTAGCTGTCTGCCATTCTCAATTTACTGTTATACTCCACAGCAATGGAAGGAAGGTTTGGGGGCTTGTATTGAGGATGTGTAAAAGTATGAGTAATAGATGTATTGAAATGGATTTTGGCTTTACCTTCTTAATTTATATTGATAGGTTTTGGGATCACTTTGGCCTTCTGGCATGTGTTCAGACAGAATAAGAATGTGTAAAACACTAGAAAGGGCTTTCACTGCACAGTTCAATACACTGACACACCGGGAGAATGGGAGTGACTGCACCTCTATCCTCTGAGGATTTCAAATTTTGGTAATCTGTAGGCAGATTAACCCATTCCCGGCTCGCATACGGTTATATATGTCCTAACTGCACATACCAGTTATATAGATGTCCACAGCATGTCATTGTGGTAACTGCAATAAGTGGTATGTTTAAAAAAAATAATAATAAAAAAATTTTGTTTTATTGCACTGTGGTGGCCAATGTAGTGAACTACACCCGCTGCAAAATGTCTTATGTCAACAGACCAATGAGAAACCGTCAAATTCCCTCTTTCTATAGAACGACTCAAGATGATGGGGGCAAGATGAGGAATTTTTTTTTTTTGTCTCTTCTATAAAGTTTGATAGATTTGACATACAACCTCTTGCAGTTTCTACAACAATATGCTGTATTTGCAGCAATCTCAGGAGGCAAGTCCACTCTGTACATGGCGGGTATGGGCTGTCTTTGACAGCCGACACCCACCTGCAATAGCTGAAATTGGAGGTAATTCAGGTCACAGCTGTTAACCCTTTTAAATGTCCTACCACAAGATCTCCTCGAGGTTGCCGTTTGGGTGTCATGTCAGCTTGGTGTCTTCTGAAGGCCCCCAGGGATGCCATGATTGTCTGCCTATTAAAACTTGCCTGTGGTATGTCTTTTAATGGGCAGCCTGTAATATATAAAATTATATATTCTATATTATAAATGCAAGTTCAAGTCACTTATGGTTACTAAAAAAGGTAAAAATAACTAAGACTTTATTTTTTGTAATTAAAGTTTTTAAAAACTTTTTTCCCCAGTTTTCTAAAAAGATGAGAAAATTTAAAATGTAAAAAGAAATTGGTGTTGTGGAGTTCATAAACTTCCAATTTATTAAGATATCACATTATTAATCCTGCACGGTGAATGCAGTCAGAGAAATATGCAATGCCAAAGTTTTGTGTGTGTGTTTTGGGTTTTTTTTGTGTGTTTTTTTGGATGACCTCGTTATCAAGAAAAAAAGTGAATAAAAAGCAATAAAGTCTTAACCCCATAATGCTAACAATAAAAATTACAGGTTGCCCCTCAAATGAGCCATCACACAATGGAAATCAATAGAAAAATAAAGTTATGATTTTTCGAAAGTGTGAATGTCAGAATCTTGCTGTGATCTTCGTCCATGTGACATTATGTAGCTCTGGCTGTACAGCCCTAATCTAATATCTAATCATGAGGCACCATGGCTTTGTCATAAAGATGCATATGCCGGTAAAGGTACCTCTTACACTGGAGCGATTGGCTGCTCCACCTCCATTCTTTGGCAGACTAATATCTCTTCCGGCCACCCGCCTCCATTCACAGTAGACGGGTGTCATTCAAAGATTGAACGACCACTTCATGTTTACACTGAGTTAGAAGCTGATTTTTTTTTTTTTTTTTAATATTCGGGCGAGTATTGGCCCGTGTAAAGGTATAGACTATTGGGTACATCTTCTTGTAAGCACGGTTCCCAGAGTATGGTTTAGGTCCTAGTGCTATATGGAAACTTTAAAGGGATTTTTTTGGTATGGTCTAACCTTTTGGTAGGGCCGTCCATATTTGATAGATGGGGGTCCAACTTCCGAGTAAATGGAACAGAGCCAGAGCACCGCTTACAGCCTTATATATATGGTACTGTGTAAACAATGGCAGGGTCACCGGCCTTTAGTCTGCTAATAATTAGGTGAGATTTTTTTTTTTTTAAACTCATTAACTTCAAAGGGTTGTAGGGAAAAAAAGCTAAAAAAATTATTGTAATTTGTTTGTTTTTTTCCGTCTAAAAACTCCGGCAAACCGTAATGTGTAAATGCACTTTTTATGGCCCTGTATAATCAGAAATGAGCTAATCGGTGGCACGGATATTATGACTTAGCCACCTGGGCTGAAGTAGACAGATCTGTAATCAATCTCTTTCAACCAGTGCTCAGGGAGACTGATGTCGAGGATAAAAGGCCTTGGTCTGGTTCACCCAAAGACTTTGACGAAAGGCCAGACATTCTGACCTGGTCTTTATGTAATGCTATAGTCTGCTTGTACTTCCAGTAATAAAGAAAAGTGTTGCAGACTTTAATTACTCAATTTTATGCTTTCTCGTGTGACTTGCAAGTATGCAACAGCTGAGACTACAGTTCCCCCATGTGCTCTTGGCAAACTAAGTTAGCACTTTTGGTAATGCCATGCCCTGTGATGTTCTGTACCTGCTGTTTTCTTAAAGGAACACCATAGGCCTGAGTTGCCTCAGTATTACCCCTAATAAGATGTGGTGCTGTGATATAGGCTGCAGGTTTTAGATTTCATTGCGAATTAGAAATCGCGCTAACGAATCATTCTGCAGTTTTTGCCCAAGCAGATCCAAACGGACGTAATGTTTGTTTTAGCTAAGCACACTTTTGTCACTTGTTCTGCTGATTCCGGCTTTCTACTTCATGTTTAACCCTTTGCAATCCAATTTTAGATTCAGTGTTTCCTAGGGGGCTTTCTCTTTCTGCCATTATACAATGGTGCTGTCTGCTGGCAAGAGCCAGTATTGCAGTATGTGACATGCTGGAAAGGCCCCCGACAACAGAGCGGCCAGTAATCTACAGTAAGAATACCCTGCCGGACGATCTCCGACATCAGAGCTGTACAGTCTTCACTCTCAGAATGTCTTTAGACATCAGACAGTGGATTGGAAAGGGTTAAAGCTGATTTGTGGCTGGAAGTTCCTACTTTTTATAGCGGGTGCTTTACTACAAAATCGATCCATGGTAAATGTTTACATATTCTGAACCGAGGCAATGTATGGCAACACGGCATGAAACTTTGTAAGTGCTGTGTGCACCACAACACAGCTCTGCACATTGGCTCACATGTCGGACCTCCTTTATCAAGACTCAAACTCTGTAACTGGCCTTGTTCCAGATTGTGACCAGAGGGGGTAGACTGTTTTGATGGATGAAGCCATTGTGTGAGTTGAAATTAAGATTTATAATAACTGGTGCAATGGAAAACTGGGGGCGTTGCTCACAGCAGCCAATCGTATTGTTTCTTTATTTTCAAAATGGCCTCTAGAACATGAGATCTAGTATTTGATTGGTTGCTATCTCCTTCACTATATTTATTGAATTTCCAAAGTCTGCAGCTTGGGTCCTCTTTTTGCAGAGTTACTAACTTTGGTATTGCTCTTTAGGTAAAATTCAAGTGTCTTGGATCGATGACACCTCAGCATTTGTGACACTGACACAGACAGATCAAGTGCAGATAGGTAAGTACTATTATGTAGTCTGAGTTCAGGGAAATTATACTGTTAATTAATGTTAATAAATGATCTAGTCTAAGTCTTTTGGAGTGTCTGCTTCAGATCCCACATGAAACGCATAGTGCACCGTGCTATCCTGTTTTTTGACCAGGAAAATTTCTCCCTGTGTGCTGTTTGGGTACAGCGTATGATGCATCCAAGGATGAACCCGAACAACGGAAACCAATGGCTGCAGTGTGAACCTAGCTTTGCAGTGATGGCACCCTTAAAAACGTAGTTCAAAAAAAAAAATCCAGCAGCTGCCAATCACTGTCTGTAGCTCTGTGCCACACGTCTCTGCTTCAGAAAGCAATTGGCCATTCTACGTCATTGCTAAAGAGACCTGTGGAGTACCTTTAGGAATTTTGGAGCTGAAGATTTGAAAGGATGGTGCGCACATAAAAGAAGAAAAAAAGTTATGTGACTAATACAGTAACCTTTTCTCGCTCATTAAGTGCTCCACTGCAGCCACTGCGGTCCCAGGCGCTCCTACAGCATTTATGTACTGGGCCCGGAGCAGCTGTGCTGGAGTACCAGAGTCATCTTTGCTGGGGAGTACTGGATAGTTTATTTTATGCCATACCCTGCCCTCAGCTAGTTTTAGTTTTAAGTCTTGGAAAACGCCTTTTAATGGGGTTCCCATGTCTCCAAAAGAACAAGCTTATACTCTCCTCTCCAGCGGTGCTGCTACCGGTCTACTCTCTGACGCAATGCTTACAGGCTGCAGCAGCGTATGAATGGGAGGTCACAGGCTAGTGCAGCCAAAAACAGAGCTCCGTAATCATGAAGCTCTGTTGGCTGCAGCAGCCTGTGATATCCTGTATGGCAGGCTGCTGCAGTCTATAAACTTTACATCAAAGGGTAGGTCAGTAGCTGTGGCACTGGACTCAGTGGGGAATTGGAAGAGGTAGGTATAAGCTTGTTGTTTTCAGGCCTGTACAGATAAAGTTTGAATAAGTCAAACAACCCTTCTTAATTTTTTCCCCTGTAATCAATTGTCAGACTTTTTAATATATATTTTTAAAATTCTCTCTTTACACGGAGTGAGAAATCATGCACATGAGTGAACGATGACCGTTTGCTTGTGCAGCCAGTTTATACCCCCAGCCCTTTCCCTAAACTAGAATTGTTCAAAAGGTTTTTTTATTGCCGTTTTGTGCCAGTTACCCCAAAACTCATTTTTTTTATTCTACAAGTTACAGCAAACTGCAACAAATAATGGCATATAAATGCAATGGTGTTCCATTATCTCACTGGGACTTCTGGAGATGGAATTCAAGCCCTCGGGTATCTCCAACAGTCCCATTGACATGCATGACTCTAATAATTCAGGGACTTTTCCTATTTGGTAGGTATCCAAGGAGTCAGACTTGAGGATTAGATGTCTATGCCCTATCCTGTGAATAGGGCATAGCTTTTATTTATGGGACAACCCCTTAAATAGATTGGAATATCCAAGGTTGTGTTTTTTCAGTTATTACTGCTCTGTAAAGTACTATTATAGTTAATCTGCTCGGATGATTCTTTGTCACAAAGACCATTTCTGTCTAGAACAGTAAAGCTGGATTTCTGCTTTCTTACGGACCAAATTGAAAACCTCAAAGTGTCATTTATCTAGCATTAAACATTGATTTAGGCAGCAGCGCTCTTTCATACACCATGTGATTGCCCGGGTAGTAGGAAGCATGTGATGGTCACAGCTCGCTCACAAGCCCACAGCTCTTGTGATTTCCATTCAATTATAATAGACAGAGGACACATACAAGTCATGATGAGATGTCGTATTCTGCCCCTTCTAGCAGCCTGTACCCTGCCCCCCCCCCCCCTCGAAGGCCAGCTTTATTTTCCCACAACTTGCCGGATTTCTTAGATTCTTTTTTTTAACGTTGCAGAATGCATTCTCCATCAGTTGTGGTTCTGCAGTCTCACTGATGTTTCTGATACATTATGCATTTATACCTGCCATGTTCATATAAACGAGTATGGCTGGCATTGTAGGAGAGTAACGGCTTGGTAACCACTGGCCTTGTGCATCAGAAAACAGATTTTCTAAGATGAGCCAAAATTCACTTTCCAGTAGGGTTGCCTGTAAATGTGTGTGTACACCACATGGGGGCGGTGTAGATTTAAGAACACGCTTTGGTTTTTTGCGAGGTCTTCTGATGAAGAAAATCTCAGTGGGAGACCAGGTTCATATGATCTTTGTCATTTTTGGCAGAACAATTAATCACGCTTTGAGCCTCCTATGTTATTTAGCTTTTAGGTTTATACCTTTTTGAGCTGGAAATAAATATGCAGAATTGAATAAACAGGTGAAATGAACCACCCTAATTACCTGTGTTGGACATTGATGTCAAAGGGAAGTTACTGCAGTACTTGACATGCTGTGTGTCTGGCATCCCTGTATAATGAAGGCTTACACCTTTCTGCTCTGACTTTTAGGCATGTAGATAGGTCTATACTTAAAATAACAAAGAATTAAAAAGGAGTTCATGTATTCTGTAGACTAGGAGAATCGGAATGTTACCTGTAGAAAGAGAGAATGTGGATTGTTTTTCTTTTCTTTTTTCTCCATTGATTTAGGGTGCTTTTGCACCTGTGCTGGGGAGTCTGCTTTCCTGCTTTCTCAAATGGCCGAACACACCATTGACTATAATGAGGTCCACCGGCTTTTGCATGCAGCGCTTTTTTATCTTCTGTATTTGCAGCCGCATCTGTAATGGAATCTCCAGCCAGAGGTTCCGATGCAGATGTAAAGACACCATTACTGGATTGTTTTATTACTACTTTTTTTTTTTTCTTCTTAAATTCATTCAGGTTCTATAGGGGAAACATTAGATAAATGTAGCTTTTTGTTTTTTACATTTGGAACAGTTGTGTTTAAAGAGTAACTGAATTTTTGCGAAGCACTTGTCAGCATGTCAGAGAAACATGTCAAAAGTCTTGATCAGTGGAGGTCTTGCTGCTGAGAAACCCCACTGTTTGCTAGAACGACGGAGCTGCGTTATTTGCCTGAGAGCTGCACCCCTTTGATTATCTTTGCAGCTTTTCTGCTGCTCCCAGCAGTTGAAGATGGCTGTATAGAGGGGCCAAAAAGCAGCAAAGACAGCCAAAAGGGCAAAGCGCATGGGTGAACGCTGACAATCAGTGGGAGTCTCTGCAGCGGCACCCCCACTGATCAAGACTTTTCATGCGTCTCACTGACCTGTCAAAAGTTCTACAAAAGTGCAGTTAAGACTTTTTCACACAGGCGACAGCGATATCTACATGAGAAAATTGCTGCAATATCGCATCTGTGTTCTGTGTGATATTGCTGCGTTTTCTCGTGGCTATAATTGTGATTTTTGTAGCACACTTTTGCTGGGATTTCTGGAGTGTGGGGGCTTGAAATAGAAGCCCCACCCTGAAAATAAGCCCTGGCTGCATTGAGGAAAGAGAAAAACCACAATACCTAACAGGCGGTGTCTGATCAGCCGCATGTCTCCTCACAGGTCCTTTGCAGGTACTTGCTTGTAGTTTTTCCTCAGCACTTCCTGGTCAGGGTTCAAAAGCCCTGCCTCCAGGAAGTGCTGGCTCTGATTGGCTGAGCCACGGTGCTCGAGAACCAATCTAAGCCAGTGCTTCCTGGAGGCTGGGTTTTTGACCCTGTTAGGTGATGTATTATGTTTTTTGTTTTTTTTATTTTATTTATTTATTTTTTTAAATGCAGATAGTTTATTTTAGGGCTGAAACAGTGATTTCCTGCTGTAAAAGTTGCATCGCACGAAAACCACGTTTTCATGCGATGCAACACATGGACTGCAAAACATCGCAAATCGCGGCTGTATAGAGCTCCTATCACACAGTTATAATAGAGGAGACCACCGCTCATCCTCCTAACTATATCCCTATGGTCTGTAGCTAATTTAGGTGAATATAGAAGGTAATAAGAATTTAACCTGCCCTCCCCAGCAGGAAAAATTGTTTAGCCTCAGCTAGATGCATCATAGGATAGATGTAGAGATGAGCGAGTGTACTCGGATAAGCGGTACTCGCTCGAGTAATTGGCTTTATCTGAGTATCGCTGTGCTCGGGGCCAAAGATTCGGGTGCCGCTGCGGCTGACAGGTGAGTCGCAGGGGAGAGCGGGCGGGAGAGGAGAGAAAGATCTTACCTCCGTTCCTCCCCGCTCTCCCCTGCAGCTCTCCGCTCCGTGCCGGCACCCGAATCTTTAGCCCCGAGCACAGCGGTACTCGGATAAAGCCAATTACTCGAGCGAGTACCGCTTATCCGAGTACGCTCGCTCATCTCTAGATAGATGTTAAAAAAGAAACAAAGTAAAAAAAATCTCACCACCATATGGTACCTGATAAGTATCAGACGGGATTACACTGCAGGAAAATAAATGCCTGCAATACACAGCAGAGACCTCCAGAATGCGACAAGCAATCAGAGAGAGGGGAAGGGGGGGGGGGGGGCAGACAGATATGAAAAAGCATGTATTTTCACCAGAGTTACCCTTATTATTTTGGCACTAGTAGCCGCTACAATTTTTCTTTTGTATGATGTAAAATGTTTAAACTGTAACTTTTTAGACTTGATGTAATGTATTAGTCAACTGATGAAATGATGCATCTTGAATCCTGTCTCGTTCCCCCTTTTTTTAATTGGAAAATCAAAGCTAATGCGCCTGTACTCCAACTATGAGCAGTAGTGTGTGAAAATGCTGCTGCGCTGCTGTCTGCTCTTTAGGGTGGTGGTGGGGGTGGAGGGATGAATTAGGAGCATCATGCTTTAGAAATCTGATTTGTCACTCTGCCAAAGAACACAAGCCCCAGCTCTGTACAAGCTGCACAGGAGAAACAGATTTTTCTTTCAGTGCTAAAGTACTTGTGAGCTCAACGACTGGTGTGAAATCTTGCAGCACACCATTCTGAAGGCATGGATTTTTTCCCCCTTTCCCCGTACCCCCACAACTCCCATGATAACAACAGGCTGGTGTTTCCAGTAATCCACGATGTGACTAATCCTGTTATGTAGATCTTAATGTATTGAACCTGTTAATTTATTAGTCTTGGCTAATCTATAGGAATGATCTTTCAGGAAACCTGTAGCCATTGTCTATACCAGGAAAGCTGCATAGAATTGGCTTGGCTTCACACCATTGTCGGTGTGTGTTTCGTGACCTTGGACTGTGTGTAGAATTACTGGATGGTGTTGACACAGAAAATAGTCAGATTAGGGAACGGGTGATCTTGAAAATGTTTATGGTTGGTTTAGTTTCTCCTAAACTCTCTGCATAAGTTATAGAATCGAAAGTGCTATTAAAAGGTAAGGCCAATTTACTCAGCAGAATGTGCCACAATGCAAGCTGAAATTGTGGTAAAGCGTAAAATAGAAACCAAATTAGACACTTTTTGCACCTCTTTGGAGCACTTTCCAAAGTGGACGTGACTTAGGAGTCAAAAAATATGGCACTTTTAGTAGATGCTTTTTTTTCTTCCTAGCATTGCGCATGGAATATCCACAGCGGATAACTGTACCATCCATGTGAAGTAGATTTGAACAAATCTCATACTCTTTGAAAGTTTTCTGCACTGATAACTTTTTAGATTTTCTGGATAGAGATCCCACAACGGAGGAGGTAAAAGGCTATGACCCCATTTACACTGACAGATGATCGCTCAAAAGTCACTCAAACAATAGTTTGAGTGACCGTTTTGAGTGATCATCTTTGCATAGTCTACAGTAGCTATCTAAGAGCTGTGCAGGTGGAGTGGGACACCGCCGCTATCACTCGGCGAACAATACAGCTGTTCTGCATAAGCAAACAGCTGTATTGTTATCTGCGATTACAGCACACGTCCCGCTGTGAACTTCCAGCGGGACACGGGCTGTAAGAATTTTATCAGCGCTGCTGACTGGGATAACAGACTGCACTGCTGATAAGAGTTCATCGCTCAATTGAAAAAAAACTAGAATTGAGCGAGGAATGACTCGTGCACAAAAACTGCACGATGTCTGTGCATTTAGACCCAACGATTCTCGCTCAAAAGACTGCTTCGAGCGAATTTTGAGCGAGAATCGTTAGGTCTTAATGGGCCTTAACAGAGAGTCACCGACCACTCAGATGATAGAATGGTGCAAACAAAAAGAAATAAGAAAGGGACAAATAAGATCTGATGCAAGACACATTTAGGGCATCATAAAAAAATAGTCAATCCCAAATATATTGGGGTACCTTCACCAGAAAAATGCCGAGGGTTGAACATTATAAGGAAATATACTAAACAACTGAACAGGTAATTTATCTAGTATAAGGAATATTGCTAAAATGAAGAAGGCAATATAACCTCAACTCCGTCTAGGATAGAAGAACATAGGATCGCTAGGTGGTGTGATTGGGGCTGCAGAGACATCCTTTGGCTTCAAATTTAGTAAGTTGATCATCGATAATACTGACCAATTTTTATTTTAAAACGCTGAAGTTCTTGGAAATGGTACATTACGGGATTTCCAACTAATGGCTGTTAGCTACTCTCTACCACCAGATGGACAACATCATAATAGTAATAGGCCAACCATATCGACACCTCCAACTGGACAGAACCACCAGATATGATCTAGAGCAGTGTTCCCCAACTCCAGTCCTCAGGGACCCCAACAGGTCATGTTTTCAGGATTTCCTCAGTCTTGCACAGGTGATGTAATTATTGTCAGTGCCTCAGATATTGCCACAGGTGTTCATACCATAGGATATCCTGAAAACATGACCTGTTGGCGGTCCCTGAGGACTGGAGTTGGGGAACACTGATCTAGAGAGCCCATGTCTCCACGTCTGGGAAAGCATGAATGCAAAGGGTTGTAATGCAAATTTTCAAATCAGCAACATGTCAATTTCTCCTTTTTACTGTGTAACATGGATTGAAGCAGAATCTGGCCATGGATTTGTGGTGGATTTTTATGCCATATATGCCCTTTTTTAAATGCTCTTGTAGTAGTAGAAATGTATTTCCATTTGCTGCCATTCTTCTAGCTGTAGCATATGTGTAATATATATATTAACGATGTGCCACATTTCTATTAGGTGTAGTATTTAATCCTTGCAGGGTGGAGGGCACTGCATTAAGTAACATGCCGTTGATAAAGGAATGTGACAGGACGGAAGTGAAACCTCCTCGCAGGTGCCTCTAGTTTATGAAAGGAGGTCTTTGCTCAGCAGTAAGCTCACATTTTTCTTCTGAGAAGAAAAAGCCTCTAGCACTCCTTTAAGGAAAAACATGGAGGAGGATTTCGTCGGCTGAATCAACAGCTTTAAGTTTGCGGAAACCTTCAAATCCGGCAAAGAAAAGCCAGATAAACAGGCTATAAAAACAAACCTCTGCAGCAGATGCTTCCCAATTGGCAAAATAGCAGTCATGCTCTAAACCTCTAAGTCTATTATCAAATCATTCCAAATCTCATATGATTAAGGGCTCATCCGCACAACGCGTAAAATGCTCTGTGTGGGTCACGCACCATTTTACCAGTCTGTGTGAGCCGGCGGAGAGGCGGCTATCCTCGCGCATGCCGGCGTATCTCGTGTATGTATCATCGATCAACGAAATGTATTGCATGTGGACAGAGTTGCGTACGCTACGCATAGAAAAGTATAGGGCTCACGCTGCGTGATATGCAGTGAAATAGAAAATGCTGCAATCTTTTTCATGCACATATCCACACGCAGCATTTATATGGTAATGTACATAGATCAATGGTATGAATTAGGTTTTTATTTTAAACCTTTTTTGAGAATTTTCGTTTTCTTATTTTAATGTGACTATCAAATATGAATATATATTATTTTTATAGTATTTTCCTAGAATCTTGCAGTTTTCACACTGACCGCTAAGGGCCCATTTACACACAGATGATTACTCAAAAGATGGCTTTTGAGCAAACATTTTGCATAAACTACTAATTGGTACTAATGCCAATTAGTAGCTTATTAATGTATGTGAGCTGCCTGGAGCTGTATTCAGAAAACAGTGGGTGGTCTGTTCTCTGAATACATTCCTTTTTGTTCTGCCATGGGGCTGACAACTGAGACTGTTATCAGCGCTGCCCGCAGTGAACACAGCCTGAAGTCCCTGCTATCGGCTCTTTTGCCAAACAATGGATTTTATGCCGAACATACACATCGTTCGGCAGAAAAGTGAAAGATGGGCACATTTTACACGAACTATTATCGTCTTTTGAGCGCTAATCGTGGTGTGTAAATGTGCCTTTAGTCTAATAATAATCTGACATTTCCTGTTCTGTAGAGCACTTTAAGGGATTCCAATGACAGCTAACGCACAGGATCCACCATTCACAATAGGTGACGGTCAAAGCTCATTTCTCCTCCCTGCATAATGACTCTGTACATGTCACAGAGCATGTCCAGAATAGTCTTCCATAGAAGACAACTGTATTTAGAGAAGGTTTACCACAGCCACTAACTGCAGCTCAGCCATGATGGCCACCCCCATAGTCATGTACAGACGAGAATAAAAAAAAAGCGATTCGAAAAATGAAAAAAAAAGTTTCACTAGTTTTAGGCCGTGCTACACATGGCCAGATTTGCACGGGAATCCGGTGTGGGCGTCCGCCTTCAGATTCTGCAGCAAATACCTTCCATAGCATGCTATGGAAAAGCGTTTTTTCCTGCCCACGAATGAAAATCAATTGCGATTTTTCCGCTTGCGGGGGAAAAAATTGCAGCATACTGTTTGAAGTCTGGTTCCATGCGGACTGCTTCCTTTGAAGTAAATAGAAGCTGTCTGACCCGCGGTCCTTCCGCAATCATCGTTGCGGAAAGGTCGCAGGATCCGCAACATCTCCTGGCGACGGCGTGGCATTATCTGTACTGCACATGCACACCGGTCGGGCATGGAGAATCTGACCTGGTCATGTGCAGGCGGCCTGAATTAGTAAAATTATATAGGTAATCCATTCCCTTTATGATGTCCCACTAAAGGAGATACTAACTGGAGGGAGGCCTGCAGTATAGCGGCAGCCTGAGGTTGTGAATAACTGGAAGGCCAGATTAGAGGGTGTGTTTTTCATGTGATGTGGACAAAAGTAGAACAAGCTGCATTTCTAAAACTTTTGTTTGATAGAGGCTCGTGTAAATGGATGCAGAGATTCACATTACCGTAACTCCTTATTACAACCCACAAAACATGGACCAGTTGACTGCTAAAAATGCGCTTGCGTGCGTTCCGCCAGTTTCGCCCAGGTCAGTAGTTCTTCCTCCTGAAGGCATTGCTGATATGTAGCAGCTCCCCCACTTACTGACCATTGTGGTCTCCTACTTCAGCAGCCATATATATCATCCTCTCTAATGTAGATATATTATCCATATCCTTCCATTAACTTGCAGGAACAACTTGGAGCTTTAGAGAAGGACAGAGGAGAGGAAATGAAATTCCCCACAGCTGGCCTCCCGTTTCAGGCAGGAAAATCTAAATGCAGTTTTATGGCCTGCTGGCACATTACTACACCTCCCTGCCCACTCCATGGCAAATCTAACAGAAACGATGCCTAGATTTGCTGATATCACCTGCATAGAAGCTCAGAGGAATGTCTCTGATGCTGAATTGCTCTGTTACCCAAATCATTCCTGAGTGCAGTGGAAGTGACTCATGTAACAGATATGTGCAAGAATAGTTGGTGATGAAAAATTTGGTAGAAAATGTAAGTTGAAGGGAAAGGTTTTGTTCTTGCAAAACATGTGTAGTTATCCTGGATTGTTTTTAAAACCTTGGCAACTGTGTGGCAACAGGCTAGGAGTTTTCACTGCAGGATCTGTCCCGTGGGCACATATCATAATACTTCATTCAAATGTTGCAAATGACAAGTATCTCTTTGGGCTGAGAGGCATCTTCCTTTTAATCCCTGTGATGTACTGCCCCCTTAGGCCTCATGTCCACTGGGAAAATCAGATCCGCTGAGGATTTGTAATGCGGATTTGGGCTGCGGATGCACTGTAATTGTCTTTTATTTTTCATGCGGTAGATCAATTGAGCTATGTGCTCTATGAGCCCCCGCACGCGTGATCCGCACTAAAATGGAGCATGTCCATTTTTTTTCATGCTCCAGAAATTTTTTAATTACCATCCGTGGGTATTTATCTACCCGCGGGTGGTCAATGCATTCCTATGGGGCGCGGATCCGCGTGCGGGAAAAACGCTGTGGATTTTTATTCTTATTTTCCCAGTGGACATGAGGCCTTAAAACTGCACCAGCAGAAAGCCGTATGAAATATTGTAAGCCATTATTTAAAAAGGTTGTGCCAAGATCAATGGTGATTATTAATAAGCCCATTGTACAACCTGGGATGCCTTTTGTATACTTTAACCCCTTAAGGACCAAGCTGTTTTGTACTTTAAGGACCAGACACTTTTTATGGATTTTACCCATGTGGTGGTTTTACTGTTGTATTTTGTTTCCTTTGTCTACCAAAATTATTTTCACAGAATTTTTTTTTCTGTGACACATAGGGCAATTTTTTTATTTCTATATTTTTTTTAAATTTTTCACTGACTTTCCCCCCCCGCTTTTTTAGTTTTATTGGGAGTAAAATGTAGAGATGAGCGAACGTACTCTGTTCGGGTGTTTTTGGACTCGATCACCGCTTTTTCCGAGTAACTTACTACTCGGATGAAAAGATTCGAGGGGCGGCGTGGTGGAGCGGCGGGTAGCAGTGGGGAACAAGGGGGAGCTCCCCCCCCCCCCCCCCCCCACTCCCCTCTGCAACCCCCCGCGCACCCCGAATCTTTTCGTCTAAGTAGTCAGTTACTTGGAAAATGTGGTGCTCGAGTCCAAAAACACCCGAACCGAGTACGTTCGCTCATCTCTAGTAAAATGCTAAAAAAAATTTTTTTTTACCTTTTTTAGTTATATTCTTTTAATTTAGTATATTTATGCTAAAATAAAGTACGGTAATTGGTTCTTCATTTTGTTTCGGACGTTTTGATATATAGTATGTATGGTTTTGGTTTACAGGGCGCATACGGTAACTGTTTTGGTTGGCGTCGGCTTTATTTTCTTATGTATGTATTTTATTCTGTAGTTTTGTTTTACTGATAAATTGTAAAAAAAACATAATTACATGTCTCCCATGACGTCATACAAGACCTCTGGGGGACATTTTGATATAGAGCTATAGAATTTTTATTTTATTTTTTTTTATTTGACACTTTCCCACTGTAGCTGGGGCATCCATAGGAGCCCCAGTTACAGGGGAAAACCAATGCCTGTAGTGACATTAGTCACTGGTAGAGCTGGCCAGGGTCTAGTATGACCCTCCAGCTCTGCTGTAGCAGGTAACCCTGGCGGTCACATGACCCCCACCCCCACCCCACCCGAGCTCCCGTAGTGAAAGTTACACTTTACTTTCACCTTCTAGTACACAGTACTCATTGAGCGCTGTGTACTCAGGGAAGCAGAAGGCAGAAAGGGTTAAATACCTCTCCTGCCGCCTTCTCCTGGTCCATAATGGTTTAAAGGGGTTGTCTCGCGAAATCAAGTGGGTCTATACACTTCTGTATGGCCATATTAATGCACTTTGTAATATACATCGTGCATTAAATATGAGCCATACAGAAGTTATTCACTTACCTTCCCTGCGCTGGCGTCCCCGTCTCCATGGCTCCGTCTAACTTCAGCGTCTAATCGCCCAATTAGACGCGCTTGCGCAGAAGGGTCTTCTGCCTTCGGGTCTGTCCGGCAGCAGCGGCCTTCTGGCTCCGCCCCTTCTACGCGTCATCGCGTAGCTCCGCCCCGTCACGTGTGCCGATTCCAGCCAATCAGGAGGCTGGAATCGGCACACGTGACAGGGCGGAGCTACGCGATGACGCGTAGAAGGGGGCAGGGCCAGAATCGGGCGATTAGACGCTGAAGTTAGACGGAGCCATGGAGACGGGGACGCCAGCGCAGGGGAAGGTAAGTGAATAACTTCTGTATGGCTCATATTTAATGCACGATGTATATTACAAAGTGCATTAATATGGCCATACAGAAGTGTATAACCCCACTTGCTTTCGCGAGGCAACCCCTTTAAGGGCTTATTCACACAGGTGACAATCTCATGTGAGGTTTGTGCATTGCGAGATGCATGAATATGAACACCATTCTTTTGAATTGGCACGCTGGCCTGATATCGCATTAGCCCATGCGAATTTAGACTAAAGATCATCATCCCTGTACATATACTGTATTGGGACCCACATCTGTGACCCAGAAGCCATCTTTATATTACAGGACAACCATTCAGCATTCTTATACATTTCCCCATCAAAATGACTGTCTGCAGCTTCTGCTGGCAAAATCTGTTTTCCGTGGGTAGGACCCTTGAAAATTAGCTGTTTTCGCTGCGCCTCATTCTGAAAGGGGTTGCATCTGCAGAGACAACTGCTTTTAAACCATTAATGGACTCCATGCAAATCTCGAAGACCAAATTTGCAAATGGATAATGCTTCCGTACAGCCTAGGCTTTCAATGTTGCTATTTTGTCATTATGACATCTGTGGCATTGAAATGGTGTTTAATGTAACCTTTTTAGTGATTTCTTTACTGTACTAGAATGAATAATGATGGGAACCTATCTGATGAGCAATGTTCAATTACTAGGCATGGCAGGTGTCGGTAATATTAAATTGAATTGCAGCTGCACCATCCAAAAATGGCACTGTGCGACTCTCCTCATCCGAAAGCGAACCTGCCATTGGCCGAGCGCTTCACTCCACCGCCTCTGGCTCTGGAATCTCTAAGGCAGATGCAGCAGGGCTAACGCACAATATGCTTCCAGTCACTTCCTGTGATATCTTTCCACAAGTGTAAGTCAAGCGGTCAGTTCCGTCATATTTATCTTGGACAGAAAGCTGAATTTGCTGCCACTTGACTTCCTGCTATGCGTCTGATTTAGATGCACCAGATGGACAGCAACTGTCCTCCTTTTATTGGCAGGGAATATTGTTGAACTGTTCCATGTGTCAGCACCCGGATATATAAAACTGGAGAGACTTTACTGCACATCTGATGCTTTCTACAGGAACCTGAGCGGCCCAGTACATTTACTCTTAAATTGTTAGATGATTTAGTTTAATAGCAGCTGCAGCAGCTCTGGTTTTTTAGGTTAGGTTCAAACTTCAAGTGTCGCTGCAGGCAAACACTACAAATTCAACTTTTGGCCATAGTTGGGTTCACTGTACATGACCCCAAAATTGCTTTTACGTCAATGCCTCCTTTTACTAGGCTAAAACTGAAGCCTGTGTGGGTCATAGACCAGTACTGTCATGAGCCACTTGGAGGGCGGAATAGAAAATATGCTGCAACGGCTTCACATAATTTGGCAATGACTACTGTATCGTAATAGGACACAAGTGACTATTGGCCTACGGGGGGGGGGGGGGGGGGGGGAGATATATATCTCCTTGCTCATTGTGTTCAGGAGATCTGCTAGCCTGTACATTGTTTTTGATGGAAAAGAGCGTGTCTGACCAATGGGACACCCAAGTGATCACCAGAACAGTGTTCTCAGAGTTCCACAAGTTAATAGAGCCTGTATACCCACCACTTAAAGGGATTTTACAGACATTTAACTTCTTCCAGTACTAATGACCTATCCTCAAGATAGGTCATCAAAACTTGATCGGCGGAGGTTGCCCATGTGAATGCACCCTTAGTCAATGGAGTGGTGGTCACGCATGAGTAGCATGGCTTCATTGAGTTGGGGAGACTTGGAGGCCTCCGTTCTAGTGTTCGATAGGGGTCTCTCAGTATTTATACGTTTTACTTACTTGCAGGTAGATGATAAAGGTGTTCAGTAGGGAAACCCTGTTTTAAGTGGCAGATTTGGTGGATTTCCTCGACAAGATTAGGAAACTAGAGGTACCATACCAGACTTGCTGCCTGCATGTCCACATTATAGGCTCCTAAAGACTGTGCTGCTGTTGAACTTGTTACCCATAAACCTAAAATGGTGGTCGGCCTGATGCCTGTTCGGCCAACTGCTTTTTTAACCGACACCGCAATACACATGCATTCTTGGCCGTGCAAGATGAGGGTGGTGAAATGCAGATAAGTCACCCTGGCAGCAATTTTTCTTTATCTGCCAAAGGAAAAAAAAATTAGGTAGATGAAATACAACAGATTTGTATCTCCCCTGTTATCTGCTTTGGTGGGAGAGTTGGGAGGCTACAATACACCTTAGATGATTAGTCTGCCCACTGAAATCCACGGGGTTCGAATGATCTAAAGGTGCATTTACACACACAGATGATACCTCAAAACTGTCGGTTTCTGACAAATTTTGAGCGATCATTTTGCATTGGTACCAATTGGCTGAATTTGCCCTTTAGTACTTCATTGCATTTCTTTAGAGAACAGCAGGTGGTCTGTTCTCTAAATACATCACTATTGTTCTCCAGCAGGACAGTGGCTGTTAACAGCTGTTAAAGAATGTTATCAGCGCTGCCCGTGGAGAACACAGCATGCAGTCCGTCTTATCTCATCGTCCTGAGGGATGAGGATTTCATGTGAACCTGAAGTCAGCGATGGACGAAAAGTGCACGGTAAGTGCATGATGGGTACTCGTTAACACACGATTATTGCTCAAAAGATGGCTTTTGAGCAATAATCGTTGTGTGTAAAAGGGCCTTAAATCAGTGTGTGGTCAGCCTTGGGCTGCATCTGTATGATGAACATGTTATCATTGCACAACACAAGTGTTTTTTGTTTGTTTGTTTGTTTTTGAGTCTTCCAAATATTTTTTAAATATTGAATGGTGTTTTGGCAAATTTTAAAGTAACTTTTTCAACCGGCATTATAATGCAGCATCTGTCGCAATATAGCTTTGCAATACTCTGTCTTGGGTCTCATGTACTTGAGTGCAAATGGAAGGAAGTGGTGCGCAGTACATTTCTGTATAGCTAACAGTATATTGAATTAAAATGTACGCATGTGTAGAAACCTTCAAAAGGTTGTTGCCTTAAAGGAGATGTCCCGCGCCGAAACGGGTTTTTTTTTTTTTAAACCCCCCCCCCCGTTCGGCGCGAGACAACCCCGATGCAGGGGTTAAAAAAACAAACAGCACAGCGCTTACCTGAATCCCGGCGGTCCGGCGTCTTCATACTCACCTGCTGAAGATGGCCGCCGGGATCCTCTGTCTTCATGGACCGCAGGGCTTCTGTGCGGTCCATTGCCGATTCCAGCCTCCTGATTGGCTGGAATCGGCACGTGACGGGGCGGAGCTACACGGAGCTACACGGAGCCCCATAGAGAAGAGGAGAAGACCCGGACTGCGCAAGCGCGGCTAATTTGGCCATCGGAGGGCGAAAATTAGTCGGCACCATGGAGACGAGGACGCCAGCAACGGAGCAGGTAAGTATAAAACTTTTTATAACTTCTGTATGGCTCATAATTAATGCACAATGTACATTACAAAGTGCATTATTATGGCCATACAGAAGTGTATAGACCCACTTGCTGCCTCGGGACATCTCCTTTAACTCGGTGTGGCACATTATTCCATTACAGCGAAAGTCACATTAACTGTCCCTGCCAAAAAAATAGGTTGTCAGCCATAGGTCTATAACTAGGTCGCAGTACTAGCATTTTACACTAAACCTGAGGATTTCTGACTTAAAAAGAAAAAAAAATCCTAAATGACCCAGTGGGTTTTAAAATCTCTTCAGTGGTGAGTGTAGAATAGAAGCTGCAGTTCATCGTTGTATTTACTTGCCTTAGATGGAAACATATTCCAGGACTACTTAATATGTCAAATGGCTCCTGCTGTTCATCAAATAATACTTGTAGGACTTTCTTTAAAAGGCATTTGTAGCAAATAGCTTCATGATTCATATTCTCCTTTTGTGAGAGCAAGCCTCTATACACATCTTTATTCCCATAGCAAAGTTTGTCTTTTTGGTTCAATAATCAAATAATAAATGTGCTTGTGGCAACAGCAGACTCCCACCGAGAATGCAGTGAATTCATTAAGTGCAACTTAAGCTCGTTGACCTTTTATTTCAGAATGAAGTTTGATGCCTATGAAAGAAATATGTTCCATCCTTTCTTGGCAAATGCTTCTCGAAGGGTTTATGTCCCTGCTAGAATATTATGGCTTTTTAACCTGTTTGTGTGTTGTCTTGCTAATAAAGATTGGTCAAACCAAAGTCCTGCCAGGCTTAAAATGCCATTCCAGTTGTGCGGCTGAATGGTTTTTAATGTTTCTAATTGTATACAAGTATTAGTCTAAAGTGCAGGATCATGAATAGTAATTTTATTTACAGGGAGTTTCTCAGACGTTCACAAAATGCGGCTAAGGGCAAGACCGAATAGGACAAAGTAAAGTATGCAGTACTCCCTCGCTGGTTAGATATCCAGTGCAACTACTCCGATCCCCACTGCTCTGTTCATGGAAGCTACTGCAACGTCCATGCAACTTCTGCAGCCTATCACAGTTGTGTGCATCGATGGCATGTCACCACTGAGACCAGAGATTGTATGCAGTAATCGCGTCTTTGGGCTTACTACTAGGGTTAAGGTGTTGTATTTTGCACGGCTCAAATTGTGCCATGTGATGAGCGGCTTGATACAGGCCCATGTGATCTGCGTTGCAGATGAACGGACGTGATCGTTTTGTCGCAGTACTAGAAGAGACCTATCGTTTACAACCCCCCAAAACGGCCTACTGATGGCTATTTATCATTTACTTGGCTGAACAAAAGTTGCAATCATTCGAAGAATAAGCATCTGCTTGTTCATTGGTTGCGTCATCACATGTAGATCATGCAGATGAATGTTCGTACCAACATTCGTGCTCGATCATTGGACTGTGTACAAGGACCTTAAGCAGAGCATTTGTTTTTCCCGTTGGTATTCCTTTTAGTCGTTTGTGTGTAGACAAGTTTATAGGACTTGTCATAAGATATACTGATCATTGGTATCTACAACCAATGGAAAGCCACCAAATAGAGCTGACTAACTTCTGCTCTCACTCAGTAGGATTTGTAGTATGCATATATTCTAATGGAGAGCATTTCTCAAGGTCCAGTAGTTGGACTTATACAGGGTGATTTAAAAAGAATAATGCAGAAGTAAAGCATATATCAATTCATGTTTAAATGAATTAATCTAAGAGCCAAAATGACATGAAAAGGTAGACAAACTCTATGTTCTTAACGTACGTCACAGATGTTGGATGTGGGTGCCATTGGTAACACTAGTTAACCCGAAACAACACATCTCCGCTGCAGTGGAATCGATAACCTAGAATGTGAGGGCAGAACTCCACTTCTGACTCGATCTGTCACAAACAGTGCCCACATACATCTGTAAGGGGCATTAAAAGCTTGGAGAGTTCTTCTATCTTTTCATGTCCTCCTGTCAATTCATGTCCCAAAAAATTGCCTTTACTTCTGCACCATTCTTTTTAAATTGCCCCATACTTGGGAAAGGCTCCTTGGTTCTTGTGGTTGTTGTGTAGTCCTCTGTGTAGTGTAGAAACCATCCACATGCAGGCTCGCTGCTGTTGATGAACAAAGCCTCCATGAGTCTATATGATCCATCATCTGCTGGATGGGCACCACAAGTCACTGTATATAGTAGCATTTTTTTCTTATAGAAAACAGGCCTCTGATTGATGTTAAAGAGCAGTGTCTGGTAATCGGTGCATCAGGAGTTGTTGTTTTTTTTTTTTTTTTTTTTAAGTAAACCGTTTTTATTGAAGTATTTGATATTTCGTGAGGGGTGTAAATCCAAGGGGTGAGTGTACTTGAATGTGTTTTTAAAGAGGACTTTATTAATGTGTTAGCAGCAGACTCATTTGTGCCGTACCGGCTGTGAGGACCATTAATTCTTTGTGAATGTCTTTCAAGCCATCACAGTTTTCGCTATGAATTTAAAAATTAAAATGAATGTAAATGGGCCTTTATATCTACCCTAAGAATGTTAGTGGCCGGTGTTACATATTTTATTCTCCATTTTCTGACAAACGGCGTCTCTGGAAAGTTGCTAGTTGCCAGGACCACCTTAGTCTACATGGATCCCAGTGGCAGGAAGATGATGTGTTTTTATTTTCTGATGCCTTGTTTATGCTTTTAGCTTTCCCTTAGGAAGATTTGCTTATTAATTTTAGTGCAGTAACACCCTAGATCACAACAGACAAGACTTTAGGGGCTCTTTCAGACGTGGCGAAAAACTCCACAGCAGACTAATCCAGGCCAATACCTGCACATCATATGCCTCTGGCACACTGCTGTACTGCACATGGCCCCATTATAGGCCAATGAGGCAATGCAGATGGACGTTTGGACGTTTTTCACACTGACTTTGGTCTGTCTGGGGGAAAAAAAATTAATGGAGTATCCTATTCCTGTCCGATCATGGACAAGAAATGGGACATGCCAATGCATGTCAGTGTGCGATGTCTGTGAATAACGGACAGCACGCTGCTGTCTAGTGGGAGTTGCGCCCGAGCATCTCGGGCACAACTTGCACTCACAGCTGATGTGTATATGGGCGAACGTGGATTTTGACGCAGAATTGCGGTGGATTTGCAAAGGGCAACATTTTCCGTAATGTGGGAAAGTGCTCTAAGCCACAGCTGGACCAAACTAATGGCAAAGGTTGCTATTTTGATGTATTGCTAGAAATGTACTGTTTATATTGCATTGCACTTGGTGTTTTGCAGCCGCCTGGATATCCTCTTTATTCACTGGTGGTGCTCATGTCTGGTTTTCTTTTTTACGTTTTAGACGCACCCAAGACATTTCAAAAACTAAAAAGCTTATATCTGACATTAAACAATACAATGTCGGGGAATTGCCATTTCTGGAGGATGCAGTCTGTTTTCTGCGATGTGCAGCAATTTTAACTCTTCAGTCAGCTTTCTTGTTTATGAGCTTTGTTTTAATGTGAACTGTCGAATTTTAAATTATTTTGCATAAGAATTTGTATACAGCATGCGAGAAATGCAGAAGCAATGACATTCATGAGTTTGGGAAGGGGGCGAGGGGGTTCAGCCCACTTATCGAAGATTGCAGTTATGATAAAGGTTACATTAGAATTGTGTGACAAGCAGTAATTGTCACTATTATCCTTGCTTTCATTAAGAGTCGTGTACAAGGCTGCCCTGCACAGGGTATCTGAGCATCCCTCATTGTTCCCTACATATAAAATATATACAAACTCATTCAATTACCCAAAGTGTATTGATCTGAAATAGAGATGAGCGAACGTACTCGGTAAGGGCGATTTTCGCAATCGAGCACTGCGATTTTCGAGTACTTCACTACTCGGGTGAAAAGTACTCGGGTGCGCTGTGGGGCGGGGGGTTGCAGAGGGGAGTGGGGGGGGAGAGGGAGAGAGAGAGGGCTCCCCCCGCCCCACAGCGCACCCGAGTACTTTTCACCCGAGTAGTGAAGTACTCGAAAATCGCGGTGCTCGATTGCGAAATCGCCCTTACCGAGTACGTTTGCTCATCTCTAATCTGAAATCATCCCACAAACTACTTCTTGGTAAGTGGTTGGTTCTGCCCTTTTACTGCCGGTTATAGCCTCCACTAGGGCTTTAGTTTATGGTAGATCACGTAGGCAGAAGAGGAATGTTTTACTATTTGTAGTCATGAGACCTATTTGCCAATATCTCCAAAACTTCATATGTATGACCAGAATTGTTGCCGCTGCAGAGCTTGTGCCTTTTTTTAAAACTACCCTCAATTATTGTATTTTTTATATGCTACAAATACATCTAACCTTCAGTTCAATACAATATTCCCACCATTCGGTAAAGTTACTGTCCGTCACGGCCATCTACGAACAATGTATAACTTTATGTTCTGTATATGGGGGATTTCTATAACTTTGGCACAACCCCTTTAAGGAGGTGGGTTAAGGAGAGGAGACTGTAATGAGAAGATAAGCCTCATGATCTTTTGGTGCTATTAATTTATAGAAAGCAGTGTATAGTCAGAGGTACATTTTAAGTTGTCACCCCCGCCCCCCCGATACATTTTTGCTTAACAATAGAGCGATAAAATTTGACCTAAATGTCCTTGTTGTGAAAGCCTCCTGAATACATGTTTTACAGAGTATCCTTGAGCTATTGAAATGGCGAAATGTGTGCGCATCCTCTATAGAATATATTTTGAAAAATAGTTTTGAGAACAAGACCTGGGAACTAACTTTTGTGCAGGTTGAAGAGTTTTTTTTTTTTCCCCATTCACAGTGGAATTCATTCTAACTGTGAAGACTACAAATTTGTACAGTTCGTCCGCCAACCTTTTTAGCTATTTCTTAAACGTATGGATTAGACTTTTTGCATTGCTTTGCAGTATTGGGAATACTAAAGCATAGCATTACTAGTTTAGGTATTTTTTTCAATGCAGAAGTTTATAATTATTTTAGGTCTGTGTACATGAATTAAAATAGAAATACTCTTTTATATATATATATATATATAGTGTGTGTGTGTATATATTATAATATAATTTTTCTCTTTAGTTTTAAATGGTAAAAATTAAATGGAATTTGTTAGTCCAGCCCACAAAAGTGCCAACCAGTGGACAGGATTAGAAGTCTCTTAAAAATTAGGCTTTTCCTTTTTTGGCAGTTGTGCCATTCTTAATTTCATAAGAATTTAGTCCCAAAGAACCTGGAGGTAATTCTAAAAAGCACAATCATGCAACTTTTTTTTTTTCCCCTGGGGAACTCTTAGGTTGTAGTAATTCCTAGTTTTTACAGTGACTCTGGAATAATGTTCTAGAACCCTTGTCGTAGGCCCCACACACAAGACAGAATTTAGCTGTACAAACTGAAGGAGATAAGAATATGGAGTTATGGTTCAAGAGCCTTAAAACTCCATACAAATGTTATCTGATGGGGCATTACAGTGGAAGCCTACAGCCGCACAGTAAAAGCTGTGTAGATAGTAAATGGCCCTAGTACGCTCGCGCAAAAAAAAAAAGTTAGCTGTAGCATAGTTGGGTGCAAGATCTCAAAGTTTAAGTTTAGTCAAGTTCAAAACCAAACAGTATGGAACTATATAGTCCCCATAACTGTAATTTCCATGAATTCATATATATATATATAGATAGATAGATATTTTTTTAAAGTGCTGAAGTGCCTGTTGTCCATCAAATGAAATCGTAATGAGAATATGCCCGCTGTCAAATCTTCTTAATTCTTTATAATACTTATCTGTGTACAGCCCAATTACGGAGGCTAGCCTTTCCTTGCTAATGAGTTAATAAAGAGGGACTGGGAAGGAGCAGCCACTCCTCGGCTCCTAGGAGCAGATGAGTCACTCTGTTGGGTGCACAGGTTTGATAATACAACAGCAATATCTTTGAGTGAAAGGAGTTTGGCTCGCTTCCCTTCTTCCTTCAGCCATATTTTGGCTATGGACCAAACAGCCATAATCTGCCTAAGGTTGATTTTCCTTTTTTTTTTCCCTTTTAAACCTTAAACTGCCTAAGGAGTCCCTCAAATGGCTGTAGTTCTTCATGGCATTATGATGACTAGTGCCTACAGCCCTTATGTGGATCATTGTACAGCTAAGGTGGCTGCATTGTATTAAAGCTGCTGCAACTATGTAAGAAACCCTTCTTAAGCAATCTCTGATTTCGCTAGTCATGTTATGAATGTTTGCTTATGTCAGCTGATCGCTTGGATGTTTACATATTATGGTATGAAATGAATGTTCAGTGATCTTCGTCACTTATGAAGTTGATGAAAATGGACGATTTGAACTAAAATTTTTGTTGGTTGCTTAAAATTTTATGGAAATCTGTCACTTTTATCCCTATAAACTAAGCTTATGGGCTGAAAGTAGATGACTCGCTGAGTCTGGGAGTGTGTCATCTAATTTTATAATGGGCGGACTACGTTTCCAGCGCTCACACATGGGGAACAGGGGAGGCAAGTATAAGGCCCCCCCGGACTAAGTGGGTCACCTTCAAAACGGCATCAGTTCTTTTAGGTATACTTGCACAAAGTCAGGGATTCTAGGATTTGTAGGATTCTAGTCAGGTGTAGGATTAACAAATCATACCAAACACGTGATACTGATCATTTTCATATGTAGGTTGGAACATTTTACCTGAAACAGTTGTATAGGAGGCTTGAAACTGGGTGAAGAGCAGCCAAACTTTGCTACAACAGTAAGATTGTGGAAGGACAGTTTTATGTCACAGGTCATACACTAATGGCAAGACTGAGTTGCATATGTGCAGTGTTTGTTGCTTAGCGATGTTGCGTATAGAGTGGGAAATTTAAAGTAAGTCAGACTGCTCATGACAGTGTGTGAGAGATGCTGTTATGCACAGTGTAAAATCGCTACGGTACACGCTGATCGGCCGGCTCACGCAGCGGTAAAGCATTGCGTTATACACACAGCCATTTACAACAAGCTTGTGTGAGCCCGGCCTTAGAAATGAGGGCAAGTGACTCAACAATGCATCGAACTGGGGTGAAGAAAAATGGCAGCAGTTTCTCTGCACTGATGAGTCAAAATATGAAATATTTGGCTATAACAGAAGGCAGTTTATTTGCCAAAGGGCTGAAGATTGGGGACAACAATGAGTGTCTGCGGGCAACTGTGAAGCATGGTGGAGGCTCCTTGCAAGTTTGTGGCTGCATTTCAGCATTTGGAGTTGGGGATTTAGGATTTAATGGTGTCCTCAGTGCTGAGAAATACAGACAGATAATTAACTATCATGCAGTATTATCAGGGGGGTGCCAGAGTCCAAATTCTGGATCAGTACGATCGCCCTCAAACACAGCCAATGTCATTAAAAACTATTTTCAACATTAAGAACAAGCAGTTCTGGATGTGATATGGCACCACATATCCCTGATCTTGGCATTGAGTCTGTCTAGAATTACCTGAAGAGATAGATTTGAAGAAGCCTACATCCACAGAAGATCTGTGGTTAGTTATCCAAGATGTTTGGAACAACTTCCTTGCAAAGTTCCTTCAACAACTACAAGTGTACCTAGAAGAATTGATGCTGTTTAAAGGCTAAAGGGCGGTCACACCAAATTCTGATTTGGATTTCCCTCTTGCTCAGTCACGTTGCATTTTGTTAATTGACACACTAAACTATTAACCCTTTCCAATCCATTTATTTTTTTCTCACCCATTCTCCCCAGCTCCAAATAAATTGGAGCTGGGGAGTATGGGTGAGAAAAAATACATTTTCCCTGCACCCTCCTGATCTGACAGAGTTCAGGAGGGTGCAGGGAGGGACCTGCTTACCTGCCCGGCGTCTTCCGCATTCTCCTTCTGCCTCCCGGCCCGGCAATCGTGACCGCTGGGGTCAGGTGGCACTTGGCGGTCACATGATCGCCGGGGCGGGAGACAGAAGGAGAATGCGGAAGACGCCGGGCAGGTAAGCAGGCCCCCCCACGGTGCAGGCTCCCGACTCGGTGTTCATGTGACCGCTGGGGGTCAGGTAACACCGGCGGTCACATGATCGCCGGCCGGAATCTGTATGCATTACATAGCGCTAATTGAGCGCTATGTAATGTGTAAAGGAGAAGGCAGAAAGGGTTAAAAACCCTTTCTGCCTTCTCCTCGGGCGTCCTTGATGAGGACCAGTGCACAAGTGTATCTGCACCCGATATGTCTGACGATCGGGTGCAGATGCACTCCTGCACTGCAGTGTCGGGCCTGCCCCGACATCGGAGCTGTGGAGGGAAATTATGTGTCGGGGCAGGCCCGACATTGGATTGGAAAGAGTTAAGACTGCTATTTTTGAAATCATTCTTACTTTGCAGCACTTGTTCTAGTTCTGCTTAAAACTTTCACAGTACTGTATATATCAGTCTGCTTGGCTCTAATCTGCTTCCTGCAGTTTGAAGAGCGTGTTCAAGCTTACAGGTTCCCTTTTAACAAACTTCTGTCTGCGAATGGCCACCTAAGTCTTAGAATTAGAAGTGCCTTCAGAAGAATGTAATATCTAGGTGTTGAGGATATTATTATTAGAGGTGAGCGAGTATACTCGCTAAGGCACATTACTCGAGCGAGTAGTGCGTTAACCGAGTATCTCCCCGCTCATCTCCAAAGATTCGGGGGCCGGCAACAGCGGGGGAGAGCGTGGAGGAACGGAGGGGAGATCCCGCGCTCCCCACCGCAACTCACCTGTCACCGGCGCCGGCCCCCAAATCTTTAGAGACGAGCGGGGAGATACTTTGCTAAGGCACTACTCGCTCGAGTAATGTGCCTTAGCGAGTATACTCACTCATCTCTAGATATTATCATTAATATCCAATTAATAGTAATAATGAGAGGTTAAGGCCCCTTTGAACACCATGATTATCGCTCAAAGTTCGAGCGATAATCGTTCTGTCTAAATGCGCGGCCATCGTGCACTATTCGCTCATCGCTGATTTCTAGCAAGTTAGAAACCGCTGATGACTGTTATCAGTGCCGCACACTGATTTTCTCAGCGGGCGTCGCTGATGGCATTTTCTCAGCTGGTGTCCCGCTGGGACTTCTCAGCAGGATACCAGCTGAAAGCTCGGAGAACAAAGCAGCTGTCAGTCCTCCTGCTTTTTCTCTGAGCTGTGAGCTCAGCGGGACACCGCTGATAACTCAGAACAAAGCTTTTGTTTGCACATACAAAATGGCTGCTTTTCTCTGAGTTATCAGCTGTGTCCCGCTCCACCTGCATTTAACTCTTAAGCAGCTAATCGGCTACTTAAGAGTTATGCAAAGATGATCGCTCAAAACTGTCACACAAACTGCTGTTTGAACGAATTTTGAGCAATTATCTTTCCATGTAAATGGCTCTTTACTAGAGCTGAGTGAGCGTACTCTGTTCGGGTGTTTTTGCACTCGAGCACCGCTTTTTCCGAGTAACTGACTACTCGGACGATAAGATTCGGGGGGCGCCGGGCGTGAGCTGGGGGTTGCAGAGGGGAGTGGGGGGGGGAGAGAGCTGCCCACTGCTACCCCCCGCTACACCACGCAACCCTCCGAATCTTTTTGTCCGAGTAGTCAGTTACTTGGAAAAAGCGGTGCTCGAGTGCAAAAACACCCGAACAGAGTACGCTAGCTCATCTCTACTCTTTACTGATTAAACTGAGGTTTCACAGCAAAATAGAAAGTAAGAAGGCCCTCCTCTTCAGTGCAGATCTGTTGTGCAACTATCTTGTGGCTAATATCAAAGCTGTAGTATTGTAAAAGTTATTTTGATGCGTACAATCAGACCAGTTCTCTCAAGCATTTAGAACAATTTTTTACATTTACAAATATAATAGTTCATATTTTTGTAGAAGTAGGCTTTAATAGGATACTAGCGTCAAAGTATACGAGTGTTCCATTAAAGGGGTAATCTAGCTTTGAACTATTGATGACCTATTCTTAAGATAGACCATCAATAGTTCCTGTCATCTGTCGCCCGGCACCTTCATCGCTAGGCTAATGTCCTCCTACGACGCCAGAAGCAGACAGCTCTGTACACTTTCCAGTGGCCTGGGTTGGTATTGCAGGTGCCATTCACATTGAAGTTTAAAAAAAAAATCTCAAACTTTTGATATCTTCCCCTTTTTGTCAGGGCCTGCAAAGTGACATTTTCCTTTATGCGCCTGACACTAACATAGCAGCCAAGTTGCAGTTATCTAAACTTTCTCTGATGCCCACCCCCCCCTGCATTGACCCAAATTTTGCCTGTGGACTTTAGTGCTTGTACTGCAAGCACTTGGACATGTACAGCTATGTCAGTGTCTAGTCCCAGCTTTATACTTAATTTTACAGTAGCCAGCCAATCCTTACTGTGGTTTTAGTGTTCACTGTTTGGGCCTCTGGTGCCTTTTGTAGCTTTAATGCTCTTTTTCAGTCTCGGTTGCTGACATTACTTTGTATGCATACATGTTAAAGCTTTATTAAATAGCAGAAAGTCCAGGGACAATACCCTTTTTCTTTCTGCGAGTTAGTTTTTTTTTTTTTTATTCCAGACGGTTAAGTTGGAAACTGCAGAGGACACTAGTTGACAGCCAATTCATTTTGCTGATTCATCCGTTCTTCAGATGGCTTCAAGCCAGAGCTTGGCTTGCAGATTAAAGTTTGAAAGCTGCAAAGCTGCTGGGACTTGAAGGAATGTTGGTAAATTGTTGCTGTATGGAGGCAGGCAATAAAAAGAACTTTTTCGTCTAAGTAGTATTCTGGTTGGTTAAGGCCTGAAAGCCACCTAGTTCTTCATGTAATGTTAATTTCTTTTGTCTTGTAGTAACTTAGATATAAGACACATGCTTGACTATTCATGTTGAATTGTTTTATTAACTTTCTTAATGCTGTGCACAAACTTGGGTATATGCTATTATAATAGAATTCATAAAGGAGGTTTTCGAAGACCTTTTAGAATTACAATGTAGTCTCTATTTTATGTCCATGCAAAGATATTCATAAAGGGTATTTAAAAAAAAAGTTCTCAACCTCTTCTAACGAGCTGTTGCAGTGCAGATGTAACAATGTTTAAAGGGATATTCCCATCTTGAGTTTTTATAGCAAAGATGGAAAACCACTGCGATAGTTACCGGCTACCTGTCAGCTATGGAAAGCTGTGTGTTTCTGTAGCTCTCATCCATGTCAATGAGCGCTACGGAAACCGGGCTGGGCTGAAACGCTCGCCTGTTTTTGACAGGTGGTCGAAAACAGAGGGCTGGGTTTTCTAATCTCGGCTGTGAAAAGCAGAGATGGGAATACCCCTTTAACTTGAGCCTTGATTCATTAAGAAACTGTTCTAAGCTACAGTTTTCCCTTTCAATAGCTTTTCAATGGTGTTTGTTGTGATTTAAAGGGGTATTCCAGAGATTGGAATAATGGTAATAAGTAGAAACACATCTAACAACATCTTGAAAATTTTACCCAAATGTCCAACTGAATCCACTGGCGTAACTATAGGTGATGCAGGTAATGCGGTTGCACCTGAGCCCAGGAGCCTTAGGGGGCCCATAAGGTCTCTTTTCCATATAGGGAGCCCAGTACTATGAATAAAGAATTATAGTTGCGGGCCCGGTTACAGATTTTGCATTGGGGCCCGGGAGCTTCAAGTTATGCCTCTGACTGAATCGTCACGCTGAACTCCAGTACTCCAGAAACTGCACTATATTGTAATCAACTGCACTGTGGTTCTTGGTCATCCACCACTAATCCCTCCTCCAGTAGGAAATAATAAAGGGAGAGCTAGCATTGTGTAGTATTGAGTGGGCATGGCCACAAAGCGTTTGACAGAGTGGAGGAGGAGCTGAGCTTGTGCTAATTGGTGCTGGGAAGGTTCCCCAGACACAAGTCTGAATGGAGGACTCAAAGCATTGCAAGTATAAGACTTTCTAAGTGCATCACAAGGATGACTCAATGCAAAAATGGATAAGTGCATAACTTTTTTTTTTTTTCTTCTCTCTGTAAGGATTTGGTAAGATGTATGAAAAGCTATTGCTATCTTAAAGGCTATGGAGACCTTTTGCGCACGAAAGATCAATGGTCTAGGATAATTTGTTGCTCAGTTAGGCCTCCTGCACATGAAAGTGTACTGCAGAAGCGCTGGCTGTCACTAGGCGATAATACGGCTCTTACGATCTTTCTGCAGTCCTTACTGCGAAAGGGACGGAGGGCTTCCATTGACTTCAATGGTAGCCATTCAAGCGGAAAACTACACAGAATGGAGCATGCTGCGATTTTTCTGCCGCGAGCGGAGATTTCTGCTCGTGTGCAGGAAGCAGCGGCTCTTTATGGGAGGCTATGGGCAGTATTTGCTGCGGAATCCGGGGGTAGCCACCAGCGCCGGATTCCACGTATCAAATCTGCCCGTATGCAGGAGCTCTTATCAGTCAAGTTAAACTTTGCTAGATCCGTAAGCTGTTCTTTAGTTGCTCCTGCTTTTAGAGGAGTGGGATGGTAACCCATGTGGCTAATGTTATTGCTGCCGCATTGCTTCTGACTTGTCACCAAACTTGCTTAGTTATGGAATGAGTATGGGAAAGCAGACTCAATTTGGTCTTGGCTTTTCTTATTTTAAGGGTTAGCCCAGGTTACTACATTTTACATGCTCCAACCATGAAAATCTTCATAGGAGTGCCATCATTGTTCTATTCTGTAAAACAATGACCAGATCAGGAATATGCTAGAGAAGTTTTATTGATGTATGATCGAGCAGTGCAAACCAGTATACAGTATTTGGTGCACTAACAGATCTCCTACACCACCATCTTCCACATTTTGGTACACCAGTGTTTGCTGGCAGAATTGCAAAGCAAACCTGCTGGTTTATGTAGAGACTTTGCAGAAAATATTCTGCTGGTCTGTTTATACCAGTGAGCAATGTGGAAGGTATGTGATGAATTGATGGTTGCTCATTAAAAGAAAACTTTGTTTGACATGCTTTTGAGAGATGACACAGACTTGCCAAGAAACTATGTTCAGTTGGGCCTAAAACTTTAAAGGGACCCTGTCCCCTCCCTGCAGCGCCATAAACTAAGTTATGGTAGTGTTAGAGGAGGTGTTGGGGAGCCGGGTGAAGTATTTTTTTATACTTGCCTGCTCACTGGTTCCCGTTGTGCCCCTCTATTGTCAGCTTATGCGCATGCTTTCACATAGACTTCTTTGGGAGAGCGCATGCACAGCATTTTGAAGGCAGACTTTTATGCCCCATACGATCTTCATAGGGGAACACTGTGGGAAGCAGGGAGTGGGTGAATATAAAAAATACAGCAACCTGTCACCTCCCATAGCACTAGCATGACTTTATTTATGGTCCTGAAGGGCGGTGACCGGTTGAAGTGTTAATCTCCTAGTTCCTTTGCAATAAGGGCATTTGTGGCTGTTAGTTACTACTTTAATGTCTTCTGAAAATGCAGATGCTGAATTTATAAATGTGGGATATATTCTTGGACCACCCCTGTAATGATGCTGTGTGGAGGCTGGTGCCAAAAGAAAAGGGAGACGTTTAATGGCTTGATCATTGGATAAGGTAGAAAAATTTGGACCTCCTGACCAGCTTAAAGGGGTTGTCCCGCGCCGAAACGGGGTTTTTTTTTTTGTTTTTTTTTAACCCCCCCCCATTCGGCGCGAGACAACCCCGATGCAGGGGTTAAAAAAACAAACCGCTCAGCGCTTACCTGAATCCCGGCGGTCCGGCGTCTTCATACTTACCTGCTGAAGATGGCCGCCGGGGTCTGCTCCCTCCGTGGACCGCAGCTCTTCTGTGCGGTCCATTGCCGATTCCAGCCTCCTGATTGGCTGGAATCGGCACGTGACGGGGCGGAGCTACACGGAGCCGGCATTCTGCACGAGCGGCTCCATTGAAGAGAGCAGAAGACCCGGACTGCGCAAGCGCGGCTAATTTGGCCATCGGAGGGCGAAAATTAGTCGGCTCCATGGGAACGAGGACGCTAGCAACGGAGCAGGTAAGTATAAAACTTTTTATAACTTCTGTATGGCTCATAATTAATGCACAATGTACATTACAAAGTGCATTAATATGGCCATACAGAAGTGTATAGACCCACTTGCTGCCGCGGGACAACCCCTTTAATGTGATGGATCTAACATGAGATCAGATCTTCAACTGAAGTGGAAAGAGCATGTCATCTTAAAGGGCTCATTGACATGGAGCATATTTTCGGTCCACATATTACGCACGTAATACGGACCTCATAAACCCCATTGATTTGCATTGGTGTATTCAGAAATGTGTTTTGCGCTTGTATGTTACACCCATGCTTTATTTTGGTCCATTTCACTGACCAAAATTGGCAATTTAATTTTAAGCAATTGAGTAAAACGCAGAAAATATTTAGCTGCATGCATATTCATTGTGTTTTTCTGCATGTTGGAAGGAGATATGGTTACAAAATGGTGACCTCATTTGGGCCTTGCTATTTTTTTTTTTCCGTTTTGTACGTCTGGGGAAAAAACCCACAGTGAATAAACATGTAAAAGTATGCATATACACCGCATACCTACATAGATACAAAACGCTGAGTATTTCAGGGGCCAGAAATACTGGGATACAGGGACGCCCCCCCCCCCCCCCCCCCCCAAAAAAAAGAAGAAAACTCGTGGTTTCCGGATGTAGCAAATATATCTTGCCTGTAACAATTTCTAATGCAGTTGTTTTGTTCCAAAATTGGACCTCGTGGAGGTACCTGAGCAGATAATTTTACACTGAACTTCAGGAACGCCATGGTCTTGTCCATCATTAATCACCAAGAACAGCTCTGGTTCCCAGCACAAGAAAGGAGGGCAACATTCCCTAACTTTTCCTTTGGGATCCATTCCTGACCCTGGTAAATGATCAGACAATGGATGTCCTGATCATCAGTGCGTACTTAACCTCGGGTCCCATGCCTTTTGGAATACAAAGCTTAGCTTCCTCTACATGCTGACAGCTGACTTGCTATTCACCTGAACACCTGTAAGTGAGAAGACATTTATGATGAGATGGTAATGAGAAAATGCAGATGGATGTGCTTAATAGTAGGACAACTCCACTTAGCTACGATGCATATATATATATTTTAGTATCCATACTTTGGTCTTAAGCATGAGGGCTTCCAATAAGTGTGCATAGGGTATGCAGCCAACATGACTTATGACCTAAGATACCATTTTGTCATTATATAGGCACTGTCCATAAAAGAAACTTGTGCCTCTCTGATGGCCAATATGATAACTAGTAAGAGTGAATTTTTATCTTTTATTCACATAAAATGCCATTTTTGTGCTGAAAACGCCTCTAGGCGTTATGCTGACCACTAGGGATCTCACTTTCTTCTAAGTTGCTGTCCATTGCCTGTTGTCATGTAAAGTCCCTCTAGTAACAGACACCAAAATGGATTCAGAAAGTGAGGTTAGGTCTTTGCTGCTGTATCATGCTACCCATTGAGGTCTATAAAAGGAGGATGAAGAGGAAGGAAGCTTTTAGAGGTAGAAGGCTGCAGCAGTGTCTCAGTCTTAAGTTTTATGCTCTCGCAGCAACTAAAATTACATGTACACTGTTCAGTACTGCTATATAATGTTCGTTGTGGTACGGTTACGTATGAGGGTGTGCTAGGGCAGAGAAGATGATCTCCTGTTCTCCTATGTGTGCTGTGACTGGGAGCCATGATTACTAGTCTACACACTCCAGCTCAGGGAAAACTGATAATTGGAGGCCTAGTCTGCCAAGGGGAAAACTGGTAAAAAGTGCAGTCATATAATGACCAGAAATGGTATTCCTCATGTACACAAACGGCTTATTCTGAAAAGTCACCTGAAAGTATTGTTTACATTTTTTTTAAAAAATTACGCTTCAAATTAATTCATTCTTCCATACTGATTTCCAGTAAAAAATTGCCTGCTCACTATGCAACTAGTTGTATCCATTTAGTTTTAGCTAGTTTGTACACAGGTTGCATCGTACTACAGCTTGCACATATTTTACCCCATCTCCTGTATGCTTGCATGTGTTGACTGGCTTAGGTTCTAAACCTTTTAAGACTTTTTATGCGTGTTTTTTTTTTTTTTTTTTTTGCTTCACGTAATTGTTTTCACATAATCCTTCCTTTTTCCTTGCAGCGGTAAACATCAGCAGATTTGCCGAAAGCTATTGTGTCCAGACATATGCAGAGTATGTTGCAAAAAGACAGACACCCAGCTTACCGAAGAGAAAACGAACTGATGACGGATGGATGGATTTTGAAAGGAAAAGGCCGAAAACCCAATACACGTATACCCCCAACAACTCAAAATACAATTATTCAAGCAGGTGAACTTCTAGTTCTTGACTTATGTACATTAATATGATGATCATTCGACAAACTATAAAAGCTTGACCAGACAAATGTCTTACTGCAACCCTCTCCTCCTGCTATATATGTTGGAGAGCGAATGCTTGGAGTATGCACTTCCCTCTATACTTGTTCAGAGTCCCAATAAACCAAAACTATTAAAGCATAGTAAGTATACATGCATGCACAGAGTCTATTATCTCTCTAGTTTTCTGGGTGACGGTTGACAGCCATGACTTGGAGTAGTGATCCCCCTTATGAAGACCCATAGGGATCTCCAGAAGGATGACCAGTTATCTAGGGAAGAAAAAAAAATGCAGAGCTACTCGCTGTGCTGGAATGGCATAAAAGAAGCCATACTTGCCTCATCTAATCCCCTGGTGCGCCTGTTCTGCCGTACTTGGTCCTCTGATGCTCTCAACTTCTGCACACAGCAGCAAAAATGTCATGACAGAGGGACAAATGGCTGCGAGTGAAGGAGAGTATGGCAGCTATTCCAGAACAGCGAGCAGCTTGGCAGGTTTCCCCCCCCCCACTGAGTAGCCCCTTTAACCCCTTTAGTGGCACGCCCAGAAAATCTCCTGGACTTGCTGCATTGCCCATGCAGTTAAATCTCAGAAGACTTCTGTGGACAGCTCTAATGCTAAAATGCTGGCCAGGACACCGTTATTGTGCCACTGTACATGTTTGCCTCTTCGAATTACCTCAGGAACATCTCCGGGGCTTGCTGCGCTGCTATGGTAATAAACCTGCCACTGAACGGGTTAAAGGCAGTATATTGCCAATTTTTTTCATATTAAAACCAGATAGTGAAACCTTTTTTCTTATCAGTTTTTATTTTCTGCTGTCTATACATGACTATGGAAGCATCAATTTTTCCTGAGCTCCATTTAATAGCCCTAAGAACATTTTGAGAGATGCTTTATGGCTGCTTCATGGGCCATTCACACAGTTGACAGGAGCGGCCCCATTGACTTGTATATGGGAGACCTGTTCTGTGACCTGTGCAGAGGTTATTTAGCATGGAAGGGGGGGGGGGGGGGTGATCTACGTATGGGTGTTTTAGCTTTTCAGTATGATCCTGCCTCTGATGTAAGGGTCCTTTTTAGAGGAGCCGATTCTCGTTTGAACAAGCAAGTGACGTCAAAGCTAACTCGTTGACTTTCGTGCAGTCTGCTTAGGCAGGCAGATACATTGTTGGCTCGTTCAAACAAAAATCTTTCACATTCATTGAATGAGCGCTGTTTAACCTTTGATGCTATTGGGCATACAGTTATGTCCTGCAGCGTCTGAGTATGTATGCAGGGGGATCGCGTGGCGATCTCTCTTCATACGACGTAGGCGCTGTTTCTTACCTCCCCCCTTCCCCCCCGCTGCAACAATTCCGATAAGCTACGCGTCTCATCAGAGTGGTTAACCTTTTAAATGCCTTGCATAATGGCGGAATTTCATTTTTTCCCCCCCATTTTACTCCACTTAAATTTAAGTTTTTCAGTACGTTATATGGTACATTTAAATAGTACCATTGAAAAACGCAACTCGTCCCGCAAAATACCCTCAGACAGCGGCGGTGATGGATAAATAACAGTTATGAGATGGAAAAACAGTCTTTAACCCCTTCACGACGCGGCCCTTTTTTTTTTTTTCCCATTTTCGTTTCCCCCCCCCCCCCCTTCCTCCCTCCCCAAAAAATGTATCCATCGACGTCGCTGTAGGAGGGCTTGTTTTTTGCGGGACGAGTTGTAGTTTTCAATGGTGCTATTTAATGTACCATATAATGTACTGAAAAACTTTAAAAAACTCTAAGTGGAGTAAAATGAAAAAAAAAGATATTCTGCCATCTTTCAGTGCGTCTTGTTTCTATGGCGCACAAACTGCAAGAAAAACGACATGATGGCTTTATTCTATGGCTCGGTGTATAGTTCGTTTTCTTTTTTTTTCTTTTTATGATCGCAGGGAGAGAAAACATAAATTCGTCATAAATTGTATTGTTTTTTTTTTAAGCGTTAATTATGCAGCATAAATGACACAATAGATTTTTTTTCCTGCGGGTCGGTACAATTACAACGATACCAATAGTTCTTATTTTTTAGGGTTTTTTTTTTCCACTTTTCTGCAATAAAAACCCTTTTTTTGGAAATCTTTTTTTTTCTAAATTGCTGCATTTAAAGTCCTATAACTTTTTTATTTTTTTCATTGGTGGAGCTCTGTGAGGGCTTATTTTTTGCGAGACAAGCTCTAGTTTTTATTCGTATCATTTTGGGGTACATATGGCTTTTTTGATCACTTTTATTGCATTTTTTGGGAGGCAAAATGCTAAAAATTTGCATTTTTGCCTCATTTTGTGTTCAGCTTTTTTTTACCCTTTTTTCCGTGTAGGATAAAAAGCATGTTCATCTTATTGTACGTGTCATTACGGACACAATAATACCAAACATGTAGGATTTTAAAAAATAAGTAAAAATTATGCTGATATGAGAAAAAGTACCCGAAAAGGTTTTTTTTATACATTTTTTTTTTTTGTACATTTTTATTTTTTTTATTTTTTATTTTTTTACACCAATTGTATCCCTCTGAGGGACTTGCACCATAACAGCTATGATCGCTAAGATAAGGCATTGCAGGGCTTCTGTCCTGCAATGCCTTATTGTTTATTACTGCGTACATAGGCTATGGCCATACAGGACACCTGTATATAATTATATCGTGAGAGCCCGGCAATGTCACAGAGGGATCGCGGCAGGGATCTCCGATGCACCCCTGCTTTTGCAGCTGGCTATCAGTGACAGCTGGCTCCCACTGCCGAATAGCGCAAGATCTCTTATGATCTCGCGCTATCCCTATGACGTAAGGGGACGTCCAGTTGTGGGAACTACCCCTCCTCCAGGACGTACGGTTACGTCATATGGAGGGAAGGGGTTAAGCACAACCTTTTTGGGTGGGGAGAGTGCCTTTTTATTTCAGGTAAAAACTGTATTTCCAGCATCTTACTTTGTTGATGAAACCTCTAAAGAAAATGACATTGTGTATTCAAGAACGGTTTTCAAATATACTCGAACTATACTCAATAAGATGTGCAAGTTTTTAGTCAGTGGGGGAAAAAATTGCATTGCATCATGTCTAGAGATGAGCGAACCTACTCGGCCACGCCCCTTTTTCGCCCGAGCACCCCGATTTTCGAGTAATTCCGTACTCGGGTGAAAAGCTTCGGGAGGCGCCGTGGGTGAGTGGAGGGTTGCAGCGGGTAGTGGGGGGGAGAGGGAGAGAGGGCTCCCCCCCCTGTTCCCCGCTGCTACCCCCCGCTCCGCCACGCCTCCCGCCCCCCCCCCCCCCGAATCTTTTCACCCGAATACGGAAGTACTCGAAAATCGCGATGCTCGATCGAGTAATTACTCGAAACGAGTATATTCGCTCATCTCTAATCATGTCCTATTCTAGTTCTTTTCATGCATGCGTTGTCCTGCACATCAGACAGCACATTGACCTGTGATCAGACTTTTCTCAAAAATGCATTGTAAAAGGCAAGCAATAATTGACACTTCTTGAAGTTTCTATACTTGGATGTAAATTTTAACCATTTTGGTCTTTAAGCAAACCTTTCTTATAATATTTCTTCAAAGTAAACCCAAAAATGTATGTGCCAACTTACGACTCGGGTTCCTCCCTACAGCAATTAGACAATCCAGATGGAGCTAAGCTCTTTTATTTATAATCTACAATCTCAGCAGTAACCCAAGAAATGCCTCGACCTAGCACAATGACCAAGTGGCCATCAGCTTTGTTCATGGCAGATGTCTCCCGTTCCGATATCAAGGAGATGGTCCCAATCAGATGTCCATCAATTTCCATTATTAATCTAGGATCTAGCCTCAAATCCTAGCATCTTCAAAGATGGCTTCAACTCACCCAATACAACTCCTTCCTGCAGAACTACCTGTTTTTTTTTTCTTTTTACAACCCTCTCCCTGCTTAACTATAGAGGCATGCATAATTAAGAGACCTAAATTAAAGGTAAATGCATATACATTCAGTCCTATGCCACCCGCACCCCCTGCAAGTTGTTCTGTTCAGGTTAGTCCATGGGGGCTATTTACTAAGTCGACAACAATGCTACAACCTCTTCACCATATGCCTGGACAGGTACAGGGAAGACCATAGAGGATCGGGGATGGAGGATGGGCAAATACTCAGTCTAAAGGTGGAGGAAAAACAGTCAGTTACATGACATAAGCAGTATTATTAATAACTTGACCATAATGCACCATCACAACCTTACAACTTATAATAAATGAGATGGCCATGTTGCTTAAGGCCCTTTTACAGAAAATGATCTTTCCTAGGCCGAAAAGTTGAATGATTTAGCAATGTATTTGAATAAAGTGTTAATGGCATTAATGGCCATTAACACGTTATCATTTGCATGTGAAAGGACCTCCCATGAGTTGTTTGCTGAGCCAAGCATGTATTTAAACACACGCCCAGCTGTGCAAACAGCTGCCAGCAGATTGCATTGTTCTCCTCCTTGCCAGTATAATCATAGAACATCATATATTGAAAGATGAGCGAAATGCATTCAAATGGAATGTATCTGCTCAGTCTTTCAGTGGCTGAACGATGGGTTTTATGTGAAGTGAAATCAGTCATTTAAACAAGTGCACAATTCCCGCGTTTACATGTAACTAATTTTGAGCAATAATGGTTGCATGTAAAAAGGCTTTTAACTCCTTCCCGCTCCTGGACGTACCTGGTACGTCATGGCAGCCTGGTACTTCCCGCAACATGACGTACCTGGTACGTCCTGGAGATAGCACGGGATCACATGTGATCCCGCGCTATCCCGCAGCGGGAGCCGGCTGTCAGTCACAGCCGGCGTCCCGCTCCAACAGCGGGGGGACATCGGAGATGCGCCCGCCGCTGTTAACCCCTTCCCTGCGGCGATCTAAGTAGATCGCGGCAGGGAAAGAGTTCACAGAGGGATCGCGATCCCTGTGTGTCTCCGGCCGGAACTCGCGATGTTATCGCGAGAGCCCGGCCTGTCACCATGGCAACAGGACGCCAGACACTGGCGTCCTGTATTGCCTGTGCCTATAATCGCTGTACAAGCGATAAGGCATGGCAGAGCAGTAGCTCTGCCATGCCTTATGACAGCGATCATAGGCACAGTGATGTAAGTCCCTCAGAGGGACTCAAATAGTATAAAAAAAAAGAAAAGAAAAGTGTAAAAAAAAGAAAAATGTGAAAAAAAAAATGTAAAAAACCCCTTTTTTATGCTTTTTCTAATATTAGCATAAAAAAAGGGAAAAAAAACTAAAACCCCACATATTGGGTATTGACGCGTCCGTAACGACGTGTACAAAAAGTTGAACACGCTTTTTATTTTGTACGACAAAAAGCGTAAAAAAAAACGCTAAAAAACAGAGGCAAAATGCTAATTTTTAGCATTTTGCCTCACAAAAAATGCAATAAAAGTGATCAAAAAAGCCGTACATTTCCCAAAATGGTACCAATAAAAACTACTGTTCGTCTCGCAAAAAATAAGCCCTTAAAGAGCTCCGTACATAGAAAAATAAAAAAGTTACAGGACTTTGAATGCAGCTATAGAGAAAAAAAAAAGATTTCCAAAAAAAGGGGGTTTTATTGCAAAAAAGTGTAAAAACCTAAAAAAAAATAACAATTTTGGTATCGTTGTTACCGTACCGACCCGCAGAAAAATTTTAGTGTGTCATTTATGCTGCATGATTAACGCTGTAAAAAAAAAAAAAAAATCTATGGCAGAATTGATGCATTTTCTCTCCCTGTTATCATTAAAAAAAAAAAATAAAAAATTTACGATATTGTCTATATACCCAAAAGTGGCACCGATAAAAACTACAGATCGCCACGCAAAAAACAAGCCCTTACACGGCCGCGTCCACGGAAAAATAAAAAAGTTATGGCTTTTGAAAAATGGAGATGGAAAAATACCAAAAAATCGCTTGGTCCTCAACGCCAAAATAGGCCGTGTCATTAAGGGGTTAAACAGGCCTCTTAATTTCTGTCCATTTGTTAACAGTTCAGTCTCAGTAAAGAGTCCATAGGGCGACCATATTATGCCTAAAAAGAAATGCCAGGAAAAACAAACACTGGGTATAAAAAGTCTTGATATGGCTGAAGGGCAACCCACAAAAGTGGTTTCAAAGTGGAGAAGCCCAGTGCAGTGGCTTCCAGGACATTCCAGCTTCTGAGATGGTCTCTAGGGTCAAGTGGTTTTTTTTGGGACCTTTTATTACATTTATAGTTTCGTGTCACAATGTGTAAATAAGTTTTAGTGCTCGGATCAAGCCGATAGAAGGTAAAATTAAATACTTCTGCAGGACATATGCCAAGTGTTTGGACTTTTAGAGAAATGATTGATCGTGTTGCTCCTTTTTTAATCTATCCCTAGAAGTGCTTACAGGTCATACTGGGAATAACATTCATACTATGTAACAGAACATTATATGTCCTTAAATAAAACATCTGGCGGGCAGATGTAAAACCGTAAAGATAAAATTGTATTAAGTGGATAACGAATGGGAAGAAGAATATGAAGTACTCAATACTGTACTTCTGATCAGTGCTGCACTTGCACAATAATGTAAGTTATAGATTTTTTAAAGGGGTTGTCAAGTTAAGAGCACTTTTTTAAAAATCTTTTTTTTAGGGTAGTGCATTTTGAGTTATTAGAAGGGGTCATTTGTTCAGAAACTCCATCATTTAGCCAGAATAGGAAGAAACTATAGAGAGCATTCTGGAGGACCTAGCACATCTATGTTACATGAACCCCAAAGGCAGGCAGCCTTTTTAAGGACTATGCCAGCATTGCAGTTGTCCTTTATATGTATCTTTAGGGGCATTATGTAACAACTGTTTTGCATACTCCCTGCAGACTTTCCTTCAGATGTAATTGCTGTAGGACCTCCAATGGTGTACATTCACCACCTCCCCGTTTTCCCTAAAACCTATTTGAGTATATGGTGATAATAGTGGGGCTGCTGTGAGATGCTTTGAGGTGTGTTCTACAAGACCTAATGTATCCATGCATTACGCATTCATTTTAGTTAACCCCCTTATATAATACTTCATGTCACTGTCAGATGTGTGCTGCGGGGCATTAGAACTCCATTAAAGGGAAATACGATTTATGACTTTTTTTCAGGATGGACAATTAATGGATGATCTGTTGTGGTCTGCATCTCGAGACCCTAGCTGATTGGGCGCATGCTGTCAACGCCACAATGCACAGGGTTATGTAGTGGAAGCTGATGCTCAAACTCTGGTGTAGTTGAGAGGTGCTGGTAATTGCAGGGGCTGCACTTGTTAGAATCAATAGGACTTGCGCCTGCAGTTACAAGTGCTGGCCACTACATGGGTAGAAGCAGTAGCTTCTGCTCTATACCACTTTTTATTTGGGCACCCGCTGTCAGTGCTATAATACACAAAGGCATGGAGAAAAAATTACTGCTCCGCCCCCGTGTAGTGGCTGGTGCCTGTAACTGCAGGCGCAGCTCCCATTGATTCTGAGCGCTGCACCTGCAATTACCAGCAACTCCCAACTATATAGGAGTTGGAACATCTTTTGCTCCATACCCTTGTGCATTCTGGCGCTGACTGCTGGCGCCCGATCAGCTGATAGGCCGGGGACCAGAGAGGCTGACGCCAGCAGATCAACTATTGATGACCTATCCTTTGTTTAATAAATGTGTCTTTGCAGAGTGGAATGTATTTGTCCATGCCTGAAGGGGTTATTATAGATGAAGGGGTTATAGGTCTAGATGAAATAAGAACTTGTTGGTGGTGATAGTCGCCTGCTACATGGGACTGCTTTTCCTCAATGGAGCCAGAGCATGTTTAAAGCTTCATTTGAATGAATGAGGACTGCAAAAATCCATGCACCACCATAATTCACTGATCACCATGGGATATATGTTGTAAGTTGTTGTCTAAACCATACAACATTTTTTTTTCCTTTTTTACTATTCAATGCCGAAGCATGAAAAATTATGCTTTTTGTATATCATAAAATGTGATTGTTCTCAGCAAGAGAAACCAAGCAATCCTGTAGATATGATAGCGTTTAATGGCTAACGTAAAAAAAATTTTTGTGTGTATCTAATATATATAATATATATATATATATATATAATATGTGTGTGTTTATATGTGTGGGTGTGTATGTATAGGTATGTGTATGTATCTCAATCAGCCCTGGGGTGAAGCGAAAGGGCACTTCACTGGGTGAAAGAGGCACTAGGGATATATTCCATGTATACGCTGATGGTATTACAGGTACATATGACGAATGTAGTTCAAAATCAAAGTGTGAGCACAGCAGAATGTGCATGTGGACAACCAGACTGTCCCTGATGACAGATCTGAAGATACAAGGGTTGATTATATCATGCCTGACCCTTTGTCCCCCTCTTCTCCTCTTGAATAAACTTACATGCCAAGCCGAGTGCACATGTTTATGGACAGGTTTGAGGAGAGGCCTGTCTGCTGACCATCGTCTTAGCGCCGGATTATCCTTGCTATATGTAGATGCTACTTTACTTTGTAGTTGGCAAATTCGAATTTGATTTTTCCTCTTTGTACATTTGCAGTCTTGATCAAACTCCTTCAACAAAGAAATCTATAAATTCTGCAGAGGAAAAACCTGACCCTGTCAATTTAGAAGAATCAGAAGGGCAGGAAGATGATGCATCCAGCCCCGCGGCTCCAGATCCGACAAATAGTAGCAAGTGTCAGAAAGCAGACATCGGTCAAGCAGGTATAATACTGTTACTGTGGTTTTCTCTCTACTTGGATCCAATCCCATTTTGGCACAAATAGTTTTAGCCATTTTTCTTGGTTTGAAGAGAGTTGCTAAAAAGAAATTTAGGGAAGTTTTTTTTTTTTGGGGGGGGGGGGGGGGTTGTATGAATATAAGTGAGTAGACCCTGTCTTATTTATTTTTTATTTTTGTGTGTCCCCTTACTTACACACATGTCCTTTAACTCTTCTTTCATCCATGGTGAATGAGCCCTGTCCTGTGATCTGTTGTTGACCCGGCAGCCAGACTCGAGGCTTTTTGACCTGCCATTGGTCCCCTTTGGAAACCATCTCTACTGTGTTGATTCATTTGTGAAAAATTTACTTTGTTTCTTTCTCTATTTGCCAGAATGCAGCAACAGCGTCTCCACCGAAGAATTTGAATTGGTACACGTTTGGTAGAAATGATGCTCCTCTCTTCTGTGATGCACGCTTTGAAAGCCATATATTTTACTTCTTATTTGGACATGATCTGGATGTGTATGCAGGTCATACTGAATTACCAGCCAGTGACTAATGACCTTTTCTCCCCTTTTTTTGTACATCTGAGAAGCACAACTGTATTGGCCTATAAAGTAAATGTGACTTGATAAATCTGTTTTAAATGTCGTGCTGAGTCTTTTTTCTTGGACGTCTTAATAAAACAGAGCAAAAGCTGGCACTTTTATATCTTAAGGTAGATTGCAGGAATTTAAGTCTTCATTGATGGAAACTTTGTAATGAGTGTACTGTGGCCTTTGCTACACAATCTCCAAAGGGACCTTTCATCTGGAGTTTTATAGCAAGTAATTCAGCTATTCTGTAGAATACATAAAGTTATACATTATTAATCTTCTTGAACATGTTTTTACTTTAACATTGCTGTGATGTGTTTCGTGTGATGTGACTGTATGTTTGTTCGTTTTTTTTTCCTTTTGTAGCTGTGTTCTTAAGTGAGTTTTTGTCACCAGATATCACAAGGGTTGTGCACATGGACCATAATTTCCATCCTTTTGATATATGTATATTTATTGAAATCACTCTTGATTATTGTATATGTACAACACTTACCTATGCCATGTGACAAGCCTCACTATTAAAGGTTTATGCCTAAATTTATTTTTAGAATCGGATGAATACAGATTTAGAGGTTGTGCCAAGATGGCATCCCCTGATTAGGGCATATGAACATCATAGACTGGTGTCCATCACCTAAGAATGGAGAGCTGCTCAGTAAGAGCGGATCCCATCCTGGCGACCTTCTGCTGTCCTGTTATTACAGGGCATCCATCCGTGTGAATGGCCTTCCTGTAATTCTGCATTTCTCTAGTAGCATCTGCTGTAAGAGAATTATTAGGTTGGTCACCGCTACCTTTTGCAAAATCAGCCGTTTGCTAGAGGTGCCAAGAGCAGGACTCGGGGCGAACAGCTGATTGCCCCAAGCCCCATGTTCTCAAAGTGGTTGTATATCCTGGCACAACCTATTTAATGGGGAACTTCTGCTAAATAACTTTTCTAATTCTCTACTGGGTGCAAAGTACTTCACACTGTTAATTGATCTAAGATAGACCGGTTGATGGGGATGTACAGCTAGAGGGTCCAGAACAACCAGCAGGTTTCAGATTGATTTAATCTTCAGGGAACAAATTGACACGGGAATATTGACAAGATTTAATAGAAATAAATGTAGTTGGATAACCTTGTAGGTAATCTTTTACCTCTAAATGTGATTGTTTTCATCATTTTTTTCCCCTTTTTGAAATTGAATGTGATTTATGTCTGTGCTCTGTTTTTTAATATTATGTATTTGGTTTACACTTCTTTTTTTGGAGAACATGCAAGATACAAAACTGGTAAAGAAATGTGTATTTGCAAACTAAATTCACCAATTTTTGATTTGTATAATATTTTGTAAAGGAAAATATGAATTTTGAAGGAAAATCTATATAATAAAAACATGCAAATGGAACCAGCTGTATAGATCTGCAATAGTCTATTTATTTCAGAGCTATTTAACTTTTTGTACCGTGGAAATAAAAGTGCCTAGTTTTATTTCCATAATGTAAAATTAAAGATTTCTTTTGTAGTAACAGTTTTTTTGCATTGCCTTTTTTTTTTGTTAATCTCAGTTATAATTCTCTTGTTGTATGTCTTCAATATATAAAACATTTCTCTTGTGGCTCGGATTAACTTAATTTTCTGAAATCAATACAGGTTTCTTTTACAATAAATGGAATGAGCACGTTGTGAAAGGATTTATATTAACCCCTTAGTGATGGCCTATATACCTTTTTGTGGCGGTCACTAAAGGCTTTTATACTGATGCAGCGCTGTAAAAGGCATATGCCTCAGAACACCAACACTGGTCCCATGCCAGTAGAAGCTGGGGCTCAGCTGTCTGATAACAGACAGGCTCTAGGTCTAATGGCTAGCAGTAGAGATGAGCGAGCATACTCCCCCGCCAGCACCCGAATCTTTATTGACGAGCAGGCAGGTACTCGGGAAGGACGATACTCACTCGAGTCTTGTCCCTTAACGAGTATGCTCGCTCATCTCTAGCTAGCGGTATAGGATCCTTTGATTCAAGCTATTTAACGCTTTACATGCTGCAGTCAATGAGACTGTAGCATGTAAAGGCTGACTGAGGGGGCTCCCTTTGCCATGCATCAGGCTCCCATGATGGGAACACGGGGTGCCGATGGGTTGCTATGGCACCAAGAGGCTTAAAGATGGCCTTCCATCTCAGTCACATAGGCCAATATATAATATACTGCAATACTCAAGTATTACAGTGCATTATAGCAACGATCAAGAGTAATGACATTCGAATCTACTAGTATGACAATAATAAGTGTGAAAAATAGTAAGTATAAAAAATTCGAAACTCCCACTGTTTTCTCTTCTGCAGTACATAGTGCTCATTGAGCGCTATGTAGCATGCAAAGGAGAAGGTAGAATCGACTGTGACCAATAGCTTAGAACCCGACCTGCACTTACTAGATTGCAGAAGCTTTAATCCCGCGCCATATTTTTCCTATCAGATGGAATTGAAGCCCAGGACCAAGTGTCGTAAATTTACTTGGGCTGAAACAAGACCAGGGTCCAAGTTCAACCTGATTTGTTATTTGGCCTAGATTAGAGAACAATGATGATGGCCAGCTTTGTCTCATCGCCGACTGATTCCTTCATCTGTACACCCCTATAAATTCTCTTAAAATAAACTCCATGCCCCCTTAATAACTAGAGCACTGCAGTCTGCTATTCCACACCATAAGCAGTCTTGCTGTAAAGATCCTTTTTCTAGAGCTATGATGAAAACCCCTTTCCTTGACATGCGAATGATACCTTTGAGTTCAATATATTGCAATTACTAGTTCATATTCAGTCTTATTTTCATAGTGGTCATTCTGACCGAATTTGAGTGAAAAATATATTCAAAACAATGGGGGGGATATTTAGGAAAAAAACTAGTTTTCCCGTAGCAGTCAATCATAGTACAGTTTTCGTTTTGTGCAGTGTTCTTGGGGGAAAAAGTTGAGAGGATGCTATGGGGGCAACAAATAGTTTCTCCAGTGCTACTATAGTGTATCCACACAGCATCCATAGTCTATGATTCATTAATCGCTCTTGGAGCAGTTAAACTTACCCACATTAGCTACATGGCTCAAGCACAAAGCTAGAGTCTAGTGTGTATATATGTAGGCAACTAAATAACCGGACAATACCAGTAGCTGTTTATCATCAGGTAGGGATGGTATCCTGGGATGCCTGCTATAATTCAATAGCAATCGTAGTGTTGTAATCGCTCAAAAAGTTCATGCTGATAACATTAGTGTAGTACATTTGAACTTCTGTAATGATGTTAAAAGATTTATATAGGTGTTATCTTGACAGCTGAAATTGCAGCTGCATTTTTACATTAAAACAGTAGCCATTACTGTCCCAGTAGACCACACGCTATAGTGTAAATGTCTTTGGTAGACCGCTCGCTATAGCAGCATTGTTATTTCTTTTTAGACATTTTCATAAATCTGCTCCAATGTGTGTGAGCCTGGCATAAAAAAACTTCTATTTTGTCAACTTTCATCAAAAAACATAGAGTGGACAAACCAAGATAGCCACCCATCTCTTTGCTAAAAAGAAGGATTTCTTGAATCAGAGGAGCATTTCACCTACATCACAAAAGTTGTATACTGCTAGGGAAAAGTGAGGTGGAAAAAGACCTGGGGGTACTAGTGGATTGTAGACTAAACTGGAGTAATCAATGCCAGTCAGCAGCTGCAAAAGCTAATAGTCTTGGGGTGCATTAAAAGAGGTATAGGGGTGAGGGATGAGAACATTATCCTCCCACTATATAAGGCACTTGTCAGGCCTCACGTGGAATACTGCGTACAGTTCTGGTCACTGGTGCTCAGGAAAGATGTTACAGTGCTGGAGGGGGTTCAAAGAAGGGCAACTAACTAACACATAGAATGAAGGGACTGGAATACCCAGAGAGGCTATCCAAATTGGGATTATTTACTCTAGAAAAAAGACGTCTAAGGGGCGATCAAATAACTCTGTATAAATACATGAAGGGACAATACAAGGATCTCTCCCAGGATCTGTTTATACCCAGGACTGCGTCGGTAACGAGAGGGCATCCGCTACGTCTAGAGGAAAGCAGGTTTCATCACCAACACAGAAAGGGGTTCTTTACTGTAAGAGCAGTTAGACTGTGGAACTCTCTGCCTGAGGATGTGGTGATGGCAAAATCCATAGAGGAGTTTAAAAGGGGGCTTGATGTCTTTCTAGAGCGGAAGGATATTACAGGATATAAATCTTAGGTTAATTGTTAATCCGGGTTTACAGGTAGGTAGGAACTATTAGGGGTTGATCCAGGGATTAGGGAGTCGGGAAGGAATTTTTCCCCCAAAAGGGCTAATTGGCTTCTACTCTTGGTTTTTTTTTGCCTTCCTCTGGATCAACACAGAAGGATAAAACAGGCTGGTCTAGATGGACATTGTCTTCATTCGGCCTTATAAACTATGTTACTTTGTAGTACACTGCAGTTCATTAGGAGTGGACCACACACAATAGGGATTTAATTTTGCTATGTAAAAGTATCCATTCCTGTTGGTCTACAGGTTGGGTTGTAGTATTAGCCAACGATACAGCACCCTGCTTTTTAGATGTAGACAATTTATTACATTCATTGGAAATAATGGGAAATTATTGTAGGGCCAGATGGTGACTATTTCCGCCACATTATCTCAAAGCCAGCACTGTAAAACATTGCATCTGCATGCACAGTGGTGTCCATCAGACTTCATATCCTGAGTTTCTTTATATTCGAGAATTGAATAGCCTATAAATGCTCCCTGAAAATACATCTGTTTAAACAAACATGAAACCTGCCAATTAAGTTTTAGATTTATTGTACTTCTTACCATGGTATATCCATTTTAATTCCTTCAGTGTTTTCGGCAAGAAGCCACCAGACAGCATTGCGTTATGTCTAAGTTGCCCTGACTCATTGACGTTAATGGTTGACTCACAAGAAACAAGAATGAGGTTCAGGGTGCCACATGTACATTCCCCTTGACCACTCTGAAGAGGCTATCAGTTTTTAAGGCAACACTGATCATTGTGGGATTAGTAGTGGGTGGTTGGCTGCTTTTCAAGTAAATGGGTGAATTCTGTACCAGATAAACAGTGATTCATAAGTTTCTTTTAACTCCTTGTATACCATTGAAAAAGAGCAGTGAAACGTTATGGATAGTGGTCTTGTTTCTTGTAGTGTCAACGTGTATGAATACATAAAAGCAGATAGTCACATATAACTACTTATGTTGTATGCATGTTTAAAAGGAATGAATAAAGTATTTAATCAATAGATGACTGACTGATGACAAATGCCTACAGTTCATGTATAGACATAAATACTAATCAGCCATAAACTTAGTCACCTGCCTAATCTATACGTACCCCTCATTCTGCCAAACTATCTGATGCACCAAGGCATGGACTCCAGAAGACCTCAGGTGGTTTGGTCTGATATTTGGCACCAATACGTTAAGGGAGTAAACCCTTTTAGTCCTCTAAGGTGGTACCTCTATGCATTGGTTTTCCAAGGCATTCCACAGATGCTTGATCAGATTGTCTCTAAATTCTAGAGATCTCAAAGTCGGCACCTTGAGCTCTCTATCATGTTCCTCAATCTCCTACTGACCAGTGTGGCTATATGCATTATCCTACTGAAGAAAGCTTCTGTGAGTAGGAAATACAAATGCCCTGATGGGGTGTATTTAAAGTAGGTGGTAGGTGTCCAAATAACATACAGTGGATATAGAGTCTACATAGCCCTGATTAAAATGCAATGTTTGTCATATTAAAAAAACAATCTGACACATTGAAGGTGGAAATAAATCTGAAACTTTTTTTTTTTGCCTTCCTCTGGATCAAAATGTGGGGGTGGGATGGGGGGAGAGGTTGAAATAGGCTGAACTAGATGGACATTGTCTAACATACTATGTTAGTATATAACCTAGTATATTAGGCTGAATGAAGACAATGTCTATCTAGTTCAGCCTGTTTCAACTTCTCCCTCAACCCCACCCCCATATTTTGATCCAGAGGAAGGCACAAAAAAGATAGTTTCAGATTTATTTCCTCCTTCAATGTGACTCGTTATCTGTACAATTGAATTAAAAAGCAAACAAATTATTTAGCTTGTTCTAGTAGGATTTATCTGATCTTAGTTACATTTTTCAACAAGAGCCATGGTACGTAAAGTACTTACAACACATCAAAGGGATCTGATTGTTGAAAGATATCAGTTAAGTAAAGGGTACCAAAAAATGTTCAAGGTATTACATAAACCATGAACAACAGGGAAGATTATCATTAAGAAGTGCATTAAATTTGCCACAAAAGTGACATTCGGAAAACTGGACGTCTCTCAAAAATTGATGAAAAGACCAGAAGAAAATTGGTTCGGGAGGCCACCCAAGAGGCCTCCAGCAACATTAAAGGAACTGCAGGTATTCTTCATATGTCTGGGTTGTGGGGCAGGGTATCGGGCAAGAATTTCTTGCCAAAAATTCTAACAAAGAACATCATCCAAGCCCAGCTATGTTTTGCCAAAAACTACATCAAGTTTGCCAAAAGTATGTGGGAGAACATGTTATGGTCCTATAAGACCAAGGTTGAACTTTTTTTTTGCCATAGTTTCAAAACATGTTTGGTGCAAAGCCAACACTGTGCATCACCAAAAGAATATGATAACTGCACTGAAGCACAGTGCAGGCAGCATTAGGCTCTGGGGTTGTTTTTCTGCTGCTAGAACTGGGTCTTTAGTCAAGGTGAAGGGAATTCTGAACAGTTCCAAATATCAGTCCATTTTGGCACAAAACGTTCAGGCCTCTTCTTAAAAAAACAAAAACTGAAGATGAAGAGGAACCGCCTAAATATAGGACATGCAGCGATTTAAATTTTTTTTTTCCCACAGTGTGATGTGGGGAAAAAACACTCATGTATATGACCCCTTTCGAAAGAATGGGGTTCATATTTGTGTGTCTCACATCGGAAAAATCTCACTCAATTTTCATGGCCGTGTGAAAGCGGCCCATCTCACCTCCCAGAAAATGCAATAGACAAATGGTACTATTAAAAAGTCTCAAAAATAAAAGAAATCACAAGTCTGTTAAAAGCAAAAAAAATAACATTTTGAATGCAACAATAAGATAATATACAGTATATATATATATATATATATATATATATATATATATATATAAAAGAAAAAGTTGTAAAAAAAAAAAACCTATATAAACTTGATATTGATGTGATCATACTGGCCTGCAGAATTAATTAAAAATATTATTTACAATGCATTTTGTTAATCTACTCTCTAGAAAAAAAAATAGAATAAAATATTTCCAGAAATTGGGTAAATGAAGTCTAGAGTACATCCCACAAAAAACAAGCCCTCATACAGCCCAGCTGATAAAGAAATAGCAATTTTATGGCTCTTAGAATGCGGCAACACAAGCAAATCTTAAATAACTTATTCTTTTATGTAAAACAATAGCAAACCATAAAAAACTGTATATACCGTATATACTTGAGTATTAGCCGACCCTAGTATAATCCGAGGCAATGAGTTTTACCACAAAAAACTAGTAAAACGTATTGACTCGAGTATAAGGCTCCTCAGCAGTGCGGCAAGCTGCTTGAGAATTCTCCCTGCTGTCATCTTCCTGCTCGGCTTTGAATTCCCCCGCCGTCAGCGCTGTGTAAGTAAGCGCTGTGATTGGATCGAGCGCCAGCCAATCACAGCCATTCAGTGATGTCATTCACCGAATGGCTGTGAATGATCGAGCGCCGGCTGTGATTGGCTGGCGCTCGATCCAATCACAGCGCTTACTTACACAGTGCTGACAGCGGGGGAATTCAAAGCGGAACAGGGACATGACAGTGGGGAGAATTCTCAAGCAGCTTGCCGCACCACCAGGGACACAGACACTGGCTGGGAGGTGAGTATTGCGTTTTTTTTTTGGTTTTTTTTTACCTCACTCGAGTATAAGCCGAAGGGGGCTTTTGGAGCATAAAAAAATGTGCTGAAAACTCGGCTTATACTCGAGTACATATGGTACTTAGTATCCCCAGGATCATACCGACCTAGAGAATATTATCACATTATCTATTTTGTATGTTGAATGCTGTAAAAAAAATCATTTCAATCCTATTTAGAGGGCACGTCCCGAAGACTTTTTTTTTCACGCTGCAGTAATGATTTTTGTTAAATGTATGCACCAGGAAAAGCTCCCGATGTATACACTTAGTGGGGTGGAATAGGACGCACCGCAAGCCGCTGTAAATTCTACACCAAAATCTGCAGGCTCTCTATGGATTTTGATGCAGACTTGAAAATTGCGTAAAACCTGCCAGCAATTCCGCATCATAATCTGCAGTTAGACCTTTAGATTTTGGTGTGGTATGCCTTACAGTGGTATCTGTCATCCATTTTTCTGTACATACGTTAAAAACATGCTATTGTTAGGCATCTGTTTAATGCATCCGCCAACCGTAGGCTATGTTAGTATCCATTTAACACATGCCACATGAGTTTTTCATGACCTGTGCATTAGATGTCATTATAGATTATGGGTGATGGATGTCACAGTTTGGTATCTATTTAACACATCTGTCACCCAAAGCCAATAATTGGTATTGAACACATCTCATGAAAAGCTTATGAAAGTAGCTGTTAAATGCCTATGATGGATGCCATACAGTGGCATCTGTCACCCATAGACTGTTATGGTATTTAACCGATTTTTTTCTTTTTTACAGCATGAAATAGGTTAGCCTGCTGCGCTATTCCAGCCACTTCATCCAGTAAACACAATAATTCTAACTGATATTGGCCAAGTGGAGACCAAAAGAGTCTTGGTTCTGTGATTGGCGGCCTATGGATCTGTTTAAGTATGCCTTCCCATACGCATATGTCAAACAAATCACAAAAGTGCAATGTGCAAGAAACCTCATTCATCTGGCTGATACCGATACATTAACAACAGCGCTTGTCTACAGATCCACTGGGCATGTGCATAGAAGTAGGGGGTAGCTTGAAAACAAATTCATCGACTTCCAGTACCTTGCAGCACAGAAACGATGGTAGGGTGCATTCCCACAGCATTATTGTACACGCCGTGTGACCCCGCTCGGGGGTCCCATGACGGTTTATAAAAACAGCACTGTGACGGAATCTTCGAACAGAAACAAACGGGCCCATTCACTTCTATTGTGAAGTGGAAACCTACAAGATTTCCAATTGTTTCTATTATATTTTGGATTATACAATAGTGCACTCAACTATAATTTTATACTCCAAATAAAACGGAAACAAATGGAAAGCCTGTAAAAAACCAACCCCAAAGAGGTGTCTGTTTCACAATAGAAGTGAACGGCCCTGTTTGTTTCTGTCTAGGGATTCCGTCACAGCACTGTTTTCAGCAGCTGTCATGTAACCCCCCGAGTGTAGTCTCACAGCGTGTACAATAATGTTGTGGGAATGCTCACTTATTCTTGTTTGAGTTGTCCCCAGGTTCACGCATGCCATAACTAATGAGGTTTTTCTTATGTGTAATTTATCATTTGTAGTATGTGTTGCATTGCTCGTGTAGTTCCTGTATGGGCGAGACGTTCTTAGATATCCCTCTAAAGTGCTTGCTACTTGGTGTCTCCCATTCTTCTAATTTGCTGTCCACTGTATGTTGTCAAGCGCTACCTGTCTCTAGCAACAGAGATAACAAGACAGATAACAGTAGGTGCAGGAGAATGGTGACTTATTCTGCTTTTACAAGTCTATGCAGGTCAGTAGGACAAGGAAGGAGAGAGACTGCACAGATCTCTATATTCCGATGATAGTATTTATTCTTGATGGATGGAGGCCTCTATCCTATGTTGTAAAACCAGTAAGCCTTTGTTGGGTTTATTTTGTGCAAAACAGATATTGATGAGTAGCTCTCCAGCTACACTGTAGTCAGCTATACTTGCGTTCTCTGCGCAATTGTGTTATTTTGCTTAGTTGTCATGGTTGCCCACATCCATTGGCAAGGAAACACACTCGATACCTCAGGAAGTTAATTCACCTTGCAGGGCTTTTATTGATGGCTCCCCATAACAACATTCAGCTATGGCTGTCTGTTAAATTATGGATTTTTTTTGGCTTACATTGACTGGTTTTTGCATGTTTTCAGTTTTCTTCTTTTCCAAATTGGCACTCCGAGTCTCTTTTGGACATAAACATATAATTAGCCTTTTTCACATGCCCAGTGGATATCGGTCCACATGCTTTCTTTTCCATGTAAAACTATATATACAGTATGATCTTAGCTTCGCACTTCTATGATATCCTATGATAGGCCCATTAACTATAACTTGCACAAGATAGGTAGATGAGTTCCTTCAGATAAGCATATCATTTGTGTTCAGTTTGCATAATAGAATCTCCTCATTATTTCTTATGGGAAGGGATCCATAATTCAAAACAGTACTACTAACTAGGATATGTCTTTCATTATGTTGCTCCATGGAACAATATTGGCAATGTCAACTAGCTTTGAATATATGAACACATCATTTTTAAAGAAAGCTCTTATTGTCTTATTCCCATAAGAGCAATGTATTTTTTAAAGCATATAGAAAACTGAGACGTTTCTGTTTTTTTTTATATATATTTCAGATTGAGGTGATTAATTATAGTCAATGACATCATGAAATGGGCAGGAAGTGCTGACCTTATCAACTCAACTGCAAAACAAGTTTGTGGTATCTGCTCCGATGACATCATAAAGGAACCTTTTTATCAGTATGAAGGCTTGTCAGACGGTTCTTCATTTCCCTTAGTCATCTTGACTGAAGTCATTAATTCTTGGCTTACTGACTGGCTGTGCTATTTCATGCTGGTATACATTAGTTTTCATGTGGTTTGCTTCAATTACCACACATGAATTCAAAGCAAAAAATGTTTAAGTCAGACAGAGGGCACAGGATGTATCGGTTAATATTTGAGATGTACCGTACATACCTCCTACAGCCACCTTGATAAATTCGGAGGGGACTACAGATATGCAATTCTATCATTATTTTTAATAGCTTGTCCCATTACATTTTTTAGCACATTCATGTACCATATGTCCCTGAAAATAAGACCCTGTCTTATATAAATGTTTGCCCCAAAAGAGGCACAAAGTCCTATTTTCGGGGGATGTGCTATTACACTTGCCTAGCAGGCTCGATCTAGGTCCCTCCCACTGCTCTCCACAGCTCTAACGTGGTTTTTGCAGTCCTGGGGCCGCTCACAGAAGATCACTTCCTGGTTACGGGATTCATAAATCCCACCTCTAGGAAGCGATAGCTCTGATTGGTTCTCGACCGCTACTCAGCCAATCAATGCAGCACTCAATGAACCAATGCGATGGTTGTGACTGGTTCATTGAGCACTGCATTGATTGGCTGAGCAGCTCTGGGACCAGTGGCTGGGGCCTGGACCGAGTCTGCTAGCTAAGTTATTCCTTTGTTTTAATGTAATGCAGATAGGGCGTATTTTCAGGGTAGGGCTTATATTTCAAGCCTCTCCAAACATCCTGAGGCCTCCCTCACACAGGGCATTTGCAGAAACGCAGCGTTTTTCAACACTGCATTTACTGCAGATTCCGCCCCGTTTCAGCAGCGCTGGCATACTTTATGCCAGCGTTTTGGCTGCGTTTTCAGCTCAGCTGAAAACGCAGCCAAGGATGCTGAAAAGAAAAAAAAAGAGAGCAATACTCACCTAGCCGCTGCAGTCCGGGTCGTGGCCGCTGGTCTCTGCTGCTGATCCAGGCTTCCTCTGCACTCACAAGTCTATTGCCGTAGGCCAGGTTTGAGAACCCCGCCTTCAGCAATAGAGTGCTGTGATTGGATGTCGGCGCTTGCTTGATGCCCAATCACAGCCCTTCATTGCCTGTTTCAACCAATCAGAGCTTGCCGGCGCTGAGTATTGCTTTTTTTTTCCCTCTACCTAGCTGGGACTGATTTTCGGGCTAGGGCTTCTATTGCAAGCCCTCATTCCGAAAATCCGGTTAGCGCTGCCAAAAACGCGGCACCAAGTGTTGCTGCGTTTTCAGCAGTGCTGGAACCGCTGCCCATTAATTTTAATGGGCGACGCAGGGCTAAAAACGCACAAAAATAGAACTTGCAGTGCTGTCAAAGTGCAGCGTTGGAAGGTGCTGCGTTTTCAGCCCTGTGTGAGCAGCCTTATTAAAATGAATGGGAGTGTTGTACAGCGTTTAGCTCTGGGCTGAAAAGACAGCGCTAAACGCTGTACAAAACGCCCTGTGAGGGAGGCCAGAAAATCGGGGTAGTACTTATTTTTTAGGGTAAGTCTTATTTTCGAGGAAACAGGGTAGTAAAAATGCGTGTTTGACCGTGGTCAAACAATGAAAGCTATGATATGCACTATTCAGCTCCTCTATCTACCCTGAAATACCGATAGCTATTGGATTTGGAGTTCAAAAGTTCTAACTGCTTTACGTTGAAAAAATACTGTATAGTATTAAACCTATTTCGAAATACTTTATTAGGGCATTCTGAGTGGGGTCATCAATTAACTGGAGCAAGGACTGGATGCTCAAAGTGATTCTCTGTCTCTTCCTCTCTGGAGGACCTGACACATCTGGATTGCATAGACAGACTTGATTTCAATAGGCACCATGAAAGGCATAATTTTTCCTTTGGTGTTGCTGCAGAGAATTCAATCACTTAGTGCTGGATTCTCCTGCAGATTATTGTTGATCGCTAGGACTCCCAGGAATTGAAGTGTTCTTAGAGGATTCTTCTAAGAAAAAGGATTGTCCAAAGCTGACAAAGCCTTTAAAGCAGAGATTCACAACCTTTTTTGGTCCGATCGTCACATTGCCAGACTGAGCCATTCCAAAGGGTTGCAGTAAAACTTACTTTTTCTGCATATCAAAAGTATGCCATAAAGTATGTCTGGTTCTAGTGCCACTTCCAGAACTCTTACCTATTGGAGGAATGGGGCTTCCCTTCTCTTATGTTCACACTGTACAAGGGAAAAGACTAAGCATGCATGCAGCTCTTTCCATTGTTGTTTATATGACTTGTTAAAACAGCCAAGTGTTTTACGGTTCCCATTAAAACTACAATGAAGATAGCTGCACTCATATATAGCCATATTACTGTGTAGGGGTAGTAAGGGAACATTATTCTGGTGGAAGATCACTATTACTGTATGGGGGTACAAAGTGTGGCACATTGTTATGTGGGTAATATATTACTATCTAGGACACTATTATTTTGGGCTAACCATAGTTATGACACCATTATTTATGAGGAATCGTCTTTGGGGTACTTTACTACACAGCAGATATAGTAATATGGGCACATGGAGCAGCTGCAGGATATTTGTATCAGCTAATAACCTGCTTAAAGGGGTTGTCAGGTTACCAGACAACATCCCTTCAATAGGGCTGACTATAGTAAAACACAGCTGTACTTACCCCTCCGTCTCCGTCGGGTTCCAGCACTGCAGCCCCATTGTGGTCCTTGCATTTGTTGAGATAGCTGATTTCACCAAAAGTCAGGTTACTGCTGTAGCCAATCAGAGGCTGCAGCTTCACATTCCCAAACTCCTGGCATCATGGCATTCAGCACACAAGTGGGGCTGTAGTGCTGGATCCTGATTGCGGTAGAGGGGTAAGTACAGCTCTGTTTGTTATTTTACTAAGTCAACCCCATTGATGGATGTTTTCCGGTAACCAGGCCTTTTAAACTTGTTCATAACCAAAACCTAAATTTCTGCAAGTTTTTTCTGCATAAACATACAGCCTAGAAATGATGGAATGCCTTACCACAGTCCATATTTGCATAATTACACATAATTACACCCACAAATATTGTACATTTTATTCCAGTCATATCCTTGAAAATATATGTAATTGTTACATGTAAACTGGATCACTAAACAAGATCGCTAAAATCAGCAATTGCTCAAGTGTCTAGGGGAAAACTGTAAACGGGCCTTTGGATTTCATTACTGGGTTTTTCCGAAAACTATTATTCCGCATGCAACATTTTGGCTGAGAACATGAAACATTTGAGACTAAACGTACTCCACTTCAGGTGTGTCCTGTGCTCAACAAATATAGAGAATTAGTTCCATTTTCTTCCATTTTAGAGACCTCCACCATCTTGATGAAGCAAGTGACAGTGTTTGAGTTAAAACATGCTTCCCTGACGTACTTGAGAAACATCGGACCATTGCTCATACAGACCTCTGACTGCGTGACTCAATCTATATGAAATCCCTCAGGCAAAAGAGCAAATTTGGAAGAATACCAAGTATATTATACAATATTTACACACCACCGCAGTATTAATATACGTCTATTCCACTGGCCAAAATGGAGCACTATGTGGTAGAAAATGTAGTAAGTTTATCTAGAGTATGCTGGGAATCGGCTCCTATTCCTTAATAGGTGTATTATATGAAGTATATTATTTCACATTTCATTAGAGTTTTAAAAAGATTGAGGTTTATATTGATTTCCTGACCAGCTATTAAACAATACAGTCCTATACAAAGTGTCCTACAAAGTGGCAGCTCTTACAAGTATTAGGATTTAGTAGGTAGCCCTCCATCATACTAGTTTTAATCTGTATGTCTTTGGACATATTCTACCAAAAATAAAACAAACAAATCCATGGAGAGATCACATTCTGCATTCATTAACCCTCTCCAATCCACTGTCTGACGTCTGAGGACATTATGATTTAAGGCTGTACAGCTTTGATGTTGGAAGATGTCCATCGGGGTTCTCTTACTGTATATTGCCAGCCTCTCTGCTGTCGGAGCCTATCCAACGTGTCACCTCATGCAGTACTGGCTGTAGCCAACAGATAGCGCTGTTGTATAATGGCAGAAAAAAAGAGTAAGCCCCCCTAGGAAAACCAGGATACAAACAGGATTGGAAAGGCTTAAGTACCACAATGTATCTGTCCAGGCAATATAGGTAAAGTTTACATGCTACATTCCATTTGGCATAGTAAAAATAAAAATCTGATTAATATATCTGGACCTTGAGTTTTTATATTGAATATGTATTAGTGGACAGCCTTGTGTTATTTTGGAGCTTTTAACATATCTAGATACATCATATTTTAAATCCATATTTATATCCAGAATATATTTATCACTGAATTAGAAAAATGTAAGATTTTTGAGAGACTATTTTTTTTCTACAGTAAGCTAAAAGTTATGTTGAAAAACTTTTGTTTTTGAAAAAAGTTTTGTGTTCGTCAATTTATCTGTTCTGATTCAATGTTAGGAACAAAAATAAACATAAATAATAGGTAAAAATGACCTAAAACAATGCAAGTATGAGGAATTCTCTTTTTACGGTTCCCTTCCCAGTGAACCGATCACAATCTATAGGGGAAACCTGGTGACAAGTGTTCAGTTCCCCTGCAGTTCTATCACAGGGGAAAAAAGGCATAACATGGTGTCCATCAAAATGAATGAACTGTTCCTGTAATGGATGAATGTGCTAGGTCATCAAGATGGTCCATTTAGTCCAAGAGTGTAAGAGGGGCCTGGACACCTTTCTTGAGCGTTACAATATTACACGTTATAGCCACTAATTACTCCAGAAGGGTTGATGATCTGGGGATTATTCTGATTGCCAGACTGGAGTCGGAAAGAAATTTTTCCCTTAAATGGGGAAAATTGGCTTCTACTTCATTGGAGATTTTTTGCCTTCCTCTGGATGAACATTGGGGGGCAATTGGCTGAACTGGATGGACATATGTCTTTTTTCGGCCTAACAAAATATGTTACTATGTTAGTAAAAGACACGATTCTGTAAATGTGCTGACAGTGCCAGGAATTGCCCACAGAAGTCAAGAAGATAGCAATTAATCTCTATATTGTAAACCTTCAGGAAATGTAGACTACTGTAAAATATAGAGGAGATAAATGCAGTGTAAAGCAGAACCCATCTCTAAAAATACGGTATTTACTCAAGATATATATATATATATATAAGGGGAAATGTGTTTGTTCTTCCTAGCCTCCTACAGATTCAACAAAATTTAGCTTGATTGTGATAGCATGGTACAAAACGTTATCCTAACCCATCAGAAAGCTATCGTTCTCTTATTTTAACAGAACAAAACCCATTGTAAAGCAATTCAAAGTGTAAATAACCCCCCTTCCTGTAGCACGGCACACCGTGATATCGTGCCGCATTAAGAGTCAAGCTAAAGAAAAATACCTCTATACATGACTTGATGGATTTCAACCAAACTTTGTACTAGAGCAGCTTAAGGAATAATGATGTGCCTCTGAAAAAACAGAACCCATCGAACCAGTTCAGCTGAAAGCAATAAAAGTAAAATTACTGCAATCATGTGAGACAAATGAACACTGCGACCAACAACTTAGGAATGTGTGGAAAAGAACCAGGACATCAAGGGCTGCAGAGACCCTGGAACAGTATGAAGCCTGAATTCTAAAAGAAAAAGACACAGCCAGTGCATCAATGGCGGTAAGGCATTCCAATTCATTGCTGGAAGGTTTTCAACATGATTCTCATAAAGACTGCAATCAACATCTGAATGTTTGTATTGGATGAATGGACCGAATGTGTAGCAACTGTCATGCCAAGAAATTTAAAATGGAGCCTCCTTGAATGTGCAGTAGGAATGGAAACCTGGGCAACGCGGGATGTATGAGCTAGTTTTATATATACAGTCAACCTAAAATAGAGCAGCAAGGATCCACCGTCAAGAGATTTTTCTATATATACCTGGGACACGTGAAAATAGTATCAATGTTTTTACAATGACCAACTGGTAACTGTGTTCTGACTATGTAAAATTTCACCTTCATGTGCAAACTATTGTGGTAATAGTCCCATGCACACAAGTTAAGCTTCCTGTGTAGTAACCTCTATCTACTTCACTACCACTGAGAAATCATCACGCGGCAGAGGTAATTCTAGACATTTTGATATCCTAGTCAGAAAGTGGAATGAAGATTCCCTTGGCCAAGTTGGAAATGTACATACATGGAGTGCTGACCAGGGGCGTAACTATAGAGGATGCAGAGGATGCAGTTGCACCCAGGCCCAGGAGCTTTGGGGGGCCCATAAGGCCTCTCTTCTTCATATAGGGAACCCAGTACTAAGAATTATAGCATTATAGTTGGGGGTCCTGTTACAGGTTTTGCATTGGGGCCCAAGAGCTTCAAGTTACGCCTCTGGTGCTGACAATGTCCTGTTACAAATGTTTTCAGAGGTAAGCTTCACCTTTGAATTTTCTGCTCCCATTTTCTAAGCCACATCTGATAATATCATCAAGGCAATACTGATAACTCTTTTAGCACTTGCAGCTTAACTTCACAATTTATTCCCCATAGTGCAAGCCATACAGTAGTTTTCATAGTGCTAGTCCCAAGGGGATGTGCAACACACATCACTTTGTACCTTTTCTATATTCTAGAACTCATTAGAGGAAAAGGATGTTTGTATGGCAGAAGTGCTGGGGCAGCCTAAAACTTAGTGTGTGGCATATCTGCCCATATGCTTCACTCCTGCAGTCAAAAGTTTGCTGCCTCATGGACCTTACATGTCTGTCAGTGTATATAATCCCTTAGTCTTCCAAGAACTCAGCCTTGCCAATCAGAATGTAGATTTTCCATATACTAATCATAGGCATCACTATATACTGCAACTAATCCTCATATGACTTTCCCAGTTAAGTGCTCTGTAAAGAATGATGTGATTAATGCTCCTGGGCTTGGTCTATTTATTGGGTACATATGTACAGTTAAGATGAACACAATAGTTTGACCTTGCGTTTGGCATAATACGCCTACATAATACTTGTAGTATTAGTGTGTTATGTTCTATATCCAAATTCTCAATAATTCATACTGATTTCTTAAAACATTTCTCAGCTTGTTCCCATATTTCAGCCAGTTCTTTTTGCAGGGAAAGTGTGTTTGATAATGTCCTATGAGAGAAGTGTATTTTAGTAATGCAAAAGCCAGAAGCAAAACAGCTGTAAGAATATTTTTCCTCTTTAATGTGTTGTAGACTTTCAACAACCATCTTAATTCCTTAATTTTCAAACCTCTAAGTTCCCAGTAGGGGCACCGGTGAATTCATATCTTCAAAGGTCTTCAATAGTGCTAACACAGTTTTACTTGATATATTAACAGAAATATGTAATGTGACAAATCACGTGTTCTCCATTCTGGGAATCATTTCTTCTCTGTACAATTCTATGCTTAAGATCCAAATCAATGTGTTTGATATACTCTGTTGCTTGCAACTACTAGCCAAGAAGTAAATTCCATGTGTGATTATAAACCATAAACTTTCATCTTTTATTGTAGCTTTATATTTTTTGACTCTTTGTTTATATATATTGTGGTAACTTGGGGGTTATTTACTCATGGACCGCCATCTTTCCTTCATAAGATGGGTGGCAACACATCAGGAATCATAGAATGGTAGAGTTGGAAGGGACCTCCAAGGTCATCGGGTCCAACCCCCTGCTCAGTGCAGGATTCACTAAATCATCCCAGACAGATATTTGTCCAGCCTTTGTTTGAACACTTCCATTAAAGGAGAGCTCACCACCTCCCGTGGCAACTTGTTCCACTCATTGATCACCCTCACTGTCAGAAAGTTTTTTCTAATATCTAATTTGTGTTTCCTCCCTTTTAGTTTCATCCCATTGCTTCTAGTCTTTCCTTTGCAAATGAGAATAGGGCTGATCCCTCTGCACTGTGACAACCCCTCAGATATTTGTAGACAGGTATTAAGTCTCCTCTCAGCCTTCTTTTTTGCAAGATAAACATTCCCAGATCCTTTAACCATACCTCATAGGACATGACTTGCAGACCGCTCACCATCTTGGTAACTCTTCTTTGAACTTGCTCTAGTTTGTCTGTCTTTTTTAAAGGGGTGCCCAGTACGGAACACAGTATTACAGATGAGGTCTGACTAAGGAAAGAGTAGAGGAGGATAATTACCTCACATGTTCTAAACTCTTAATACATCCCAGAATTGTGTTTGCCTTTTTGGCTAATGCATCACATTGTTGACTCATGTTCAGTCTATGATCTATTAGTATGGCATTTCCCTGATCAACCCAGTTGGGGATTCTGTCATAGAAGGAAATTAGATTAGTCTGGCATGACTTGTTTGTTACAAACCCATGCTTGCTTTGGTTAATTAATCCATTTTTATCCAAGTACTTGCATATATGCTGTTTAATAATTTGTTCAAAGATCTTTCCCGTTATAGAAGTCAGGCTCACAGGCCTGTAGTTTCCCGGATCCACCTTCATGCCTTTTGTGAAGATAGGTACAACATTTGCCCTTTCCCAATCTTCTGGGACTTCTCCTGTTCTCCAGGAACTTTCAAAGATTATGGCGAGTGGTTCAGCAATTACCTTTCCTGCTTTCTTTAGTATCCTAGGATGTTATTCATCTGGACCTTGAGACTTGAATTCATTTAAGTTAGCTATGTGTTCCCTCACTATCTCTCTGCTTATAGATAGCCTGCATTCTTTTATTCCCCCAATAGCACAGGGAAGATCAGTTGATGTTACATCTACTTTCTGAGAGAAAACAGATGCAAAATAGGAAATTAAAAGTTCAGCCTTCTCAACATCATTCTTAACCAATTCACCATTTTCATCCTGTAAGCATCCAATAGCATCTTTGATGTCTCTTTTGCTTTTGACATACCCCCAAAATCCTTTTTTATTGCTTTTGGCCTTTGTAGCAAGCCTCAATTTATTATTAACTTTAGCTTTTCTGGCACTTGCCCTACAGTTTCTGCAGACTGCATTATATTCTTCTTTAGATATTCCCCCTCTTTCCATGTGATAAACATATTTTTCTTCCTTTTTAACATGTGTGCAAGTTCTGTGTTCACCCGTCCTGGCCTCTTTAAATGATTTGCGTTCTACCTTCTTTTAGGGATTGTTAACGATTGTGCTTTGAGAATCTCATTTCACAATATTTCCCAACTTTCTTGGACATTTCTGTCCTTAAGACATCTAGCCATTGGATTCTTCCTACCCTCTTTCTGAGTTCATTAAAATCTGGATTTCTGAAATCCAACCTTAAGGTCTGAGTTTTCTCAGGTCTTCCTTTGCTTTTTATCCAAAATTCAAGGATAGCATGATCACTACCTCCTAAGGTCCTAGCCACCCTTACTTCCTCAAGAATTCTGTTGGTAAGAATTAGGTCCATGATAGCAGATCCCCTTGTTTTCTCTTCCACCTTTGGAAGATAAAGTTGTCAGCAAGAGCAGATAAGAATTTGTTAGATCCATTACTTTTACCTGAGAGAGATTCCCAACAAATCTCTGGATAGTTAAAATCTCCCATGATCACTATGTCATGTTTTTTTGAGAGCTTGGCCATCTGATGTAGAAAGAGTTCATTAATATCTTCTGCTTGTCCAGGTGGCCTACAGTAAATGCCTACAATGGTGTCCTTTCTTTTGTTCTCTCCTTGTATCCTTACCCAAACAGTTTCTACAGAACTACCATCCTCTGAAGCTTGAATCTCAGGGGAGATAAATGTTTTCCTAACATACAATCACAGAAAATGGTCGTTACTTACTGACTGAGGAGTGCATATAGATGCATCCTCCTCTCACCATGTAGGTAGCTGACTACCAAATGGAGGAGCCAATAACACCTGTGAGGGCACCGATAAAACACCCACTCACACTGCCTCCTGATAATGAGGGGGGTGGATGCTTGGTGTACACTCCCACACATAGTGGATACAGGGTGCCAGACCATTCTGATATATGTAGTTCACCATGCAGACCAGCAACCTATTAATGACGCCATGATAATTCAGCGGGTTGCCCTGCATATCTATCAGTGAACCACGTTGGTACTTCCACCCTGGGCTCCCGCTGGAGTCTTAATGCCACACTACATGTGAATGATAGATAATAAATGCAAGGCATTGGTTGGATGTTGGCCAAGATACATGAGCCCACTAACCACTTCACGGTTCCTTGCGTTGTGGTGGGTCCCTACACTAGTATAAATGCATCACAGAAGGAGAAATAAAAAATTAAAAACAATCACAAAAAATGGCCGTTACTTACTGACTGAGGAGTGCATATAGATGCATCCTCCTCTCACCATGCAGGTAGCTGACTACCAAATGGTGAGAGGAGGATGCATCTATATGCACTCCTCAGTCAGTAAGTAACGGCCATTTTCTGTGATTGTTTTTAATTCTTGATTTCCCCTTCTGTGATGCATTTATATTAGTGTAGGGACCCACTACAACGCAAGGAACCGTGAAGTGGTTAGTGGGCTCATGTATCTTGGCCAACATCCAACCAATGCCTTGCATTTATTATCTATCATTCACATGCAGTGTGGCATTAAGACTCCAGGGGGAGCCCAGGGTGGCAGTACCAATGTGGTTCACTGATGGATATGCAGTGCAACCCGCTGAATTATCATGGCGTCATTAATAGGTTGCTGGTCTGCATGGTGAACTACATATATCAGAATGGTCTGGCACCCTGTATCCACTATGTGTGGGAGTGTACACCAAGCATCCACCCCCCTCATTATCAGGAGGCAATGTGAGTGGGTGTTTTATCGGTGCCCTCACAGGTGTTATTGGCTCCTCCATTTGGTAGTCAGCTACCTGCATGGTGAGAGGAGGATGCATCTATATGCACTCCTCAGTCAGTAAGTAACGGACATTTTCTGTGATTGTTTTCCTAACATACAATGCAATACCTCCTCCCCTTTCTTTAGGTCTGTTTCTTATAAATAAGTTGTATCCTTCAAGCCTTGTATTCCAATCATGAGTATCATCCCACCATGTTTCCATGATGCCTATGAGATCATATTTCTCTTCCTCTGTTAGGAGCTCCAATTCTCCTTGTTTGTTTCCCATGCTCTGTGCATTTGTGTGGAAAAACATTTTAGTTTGTGATTGGTGTCTCTTGCTCTTCTACTTTCCTTCAGAATTTTTTGTCTTTGTTCTTTCTTTCAACTTCTAATAGCGAAGTTCTCAAATGTATTAATCTGTATATTTTAACCTGGCCTTTCACTTCCCTTTCCATATTATTCTAGTTTAAAGATCTCCTAATGAGTAAAGCAAGGCGCCCATCAAATATATGCTTACCTATTTTTGTAAGGTGCAGCCCGTCTCTAGCAAGCAGTTCATCATATAGGTAATTCACTCCATGGTCTAGAAATCCAAATCTTTGCTGACGGCACCATAGATGTAGCCAGTTGTTCACCTCTAGAATCCTGTTCCATCTTCTTATTCCATGGCCATCCACTGGGAGAATGGATGAGAAGACTACCTGTGCTCCCACTTCCTCCACCTTCTTTCCGAGGTCTTCAAATCTCTGCAGATAGTTGCAAGGTTCTTTTTTGCAGTGCCATTTGTCCCTACATGTATTAATAGGAATGGGTGGTGTTCTGTAGGACTGAAAAGTCTTGACAGCCTATCAGACACATCTTTGATTTGTGCACCTGGAAGACAGCCCACCTCTCGTGAGGTGTCAGGTCTGCAGGAATTCCTTTCTACACCATAGTTTTAGTAGAAAAATTGAGTTCACCAGCCTTTTATTGCAGCAGTTCATCAGTATTCACACTCTTGTAACAGGCATCACAGTGATCTTCAATCCTACCTATCAGGCCTAATGCCTCAACTTATCACAGCAACATATCCAAGTCCATACCATTCCATTCAGGGAGTAATCTCAGGGGCGTCTTTCCCTGTTGAGATCTAACGTTCCCTTTTCCCAGAGAGGGCAGTATCGTCCAGCCTTGAGCGGAGTCAGGAGCTCTGAGTGTGGTAGGAAGCAACATTTTCCTTCCTGCCACACCCACACAGGTGTTCTCTCTCATTAGTTTAGCTGAATTACCACTTTAGAGCCCTCTGCTGGTGATTCTGCTAACTGCACCATAACAAAATATATATTTTCTATAAATGTGTCTTGTAATATTTACATACTTACCCTCACAATGTACATTTACTCTGGGGAGTTCATATTTATAGCCATGTGCTGCCCATTTGGTGCCATATGGGCATACAAATATGTGCCACTCATTGTCATAGACAATTTGGCATGTTTTAGCCATGCTTTAATTATAAGTACTGAATCCATCTGCATTTCCCAAACCACTCCAGTTATACACATTATATATACTATGTGCACCACACAGTCCTTGTATAATAGAATATAGTTTCCATAAACTAGTACCACATATGGCAGTACTCAATGTAATTGTATAATATATACTTTGTACTCTTGCGGCACACCGGTCATACTCAGAAAGTGAAGCAGGAGTGATGTTGTAAGGGAAAAGCACTGCATGCTTTCCCCCTTTTAAATCAGAGCAGTCAGGCTGCAGTAGGCCCCGTCCCCTCCAGTCCTGCGTCTGTCAGTGCAGCGGAGCTATATTTACTCTTCCACCGGCCCACTGCCATGGCTGGGGAGTAGGAGAGCACCTGTAAACCCCACTCTTCTACCAGAAGGGCAGTGGCAGGGAGCAGAAAAGTGAGAAGGGTGCTCAGAGAGCCATTTTATTGGAGTGAGAGAGGGAGGTTCGGCCCCCAAAATAGGGATAGTGGATGGAGATAATCGGCACCCATTGAGGCACATGCTTGGTGGCCATCTTGGCCATAAAAAGATTAGAAGTTGCATCACAGGCAACAGTGTGAGACAAGACAGAGCAGCAGACTAAGGGCCAGCAGTCCGCACAAGTGACGTGGTGGCTGCTGTGGCGATAGAGAACAGTGTCAGCACTATCGCCAGGCTGGGGAGCAAAATGGAGACAACTAAACGGCCTGATGACCATGGGCTTGACAATGGCAGCACCATGTGGAAGGAGAGAAAAGCTCCCTTTCTGCAGGAACTTGGTCTTGAAGAAGATGATGGCACCATCAACACTGATGTAATTAAGCAGCCAGACTTGTAAGACCAATCCAACAACTGTTAGTTTGTGCACACTAGAGACCATGAAGGACGAGTTTGAGTTTTCCCCCGAAGAAACTGTTATGCAGAGATGATGACGCCCCGTTCTTGTGGTTAAAGTAGTTAGTTTATGATGACATGTGCAATGGAGTTCTTAAGCAATATAATGTGTAGATAGATAGAAGTCTTACTTGTACCAGAAATGACAATATGACGGGGAAACGGCACTTCATGCAGTGGTGCTCTGTGCTAAGTGAAGTAGGGGTGTTAAGTGCCAGCTAAATATGATGTGAGATGAAAGTGCCAGATGATGTTCGCACCTACGGTGTGTTGAGTCCATGGTGTTGCAAGACTCTGAAATTGGAATGTATTCTGGCACCTATAGTGCATAAGGCTGAGAGGACAGTGTTATGCCCCGGACGTTCCAGAAATAGTATGGAGTACGACATTGATTATGGATTACTATGAAGATGTTGTAACAATGAGCAGTTCACAGAGTCTTATCCAGCCGAAGTGATGCCCTTATATGGCCAAGTGGAGAAATGTTGTACATGACGTCTGGTTTGCAATTGTGTAATGTAAACAGTATAATTTACCTCCTGTGGAGCAAAAGCATTTATTATCACTGGTTTGTTCAGTAAAGCTTTTTTATAAAAAAAAAAGAAAATACTGCCTCTGCCTTTGTCTGTCACCGCTGCGCCATGCACAACACCAGCACCTGCTTCAATGTCATGACATCAGCCCTGGCTCATGTGATTATAAGCTATTGATGGACTGTATTTTCCTGTGTGGAGGACTCGCATGATCTTGCAAATGACAGCTATTTGTGTTGCTTTCTTCCTGTCACTGTAGAGGGTCCATAAGGTGTTGTCTGTTGTAAATCCCTCAATGAACTAATGTGGTGCATGGACTGATTGGCCAACAAGGAGGTGTTTCCCCTATCCGGCCAATCAACTGTAATGGAAGTGTATTTATTCCTGGCCCACCTCTATATAGGCGCCGGTTATTGTCCTGCTGGAGGTGTTTGATCAGCTAAGTACTTGTGGTGATTTATTTTGTGTGGGGCCTAGTCACTTCTACTTTATACTGTATTATATACATTGCTTTTTCCATCTGCACGAAACATCTTCCCTAACCTCCATCTAGGGACAGACTTAGCCCCCTAGCTTCCTGACGTGTAACAACCCCTTGCGGGGCAATCGCCTTGCTTTAAGGCAAGGTCTGCCACACCAAGTTTGGTTAGGGAAAATATTTCCATGTCCATATGTCTGTTATTGTTACTTGCACATTTTTATTTTCCCTGCATTTTGGTGATTTAAGGCAGGTTTCAGATCTGCATCGGAACCTCCGACCAGAGGTTCCGTCGCAGATCCTCCTGATAATACGTGCATTCAGTGCGTTTTCTTCTGTCCAAAATCCAGGCAGCTGGACGGAAAGCGGGTAGACCACTTTATAGCCAATGGGGTCTATCGGACGCTGTTCAGTTCCATCCAGAGACAGAACCACCATTTGGCTGTGTGGATTCCTCTTTCCTTCCCCCCCTGAACAGAACAGCAAAGGGGAATCCCTGTCGCAAATATGAAATCAACTTGAAATGAGTTTTTTCCCCATTGATTTCAGGGGAATTTAAAAAAAACTGAAGGCTTTCAATTTGCTTTGAAATTAATGTGGAAAAAGGGGATCATTTAAGTTTTACATCTTCCAAAAACTGAGCTGAGAAACAGAAACACTGAACTGAGCCCTAAGGGTACATATACACGGGTGAGAGCGGATTTTGCGCTTGCAAACATGCATTTTGCATGATGATGCAAGGCATTTTCGATTCATAAGCACCTCACTTCGCTTCTGTGAAATAGTGATCCTCAGGTGCGTGTTTCACATCAGAGGATCGCAAATTTTTCTTATTGATTTCAATGGGAAACATCACATTGCACTCGCATGCACATTGCATGGCATGCAAGTGCTATTCAATGTCTTTTAAGGTCCCATTGGAAACAATTGCTGAGGCGTTTCAAGGAAACGCCAAAACATAGAACATCCTGCGCTTTTTATAATTGCAGCATTGCTGCAAGGAAAAATTGCTCATGTGAATAAGTCCATTCAAAAGAATTGATTCATATTTGTGCATCTCGCAACAAAGTCATTCGAGGTTCTCGCCCTGTGTGAATATAGCCTACCACAAGTGTTAAACCACTCTTAGCCTGACTTCAGACAAGTGTGTTTTTTTGTGCACCTATGTGCACGGAAAAAAATGTGCTGCTCGCATAAGCGGAAAACGCGTGAACAGGCAAAGTTACATATGTGCAGCGCATGAAACTTTGCCCATTCACTGGAGAGCTGTGCTTGGAAAAGCGCAGCTGCTCCATGAAGGTCCCCTCATCACTGAACATGGTGACAGCACTGTCAGTGTTCAGTAATAAGGGGACTCCCCACGGGGAATGAAAGAATCCCCTGCCACAGCTGTGGCAGAGGAGCACGATGCTATCCCATAGCTTTCAATGGAGCTGGCGCTGCTGCCGCCCCATTGAAAGCAATGGGATGAAGGCAACCCCCGCAGCAATGATTTTTTTTTTGAGGGGGTGGGGCACAAATATAAGCCCTACCCTGAGAATCATCTCTAGCTGCAGAAAAAAAAATCATATCTCACCTAGAAGCGCTTTCCAACTCTTCTCTGTAGTGCCCGGTAGTCTACTGTATTTCTGGTGGCTGGGGATTGAAAAATCCCTGTCTCTTGAAAGCGCTGCTTGTGATTGGCTGTGACCAATCAGAGGCAGCGCTCAGCCATTTATTGAAAGACAGCTGAGCACTGCCTCTGATTGGTCACAGCGCCCAGCCAATCAGAGGCAGCGCTTTCAGGAGGTGGGGATTTTTCAATCCCCACACAGGAGAAGACTGCCGGGGACCACAAAGAAGAGCCGGACAGCGCTTCTAGGTGAGTTATGTTTTTTGTTTTTTTTTTGCCGATACGGATGATTATTGGGGTATAGTTTATATTTGTGCACCCCACTTCCCCCCCCCAAAAAAATAAAAAAAATCATTGCTGCGGGGTTTTGTTTTCATCCCATTGCTATCAATAGGGCAGCAGCAGTGCTGGCCCCATTGAAAGCAATGGGATAGCATTATGCTCCTCTGCTACAGCTGTGGCAGGGGATTATTTTATTCCCATGGGGAGTCCCATCATCACTGAACACTGTGACAGTTCTGTCACAGTGTTCAGTGATGAGGGGAATCCTCGCGGGGATTAACGGAATCCTCAGGGATTCCCCCCATCCCTGCAGGAACTAAGGAGTTAACAGCGGGACATTTAAAAAGTGCTTCTGCCCAGAAGCACCTTTTAAATGTCCTGCTGTAAGCAGCGGGGAGGCTATTGGCAGCGCAGGAGTTTTCATTGACTCCTGCTCCCATAGGAGTCAATGGAAACTCCTGCAAAACGCGCACCAAAGATAGTGCATGTCCAATCTTTTTTAGGTGCATGCCATTTGGCACTTCCAATGCCGTGCATGTGAACGTTTCTATAGGAACCCATTGTTTTTTTGGAAGAGTGCATTATGCGCGCACAAAACACATGCTCGTCTGAGCGAGCCCTTAGAGTGGTTTTACACCTACATTGGAGATTCCAATTTTCTGCTCCATTCAAGGAGCAGGAAAAGGGAATCCCTGTGGTCGAACAAGTCTGTCTCTGGACGGAACTGAACAACACTCACATTTGGCAGACAGGCACTCCATGCTGCTTGGCGGTTCCACTCTCCCTCTTCTCCTTAGTGGTCAAGGATACCACTGGCATCTCCTGGGTAAAGCAGGCGCAGGGAAGGCTGAGGATACCTTTCTGCCTCTTCCATTCCAGCCCACACAGAACTCAACCCCAGGCTACTACACTTGCAATGCAAATGCTGCCATTCAGGTTAGTGGACACAGATGACTTCTGCAACTTGCAGACATATCCACCTGCCGACAGACAATGTGGATTGCCTTACCTTTATAAAAATGAGCCAGATGTGGATTTCACCTGACTTCTGCACCGCCATGGTAGATTCCACTGATTAGTTAGCACACTGGAAATTTTTTACTCACATATGACTGAGCATGATTTATATCAAAGACCATAATGTGCCCTCAAGGTGTTGTTGCTGGTGGTGGTGGTGGAACTGCTGCTGCTCTCCTGTTTCCACTATGCTTCCTCCTCTTACTTCCCCCCAAAATAAAAAATATGGAAATCCGGAGCTACAGCTCTCTTGTTTCCATGAAGTGCTCACTCTGCCCTCAAGGTGCTGGTGGTGGTGCAACTGCTGCTGCTCTCCTCCTACTTCAGCCATGTTTCCTCCTCTTCAGATTTGCCTTTGAGTAGGTCCATGCTTGAGTGTTCTGTTCACCTGGTGCAATTTTTCCTTTGAAAAATCTATGACATTGCTTTAAAAACAAGCACAATACCTGTTGTCTCCTTTGGCATAATTTTTGGTAGCTCTACTGCTTCTCCTTAGAAGAGGAGGTCTGTGCTTGACTGTTCTGTTCAACTGGTAGAATTTGTCCTTTGAAAATTTATGATATTGCTTTTAAAACAAGCAGCACACTGGCAGTCTTGTGCAGCATTATTTCTGGTAGAGAAGCTACCAGATAAAAAGGGTGCACAACCCAGAATTACAGAAATAGCAAATATTTATTAGACATGAGAAACAAGGATCATCAGATACAATAAAAACATTTAAAAACACACATTTAGCTGACCAGACATAAACCATAAAATATCAGGTCACTCTAGGTGTGTCAAAAATGAATACAAAAAGTATGAGATATAGCCATCATGAATATAATACAGACCCACACACAGACCCTTATAAAGAGGTCATACATAATATAATCAATACTGATGTTGTATATAAAATACAGATGGCGGAAAGATAAACCTGTAGTATGATACGCATGGAAAAAGACCACGCATATATCGCCTATTGAGGCTTCATCAGGGAAAGGTTTTTATTGTGTCTGATGGTCCTTGTTTCTTATATATATATATATATATATATATATACACTGTATATATATATATATATATATATATATATATATATATATAATATGAGCCTGTTTCTCTGCTATATACTGTGTTAAACTCACATTTATTTGCACCCGTATTTAGCATTATACCTATCTTACTGGTGCCCATCAGTACTAGACCATAATTCTTGGTAGCTCTACAGCTCTTCCTTGGAGAAGGTCCGTGCTTGAGTGTTGTGTTCACCTGGTAGGATTTTCTCCATATAAAATTTATGACATTGCTTTAAAAACAAGCTCCAAACCTGTTGTCTTCCTTGGTGCAATTATTTATCTAGGAGACCTTATGTGGGTCTTCTTTTACTTTCATTGACACCCCTGTGCTACGAATGACCCCCACACCACTGTACACTATTTTGCCCAATTTTTAAGAGGAGCACAGTGTTTCTAGATATGTAGCTGTTTTCTTTGGCTGTATTAGGGAACTTTTGGAGGGCAAAATAGTGAAACTAATTTTTAATCGCATTGATTTTAACAGTAGTCAGAATCGGCCATCCTAATTCACAATAATTTTGGTGAAATTGTCCCAATCCTGATGTAAGCTGATTATTCCACTGATTGCTCAACACTAGTGATAAAAATAAATAGAATATATGTTTAGCAAGCCCATTTTATATACCTTAATTATATATTGAAATAATAGAAGAGGATCTCCCATTCAAAATTCTCATCTCTCGACTAGTGAGAAGAGCAGCTGCAAAGAGTGTCTCTTGCTCTAGAGGACCTGTCCTGTCATCTATTAAGGCCCATTTACACAGGATGAATGTCGGGCAAACGATGCCCGATACTCGGCCCTGCACATACTCGCTCCTGTGCTGCTGCACAGGAGCGAGTATTGCTGGCTTTCTGACAGAGCGGCCAGCAGGGGGCCAGAACTGCTGGAGAAGAGTTCACTCCTCGCTCTCCCCTGCCCCTCTCCATTCACTTAACACAGCGGCCGTTCAGTATTGAATGGCTGCTGTTTACACGATCATCGTTCAGCTCATCTTTCATCGTTTAGCTGAATGATGATCATTCAGTATAAACAGCAGCCTTTCAGTACTGAAAGGCCGCTGTCTTAAGTGAATGAAGAGGGGCAGGGGAGAGCGAGGAGTGAAATCTCCTCCAGCCACTCAGCTGCGAGCCAATGATACTCGCTCCTGTGTAGCAGCACGGAAGCGAGTACATGCGGGGACAAGTGTCGGGCATTGTTTGCCCATCAGTGGTCCCATGTAAATTGGGATTTACACAGAAGACCCATTAATTAGAATGGACATTGTATATTGATTAATTTTCCCTGTTGTGGCACTGAAGGGAAATTGAATACTTATAGCCAAGTTATCCAGCACAGAACAATACATTACTGGAGGTCCCAAACGTTGGACATTTTAAAATTTGTCTAATGTCAAAGTACTCTCCTAACAAGTAGATGAAACAGAATACAAATGTAGACAGTGCACCAGGATACAAAGGAGACCCATTGGATTCTATGATCTCCTCTGTAAAGTAAGTAACCAGTTCTTTCATTATAACATTATTATTTAATCTGCAAGCCCACCATGAAGTGCAGGATTTATTTACACTTGTCTATATTTGTATCATGTTTCATATACATGAAACAAGGTTTTGTACCATGGGTAATTCCGATGATGCCCTCCTTGTACTCCTGGAACAATACATGGATGTGGTACTTGTAGCAGCAATTATATTGAAGATGCACTTTGACCAGCGGTTCGGAGGTCTGTCAGCCGGACGGGACCCCACGCCAGGTGAGTCCATCCATTATTTTCTATTATATCACATTTTATTTTATTTAGCACATTTTTTTCATCTTTGGAGCACAGTCATATCTATTTATTGTATTTTTTTTACTAACAAGTAGAGATTGTCCAACATGAACAATCTTTTAAGTCTGTCTGCAGGACATCACAATGCAAAATTGTACAACTGAAATAGTAATAAGCCGTGTTACTCAAAAGGCAGAAAGAAATAAAATCCAATGACTCACAGTTGACATTTTCTGTGTATGTAGTTGCTCCCTTTTTCATTCTCCACCCATCTGGTCCGGACCATCATGGACTCACCCAAGGGTGTAACTCAGTGTTGGACTGGGACCACCAGTAAAATTGATTCTGGGGGGCCATCTTCTTCCATCTATACAATAACAACGCATGTTCTGTTTTACTTTTGAATTATCATTGAATTCAATTGAGCAATTCGCAATATCCTGAAGCACAGCTTTTCTTCTACATTTCTCAGATATTTAAATGCAATCTGTCATCAAGTTCACACTACCTGAATCTTGAACCTGAGACAGTTATGCCTACTGCCCTCGTGTATGTTTTATTCTGAAATGCTATAGCATTTGACTCGGGAATGAAACTCCAAGTCATGAAGGTGGGCTGCACAGGCCTCTCCCTGCTAGTATCATGGAGATTGACAGTTTTCTCCCTATAGACAAAAGGGAAGGGTGCTTGCACTATGGATGGGGGTGGGGAGAGGCCTGTGCCGACCACCCTCATGACTAAAACTTCAAAGTATGTTTTTTTCTGAAATGGCACAGCATTTTAGAGTGGTTCAGACAGCATGACTCTGGTGATAGATTCCCTAATGTATCAATATAGCTCACAGGAAAGAAGAAAACTTACTGCGTAGCTTACTAAATAGATACTATAACAGAACCAAGTTTATTACACAGGTACAGTAAAAGAACCAAGCTTACTACATAAATACAGTACCAAAATCTACACTCACTGTCAAAAAAAAACCAAGCACCTAGAAGGAGTTGTCGAAATCCAATGAAACTTTCTATATATAATTGTAACGTTGATATAACTAAGTGATTACAATATAAGTGCAAAAGGATAATTTATTGTGGAAAACTGAACACTTGCAGGAAGGCTCTAGTATCCTGATGTACCGCCTCTAGCTTGGATATAAGATGTGATACGGGAGGGAATGGAGGCTCCAGTACCCTGTTTTACCACCTGTAGCTTGGATATAAGATGTGATACAGGCGGGCATGGAGGCTCTAGTACCCTGTTGTACCACCTCTCGCTTGTATATAAGATGTGATATGGACAGGCATGGAGGCTCTAGTACCCTGTTGTACCACCTCTCGCTTGTATATAAGATGTGATATGGACAGGCATGGAGGCTCTAGTACCCTGTTGTACCGCCTCTAGCATTGATACAGGATGTAATACGGGCGGACATGGAGGCTCTAGTACCCTGTTGTACTGCTTCTAGCTTGGATACAAGATGTGAAACGGGTGGGCATGGAGGCTCTAGTATCCTGTTGTAACACCTCTAACTTGTATACAAGATGTGATACAGGCAGGCATGGAGGCTCTAGTACCCTGTTGTAGCACCTCTCGCTTGTATATAAGATGTGATATGGGCAGGCATGGAGGCTCTAGTACCCTGTTGTACCACCTCTCGCTTGTATATAAGATGTGATATGGACAGGCAAGGAGGCTATAGTACCCATTTGTACCATCTCTAGTTTGTATACAAGATCTGATACTGGCAGGTATGAAGGCTCTTGTACCCTGCTGTTCCACCTCTAGCTTGTATACGAGATGTGATACTGGTGGGCATGGAGGATCTTGTACCCTGTTGTACTACCTCTCACTTGTATATAAAATGGGGTATGGATGGGCATGGAGGCTCTAGTACCCTGTTGTACCACCTCTAGCTTGGATACAAGATGTGATACAGGAGGGGATGGAGGTTCTTGCACCCTGTTGGGCCACCTCTAGCTTGCATCTGAGATGTGATACGGGAAGGCATGGAGGATCTAGTACCCTGTTGTACCACCTCTAGCTTGGATACATGGAGGCCAGCACAGAGGCATACAGATTCTGTATAGTATCCTGCTGCATATTGGTCCACATTTGCTGCAACTGATCTTCTAGATTGTGTAAACTCGTAGGCTGACGAAGTTGATGTCTTAGATGGTCCCATATACATTCTATTGGCGATAAATATGGCGAACAAGGAGGCTACAGAAGTGGGATAATGTTGTGGAGGCATTCCTGTGACACCCTTGTGTGTGCAGCTGAGCATTATCCTGGTTGTAAAATTGTTCAAATATGTCCAGATAAACCGCAGTATTCACAGTTAATTTGATGAAAATTGGACCCACTATTGCTGTTCCTAACACGGTGCATGAAGCCCCAATTTTCTGGTCATGCAGTGGTGTTTTGTGAGTCAGGTGGGGATTTTCAGCAGACTAGTACCTCATATTCTGTGAATTCATACATGACCTGTATGAATATGTATATGAAACCTCACTTTGCCTGCCACAAAATACATCAATGGGTCCAAGGATGTCCTCTAGCAATCATAGTCAGCAACCATGTACAGTAATTTACACGTTTAGCTTTATTGAGCTCTTTCAGTTACTACATACATTATTTGGTATGGTTTCAGGTTCAGAGATTTCAGCCCTCAACGACATGTTGTTCATGATATACTAACTTGCTGTCTCTGAATTGATTTTCAAGGGCTATTTTCAATCCACTGTTGAACATCATGGACAACTTTGGACGCCTGGACTGACGGAGGCCACGGTTTCTTCATGTTCCAGTTCAGCACCATTTCTGAACCAGACTCTGAATCCAACATTTAGCAGGTGGTTTTGTACCTGGGTACTTGTTAGCGAAGGCCTCAGATGTCTGTAATATCAGATAGACCTGCTGCTAAAAACTTAAATGCTATGACGATAATGTTAAGCAACATCATTAATAACATACTTCAGATTTGAATTCTATGAGTTCTTTCCATAACTATAAGTAATATGGCAGCATCCTGTAGGGTGACCCCAGACACAAGGCACATGTTGAGGAGTTGGGAGGGTAGAGTGGTCACTTGTCACGGTGGCACTCACCAGGCTCCCTCCCGGAGGGACACATGTAGCCTCGACCAGAGCAGCACTGGGCCTCTTCCAGGCACCCCTAGGATAGGGAATCCAAATAAACAGGAGGACAGGGATAGCAGATGTCAAAAGTGATGCCACTGTTCCGTTACCCACCAGTATGACCCTCAGCAGTAAATAATGGAGCCGCAGACAAAAGAAACGTACCTCAGGTCCCTAGGAATGGTCAGGGCCTGGCAAAACTTTACTTAACATTTTTTCCAGAAGATCGCACAGTTTACACAAATCGGCAGTGCAGGTAAAGAAGCAGACTTGAGAGTAGCTCCACCTGGGAATCCCAGACTTCAGGATGGCTGGATGTGAAAACAAATGGGTGTACCTCTACGCAGTGATTCCAGACTTCAGGATGGCTGCGTAGGAAAAATAATCACTGAGTACCTCTGCACTAGGCCTGGCTGTATATATTTTCTCTCTCTCTCTCTCTCTCTCTCTCTCTCATTCTCTCTCTCATTCTCTCTCTCTCATTCTCTCTCTCATTCTCTCTCTCTCTCGGGACTCACTCTGCCACGGTTGCGGTCACACAGGTAGTCTAGGCAGTTAAGCAGCTTATGCAACTTGTTCATCATAAGGGGTCAAATACCCTGTTTTAGATCGGGGAAGCTGCTTAACTGTTAATGTGCCGGCTGCACCTTCAGATACATAGGGGAATCTTAACCCCTTGTGCACTGGACCTTCCTTTCTCTAGAAAGGCATACACTCCGCAATATACTGATGGAATTGTGTTTGAACTGTGGGGCAACATATGTAGGATCCTGAAGGGTCTCTATGTGCCTGCTATAGCAGTCCTGCCTAGAATTAACCCCAACCTTTCCACTATTACCTGCCATTTAAGGGAATCATTCGGAATGCTGTATATTCCATCAAGCACACCTTGATCCCCTATTTCTGGGTCAGTTTAAGGCTCAGTAGACTATATCTGTGGATATAGAAGGGTTAATATCATGCACCACTTTCACAGTTTTTGCGCTATCATATACAGGGGTAATAAGGTATTAAAGAGGTGCATCCTTAAATGTATCTGAGAAGTGTTCAGTAATCAGTACACTCTATCTCTGACTCTCGCTTGGGAATATCATCAATCTGTGAGACCGCGAAAAGGCCCTCAGATTACTTAAAAAGGTTATTACCTTCCCATTCTGTTGGTCTTGCTGAATTAGCAATTGGGGGGATATCTCCACCTGTGGTAATAATAAAGTGGATTGATACCTCTTACTTGGAACAATAGTACGACCAAAGAGAACGGGTTTTCTTATTGGGGTAGGGAAATTTTCTGGCCATCAATTATCAACGGAATTCTCCTCCCCATCTTTTCACAATATGTGTTTCAGTCTGTCCATTATTAGGTTTTTAATAAATTTTAATAAAGTTAATAGTTTTAATTAAAGTTTCTTCATCGGTGATTAGTTCTATAAAATTGATTGAAGAGATATACTGTCTCAGTGACTTTCAAATCTTTGATTTCCAAATTAAATTTGGATGGCTTTGAAATGGGAGTCCTTTAGTTTGATCTAGACTCCTGATATCTTTCTCATCATACAGTGACACAGCAGGACGAATGTTTATAGTAAAGTAAATGGGAAAAACATCACTAGTAGTACTAGACCACTGGCATAACATGGAGCTGTTGGGCCACAATGCAAAGTCTGTAACAGGGCAGACCTGAAACTGGTACCGCTGTCAGACCTGAGGCCGGCACCGCTGTTTGTGTCCCTGAGCCAATCGCAAGCTGTGGGCGTTCCGTATAGCTCCAGCAGGACAAACCCATTACTCCACCCCTAGTTCCGGTGGAGACAAAATACACCAGTATCGTGACATCATCCCAGTCCTAATCCTCATTTGCAGTTGGCACGCCATGACATTTATATTACCATCCTGAAGTCCATTACCCAAGTACCGTGTATCTTTTCAGTAGGGACCAGCATTCAATTACACTCTTGGACAAAAGTTTAATAGAGGACATTATAAAATACATCAGCTTTTACAAGAATATATTAAAGAGTTCAATTTAACACATAACTTCATGTTGGTAAAGTGAGCCCATCTGTGCTTTTACCTCATTTGGACTCTATTTTCTTAAATATTAAATTCTAAATGAAATGTTTTATTTCATTTCAATATCTGTTTATATTACATTCCAATCCAGTAGCTGTTCCGATAATTAAACCCTGTGACATCCTCTGTTGTTGCCTTTGAACCTAATTGAAAATGCTGAAAGTGCTAGATCAGTGTTTAATCCCTTGTTGACATGCCAGTACAATGATTGCTCTGTGTTCGGGTTCCAGCTCACTCTCCCCTATCTGCAGCTATCTCTCACTTAACACACTGAGAAGGTCTTTAATGTCAACAAGGCAATTTAGAAATGACAGAACTAATGTATTTCCTAAGCACTTCATGAATGTTCTCCTGAAGGAAAGCCTCTGTGCATGCGGATAAACAAAATTTGTGAATGTGTGAAAAACAGACTGTGCTGCCCTAATACTTGTATGGCAGAGGAACAGATCTGCGCTGTAATACATCCACATATATTTACTCTGCAATTACGAAAATATGGGAGTCAATTAGAGAAAGTGTACTTGTTATGCAAGTATACTATGGAGACCTTTTCACTTATATATACAAGACTTGCATGTATAGAAATTCACTCAACTATTGCTGTATCGGTGTCATATCCTAGTAGAAGTGACCCAGTGACAGGCCATGGAACAGAAATTTCATGCATCAGTGGCCAAAAATACACTCTTTTCGACTATATTGGGTCAATAGGGGTCTATGATTATGGTATATGTGCAAATAAACAATGTGTAAAAAAGCCCAGTGCTCCAGGGAAATGACCATAATCAAACAATTGTTGGGAGTAAGGGACAATCACTTACTTAACGGGGGGGGGGGGATCTCAGATGAGAACACCCCATAATCCTGGTTAGCAGTGTACCACAGGGGTGATTCCAAAGGTTTGAAGAGAAGGATCCAGCAAAGTAACAGTTACCAATGTTTATTCAGAAATATGGACTTTTCAGTCCTGGCAATTAAGGGGTGAAAATGTCGTCCTCAAGCCCCTCCTGCACACAGTCGCGGAGTCTATCACAATATGTTGGGGTTAGTCTCCCCGCTGTCGCCTTCCATAAGTTGCGTTTCCTCTGGACTTCACTCAACTAGAAGTCGGGCCCAGTCATTTGTAATTGGATGTCATCCAGGATGACGTCAAAGGTGGCACGCCTCTCGTCTGCTGATTGGCTGACACCAGGTAAGTCACCTTTATTTGATTTGAACACCTATATCCTTATTCACCCCAGTAGTGCTGCCTTTGTTTACTATTGTGGTATATGTGATAAGATCTTCTCACAAAGCAACATCTGAGCAGAGCCTCACCTTACTGTGTGCTCCAGCAATGTCTGAGTTCTGGCCATTGCTTTGCTATCTGAATGGTGCTATGTTATACTGCATTTTCCTTGCAGTGGGCACTGCAGGAGAAATGTATTGTTGGATATTCAACATCAGCTGTTTTTTCAGGGTCTTCGTTGGTGGCTTCCATTCGAAGGGGATAGTCTGCAATAGTTCCCTTTTGGTATTTTTTGTTTGTAAATTTCATTACGCAGCAGGTCAGCACCCCATTGTATACTTCTAATTTATGCAAAGAAAATATTTGGTGAAGTAGCAGTGAAATGTAGGAACTACCTGGCACTATTGATTTAATTTAAAGGCAGGGAAGATATTCTATAAGTCTGTCTCCTCCGACAAACATTTCAGTAGTGATGGGCTGAAATTCACCAAAATATTTTCAAAGTTTGAAAGTTACAATACCAAATGTCTCCAAAGCTAAAAATGTTGCCTATGGAAGTTTCATATTAACTTTGATGAATTGGACAATTACATGAAATACAAGTAATCTATAATATTGTCAATTCTAGCCAATTTAGCGATACATTTATTCTTAAATTGGATGTCTTGGTTTATAGCATTGATGTAAAATTACCAGTATGTCTTGACACAAAGTATCTAATTTTGATCCTTTTCACTGAATCTACAGAACCTGCTTTCAGGACTCCATTGAATGTGCTAGACTACCTCCATCGGACCAGGCAAGTACACTTATCATAACATCATCTCCCTTAGGCACCCACTTCCTGCCCTGTACACTTCATATGTACCTTCTTGTTCCCACCATAGGAATTATAACTCCTTCGCAGCTAGACACCGAGTGCCCCTACATTTACAAACCCTCCCTCTAGTGCTTCCTACTCAGCAGTGATAGCTAAAGCTGGTTTGTAGTGAGGCCTGTCTGTGGTTTTAACTGAGTTGAGATGACGTGTGTTTTATAATGTCACTCCGATGCAGGCATCTGCAAGCGCTACAGCGAATGCTTTGGACCGTGTGGCTGCCCGTGCAACATTGATGACAATATTGAATATTGAGCGGGTTGTGATAATGTAGAATGCTTTGATGATTCTGATTACTTTACTGAGAAATGCTGCAATACAGCGAACAGGTTGGTGGAATTTGCTCAATTTATTTCTCCTGCAACCCTGGTAAGAATGCTCATGAAACATCTACAGTTGTATTTGCCTCCTCTGATTAGACTTCTAATATTTTATCTCATTCTGTAATTGGGAAGAATAAGCATGGCCCTGCTTTATATGAATCATCTGTCTGTGTGAATACTATTATGCAGGCCATTTCAGCACAAGCTAGTGGTGTGGATATGCAAAATGATACATAAAATGAACTTACTGTATGCAGTGTTTTTCTAGCTATGACTAAAAGCAATACTGTTTTGGCTTCCCTCTCTGCTCAGGTTGGTAGCTTGAAAGAGGATGGTGTATTTATAAGACACAATTTGCAGAAAGTTACTGAAAAGTTGTCTAAAGCAGAGACATGTATTAATGAAATGGAAGAAACAATTGTTTCTATGCAGGATATTGTTAGTAAATGTGAGCAGTTTATCTGTACTTTGCTATATAAAAGCAGATGGTCTGGAAAATAGACTATGGAGAAGTAATTTGTGACTGGTAGGGATTGCAGAATGGGTGGAAGAATTATACCCCAAATAATTTTTTGATTGATGGTTGAAATAAGCTATTGGGGAAGATACTTTATCAACTTTCTTTGTTGTGGAAAGAGTCCATAGCATTCCTGCTAAACCACCTTTTTTCTTTGATAATTCTGGGAGTGCTGCCTCCTGAATTGATAAAGATGAACAATATTTATATAATAGTAATAAGTAGTCCTTTTTAGAAGTAGATTATTGGTACAGTATTTTACCAATGAGATTATTTGTTGGATAGGTGGGAGGTTCCTGGGTCCTGCTCCTAAGTATTAGTGACCTTACTGTGATATTGTGTTTTTTTTTTACCATTAGCACTACATCTGGCTGATTAAAGTCCTAGGGCATATGCGGATGTGTTTATGGGGCTGGTTGTGGTGGGGTATTTTTTTTAAATTTCTCTCTTTTTCTCCTCTGCTACCATGCAATGCAACCAGTATCTTAAATTCTATGTGTAAAACACACATAATGAATATCATTTACCATTATTCAATAGGTTACAATACTTTCATGGAATGTGTGGTGTAGGGGAATAAAACTAAAAGATATGCTGCTTTTTCATCAATTCAACAATTTCAACCAGTTATTGTTTATCTATTAGAAACATATCTATCACCGAGGGATCACGGTGACAAATCTATTAGAAACATATTTAACAAAATATACTGTACACTTGCTTCACCATTCTGTTGTTAGGGAATTCAATGTTCCGTCAATATGCTGTGAGGCTCCAAATCAAAGCTGGTTATGGCGGCCGCCATGAGAAAGCTATGAAACACAGAGATCAGGCCTGTGTCTAGAAGCAATCTGAGTTTATTGTGTACATTGCCTTATTCTTATACAGAAAATAGTAGGCGTATCAGTAGGCTAGTGTTACAGAGGTTGACCTGTTTTACTGGTACATAATTTTGTCTTCTCTATAAACAATGCTTTATTTGTTTGTATGTAGACATCGTGTCTGGTATCCTGATTATCATCACACTCTACATTAACAAAGCATTCCATACAACCTTTTGATCAGTGTAATGAGATAAACAAGCTCTTGGAGACATGATGGACATTTAAGATTACACCTCTACTTAATGTAATTAAGTACTAAGCTAAATGTACGAGCATTTAGCAGACCTTTTCATAGGACACAGAATAGAGTGTACAATTTAGGCCTACAGCCTCCGGAAACGTATATCAAAGATACATACATATATAAATTAATATGTTTATAACCCTCACAATCCCCCATTTTGAAACAGTCCATCTTGAAAAGAGCCTTTGTAGTGGTACTATCAAGGGTGCTAAGCCACCCCTGCCGGTCTTTCTATCCTCTTCGCCGGATCCCCACTGTTGTTGCTCTTTTACGTATGACTGTTTTAACGATATCGTAGAGGGAGCGATTCCAGATAATTTGCTTGTCTCCGTATCCCACAGAATGTCCATAAATTGCAAACACTCAAAAGAATGAACAAAAGAAACAGTATTAGTAAAGGGTGAAACATAAAATCCATCATCTTTCCTGCAATAGGTGACCATTCAGTAAAAATATCATACCAGTTATACTCTGTGTCTACCTGGATCTTAGTACCTAGGCTGACTAGCTTATCTCCTACCCATACATTTTTCTAATTCCATAAGGGAGAGGTTAATAACATCCAAATGCTTTTAAAGGTGTTCAGTATCTATCATTAGTCTTACAATTCTACCCAAGGATACTGTCAGAGTTGACATAGGGATAGCATCTGGGTACCAGTAGTACCTTAATGTTGCTTCAGCATCTGACAAAAATGTGTAAGTTTCTGTAAATCAATGTATCACCGATATGTTCTGTATACATCCAGACAGTGGAGTGGTGAGATTATACATACTGGTGGTTCCAGTTCGGTTGGCAACAAAGAATAAATATATATTGGGGGCCAACTTCTATCAGCATATAGAAGAAGCAGGTAACACCGTCCAATCACATATGCTGATTGAAGGCTGCTGGAAACATGGCTCATATGCGGCTGTACTCCGTCCGCATGCTAGGCCATCCAGTGTTTCTTCACAGTTCTCTATACCATGGGTTTTACTTTCACTATAAATCATCATACCTGTGAACTTGGGCAACCAATATTGTAAAGCATATAGAGGCGGTCCGAACACCACAGGTAGTACTACAGACTTACACATCAGGCTTGTGTCCTTTACATCATAAAATCATTTCCCCAGTGCTATACTCATCAGAGCATTCTACACCATCAGCCCCGGGCCGTATCCAAGATGCTACTGGAATTACATTATTGAGAATATTTCTCCACAATTTTTCATTATTTGTCATCACATCTGACCGCTTTATCCCTCTCGTGAATCTTATATACATATTGCAGGCTACATTGCGTATAGTTCATGAATTTACTCATATTTATAAACAAATCCTTTTAAACCGCAAAACCAGATTAAAAAGCGTTAATACATCCTTATCATATCCTAGTGCAAGACATCGGGGGAGGAACAAGGAAGGCATGCATTGTGCCTGAACATTTATCAATCTAGAAACATCCTGTCCTACCCCAGCCATTTTATTCTTCATCACCTCTAAATCTATAGAGTTCAGAACCCCTACACCTGTACCAATTCCCTCTAATAGGGTATCATACCATTTTCGTTTTCCTCTGGTGCAGGGTTTCATTGTCTGAAGAGAAATATTATAATGCACAATGGTTTTCTGGCTCTTTGTGGATAAGGGGGTGTCAAATGCCTGGGAGTTACCCAGGGCAGACATGAAGTGTTGCATTATTTCACCTGTGAAATGTGTACCTCTATCTGACTCGATTACCTCTGGTACCCCGTATCTGCAGATTACCTTATTCATGAGCTTCTTTTCGGTTACCTGCTCATTTACTTTTGTAACAGGGTACGCCTCCAACCTGAAAAACATCAACAACAACAAGCACATATTCATACTTCCCAACACGTGGGAGCTGAATGTCGTCAATTTGCAATCCCTGAAATGGGTAGAGTGGTCCTGGCAAGTGCCTTTGTGGTCAATTTACTTCTACCCTGTTGCTTACGGCATAGCTCATGCAAAACTGGACAAATGATGTAGCAGCTACAAAGAACCCAGGGGGCAACCCTTTCTCTCTCAAGCATAGGTAACATAGCTGCCTTCGATAGGTGAGTCTTTCCATGGATCAGCTGGGCCATCATGGGGTACAGGGATCGTGGTAGGCAAGTTACTGACTGTTTGCCATACGCCACCCTGTTCTACTGCTCTCATATTAGTCCATTTATCTTTTTCTTCTTTGCTGGCTTGTGACTGTAATGCCTTTAGTACATCAATGTTCAAATTTTTATCAAAGTCCAAATCATAGTCTCTGACTTGTGCGGTCAGTATCTTCCTTTCTTCTTTCTTCCACGGCTTGAGGGCCGCTGTCTGCGCTGAAGTCTGCTAGGGCGTTGCCTTTTGCTTCTGCACTGTTGGCTTTAGTATGAGCTTTCACCTTCAGGATTGCTACTTTGTCTGGTAGGAGTAGGGCTTTCATAAGGTTCTGTACTGCTACACCATTCTCAATGGGTTGTCCTACAGAAGTTTAAAAATGTCTGGCCTTCCATATTGGGCCGTAACCATGATCTATGCCGAATACATACCAGGAGTCAGTGTAAATGGTTACCTTCTGTCACTCTACACGCCTCAGTGAGGGCCTTCAGTTCCGCTTCTTGTACTGAGACATGCGGAGGCATTCTGCTTTTAGAGATCTTGTTGTGTGAACACTGCATATCTGGTGTGGAGTCATCAATTACCCTGGTACCATCTATAAAAACAACTCAAAATATGTATTAACAAGGGGTTTCAATAACTCTTTAAACTTTTCTTGTTGCATCAATGCTAGACAATCATGCTGATATTCTATTCCAAATAGATCACGTTCTTATTTGCAAAAATTTTTAAAAATAGCTGATCTGTAATACATAGATCACCTATGCATCCCCCTCCCCCATTTGATCACCTATGCCTCCCCCTCCCCCATTTGAAACAGGATACTCGATTGGAAGAAGAGTAGCCGGGTTCACCATTGAAAAGAAATATTAAAGGGGGGGCATGAGCAAAGCACATTGCAACCTTATTTGACGAGCTAGAGACAGGTGTTTAGGTTGTACTTGGGTGAGTATACTCTGGATGTCATGAGGGGTGAGAACCACTAGGGGGTAGTCCAGGACCAACTCAGAAGATTTGTCAACCATTGCTTGTACTGCTGCTACCGCACGGACACAGGAGGGGGCTCCTCGGGCTACCGGATCCAATCTCATGGAGTAATACCCAAGTGACCGTGGACGTCCTCCATGTTTTTGCGTCAATACTGCTGTCGCATGAAAGGCCAGGGACGGCAGTATGAGACAAGTCCCAAAAAGGTGCGAAGCTTTGGCAGCAGAAGAAGATACAGAAATGGCTTGAACTGCAGCCCTGTGTCGTTCTGTGAGATGTCTGCCTTCTTGAGCTAGACAACAACCTTTTGTTTACAAAGCTGTAATTTTTCCTTTTTAAGCCTTGCAGCCATTTTATGCTAAAAAACAAAAAAAAATATATGTATTTTTTTTTTTTAGAAGAGAAATAGATGCAGATTGACATGTTTCAGATCCTCAGCACAAAGCTGGAAAGTCATTAACATATTGCAACAGCACAGTCCCCTCAGGCGGAGTCCAAGCCTGCAGGACAGTTACATAAATGCCCTTTTGTCTGAAAAAAAAAGGGCCGGAGATTCAGACTGTCTCCACTCTGGCTTATTATCTATGACCTTAGGTATTTCAATAGACCTTCTACAAAGGCCATACTAAGTACATGTTTGCCCATCTTTTCTATGCCCCTATACCCCAGATCTGACTAATGTTGTTGAAGGCGGGCATAGAATTGTTTTACACTTTCTTCCTTCTCTTTGTGTGATATTAGAAAGAGACAAGGAGAATTCTCTCAAATTTTTGTTTTTCTTTTTCCCAATGTTCCAGACAAATTAAAAATATTTTACCACTTCTCAATTCTCTATGTTTAATTTAATCCTAATCTGTGCCACAATAGTTTTTCACATAATTTTAGATTATCGTTCCCACTGCCTTCCTTGTTTTACATCTGCTCCTATTCCACCCTCCGCTCCCTGCATCTCTTTCTTGTCCTCATGCTTCCACTCACTAGCCTAGGATCTAGTGAGCATAGGCATAACTGGTTTGTGCCGAGGAGCTCCGCAAGCAGGGCAGCTCTCTCTCCAATCCGGGTTCTGTTGTCCACAATGCCAGCAGGTCCATCCCTCCAGTCCAATGTTTGACCTTGGAGTGGATGACTTGGCATAGGGTGGGGAGGAGACGGTTGGAATTGAGATGAAGGAGGGGGTGAAGATGGAAGAGGGAACTAACCCGACAATGAGAGAACATCTTTGAATTATTTTCTCATTTCATTTTCAGCTACTGAACAGTATATATATATATATATATATATATATATATATATATATAATACAACATACTTCCTGTGTAGCCAAATATAACCAATTCTTAATTCAGATTTCTTTGCAAAGACAAGTAGGTCTTCTAAAGCCCAGTACTCCCCACCCTTTGAAATTTATCTTATCTTCTATAGAACACAGAAACTTGTCCAGACAGATAGCAAAGCTGTATAACAGGTTCCACTGCCTGTGACCATCTTCTATTGTGTGTAACTAACCTGGGCTGTCTATTTAAGATTAACCCAGAATGTAATACACTTGCCCCCACCTTACAAAACTGCAAATTCACACTCACTAAGGGGGTTTTTATTCATTCCTATACGGACTGATAATATGTGAAGTAGAAATTGGGATTGTATTTACTGTACACCAGACTTCCAATAATGAGCGAATTATGTATAGATAAGAAAAACTCTTAGTACCGCGGTTTTTACACAATTCGCTCAGAATAGGCTACCCAATGACAAACACAATACAACTTATGCCCATTTCTACTCACATACTGACATTCACCACACTGTGACCACTCAGCGGCCAATATATTATAGGGGGCTTTATTCCACCCTGGCATTATTAACAATTCATCGGACACTTCTTTGTTCTTAGCTACCGACATTTTCGTACTATTGCGGATTTTCTTAAACAGCGACATTTTCACACTAAGCCCGATTATCACAAGAAATTCTTCAACTATCAGTTTATCAAAATTTTCCTTTAAAACAAACTAGTGTATTACTCTCTGCGTAATCCGGTTCACAGCACCATTAATATATATTGCTGCAAGGAGCAAGACTTAGTTCAAATTACGCCTTAAAGAGAGTTAGACACTATAAAAGGTTCATACTGTAGTTGATTGGGACCCTAATAAGTGGGATGGGGACCAATATTCATTTGCCAATTTCTTTAGCTATCTTTCACACCTTATCCTCTTTACCAGCAGTATGGACAAGGGCTGGCGGCTTATGTACACCAAGAGGCTTATTGTTTTTATTCTTTCACACACATAAAACAATTATTTGTTTCACTATTTTCTTATGCAGTCTTCCATACCTTATCCTCTTTACCAGCAGTATGGACAAGGGCTGGCGGCTTATGTACACCAAGAGGCTTATTATTTTTATTCTTTCACACACATAAAACAATTGTTTGTTTCACTATTTTTCTGTGCAGTCTTCCGCACCTTATCCTCTTTATGGACAATGTCCATATGTCCTCAGTATGGACAATGGCTGGCGGTTTATGTACACCAAGAGGCTTATTATTTTTATTATTATTTTCTTTATACACTCTTCAAATAAAATACTGTTGTTAATTGGAAATGAGATACACTTTAAATAGAACTTTTGCTATTAATTTGACTAAAGTACTTATCAGGTGTTTCAAGTACACAATTATCTCATATTAATATCTTAATTCAATAATATTCAAATTAACACAACTCAATATTTTTGAATTCCACATATTCCACGAATCTGTATATACATATATACACTGTGGTAATCCTGGGCTATTATCTCACACAACTAGTCTCAGGAATAAAATTAGATGCCCCTCCTTTGGTTACTCCATTTGTTCAAGTGAGAGACTTAACATGGAGTCTAAGAGTGACCTTCACTCTATACATTACCACAATATACATATATATACACCAACATCCACTTAAAATGGAGACACACTTCTCACCTAGGCTGGACTGTGTGTAGGGTGGAGCAAGACCTGTTCCTATTGTTTTTCCCTCCCATCTCCTTACATCACCTAGCTCCACCCCCTATGGTCTGGCTCAGCATTTGGTCATTTTTGCTTCATTTCGTTTCTGGTTACCGGACAGTATACACCATATAACACAGTCTAACTCTCATACAGGTCCTTCCATTTATACACACACATAAAGACAAAAACATTTGCATGTCAGTTACTATTTTTTTTTTTTTAAGTGTCAGTACTTCCTCACTTGTCTAAAAGTGTCGGTACTTCCCAACCCTGCTTATTTCCCCCCGTCTCAACTACTTCTCTTATACCTATAAGAGGCTCCCATCAGGGATTTTATCCCCTGAAAATTTTAGGCTTCCCTGGTACAATTTATACCATGCCTTCCAGAGATCGGCAAGAGGGTTTCATATTCTGTACACTGACCATGCAAGGTAACAAATAAAGACAATAACAGTTAAACACCCGCACAGCATATTCAGCCCACCATATGGATTCTTAAAATGCTTGAAGATTTATAAGAGGCATGCACTTCTTACCCCTCGGACAGGAAAGGAGCAGCCAGGAAGCACGGATAGATTGTGGCAAGATAGAACCTTACCTTACTGCGCAGTTTTTGTCAATCCGTGGTTCCGAGTGGCTCCTTATCCCATCTGGGTCCGGGGGGGTTCGAGGTGTAGGTGGTCCTCTTGTTCCATCAAGCCCCGCGTTCGGGCGCCAATTTCTGTTAGGGAATTCAATGTTCCGTCAATATGCTGTGAGGCTCCAAATCAAAGCTGGTTATGGCGGCCGCCATGAGAAAGCTATGAAACACAGAGATCAGGCCTGTGTCTAGAAGCAATCTGAGTTTATTGTGTACATTGCCTTATTCTTATACAGAAAATAGTAGGCGTATCAGTAGGCTAGTGTTACAGAGGTTGACCTGTTTTACTGGTACATAATTTTGTCTTCTCTATAAACAATGCTTTATTTGTTTGTATGTAGACATCGTGTCTGGTATCCTGATTATCATCACACTCTACATTAACAAAGCATTCCATACAACCTTTTGATCAGTGTAATGAGATAAACAAGCTCTTGGAGACATGATGGACATTTAAGATTACACCTCTACTTAATGTAATTAAGTACTAAGCTAAATGTACGAGCATTTAGCAGACCTTTTCATAGGACACAGAATAGAGTGTACAATTTAGGCCTACAGCCTCCGGAAACGTATATCAAAGATACATACATATATAAATTAATATGTTCATAACCCTCACACTGTGTTGGGCACATTCTTTTTACTCTGTGTACTCAAGTAATTTGTGTGGTGTATGTGTGCTGATTAAAAAAAATCTTTGTAAATAATCTTTTGGAGATTCTATGGGGAGATTTGTTTGTCTTAAATGTTTTATTGTGCAAAATAAATAATTTTAGTGACCATATATATGCCCCCTCTGTATTACATTGAATGTGTTAAGAAGGAGGAATTTGTGGCTATTTCTGGCTTTTCCTACATTAATTGTGGATTTTTTAAAATAATTGTCTGAATTCCTGTTTAGATGCATTTAATCAAGGTGCTATAGTGGCTTCTCCTTTCTGAACTGCTAATGCATGCTTCCTAATGGAATTAGATGTATGTAATCTGTGGAGGTTGAGTAATACAGAAGTTCGACAATACGTTTGCCATTCCAGTTCACATAATACACTTTCTAGAATATATATCCCAATAGTACTCCATCTTATGCTTCCTTAGGCTCGTAAAGTGGAATATCTACCACAGGTTTGAGGGCAGTTGGTCAACGATTTCTTGTCCTTTCATAAGTTTGTCCAAGGAAAAACTTGTCTGGGTAGACAATTCGTCCAATCTTAATTTGTCCTATATAGCATTATGTCCAACCTAGATTTTATCCACTTTGCATTGAAAACGCAAAAGTGATTCTGAGCCACTTGTTGTAACCCACTAGTGACCAGGCGTGTTTGCGCTTTAATGACCAGGCCAAATTTTAAAAAATCTAACATTCATGAATTAATTTAACATAGAATAACTGCAAATTCTGACATAGTTTTTTCGCCACATATTGTACTTCATTTAGGCAGTATAATTTGTGTTACGGCTCTGCTGTGGAATCTCTCCCCTCTCAATGCTCTGGCATTGAGAGGGAGGGGATTCCACCATGTTCTTCTCTGCCTCTTCTGCATTTCACCATGCTGATCGGTGAGGGGAGATGAAACTTTTCACTTTTGAAACTTTTTTTTACATTTTGCACAAGATCGCTGTTATCATTGATAATAGCGATCTTGTACCCGGAGACTGCAAACTTTGTCGTGGCTGGGCCTCTTTGTTTTTGTTTATTTCTTCCTTTAAAATGCCTGTCGATCTGTGTATAATTGATGTAATCACAGGCCCTTCAGCGCTTGCACTACAGGACCTAGTCACAAGAAAGTTAAGTGTCAGCAGCACTCACTCATGAATCCCATAATGGAGAGGTGGAATTCCCGCACGGCACTCAGAGGATCAGACCCAAATCCTGAGAACACTTGAAGAAAAGGCGAGGGCAGCAGTATATGGTGCAAAGACTTGACAAAGACTCCATGAGTCGTAATGTCGCATACTCTGTTTTGACTAACGATGGAATAAAGGCTCATCCTGCTGGATGAAAATCTACTTTTTGCACCATATACTGCTGCCCTCGCCTTTTTCTTCAAGTGCACTACAGGACCTGTGATGATGTCCCCGATATGTGATCAGTTAAAAATGTTTGAAATTACAACTTTTTTACTACAGTATTAGGTGGCAACGTCCGAAGTCGTCCTTCGAACAGTTATTTCATATAGACTATATTTTCGAGAGAAGAACACATCTCTTTTCTTAAGTATGGCATAAAGTATCAATGGCGAAATGTCAAATGTCTTACTGAACGAGGAAAGCAATTGGGCGAAATGTGGATTGGACGAAAGAAATTGGATGAAATGTCCTAGTGGACAAGGAAAGCAATGGACCAAATCTATGGATTGGACGAGATTTGAATTGGATGAAAAAAATTGGACGCAATGTCCTGAAACCCTACCGTGATCTGTGTCTATTGACTCTTCAATTTACTTGTTGTTGATTATGAATGGTGGAGGATCTGTTTTTGATAGATTTTGTAGGTTAAATCCCTTTTGGTCAAACCTGCTTGATGGTAATGCTAGAATGGAGGATGCTCTATTGGAATTTTTTCAGATTAATATTGATTTTTCTTCAGTGTCTATAGTATGGGTTATATGGACACAGAGTGTGGACCCACTGGACCAACCAACCAGTTAGGCTTGGACTAGTCCCGTTATTGTTGGCAGCTGACCCCCCATTGTCAGAGATACCAGCACGAGGTGCTACAAAAAAGAACATGTATGAACAAATCTTGCCCTTTGCTAAACAGGAAGATGGGAGAGCCCCTACCTAATAGTAGGATATGTGTCCTGACAAGGATGACCCCACAGTCTTCACCTCGGGGCTGGCTATCCCTGACAGGACACAGAAGAGAAGTACTGGGCACAGGATGCACCAATAAAACAGGACCGGGCTGTACAAACCTCAAAACCTGGAACGGTACCAAGACAGGATCTGGCAGCAGACAAAAACTAGGACAGCAACAGACCATAAGCCAGGAACAGGGTTTGACAGTAAACAAACGTACACACAGAGTAGGTACAGGATGCCTATGCCAGGTGACTGGAGCAGGCTCACACCAGGCTAAGATACAAATGTCATGAAGCAGGAAACATACAAGACAAAGAGTAGGCTGAGAAGACAGGAGTAGGGAGGCTATGCAGGAAGAAACAGCCAAACACATAAACAGGATAAGGTGCAGAGACATGGAGGCAACCGATAAACAGAGTACATTTACAGGTAAAGGATCAAACAGACAATAAAGACAGTAAGAGGCGACCTAGAAAAACTGGATGTCCGAGTCTAGCACATAACAACTCTCAGGCATAGAGCAAGTGCCTCAGCTCAGCTTAAATAGAAGAGTAATGCCTATTAACCCCACTGCTGGGTTTAGAGCCAGAGAACTAGTCAACTCTTTCAGTGCTGGTAGAAAACAGTCATATAGAGTCCATACACAAAAGAGGGGCAGAGCGATGCTTGCATCTGCCTGGAACCGCAAGAGGGCGTCAGACACAGGTAGCAGACCTAACAGTGGGATGCTATTTCCCCAGCTTCGACGAATTCACCCATTGCCAAAATGGTTGATGCAAGCGCAAAAGCTGGGGAGGGCCTGGGACATTTAAAATGTATATATTGCTTCTAACTACTAAAGACATTTATACCGGGAAAGATCTTTGAACAAATTATTAGACAGCATGTATGCAAGTACTTGGATAAGAATGGAGTAATTAACCAGAGCTAGCATGAGTTTGTAACAAACAAGTCATGCCAGACGAATCTAATTTCATTATATGACAGAATCACCAACTGGGTTGATCAGAAAAATGCGGCGGATATAGTATATTTTGACTTTAGTAAAGCATTTCACAAAGTATCTCATACCATACTTATTGAAAAATGACCAAATATGGGATTGACAAGGCAACTGTTAGGTGGATTCGCAACTGTCTGAGTGATTGTACTCAAAGGGTGGTCGTAAATGGCTGCACATCCAAGTGGAAGAATGTATCAAGTGAGGTTCCACAAGGCTCTGTCCTAGGGCCAGTGTTCAACATTTTTATAAATGACATGGAGGAGGGAATTGATAGGAAACTGATCAAATTTGTCGACAACACAAAACTAGGAAGGATAGCTGACGCTAGGGAAGAGAGAGTATTCAAAAAGATCTAGAAAAGCTTGAACAGTGAGCGGTGACTAACAGAATGGTATTTAACAGGGAGGAATGCAAAGTCCTACATCTGGGCAAGAAAAAAAAACACAAACAGAATGGGAGGAATTGGGCTAAGGAGCGGCACATGTGAGAAAGACTTGGGTATAGTAATAGATCATAGACTGAACATGAGTCAACAATGAGGTGCAGCAGCCAAAAAGGCAAACACAATTCTGGGATGTATTAAGAGAAGCAGAGTCGTAACTTAAAGCTCCTGGGCCCCAATGCAAAATGTGTAGCAGGGCCCCTAATTATAATGTTTTAATAATATTATTGGGCTCCCTATATGGAGAAGAGAGGCCTTATGGGCCCCCTAAAGTTCCTGGGCCCGGGTGTGACCGCAGCCCCTGCACCCACTATAGTTACGCCCCTGAAGAGAAGCATAGAGTCTAGATCACGTGAGGTAATTATCCCCCTCCACTCTTCCTTAGTCAGACCTCATCTGGAATACTATGTCCAGTTCTGGGAACCCCACTTTAAAAGAGACATAAACAAACTGGAGCAAATTCAGAGAAGAGCTACGAGGATAGTGAGCGGTCTGCAAACCATGTCCTATGAGAAAAGATCTGGGAATGTTTAGCTTGCAAAAAAGAAGGCTGAGGGGAGACTTAATATCTGTCTACAAATATCTGAAGGGTTGCATCAGTGCAGAGGGATTCTCATTTGCACAAGGAAAGACTAGAAGCAATGGGAAGAAACTGAAAGGGAGGGGACACAAATTAGATATTAGAAAGAACCTTCTGACAGTGAGGGTGATCAATGAGTGGAACAGGTTACCATGAGAGGTGGTGAGTTCTCCTTCAATGGATGTGTTCAAACAAAGGCTGGACAAATATCTGTCTGGGATGATTTAGTGAATCCTGCATTAAGCAGGGGGTTGGACCAGACGACCCTGGAGGTCCCTTCCAACTCTACCATTTTATGATTCTATGGCCCCAATGGGTATGTTTCTGAACACAGGGCAAACAGGGGTATCCATTTTGGGGTGTAAATGCTCATTTGTATGTGCTCTATAGAAAAAAAACTCTTTAAAGTGACATATATGCACAAATATGAATTTTCTTTTTTCTCCTCTAAATTGCATTAAGTCTGAAAAGAAACTGTGGGGTCAAAATACTCCTGACCCCCCTCAGTGAATACATTAAGATGTGCATTTTTAAAAATGGCGTTATTTGTGGGGGTATCTACCATTCCGATACCTATGAGACTTTGAAATCTTGGCTTAGTGTAGGAAAACAAAGTGCTGCTCAAAATGTTGACAATGTTAAATTTGTACATCTCATAAATGCTTAAAAAAAACCTAAAGTTTTCAAATATGCATCCAGAATAAAGTAAATAGATGGAAATATATATCTAATTAAAAATTTGTACAATATGTTTGCTGATATTTGATATATTGCAGTTGAAAATGTGAAAAAAAACAGTTTTTGAAATTTTCCAATTTTGGTACTTTTAATAAATATACACAAATTCTGTTGGTCTATTTGTACCACCTAAATGAAGTACAATATGTGGCAAAAAAACATGTCAGCATTACTTAAATATGCAAAACCTTTACAGAGTTATTCTATGTTAAAGTCACACATGCCAGAGTTCTAAAATTTGGCCTGCTCATTAAGGCGAAAACAGGCTTGGTCACTATGAGATTAAGGAGGTAATATTTGAATCTTCATAATATATATTTTTGTTTGTTGGGGATGGTAGGGATTATAATTTTCTTAAATATAGTTGTGACTAATTGCATTGCTTGGGTGGGCAAATGAAAAAAAAAGGAAAAAGATTTTTTACCATACATATGCAGCTGCCAGAAATTAAGCAGCTAAGTAGAAGTTCACACATCACATTTTAGCAATGCATTTTTTAAAATAAATAGTTGAAATGGATCCAAGACAAGGAAGAAGGATTGTTTTCCTTTGAGAAGCTTTATATTTCTCCCCTGTCTGGGACCTTTGCCAGCTATTTTCAAATAACAAAAAAAAGTGCATAAAAAGCTAAACCTCAATGTTTTAAACTGGCCTTAGTGTACTATTACTGGGATTCCTGGTTAGGGGCCTATGATCCTTATTTCTTGGCAGCTGATATAACACCTTGGTTCTTCTGCATTTGTTGGTCACTAGAGTTGAGTAACGAGCACCAAAATGCTCGAGTGCTCGTTACTCAAGCCAAACTCTTTGTAATGCTCGAGAGCTCGTTTCGAGTAACGAACCCCACTGAAGTCAATTGGAGACTCGAACATTTTTTAAGGTGACCCATGCTCCGCGTAGGGGAGGTTGTGTGACTCACCTGAAAACATCAGAAAGTCATGGAAACACCACAGAAACGGATAGGGAACGACAGGGGCAGCATGCATGGGTGTATCTGAGGCTCCCAGGCCGCAATATTAAGCCAAATTATGGGCAAGAGCCTGGTGGACACATCCCTTACAATTTACTTGGGACAGACCATAAGCAGCAAGGCACACGCGCTGGCACATCTTAGCTAAGCACCACACTAGGTGGAACAAAGGCCAATCACCACCTGCGGGTGACACCACTGTCTCTTCTCCTGTGTTACATGCTGGCATTGCTGTCCAATCTCCCCCAGGATGCAGGCACAAGCCTGCGTCCACAGTGTACTCAAATTTTTGCCAGCGCAGCATCCAGCTGTCCGCATCCCAGATGGGGTATGGGGCACCCCTTCGCCTACTCAGTAGTCCACAGCGTACTGAATTTTTTTCCCAGCGCAGCGTCCAGCTGTCCCATCCCAGACGGGGTAAGGCACGCCTCTTTGCCTACTCAGTAGGCCACAGCGTACTGAACTTTTTCCCAGGGCAGCGTTCAGCTGTCCTCATGCCACACGCTCGCTTGATAACCACACCACCCTCATGTCTATTTATAAGTGCGTATTGGATGAAGAGGAACAGGAGACACACACTGCAGAAGGTTGGCAGGAATAGGCAGCGACCCTCTTTGAAATTGTGATTGATAGCCCACAATGCTGATGAGAATTGCTGATAAATTAACGTATGATCATAATTCCAATCCCATGCCACCTCCGTCACAAAATTTCATGAGCCACAAACGTGGGCATGAAGGGGACTCAGATGCCAGTACTTCTACACATTTCCACATTTCAACAACCCATTCTAAAACCAAAGATTTGTTTACCCAGAGTGCAAGTGAACCCCTGAAAGATTTGTTTACCAAGAGTATAGGTGAACCCCTAAAAGGATTTGTTTACCAAGAATATAGATGCACCCTTGAAAGATTTGTTTACCAAGAGTATAGGTAAAAAGTGAGCGCTGTGAGTGGATCGAGCGCCAGCCAATCAGAGCTGGCGCTCAATCATTCACAGCCAGTGAATGACATCACTGAATGGCTGTGATTGGTTCATCGAGTGTCGACACTAATTGGCAGGTGCTCGACAGAATCACAGCGCTTGCTTTGCTGTAGGCGGGGCATTCATAGCCCCATCACCAGAAAGAAGAGGATATCTCAATGCGGAGGACACTGCAGACTGCCACATCCACTGACACTGGAGACCAGCAGTGCGAGGCACAGGGACGCCACTGACCAGGTGAGTATAAGATCCCCCACTTCCCCCAAAAATAAGATACTGTACCTCTTTTGGGGTCAAAAATTAATATAGGACAGTGTCTTATTTTCTTGGAAACACGGTAGATGCTCTGTTAATTTTAAAGAGACCCTATCACTATTTTTTTTTCTTGCAAGGTATAAAAGAATGGAGATCTCTGCTTTAGGGTATGTCCACAAATGACAGATTTGTTACATTCGTTTCTGTCACTGTCTCATTCATCTGAAAGGGTCTTGTAGAAATCAAAGCTATTGAAGCAACCCCATTGAAATTGAGATAGTTGTTCAGGTGTTAGCATTGTTGTCTTGCAGTACTGGGATCCTAGGTTCAAATTTGACCAGAAAAAACATCTGCATGAAGTTAGTATGTTCTCTGTGTTTGTGTGTGTTTCTTCTTCAGAATAATCACTTTATTTATATAGTGCATACATTTTTTGCGAAGGGAGAAGATGAAGCATGGTGGCTCAGTGGTTAGCACTATTGCCTCGTGGCTGCTGGGGTCCTAAATTCAAATCTGATTAAGTGCAACATCTGCCTGGGATTAAATAAATGTGATTAAGAAACACAGTGAGAACATACAAACTCCATGCAGATGCTGCCAGATTTGAACCTAGGACCCTCACTCTGCGAGGCAACCATGCTAAGCCACAGGTGACAGCAAACCTGAAGTTCATTGTGAACCAAATTTTCAGCAAAGTTCGACTGATTCAATTCACTCCACACTAGTTCTGATTGGTTTTATGAATTGCTGTGTGTAATGATTCTCTAAGGGCTCTTCCACACTGGCAACAGATTTTCCTGAATTGCAAGAGTGGGTGAAAACGCATTATTTTGAAAGCAATGATTTAATGGTTTCATTTTCATTTGCGATGTTTTCACTCTCTCCAAGTTGCGATTTAAAATAATCTGCGATATCGCCCATTGTTTTCAATGGGGCATGCAGCAGCAGTGCCGCCCCATTGAAATCAATGGGAGAAGATCACGAAAGAGCTTTGGAATCCCCCATAGTGAAGAGAGAGGGGTGGAGCTACAGGGGATCTCTTACATATCTCCCCATATTTGCATTAGCATTAGACGAATAGCTTTCTTCCTTCTAGAGACAAGATATTGGCTGCAGCAGTGAAGTTCCATAGTGACATCATTTCTTCAGCCGGTGACATCACCTCTGCAGCCAATGTTTGGTCCCAGTGATGACCTGACATGTCATCAATATTTAGAATTTCCCAAAAAAACGAACTGAAGGAACTATTACTACCGATTCCTCTGATTGTACTTATACATAACCCCAGTAATACATTTAATGCCATACACATGGAATTCCTCCTTGCTAAAAAAACCATCAACCCATAAACAATCTACTCCACCAAAAGTCTCATCAAGCTCTACGACATTGAATGTTCAAAGGAAAGGTGCTGCAAAGGAACTACAGATGACTGTAGATATGAGTAACTGCTCATTTTCCTGGCACCTGGTGATAATTGAAACCAAGAAAACAACTACCGGTAAATGGAGTAATTTTAACAGGAGTAGTTTTAGCGCTGCTTATTTCCTGATCCCGTATTAGATATTATTTTCCAAAGACATTTGTAGAAAATTGCAAGATAATTTGTAAGGCAAGCAACATATTCTTGTTTACAATGTACTAGCCACAGTTTGTGATGTTATCAGACAATTACACCTTGGGGCTAAATGACTTTGAGGTATAGACATTATTGTTCAGTGACCATACCACTACAGGAAGGATACACGTAGATATGATTCATGAAGGAGTCAAAAATCAGGATTTGCCATATCCATTGTCAGTTCGGATAATTACAATACAAAGTGTGAGCCAGGCAAAATAATAATGCTAGGTGACCCCAAATAAGTCAGATTTAATTGCATTTTAATTAGTTATTTCCCTGGTTCGTATTTAAAGTGATGTGATTATGAATTTGTAAAATAGGCAGCATATTTTTCTGTATAATTTGACTATAAACATTAGGGATTTAATCCTTTCCAATCCAATTTGTATCCTGGTTTTCCTAGGGGGCTTACTCTTTTTCTGCCATTATACAACAGCACTATCTGCTGGCTAAAGCCAGTACTGCATGAGGTGACGTGTTGGATAGGCTCCGCCAGCAGAGAGGCTGGCAATATACAGTAAGAGAACCCCAACGGATGTCTTCCAACATCGGAGCTATACAGCCCTAAATCATAATGTCTTTAAAAGTCAGACAGTGGATTAGAAAGGGTTAAAGGAGAAACTCTATTTTCTACAACTCATTAAGCCATTGATGCATGTACTATGTCTCTGGTTTTTTGTAGCCTCAATTCCTGTCCAGTAGTAAGGAACATAATTAAATGAACCCTTCGATTTACTGCACTTACCATTCTGAACAGGGCCTGTTTTAAACAAATGTGGCCCTGGTCATTACCTATAGATTGAATAATATCACAGTACTATTGCTTTCACTATACAAAGACTTACAGGTAATGTGCTCTCTGATTGTAGTCATTCACTACTCATATATTTTCCATCTGGCCCAGACCGCCTTGAAGACTTCTTCGAGTCACGACTTGCCTGCAAAGTTTGCTCTCAAGACAACTTTGGCTTTTTGTTTTTCAGCTTACTCTTCATCTTTTACCTCTTTTACTTCATTTGCCCATATTACTGTACCTGCTTTACGGTGTAGTGGCCCCAAATACTGTACTTGAGATATAATGTTCCCATAACTATAATTACCCACCAAAATAGTGCCACACAGACAGCACCTCTGTAAACAATAGTGGGAAATAGCATGCTCCCAAAATAACAGTACCAAACAGATAGCATCCCATATTATGCCACAGACATTTGTTGTGTCCCCGACAATAATAGTGCTCCACCGTGCCTCTGTTTTGATCACACATAGTAACAGTGCAATCTTTTATACCCCACAAAGTAATAGTGCTATACTCAGTGCCAACAAACAACAATAGTGCCCCTTTTAAGCCCAACGCAGTAATAATGTCCACCTTTTTGCCTTCTACACACTAATATTGTCCCCTTTGAGCCCACCACAAAGTAATAACACCCTCATTGCACCCTGTAGAAAATAATAAACATAGGCATTTTTATTGTGTGGGGGCACAAATGGGGGTTATTATGACTGTTTGGGGGCAGAAAGAGGGTATTGTTGCTCACCTTTCTGCTTTTTAATAGGTTACAGTACTTCCAGAAAATAATATTCACTTTATCTTGATCACACAACGAGTGACTGCAGCCTTTTCTTGCTTTTAAAGGTGATGTGATGCAGTAAAGGTTGAATATTTTGCTAACTGTCCATAGATACTGCATAGGAATTAGGCCTTTAGAAAAAAAAATTTTGGCTACCAGTTTTGAGCACAATATTTATTTGCCATTTCAGAATGTTATATGAATATACAAGTGGGATGTGAGCAGACAGCTCTGGAGCCACACACTCATCTTCAGAGGGAAACAATGGGGTTAAAGATAATACTACACGGCCCCCATAGAGAATGGGATCATATGACTGGTACTTTTAGATTGAAATATGTGCTTTCTCACAGAAGTGATAGTCCTTCAATGAATGGAGGCGGAACGCCCTGGATATCTCTTCCGACCACCCTTCTGCCTGTCTGGTTCCACATGTACACTGGACAACTATTGGTTAAAATCGCTAAGGATACTTTCTCATCACATTTATTCACATTCAGAAAGAGGAGATCTAGTCTCCTGTGCTTTTTTATAATAAGGTTTGAAGCTCAACAACAGGGAGATGGGAGACATTCCCTAAGAGTTACATATTTATGTTTCCCCTTTTTGTTATGGTGAAATTTGATTAGTCTTTTCATTAAAGGCCCATTTACACAGGACGAATGTCAGGCAAATGATGCCTGACACTCGTTCCTGTGTGTCCTCGTTCCCATGCTGTTGCATAGGAGCTAATATCTCTGGCTCGCTCAAACAGCGGCCAGCAGGGAGGCAGGGCGGCTGCAGGAGATTTCTCTCCTCGCTCTCCCCCGCCCCTCTCCATTGACTTAACATAGCGGCCGTTCAATACTGAACGGCTGCTATTTACATTGAGTGATAAGCGTTCAGCTCATCGTCTATCATTTATTCAGTACTAAACGGCTGCTATCCTAAATAAATGAAGAGTGGTGGGGGAGAACGAGGAGTGAAATCTCCTCCAGCTGCCCCGCTGTGGCTGAAACAGGCATACCGTAACTCTTGAAAAGCTCATTTACATCACTCTTCACGTTACTTGTTGGGGTCCTTCACTGTTTACTTCATTGTTTAAAATCCAGAAAATGCAATTGGAATGGAACCCCCAGATGGAGGATATCTCTGTTACTGTAGAAAGCTACAAATTTCAGACCAATATGTTTGCTTTTTGGCAAGTTTCCATTTGTTTCCAGCATTTTGTCCTGGAAAGAATAATGGGGGGGACCATATTATTCTTTCCAGCATAAAATGCTGAAAACTAACAGAAACCGGTTGGAACTGAAACCTATTGGTCTCCGTTTCAGCAGATTTCTATAAGCACAGAACAGGCGGCAAGTTGCACAGCGCAGAACAGGCGGCAAGTTGCACAGCGCAGAAGTAACATGACTGCTCACCTTGGGACCTAGCCAGACACTGACCAGGAGCTGGGTTTATATGTGAGCACAGACCCAGGAGATTAGCTAGCAGGAAGTACCACACCCAGCCAGCTCAATCATTAACCCTCGACCACCTGTGAAGCTGTGCTGCTAGGAATCTTAGTACCACAGATCCCAGCAGCACACGTAACAACAAACATGTATGACATTTAGGGCTTATTTAGATGACCGTATATCGGCTCGGTTTTCACGCCGAGCCGATATACGGTGTCCTTGTCTGCAGGGGGGGGGGTGGAAGAGCCAGGAGCAGGAACTGAGCTCCCGTCCCCTCTCTGCCCCTTGCCACTATTTGCAATAGGAGGGGTCGAGACGGGGGTGGGGCTAAGTCCTGGCACTGAGCTCCGCCCCTGTCCCACCCCTCCCATTGCAAATAGTGGCGAAGGGCAGGGAAGTAGCGGGAGCTCAGTTCCTGCTCCTGGCTCTTCCATCCTCCCCCCCTGCAGACAAGGACACCGTATATCGGCTCGGTGTGAAAACCGAGCTGATATACGGTCGTCTAAATAAGCCCTTATGGAGGGGACCAGGATGATGTGCTGGGCCACTACAGCTTCTGTTTAGGATTTCTGTCAGATCCCATTTTTGAAATTTATACTTAAACCATGATGGAAGCCCCGCAAAAAATCTTAAGTTAGATGTAGACAGGCCCTAGTTTGATAGTAAATAAAATAATTTTGGGGGAATTTTTTGTCACATTTTGGATCCATTTGGGTCTTTTTGCCATCTGCCCATTAATGACATTCTTCAGCTTAAGGCCAGATTCACACAAACGTTTGCATATTTGTGTGTGTATGAGCAACTGTAATAATTCAAAACAAGTCATTAATCTTAATCATGAGTATTGCCTACTAGGCCGGTGAGACTTGAGATCCGTCTTGGTGACAATAAGTGATGAATCATGTCTTAATACTGTGGATATGTTTTTCTTGTTGCCTCTTCTATTAAATGATGTAATGTGTCACCTTCCAGTAATCTATAAAAAAAACTGGTGCACCATTAATAATTCTGGCACATTTTACTATTATACATTGGGACCGCTTCAAAAGCAAAGTTCCATGGGCGAAACTTGAGGTTGAAGCAATCCCTTCCCACTTTTGTTCCGTTGTCAATTTGTGATGTTAGATCTGGTTCAGAAATTGTAAGTGCCAATGGCATAACTATAGGGGATGCGGTTGCACCCGGGCCCAGGAGCCTCTCTTCTCCATATCGGGAGCCTAGTGCTATGATTAAAACATTATAGTTGGGGGCCCTGTTACAGGTTTTGCATTGGGGCCCAGAAGCTGCAAGTTACGCCTCTGGTAAGTGCCCACTACTGGTGGATTTAGGCCTGTAGGCATCAGCTTCTACGAGGAGTTTGGCTGCTTTAACTTTTAGTTTTCATGAGGGTGCATTCACACGAACGTATATCGGCTCGGTTTTCACGCCGAGCCGATATACGTTGTCCTCGGGTGCAGAGGGGGGAGGATGGAAGAGCCAGGGCCACGAACTGAGGCTCCCGTCCCCTCTCTGCCTCCTCTCTGCCCCTCTGCACTATTTGCAATGGGGAGAGGCGGGACGGGGGCGGGGCCAATTCCCGGACTTTAGCCCCGCCCCCATCCCGCCTCCTCTCATTGCAAATAGTGCAGAGGGGCAGAGAGGGGGCGGGAGCCTCAGTTCGTGGCCCTGGCTCTTCCATCCTCCCCCCTCTGCACCCGAGGACAACGTATATCAGCTCGGCGTGAAAACTGAGCCGATATACGTTCGTGTGAATGCACGCTAAGTTGAATCATCCAAACGTCACTGAGTCTTTTTGCCATCTGCCCATTAATGACATTCTTCAGTTTTAGACCAGATTCACATAAACGTTTGCATATTTGTGTGTATGAGCATAGTGTTTTGGCAGAATGAATATTGCTTTTTTGTGTGCAATTCGCTCAAACAGAAGTTTGAGGGACAGTTTTGAGCGATCACTTTGCATAACCTCTTAAGTAGCTAATTAGCTACTTAAGAGGTTATAAGCATGTAAATGAAGGCAGAGCGGGATACCGCTGATAGCTCAGAGAACAGCAGGAGCGCTGACAGCTGCTTTGTTCTCAGAGCCATCAGCTATATCTTACTGAGAACTCCGAGCGGAATTCCAACTGAAAGAATACTTATCAGTAGTAGCCTGCTGAGAACTCAGCATGCAGCACTGATAAGAGTCATCACTGACTTTTAGCTTGCGTAAAGTCAGCAATGAACAAATAGTGCACGATGGACGTGCGTTGAGGCGCAACGATTATCGCTCAAAAGATGGCTTTTGAGCAAATTTTGAGCGATAATCGTTGTGTCTAAATAGGCCATAACCCATTTTCTGCTTTTAATGGTTCACAGGAAACCTGCATATGACATTGGTTCAGATTTTAGGTAATATAAGTGACGCAAAACTGCTATTACTAAGGTTTAAAACAAATAGTCAAGTAGCAAGCAATTATGTTTTATGATAATCCTAATAACCATAGCTATTAACCACATTATTAGTGCTATTAGTGAGCCTAAGGCAAAGATTACAATCCATGTTCACATTTTAATAAGTGTAGATGAAGGTTCTAAAAAGAGAGTTTATTAAGCTTACTTAAAGGTGACCTACCAGAAGGAATGTATTAAAAGCACTTTAATGAACCTTAAAAATGTCAGCTATCACTGCTTAAAACTACAGGCTTGAAGTTTGTTTCTTTTAATATATTTTAACTCCTTGCTGTCCTGTGCCGTAAATCTACTACACACTGTCAGCAGTGCTTTAACACCTTAAGGACCAGACTGTTTTGGTCCTAAAGGACCAGACACTTTTTAGGGATTTTACTCATGTGGTGGTTTTACTGCCCCCATTTTTTTTCTTCATCTACCAAAACTAGTTTTGCTACTTTTTTAATGTCATATAGGGTCAATCTTTTTTCACTGACTTTTTTCCCGTTTATTAGTTTATTGGGGGTAAATCCCGTGCTGTACTTCTGCTATTGACCGGGATTAAAGCCCAGGACCAAGTGCAGTGACCGAGGCGCGGGCCACAGCCTTGGAGACAGCGGGGTAGAGTTTGGGCCTTGTCACGATGGCTCTACCATTTCCACCCGGAGGGTAACCTGTGACACGTCCAAGGGCCGAGGGCAGATTAATAAACGGGAACCCAAATAATGGATTACCTTTAGTCCTGTTTTGTCTCATGACGCCACCGTTTCTTCTACAGTGGGGGATTCATGGATGATGGAGTAAATCAAATCCCGCGTAGCTTTTGTGGGGGGATTCCTGGGTGACGGAGTAAATCCACATACACACGGGTACTGTTTAAGACACAGCCTCCGGAAATGGACGGGCAACTAGTCATTTTACTTAGCTTCAGAAACAGAAACAGTTCAGCAGCTTCTTGACAAGTTGTGTGACTGGGAGGACTCACGGGATGTCAGGAGAAACCACAGCCACAATTATCTGTAGGTCCTGGCCGGTACCACACTTCTCTCTCTCTCTGTCTCTACCGGATCACGGACAGAAACACGCTGCAGAACTGGGGTCCCCAACATTCACTAGGCCATCCTCCATTCTGTGTCTGTGAGTTGAAGGTACCCACAGACAGCTGCCTTGCATGCCTCTCTCTGACAGGACTAGAACAGACTCCCAACAGACTCCCAACAGACTTTGACTCCTCTTTCACAGCTTGCAAACACATATATCAAGCATCATCACATGACAGACAAAAAGATGCAAAACCAGACAGTCATCCCACCTACCAGACACTTAACCCTTTCAGTCCTGCAGCTATGCAATACACACCAATCTTGCAACATGAAAGACACCTACAACACAATATTGAGCATACACAACATTAAGGAGGGGCCCCGTTGTACTGGGCCACTACACAAGTACTGTAAATTTACCACTCTTGGTCCTTAAAGGATTGAGGACCTAACTGATATATCTGTGCTCGGAGTTCCGCTCTCCTGTGCTGTTCAGTGAGCAGGAAAGGGGAATCTTAGGGGCTGAACGACTCCTTCTTTCGCTAGAAGCGGAGAGTGAACGACGGACCCCATTGACTATAATGGGGTCTGCCCACTTTCCGCCCAGCTGCTCTGCTTTTGGCCTCAAACTGAGACAAAACACACGCCTTATAAAGGCCCATTTAGACAGGACGTATGTCGGGCAACCGATGCCCGACATTCGCCCCCGCACATACTTGCTCTTGTGCTGCTGCATGGGACCTAGTATCGCTGGCTCACAGTGGGGCGGCTGCAGGAGATTTCTCTCCTTGCGCTCCCCCGCCCCTCTTCATTGACTTAACATAGCAGCTGTTCATTACTGAACGGCTGTTATTTCCACTGAGCGATCAGTGATCTGCTCATCGTCCATTGTTTTTGCTGCAGAAACGATGCACGATGAGCTACTCGCTCATCGTTCAGGGTAAATAGCATCCATTCGGTATTGAACGGCCACTATGTTAAGTTAATGGAGAGGGGCGGGGAGCACGAGGAGTGAAATCTCCTGCACCCTCGTCGCCCCCCTGCTGGCCGCTCTGTGAGTGAGCCATCAATACTAGCCCCTGTGCAACAGCACGGGAGCGAGTGTATGCGGGGACGAGTGTCACGCATCGTTTGCCCGACATTCATTCTGTCTAAATGGGCCTTAAACTAATTGATCATTTCAATAGCTGAGAACATTGGTGCATGTTATTTAAATAAAATAGAGTGAACAGAAACCATTGATTTAAATGGTTTATTCATATTTAAATTTGTCATGCAATCTTCAGTTGCGTGAGAAAAAATGTAGCACGTCCTATTTATTATGGACTGAAATAACCCCTTGAAGTAAATGGCAATGCACAGATACGCAATGAATATGCATGATACATGCCTATTCACTGTGTATTTGCACATATAGGCCCTGCTTTTTTGTCTATGTAAATACACAGTGATTACACATAAAAAGAAAGACAACCATGGCCTCATGCACAGGGAATACACAGTGTTTCAATCATGGAATACGACCAAAATCTGCATATGCCTGTGTGAATGAGCCCTTATACCGCAGGATACATTATTATGTGTTTGCGCTGTATATGCAATGCAACATTATAGCTGACCCATTGGTAATTTGGTTGTTATTGTTTTTTTTTCTGGGGTTCTAGAAATGATTAGTTTTTCATTATTCTATTATGTAAGTGTACTCACTTTCTTTATCATTTGTTACTTTTTGAAGACATTCCAGTCTTGACCAGCCAGGCTGTTCCCTTGCGACGGTGGCTGCAAGTGGAATATAGTATTATGCCTGGATGATTCAAATCCACCAGAATGGAAGCTGTTTTCTAGAGCAGTTTTATGTTCTGGCTCATAGAGGGGGTTCCTGAGCAGGTGACTCCTTTCTGAAGTCTGTATGTCCTAGTGGGGCATATAGTAGAAAAGGAGAGGAGTGAAGCAAACCCAATAGTATTGAAGGTTTTGGTCCCAGATGATGTCTAGAGACCAAAGAGCCTTAGAATGGGCCGGGTGGAAGCATGCGACCGCTGCAGCCAATCAGAGGCCGCGGCACCACACCCCTAAGCTCCTGGCATCATGGCGGGAGGGCATGGGTGCTGATGCCAGGAGTGCTGACAATGATGCTGTGGCCTCTGATTGGCCACAGCGGTCATGTGCTTCCGTCTGGCCATCTACCTAGAAGCCCGCACCGAGACAATATGAGCCACCCAGCTCCGCTTCAGGGGTCTGAAGAGAGAAGAGTATGATCTATTCTTTTTATTTTATAACAGGCTCAGCTGCTGGAGTGGGTTTAATAGTCATAATGAGATCCCTTTAAGAAACAAGTTGGGAGATGTAAATGTGGGGAGTTCAGGTGGAGACCACCATGATCACTAGAACAAAACCAATAACAATCAGTGTGATTTTAGCACCTGGTCAAACAGCAATGACTACTTCTGACACATGAAAAGTCTGAAATGCACAATTTAATGACATTGTAATGATATTTTTAGTGATCTGAGCCTGTAAAAGTGATTAAAACTATTGCTGTAATGCTACAGTGCTTGGTTGCCTGCCACTTGGCATCATGTAGTATCTAGTGTTGCATCACTTGTTTTTACCCCTTGGCATAAATATAGTTACATAACGGTGTTTCACTACATCTCAGCTAATGCTGGAATTAAATAAACAACGGTAAATCCGGCTGTTACAGAGAACAATGTGAAATGCAACAATGAGACAGACTGGTAAAGCAATAGGTTCTCTTATATTTACAATTGTATCTACTTGTTTGTAACTATAGTTCTAGTCCTACAAACACTTGTAATACGGACTATAAAACAAATTGCCATAAGGCTATATCATCCCAAAAATACCCCACCACATGTGTGAAAATGGAAAAATATAAATGTAAATGGAATCTTCACTAATCACTGTGACAGTAGGGTTCTTTTTAAACTTAATTATTTACACTGGGAAGAGCCCACTAACTAATTTTAAACATAAAATATAACTTTTATTCACTCTGTTAAAAATTGAGCTCACTGACAAACATACACAGATATATATCAATCTAAATGATCAATTTACGATCAGTAAAGTATCAACACTGTAGTTCCAATATCAATAGATTCTGTTGGTGGACAAAAAGTATATAAATTATGCACGATCAACTTGTTTTTGTGTATCGTGCAGAAATTAATTTATTCTCCCACAGTCGACGCGTTTCTTCAGTCACCTCCAACCTGTGACTGATTCATCAGGATGGGGAGACAGTATATTACAGAAATAGGTCCACTTTGATGATGGATAGTGAGGATGTATTAATCACTTATCAAAAACTCCCTTTTTTTTCCTTGTGGATTTTTATATAGTACGGGAGTTTTCTTTTCCCCAAAATTTGATGATACTTGTGTTGCAAATGGTCTGAATTATGATATTAGTTGGTTTCAGCTCAGTACTTGAAGTATCCAGCCCAGATTGATTTAGGTTTAATCATGGTTAACGGATGCCATCCGAGCTAAATCTCTAACCACATTAATGATATCACCATGATGGGGAATAGATGTATAAAGAGCTTCTACATCTAAGCTTGTAAGATAAACTGTTTCTGGGACGCAGATGCCATCCAGTTTCCTGAGTACGTCCGTGGTGTCTTGGACGTATGAAGGTAATGCCTCTACGAAATTCCGAAGAACTTTGTCGATATAGACACTTGGATTTTGTGTAATGCTGTTAATCCCAGAGACTATTGGGCGACCTTTAAGCGGGGACAGGCCCTTATGAACTTTGGGTATGGCGTAGAACGTCGCCACCTGAGGATAACTGATATGTAAGAACTCAAATTCTCTGTTGTCAATTAAGTGATTTTCTAAAGCCTTGGTTAATATTTCTTTTAATTGTTATGAGAATTCATCAGTAGGATCCTTTGAGAGTTTACCATAGCTTGAAGTATCTTTTAAGAGCTGTAAACACATTTCTTGGTAATCTGATTTATCCATGATGACAATGTTTTCTCCTTTATCTGATTGTTTTATTACAATATTGTGATCTTTTTCTAAGGAGACCAAGGCTTTTTTTTCCGTTACTGAGAGATTTTGGTGATGGAAACACTTTTCTTGTGATAGTAATTGAAGTTCTTGTTTTACCAGAGTCTCAAATATATCAATGTGTGGATTATCACCAACAGGCGGCATACTAGTACTTTTATTCTTCAAGTTCGTAAATGGGCCTTCCCCTATGGGTCTGCGAGCTTCTTGTGAGAGCTGGTCTGGGTCGTTAAGAGCAGTGATGTCGCTCGGATCAAGATTCAATTCAGCGCTTTTCTTACGCTCTTGAATGGCGTAATACTTACGCCAGCGTAGCTTTCTAAGAAATAGCGCTAAGTCTTTCTCCCACGTAAACAGATCAAACTGATGTGTAGGCACGAATGACAGACCTTTTTTGAGGACTGTAATTTCGTCCAAAGACAGAATCTTCTTTGACAAATTAATGATAGTCATATCTTTCTCAGGATCCGGTAGAGTCCCTGTACTCTTATTAGTGGTCCCTTCATCCATTAAGTTTATTGAGGTGGTCCCCTGCGTTCGCGTAGTAGATAGGTAGACATTGGGCCTAAAAAACGATCTCCAGTCGGATTATGTATTCTTCCCCTACCCCTGGTTCTACCACGTGAGAAGTTTCTGCCTTTTGTCCTTTCAAAGTATTGTCCTCTGCGTAACGATTTGTTCCCAGATAATTCACTTTCTGAGGTGCTGGCCTCTGATTCAGTTTGTGATCTGTAGTCATAAGCCTTATTCTCAGAGAAATCTCGATGGTCTCGGTTAAATTGATGGTGTTTTCTCTCTTTCAAGTAGTTGGTATATTTATCAATTGTTTGTTTGAGGGTCTTCTCTTTTTTGTCAAAATCAATTTCTTCAGATAAGTTGTTGGCTTCTTTTATCGCCTCATCTAATAGCTTTTTGTTTTTCTCATGTGAATTTTTTTCTTCTTCTAGGAGTAAATGCATGAACCGAAAGGAACACTCAGATGCTTCCCTTTCCCACTGCTGCATAAATGATGTTGTCCGCAGTTTGGGTGGTGGTAGTGTCTGAATTCTCAACCCGCGTGGGATAATTTTATGCTCAAGGTACTTTGTTAAACCTTGGACCTCCCACCATGAGCGGGTGAACTCTTTATAGGTTGAAGTGAGACGTTTAAAGGCTTGATTTATGGAAACACTAGAACCGCTCGGTTCAAAATTTGGTGGACAAAAAGTATATAAATTATGCACGATCAACTGATGACCATTAGTCTAACAGAGTCACAGTGAAGATACATACATCAGTTGGATGCCAGTCCGTGTATTATCGTAACCACATGACTCCTGAATGATATCATTAATGTGGTTAGAGATCTAGCTCGGATGGCATCCGTTAACCATGATTAAACCTAAATCAATCTGGGCTGGATACTTCAAGTACTGAGCTGAAACCAATTAATATCATAATTCAGACCATTTGCAACACAAGTATCATCAAATTTTGGGGAAAAGAAAACTCCCGTACTATATAAAAATCCACAAGGAAAAAAAAGGGAGTTTTTGATAAGTGATTAATACATCCTCACTATCCATCATCAAAGTGGACCTATTTCTGTAATATACTGTCTCCCCATCCTGATGAATCAGTCACAGGTTGGAGGTGACGCGTCGACTGTGGGAGAATAAATTAATTTCTGCACGATACACAAAAACAAGTTGATCGTGCATAATTTATATACTTTTTGTCCACCAACAGAATCTATTAATATTGGAACTACAGTGTTGATACTTTACTGATCGTAAATTGATCATTTAGATTGATATATATCTGTGTATGTTTGTCAGTGAGCTCAATTTTTAACAGAGTGAATAAAAGTTATATTTTATGTTTAAAATTAGTTAGTGGGCTCTTCCCAGTATAAATAAATGGAATCTTCAGCCCGGGTTCACAAGGGCGCAAGAGTGGTGCTGTATCTAGAGAGAATGACCTGCAATCCACTGATAGCAATACACAATTATGCATATAAACAGGGGAATCTGATAAAACATATTTGCCCGTTTCTGGTGTGTGAAAGTTGCAAATTTTGGGATTTGTTATATTTTCACAAAAATTTCTGACTTTTACTTTCTCTCACCACTTTTAAACTCTAATATACCCTAGAAATGGGCCGAAATTATATTTCAAATTTGCCTACTCATAGCATGAAAGAAGAATAGCTGCGATCAAGTCTCGATCTTGTGGGAGAATGACTATGAGAGGTTCGCCATTTTGTGTATTTTATGTTCTAAGCTGTGAAGATGTTAAGATCGGGGAAGGAAACATCTCCCACAAGAATTGAAGGAGCAGTGTATTGTGTCCAAAAACAGGTCAAAACAGTTTTGACCAGCAGTGGAAAACTTATACAAGGCTCAAGTTACAGCCTCATGGCAAAAAGAAATGTCTTTGTGTTAAAGGACAGGAAATGATTGGAGAGAGAGAGGAAGTATCTCCTTTGGACAGCAAGTCAAGAATGAATAGAGCATGCTCAATGGAAGCTCCTCCCAGTGAATGTGCTCACAGCTACACTCACAAATACCTCCCTATGCGATTGACTTATCAGCACACAAAATGCTGTAACTACCTAACTTCATGTGTTTTGAAACCTTATATAAACTTTTACCCGCCTAAATAAAGTTAGAACCTTTTTGGTGCACATGATGTGAACATGTGGTCCTTTAAAGGGTCTCCGGGCCTGTACATTATTCCTATCTAATATGGCACCCACAGTATATCCAATAGCGAAAATTGCACTAACAATCTTAATTAGCATTTCTCGTCCAATCAGGCAGGCGGCTGTGGCTTAAAAATATGCTGCAGCATGGAAATCCCTTGGTCAGCAGAAATCCTCAGAATGACTACTAATGCTTAAGTAGAGCCAGCTGTCTTCTTTTCCCAGCTTTGGACGCAGCTATACTGCTAATCTTTTCATGCGCCGTATAAAATTGGTTGCCGTTTTCGATTGCAGATGTGCTATTTTTCACTCACCTAAAAATCGCTTATCTGAATGAATACATTGGAATCCAATGCTTCAGATATATCGCGTATATACGGTTGTGTGAATAAGGCCTTAAAGTGGTGCTACATAGTTGTATGTAGTCTAGCAGTGCACTTTGAGCTTAACCCATCACAAATCCATTGCTAAATTCAATATAAAAACAGGACTAAATAATAAAGGCATGCTGAGCTCTTTCAGCCTTTAAAATTTCGGAAGCCTGGATGCAAACCAAATGGCCCCTAAATGTAGTCCATTCAGTGCCATTCTTTCTGTCATAGGATAGTTCCATTCTGGCACTGAGTGCCATTTCCTGCTTCATAACTGAACAGGAAAATGAAACCCAAAAGCGCCGATATGAGCAAGTCCTAAGACAACTTTCACACAGGACACTTTTTACCCCGATTAGTGCAATGTCCCGTCTGCCATGCTAACCACAGTACAAAGCCAACATTGATTTCAATGGGGCCTCGTAGACCACAGCTCGATTTTCAAGCATTTTAGCTCTTTTTAACACACCTCATCAGCCATCACAGTGATGGGTGCATTAAATAACACTGTCAAACGCTGTATCATGTGTTCAAAAACACTACGTAAAATTGTGAAAGAATACTACGGTTTCACGCATGTGTACTGCACATGCCTAACGGCATGCTGGCCGGGATATCCACAATACAAAGAAAAAAAAAGAAAAGAGAGGTACATGGGGTCACCAGCCGGGGGCAGAGTCAAATTCCATGCGGAATCCGGCTCTGCCATGTCCAGGTGGCTTAAGGGCACCTGGTGTAAGAAGCAGTTAGCTAAAGGGAAAACAGATAGCTACTGGCTGAGTTACTGAGCTCTAGAGCCAGATCTTGTAGAGGCTGCCACATCCACAGGCTGACAACATTGAGAGGCTACTAAACTTTGTCCCTTATATCTACTTCTACTGTACATCACTTTGACTGCTACACTACTGCATTTGCTACCGCCCGATCTTAAATTAAGACACAGGTGATTGCAACCACTGCTTCAGTGATTTTACTACTGTCCTCTGCATTCACTGCTCATAGAACAAAAGCATCCCTATAACAAAGATTAGAATTGGTCCTCCGTTATGGGGCCAGATGGGGCATAAGGGCCTAGTGTTTCCACTCCCTTGCTTGCTAACAAAGCAGGGGATGTGTCCATTTAGGAATAGGCGCCCTCTATCCGAGGGTTCCATAGCAGTCACATAGTCTAGCTGTATAATATGTGCACCTGAGTTCATATGAACTTTTAGCCTATAAGTATTAATAAGGGCTTATTCAGACGACCGTTGGTGCAACTACACTCACCGACATGGAGAGTAGGTGTACCTGAACGAGGGGAATCCCTTCTCTTTTGATGGTAGTTCAAACTTTGGTCCAGAGTGCAGGAGTTTGAAAAAAGAGGCAGGAATACAGGAGCTGCCCGATTTTTCTCGCACGTGGTATTCACTACGTGCGAGGAAGATAGGGCAGGTCCTATCTTTTCCTGGCCGTACAAATCACGGCTGGGAAGAGAGGTGGTGAAAACGAAACCACAGAAATCCCATAGAGATTAGCCGTTTCGTTTTGTCTCATTATATGTTTGTGATTATCATGGCCGCATAAGGGGACAAAACTACGTGCTTCTGAATCCGCCCTAAGAATGTTTTCATATATTGGGAGAAAACAAAGGTCTTAAAAATGGTGGAAAATTGAAACCTAAAGTAAAATGAAAAGCCCCCTTACAGACACCTTAAAGAATCAATGTAACGGTAGACAAAACATTTCTTCATTAGGCTGAGATCACACTAGTGTTTTTTCGGAGGACCCTGTTTTACAAAAGCTAATCTGTAGAAAATGGAAGGGAAACAAAATGAACGGAAAGCATTTTTTCAATTTTTTTGGCAGATCCATCAAATGTATACTTTGAAAAGGCAGAAAGTAAGTTTTCCATTCATTTCCATTTCAATTCCGTTTTTCGGCATTTTAAACGTATACATTTTTTGTACCGTTTGGCTTTTTTTTAAATCTTTCCTTCCATTTTCACGTCTTCTACCCTCTTTGCATGAAATAAAGTCTGTAACAAAAATGTGAAGGAAAAAACAAATGAAAGTGGAAGGCTTTCCATTTTTCAGTCTCCCATTGACTACAAAAAGAACAACTGTATCCATTTTTGTTCTGCTTTTTGACCTGGAAGCGAAAGCGCAACAGTCTGCGATTTTGTTCCAGTATAAAAAATGCAAATAAGGGAGACGGAATAAAACCTCCACAGTGCCATCTATTGGAAGGCAGCATTCCTTCAAGCCAAACTCAGACTCTTTATACAAGCCTTGTAACAGTGACTAGGAATTAAAAGCAATGCCAGACTCCATGTACAGACAGCTGTTTCAGGGCATTTGCCCTTCATCAGCATAGAGTAGGGGTCTGGCTTTGCTAGTGACAGGCCTGGGATGGGGGTCAGAAACGCTATCTTCTCTCCTTAGGGAGAGCACCTAGATGGTGAGTGAGGAGACTCAAATGGACATGCACGCTCCTCTGGGTAATATGCAGATAAGGGAAATGGAATAAAACCTCCACAGTGCCACCTATTGAAAGGCAGCATTCCTTCAAGCCAAAGTCAGACTCTTTATACAAGCCTTGTAACAAAAACTGGGAATTAAAAGCAAAGCCAGACTCTATGTAGTGTAAAAAATATAATGGAGACAGAAATTTGAGAGACAGATTGAAACTGAAAGGCTTTAGTTTCAATACATTTCTATGGGCACAAAACTGAAAGGTTTTTTTTTCTGTTTTGCTGCTCCCATGATGGAACAGCTAGATGGAAAGCATCCATTAATTTTCTTATACAGATAAACCACAAAACAGTGTCCTCAACTTCTCATGGCAGGAAGTGAATTTATTATTCTGCATTTTCCCTTTTCTACACATAAAAGCGACAGCAGATATAATAGTAACTTTGTGATAGCACAGAATAAAAGTATGTTCTTCTATAAGTAACCCCACATGAAAGTAGACTAGGCATGAACATTCCCCTCCTGTTAATGGCACGGACAATGTGGGGCTATTTCTAATAAAGACGGTTCTGATCATTATCTGTGTGAGAACAGGAGACTGCTAGAAAGGAGCTAATTTATTAGTGATGATTCACATTGTGAAGACATTCTATATAACCACTAGAGTTTCACATAACATCTTTTTTTTCTCTGGTAAGTTTATTAACTATTGCCTGCCAAACATAAGAAAAATTATTACTGCATCAGACGTAAATCATACTAGCAGGCAGGAGTCAGAAGGAGTCAAGCTGTATGTATAGTCTAAGAAATATTACTTTTTTATTTTAAGGACAAAAGATTGTGGGAGTCTGATTGGTTTAGGAATTTTAGAGACCTGGAGCATTTTAAGAGAGAATTACATTTTTATTTCCCCAAAAATATGGATGAAGGGAAGACACAGTTTAAAGAAAGAATACTAATGTGACTTTAGGTATAGCCAATAGTAGCCACAGTTTTAAAGGGATTGTCCAGTTGTTAACTATTGATGTATATCCTTAGGACAGGCCACTGATAGTAAATCGGTGGGTGGTCTGCTGCCCAAGATCCCCTCTGATCTGCTGTTTGCCAGGCGAGTGCGCTCATGCACTGAGCTGATTTCTGCAGGAAGTAGACAGCTCCATTCCCACTGCAGTGGTCAGGTTTGGTATTGCATGCAAAGTTCTCATGCACTTCAATAGGAACGTTGCCTGTAATACCAAGCCTGGCCACAGCAGTTGGAATGATGCTGTCTGCTTCTTGCAGAAATCAGCTCAGTACACAAGCACATTGGTGGGGGTGCTGAGTGGCAGACATCTGCTGATTTACCACTAATGGCCTAAACTACTGATAGACCATCAGTAGTTTACAACTGGACAACCTCTTTAATGTACCAGTTTCATTATAGGAAGATGTTGGAAAACAAATATGGGGCTCCATTTGCCCTTGCATGTATCATGAAGTACAATGTTCTACACAAGGGTTTATAGACGTATTATATAACATGGGGCCAGATCTATGTTGGTGTAAAGAATACAGCATACTTTAGTTGTGAGTCTTCTGTGTGCACAAGGAAACTTTAGAAAAGTTCAATGAAAGGGTTGTTCAGTCTGGTGAATATCCTTTTCTTTATCAGGACCGAACCCAAACTGACAAAGGGGCCACAGCCAGGAATTCCAGAGAAGCTGATTCTGATCATTGTAACAAATTCATTTTTACTATCTTTGTTTGCCATAAAGCACTCCTGTAGGGACAACAGAACACAATAATCCGTTTATGGTCCGAGTCCAAATGCTGCTATGAAGATTTATTTCCTACAGACAGACCTTAGTTGCCTCTTCCTGCTCACAATTCTCTAGGTCATGTTTAGCTACGGCAATGATCCAAATATATTCATACTTGCTAATAAAGTTTCCTTTTAATAGTGTTTTATGCTGAAACATATAATACGTGGATAGTCAGTCTTTTTCATGAATGACATCTTTATAACATTTTATTTAGCAGTTTCTCAATTATCTTAGATTTCAACATGGGAGAAAGAGCCATGGTGAGTGACAATTAATGGCTTATATATACACTGAATGGCTACTTTGTTAGAGACACCGAACCTTTTATGTTTAGAATTTCCCAGTGTGGAAATTAGGCACGTGACCTCGGAGTGCGGCATAAAATGAAGTGAGCAAGTTCTTTGTGGATCAGTTTCAGTGTGAATCCACATTAGAATGAGAAAACTAAGTGATGTGAGTGATTCCAACGAGGCCTGGTCATTGGTGTTAGACGAGCCAAGGTTAGTATTGCAAAAAATCACCAACCTGAAAAGTTTTCTCCTGCAGCAGTGTGGAAAGTATACAGAGAATGATGTGATTGAGGAAAATCATCCAGCGAAAGGCAATTCTGTGGACATAACTCAGGGGTCAGATATAGATGTCCAAAATTGGCACACAGTCAAGCAAATTGCAGTCGAATACAACACTGGCGCTCCAACTAATGTGTTCAAACTCATTGTTCCTTAGTACAAATGGGCTATAATAGTGTAACAGTGCCGTTACTATCTAAAAGAAAAAGAAAGGCAATACTAAAGTGGGCAAAAGAGCGCAAAAATTGAGTAGTGGAAAATCATCACATAGTCAAATGATTCCAAATTTCTACTGCACCATGCTGAAGGTAGGGTCAGAATTTGACGCAAGTGTAGTGGCCTGAAACACCTTTTTCTGGCCCCTCCATAAATGTCATACAAAACATGTCTTCAGTGTAGATGCACTGTGCAAATTGTCTTGTCTCTAGTTATGTGTATTACACAGCTGCAGCATGAAAGAGTTAATGTCTGAAAGTGGCTGGGACATGTCTGGAAAATGTAACAAGTCTGTCTTGTCATGTGATATTTGTACATTATATATATATATATATATATATATATATATATATATATATATATATATATATATATATATATATATATATATATATATGTGATTGAGAGCTTGGTTAGGTCTTCTGTCATCTTCAACAATTGAGAAAGGAGTGGAGTGCCGGCCACATGGGGGTACCTTCAAGCCTCATGTGGTGAAGTGATGGAAGTAGAGGAAAGGTATCCTGAGGCCTACCATTCCATGAACCCCCTCTAAGGAGGACAGAAGAAAAGAGTCCACTGTGCAGTGTTCTTCCTACAGAGTACAAGTGAGTGTCAGTGGAGTGTTCTCTTCCCCCATCCTCCTCCTGAGTGTTCCCTTTCCAGGAGCGGAACCGTTTCAGATAACTAAGCCTGAAGGTCCAATGTCATCATTTGTTCTCCTCCCTGACCTTACTCAACTGTAATTCCTGCACTGGTGTGTAAAGCTTACTTTGTCAAGAAGTAAAGGTTTCCAGTCACTGCCCATTCCCAGTGATTGAGGTATTCAAGCGTAACTGTGTGTGGACTCTTTTATTTACTCCCCTGAGGATTTCCGGTGTGAAAAGGAACGGTGGCGTCACGCGTGACAACTTCAAGTCCACTACACTTATTCAGGTAACCACCACCCGACATTGCCCGGAAGAGGCCTAGTGGTGCCTTGGCGAGGTTCCGTGCATCCCTCCGGGGGGGAGTCTGGTAGAGCCGCCGTGACACCTCTACCCCCGCCAGCTCCTCAGCGTGGGCCTTGCGTCTTGGTTGCCGTGGGGACCACACAAGCAACAATAATCTATGAATCCTTCCTGTCAGCTGTTCAGAGAATGTCAGTACATCCATCTCATTTGCAGCAACTGCAAGACCCATATCTAATGATCACAGTGGAGAGCAGCTGCAATGCCCTGCAGTACACAGACAACTCACTCACTCATTAACGCTGTGGTAGCGCTGCAGGAAAACTGAACACTTACTGCCAAGTTTCCACACTTTGTGATCAACTTATTATCAAAGGACCCTTCTATTAAACAGGGATTGTCTAAAGTAGAGACCCTTTTCAAAACAATTTAGAAATATCCGAATAGAATTATTGGATATTATTATTATTTTTCAAAGAAAGAATGCAATTTTAAATAACATAGATTCAAGAGATTTAGGGCTCCTTCACACGGGCATATTTGCGCATACAGTGTGCAGAGAATGGAGCCCATTGATTTATTGTTTTTTACACACACGTTTGGAAAACAGAAAAAAACACAGCATGCTGTACTTTTGTGCGCATTTGCACACTATAGGCACTCATAGAAGTCTATGGGAAGTGCGCAAATGCACACGCAACATGCAAGGAGATGCGCAATACAATGTGCAATTCTGCAGAGAAAGAAAACATTGCGAGCTCCTTAGGCTAAATCGCCATTTAAATCTTGGTGTGGTTGTGTCCCATGTGCAAAACAACATGCTCTGCAAGCGCAAACAGTACAGTAAAACATGTCGATATGTGGGCAAAAATGCCTCATTCATGATGTGCTCAAGCATGCGCAAAAAAGCGTGCAAAGGAGCCCTTAATGAGGGAAACCAGTATTATTGTCAGTCCTTATAAGCTGATGGAATATTTCAAATGACACAAGAAGTGTCTGGACCCTGATGCAATCACTGGTGTGTCATAAATTAAGAGAAAAATGAGTATTCTGACTCAGCAGAAGATGTCATAAAATACACAGTCATATGTGACTATAAAGTCGTTGTAAGAGCCATACAACACAACAAGCTGGCAGACATTAAATTACTTAAATAGTCACAAAATAATGATTCCAGCACTTTGATCAAACCACTTAGAAGCCCAATTTCCTAGAGGCCCTGAGAACAATGTGAACCAATCCCTACCTTCATAAGATTACTCATCGTAATTGGTGCAAGCACAAGTCCTACAAGTTACTGCATGATCCAAGCTATCATTTACCCTACATGCTTTGTCTGTGAAAAATAGCTTGGCAGCTTCTTGCATCTTTTAACTTCTACCATTTCAAGTCAAAAGCTTTCCCAGGAGTGAGAGCTGACATCTGGTAAAATTATTGAAAGAAACACACCCAGGACTAACCCATGTTTATACACCGCAGCTAAAAATTAATATCGGCTCCTGCAGAGAAGCATTTTATCTTGTGGTTTTCCAGGCTGATATTTATGGTAAATACTCCCAGGTGCGGTCGTGTTTTGCCGTTGTGTGATACAAATATTATTACATTGGCTTGTAATACGGTATGTTCCTATGTGCTGGCGTCTTTAGTATTCCTATAGGAAAACAGAGACAACTCAACTTCAAAGAAAGTTATATTATAGATAGTGGACCAAAAAAATAGGCAAACACCTTTGTAACTTTCTGCAGTCCAACTCCAGAAAGTATTTATCATGAATACTTCACTTTTATTAGCTAAGGAAAAACTGTCCGATGCCAACTGAGTGAAGCCGTGATTAGAGCGTAATTTAAGTGGTGCTTTTGGACCAATTCAGACGCTGCTTGACCTTTATCAGTAACAGATGGATTTCTGAATTGGGCTCTGATGTGCTCTACTGGAATTTCTTCTACTTCTAAACAGTAATTGTATTTGACATATACAGTATTTATTAGGAGAGTTATAGAAGTGATGCACAGACTTAATAAAGGAACACTGAGCCTAAAGTCTATCTTCTTTATGTTGGCTGATATAATGAGAGGATGGCTGTAGTGTATTTTAAAGGGTTAATATGAGACAAGAAACATCATTCAGAGGGAGCTCCACACTTGTTCATGGACTACTTCTGGTATTCTAGCTTTGCCCCATTCACATGACTACCAGGCTTAACCCTGTTATCAAAAGTGTAACTTGGAGCTCTTGGGCATCAAACTACTATATTCCAGTTTTTAATATTGATGTGGCAGAGGGGTCTTTGGCACTTCAAGCATCAGGATGTGCGTGTGACTGCTACATCCCTCCCAATGCCCCTGTCTGTTAATGAAGAGTGTGAGGGTATATGTATATATTGCCATATGTTTTTTATGCTTTTATACCCGTATGCAAGTTCTATGCAATGCTAAAATGAAAAAAAAACTTAATATGTAGCCTTATATCAGATATTCCAAGGCTTTGCAAGGCTGGGAGAGATGTGTCCAGAAATTCAGAGATGATACAGAACCGGATACGAAGGCCGCGTGCTTGGTTGCTTTCCCAGAAGCGCCGTATCTAGATAACGACTGTTTAACTACGTATATAACTAACACTGCCTCAGGCGGAACTGCGGACATTACATATATGGTTATGCAGTTGATTTGAGCCAATGAGACCATTACCCATTCCTAGTGACGTGACCAAAGGGTATAAGACCCCATGTAATCTGTAATAAAGTGCGCAGTTATATCCCCGTGTGAGGAACTATACCAGACCTCCGTGTGTGGTGTTTCTTCTTTACCGCCGGCAACGGGGCATTGGGGTGGGCCTGATTGGTGCTGTACGCAGAATTTCCCTGACAAGAGAAGTCCATAAAATGTATTGTCCCATGATCACTACCTATATACACATATATTTAATTCTGAGAAGGTTCCAACAAATCACATCCGTATTGAATTACAGTATATTAGGAACCTTTCAAGAGAATGAACTGTTTAATAACTGATGAATGTAAATTGTGTTTTAGGCCTCCCTCACACAGGCGTTTTTGTACAGCATTTACTGCTGCCTTTTCAGCGCTGTGCTAAATGCTGTACAACGCTCCCATTCATTCCAATGGGGCTGCTCACCCAAGCGTCAAAACACAGTGTCCTCAACGCTGCGCTTTGACAGCGATGCATGCTGCATCTTTGGCCGTTCTCATCAGGACTGACATGCCACCGTTTTTTTGTTTTGTATGCACCTAAACTCTGTTGTATCTTTCTAATAATCAGGACATCATCTAGACCCTCTTGAGTTTGTGCTTAGACAGTATCGCGTTACTCTAATTGATTTACATAGGACTAGTTTGAGTGGTCCGTCTAGTCCACTTACAGAACAACTAAGTACTTGATAATGCGGCATCGGCATAGCATTTTTGAGGTAGATACACCTTGGGTCCTCACATAGGGGTAAGAAATATTGGTTCGAAAGAGCCATCCATTTAGTGCTCATCAACCATAAAATCTGACGATCGAACAATCTGACTGACTCCCGAGCAACTCATTATTAGAGGATGTGAGAGACACCATGATATTGTCCCTATTTTAATGGGTAAAATTGACTGATCAGATTTTCCGTTTGTTTTTGCCAACATAGCTCAAACGGAAATTACACTAGCTATTCTCTAGTATACTCGATCCTGTGTGAGAGAGTCTACTCTTTCAAACTTCTGCCATTTCTATCTGGGCGGTAGGATTATTAGCCACCCTCCAGTATAACAAGTCTGGAGTAAATCTTGGCCCCTGAGGAGCCCAGTAGTTGGGTCTACACTTTCAAACTTCCGCCATTTCTATCTGGGCGGTAGGATTATTAGCCACCCTCCAGTATAACAAGTCTGGAGTAAATCTTGGCCCCTGAGGAGCCCAGTAGTTGGGTGAAACGCGTTGGGAATATATTGGGCACATACTAGCATACTCTACTGTCATCTTCTTGATTTAACACGACAGTTGTATGCCATTCTGGCTTGAATTGATAAAAACCCATTGTTATTTTATGACCAATAGTCACGGTTGTCTTCTCTTATGGGTGGCATCTTTGTATTTAGAAAATTGAGCCACTAGTGACATAAATCTGGATACATAACCACATAGTATTCTTTACCTGGTTTCTGGGGGACTCACTCATTTGGTACCCCTTCAGGTATATATGTTTGTCTGTTTGTTTATTCATAGGTTTTTAATAAGTTATAACAAGTTAAATTTTAGGATCATTAGACTGTAGGTCCAGTTAGTAAGCCTGTACCTAATGCCTTGCTCTTTTTGTCATTTTAACACAGTTGGACCTATCGGGGAAATGTTGTCCAATAACCATACAAGCCCTTTGATAACCATTCTGCAACAGTAGAGAGAAGAGGTTTGGACTAAAGGATGGATAGAAAGTAAGAAAGTTCTCAAAGGCTATGGACATCTCTTGTGCTGACAATCATTTTGACAATGCAGTTTGATTAAAAATTATGCACCATTTGTTTTCTGCAACTTCTACATATCACTGTACATATACACTACAGCCTAAGACTTTATTCACAGGAGTGTTTTTACGAGGCTATATAGCTGTGTTTTCACTCCCAGCTGGCATTTAATAGCTGAGAGCATGTGAGTGGTCAGAGTGCTCAGCCAATCAGAGGCAGCCCTTTCAGCAGGCGGGGTTTTTAAATCCCTGCCTGTTGAAAGCTCTTCATAGCAGATCAGGTAAAGACCCGGCTAGACATGCCTGGGCCCCGGCAGCTGCAGAGAGGTGAGTATATGTTTTGTTTTTTTTTACACATTTTAGGGATGATTTTAAGGGAAGGGCTTATATTTAAAGCCCTTCCCCGAAAATCACTGCAGGGCTTGCCAGCAGCCCATTGCTTTCAATGGAATCAGCTGTAGTGCCGGCTCCATTGAATTCAATGGGAGAACATTGCGCTCCTTTGCCACAGCTGTCACAGTTGTGCCAGAGGATCGTGATTTTCCCTGTATGTTCTCAATAGAGTCGGCGCTGCTGCCGTCGGCCCCATTGAGCACAAGGCAAAACCTCTCACATTCAAAAAACACTGATGCTGCAGTTACTTGCATTTTAACAAACTGTGTCCTATTATTTTCGCTGCAGACATTTTTGCACATGTAAATTTCGCACATGTGACCGCTGCCATTGGAAAGCATTGGTTCTATATAGTGCGATCTTTTTTAACGTGTGAATAATTGGATGTGAAAACCTGTGTGACTGAATCCTGAGGCCTTTTTACACAGAGTGTCTATTATTCAAAAAATAGTTTAAATGAGCAAAAATTAATGATATCGTTCAGTGTAAACGTAGCCAACAATCAAACGACTACTGATAAATCGTTCGCTTTTCGTTCAGCGTTCATTTTATGCCGGCATAAAAGTCCTTGTGGGCTTATTTGCTAATCATTCCTTTTAAATACTGATCTTTCAGTTGCTCTTATTCGTTTAGGGCTTAAAGGGGTTGTCTCGTGAAATCAAGTGGGGTTATACACTTCTGTATGGCCATATTAATGCACTTTGTAATATACATCGTGCATTAAATATGAGCCATACAGAAGTTATTCACTTACCTGCTCCGTTGCTAGCGTCCCCGTCGCCATGGATCCGTCTAAATTCGCTGTCTTCTGGCGTTTTTAGACGCGCTTGCGCAGTCCGGTCTTCTCCCTGGTGAATGGGGCCGCTCGTTCCAGAGAGCTGGTCCTCGTAGCTCCGCCCCGTCACGTGTGCCGATTCCAGCCAATCAGGAGGCTGGAATCGGCAATAGACCGCACAGAGCCCACGGTGCACCATGGGAGAAGACCCGCAGTGCATCGTGGGTGAAGATCCCGGCGGCCATCTTGGTGAAGGAAGAAAGAAGTCGCCGCAGGGCGGGGATTCGGGTAAGTAATAAACTTTTTTTTTTTTAACCCATCCCTTGGGTTTGTCTCGCGCCGAATTGAATAAAAAAAAAAACCGTTTCGGCGTGAGACAACCCCTTTAAACACATGGCGTAATTTTGTCCCGTTATGCAGAGTAAGGGTCTGTTTACACCAAACGATGTATCGTTGAAAGAAGTTCACTCATTTGCTCAGGCAGCCTGCTTATTCAAGCAAATACATTGTTGGCTCATTAAAACAAGAAATCGTTCAATCGCTCTCGTTTACTGCATAAGTGAATGAGAACAACTGAACAAGTGTTAGTTAAACCGAGCAATAAGAGAACGAGCAAACAATGATTTTTAGTCCTGCATAAAATGCATGACGAACGAGAAGGGGGCGATTTATTGTTTGTCGTTTGGTCATTGGCTGCATTTCAACTGATTATCGTTCACTTGTGATCGTTTGTAAGATTTTTTTTAACGATAATTGTTAAACGATAATGTAAGAGGGCCTTATGTGATGAGTGGAGAAGGAGGTAAGACACAAATAGAAGAGAATTTAAAGAGTCTTTATGAGCAATGTAGGCAGTTCCACTTTTTCCTGGTGTTAACTGAAAATGCTGTACAAAGCTGCTTCAAGATACTACACTTTAACTAAGGGCAATGTGGTGTGTAGAAGCATGGCAAGTAAATTTTCCACAATCTTCAACATGCATAACACACATAGCAAGCACCCAATGTCCTGTCGCACCATAGCTGCTTCTCTGGCTTACCTGCTGGTGGATCTGTGGTCAGGCACTGTCATCATGCATATGCTACACGCCATGTCTGCTGCACCTCTGGCACTCTGCTATCTGCTAGGAAGGCATGCATATGCCCTGGTCCCTTCACTAAAAGAGCCAGTGCATGCACTCCTAATAGGTCTACCACCAATCACCATCCACTTCCTGCTATAGAAGGCATCCTCCCCCTCATGGTGGATGCCTGATCAATTAATTTCATCAGCCTGTAATCAGCCACCTCTCTTTCAAAGACCTCAGAGGAGAAGGGCCTCAGTGTATATCAAATATAAATTCAAATATAATTCCTATGGTGTTCCTTCTGAACTTGATGGTGATGCAGTTCTTGATACACATAGGGCTCCTAATGTACATGATAATGTAACTAGCAAGGAAGAAGTTGATTTTCATAAGGTATCATGTGTTAATAACCATCCCGATGCATTTCTTAGAATAACCAAGAAGAGAAAACATGTACTTATTGGTGATTCAACTATTAGAGGTGTTGATTAAGGACAGAATGTGGATGTGCTGAAGGAGGTGAGATGTCTTCCAGGTGCCACAGTCAGTAGGGATGAGAGATGTATTGTGAATATTGTCAAGGCTGCAAGTAGAGATAATGAAGTTGATCTTGTCGTGCATCTTGGAACCAGTGATTTGTCTCAAAGTAATTTAGTTTCTGTTCAAAAAGAATTCCAAAATTTTAGACAAGAGCTTTGTAAGATAACAGGTTCAGTGATATTTCCAGAGGTTCTGCCGCTCTGTAATCAGATGAACAAGACATGTCGTATCTCAAAGTTCAATGTGTGGTTACAACAGTGGTGTAAATTGAAGGTTTTGGATTCGTTAGTCATAATGTTGGTAGGTGATCTACGATGGAGTTGTTTAATAGGTATTGATTGCATCCTTCAAACAAAGGTAGAGATAATCTTGGTGATGAATTCAGAATTTTCTTTGACAGACATTTGAACTAGATGAAGAGGCAAAAATTTAATTTATGAGGATGATTTCTGTCCATAGCCAGTTACGAGATTGAACCATAGATTGAACCGATGTATGGTAACTCCAAAAAAGGGGTTGTTAATTTTGGCAATGGAATTAACCTAGTTGCTAAGAATACACAATGTATACTAATTCTTGTAGTTTAGGAAACAAGTTCTCTAAGCTAATGGCTATTACATCCAGGGATAATTTAGACCTGGTTGCCATAACAGAGACATGGTTTAAGGATTGCAAAAATTGGAAAATAGCCCTGCCTGGGCACACATTGTACAGAAAAGACAGAGTAGAAAGAAGGGGAGATTGAGTAGCTATATATGACAAAGATAGTCTTAAATCAACAGTGATTCAAAATTCACACAAAGAACTAGAAACTATCAGGCTTTGCATATGAAATAAAAAGGGAACTGTGATTAGAATTGGTGACATGTATAGGCCTTTGGCACAAACTGAGGATTTTGCTAACCTGGTGGTTGATGAAATTTTTCAAATGGCAATAAAGGGAGATATTGTAATAATGGGTGACTTCAACATACCTGATGTAAATTGGAAGATTCCCTAAAACAGCTTGTTAGATCATCAACCAGAGGAGATATCATTAAAGATTTTGCATTTACTAATGGGGATTTGCTGTGTGAAGTTAAAGTGGAAGAGAATTTGGTTTCCAGCGACCACCAAAGTTTATGGTTTGAAATAAGAACAGTCTTTGAGAAATCCCTTATTACAACTAAAGTATTAGATTTTAGAAAGACGAATTCCAAGGATATGGGTGAATTAAAAAATATATATATAACAGTGGACACTAATAAAAATGGCCATATTAAAGGCTACTAAACTTTATGTCAAACAAACTGCAAAAGGAAAAGGAAAAAGGAAACCGTCATTGGTTCACTAAAGATGTTTGCAATATGGTAAAAGAAAGAAGTTTGCCTATAAGAGGTTTAAAGACACTGGAAGTGTAACTGACAGAGAATTGTATAGGTGGCAAAACATATTAGTAATGCTGCTAAAGCACAAAAGCAGGAAGAATTGGCCAAATCCATTAATGAGGAGGACAAAACATTTTTCAGGTATATTAGTGACAGAAAGAAGAAAAATTGTTGAATTACAAAAATTAAAACCGGGGATAATAACTATATTAATGGAGACAAGGCAATCAGTGACCATTTGAAAACTACTTTTGTTTGATATTTTCAGAAGCTAGTTTTCAGAATGATATCTTTGGGCCTCTTTGTATTACTAGATGTAAGGACTCACATCTAGTGTTTTTAGAGGCTGATGTTGTAGGTAAATTTTCACATTTAAAGTTAAATAAGGTGATGGATCCAGATGGTGTCCACCCCAGACTTCTTAACGAACTCCAATCTGTGATTGCTGCACCTTTAATTGATTTGTTTAACCAGTTCCTTCTAAGAAGTGATGTTTCTGATGAAAGGAAAATAGCCAATGTTGTACCCATCGGTAAGGCCTCGGTCAGACAAGTGTGTTTTGTGCGCACCTATATGTGCACAAAAAATGTGCCGCTGCATGTGCTGAAAACGCGTGAACGGACAATGTTTCATATGCGTATCGCATGAAACATTGCTCATTAACTAGAGCTGCTGCAGGAGGAGAGAGAAGAAACCCTATGTGGCTTAGGGATTTCCCTAAAGCAGGGAGAGTGAGCAGAGCTATGGGGTGTTTCCCCATAGCACAGAGAGATGGAGCAGGGCAAGGGGTTGCTCTCTGTCCCTTGCTATGGGAAATCCCCCATAGGTCTGCTCCCTCTCCCTGCTCTGGGTAGATTTTCCATAGCTCTGCTAAATGTCTCTGCTATGGGGAAATCCCGAGGGATATCCCCATAGCAGAGAGTGAGTGGGCAAGGCTAGAGGGCATTCCATCTAGCCCCCCCCTCCTCCCACACTTCCGGGTGAAGCCCAGTAACCCCACCCCCTCTCTCTCTCAGCAATAGGGAAATCCCTTGCAGAGAGAGGTGTGGGGAGGCGCCCCCCACCCCCGCTGCTGGGGAATTGCCCAGCAGGGGGGCAGGGGAAATACCATGCTGCTTACAGTGGGATATTTAACAGTTGCTTCTGGCTAGAAGCACCTATTAAATGTCCTGCTGTAAGCAGCAGGGAAGCTATTTCGTGCACAGGAGTTTTCATTAACTTCTGCTCCCATAGGAGTCAATGGAAACTCCTGCCCGTCGTGCACCAAACATAGTGCATGTTCAATCTCTCTTAGGTGCACAGCATTTTGCACCCCTAATTTCGTGCATATGAACGCTTCTATTGGAAGCCATTGGTTCGTTTAGAAGCGTTTATTTTGCACGCGCAAAAAGTACGCTTGTCTGACCAAGGTCTAAGAAGGATAGAATAGAAGAAGTAGGGAACTACAGGACAGTTATTTTGACATCAGTATTAGTTAAACTAATGGAAACTCTCCTGAAAAAGAGGATATTTGACCACTTAAAAACCAACAACCTGCTGGGCCCTAAACAGCACAACTTTACTGAGGGAAGATCATGTGAACTAATCAAATTGATTTCTTCAACTATGTCACAAAAGTAGTGGATGAAGGTGGTGCTGTGGATATCGCCTACGTGGATTTCAGTAAGCCCTTTGATACAGTTCCTTACAAAGATCTTACAGATATGCAGGGTTTTGTTGTTTTGAAATGAAGAGGTGTATTGAAATGGATTTTTTCCGCAGATTCCCAAAATGGCTTTTAAAAATTCCGTATCATGTCAGGTTTTTTCACGAATCACGAAAATGTGAAAATTACAAAAAACACAATTTTTTAATGACATTCATATATGACAATGTTTATAACGTGTGAAAATACAAACATGCCTAACATTTACCACTTGGCTCCCCTTGAAATTTCCTCTTTTTGGATTTTCTTCGGTGTTCGTCCGTACAGTCTCTTTTTAACACCCAACAATAGTTGGCCATCATATGTGCAGTCCACTTTCCCTGATATCTCTTTTCCATTATTTTAATATCCTTTTGTAAAATCACCAAGATTGTCAGGAAAGTAATTTAGATCAGCATGAAGAAAGTGAAGTTTGACACTCATGTGGCAAGCAAGCAGTTTATAGGCTTCCAACATTTCGTAATCTGTCTAAAAGTTTTGTACCACATTTCTGAATGCAGTCCATGCTCGCAATTCGCACTCACTCATGGTTTTCTCGAATATGTTGTCCGCTATTAATTTTTTGTATTTGTGGGCTTATAAAAATGACAGCTTTAATTTTTTCAGAAGTGATTGATGGAAACTTAACACCTAGGTACTGAAAGCATTTACTGTCCCTGCTTAACGCTGTCACAAATTGCTTCATTAAGCCTAGTTTTATGTGTAACAGTGGCAACAGTATTTTCGAGGGATCTACTAATGGAAGTGAAACAATGTTTTTTTTGCCAGGTGTGAAGGTACTTCTACTTCACCACTGCTTCCAAACCCAATGTTCAGTCCTTGCTCTGGAGTCCCATTCACACAAAAAGCAAGGAAATTTGGTGTATCCTGCTTGTTGGTCGAGCAATATTGCAATCACTTTGAAATCCCCGCACAAAGACCATTCATGAAGCTTGTACTGCACACTTTCCAGCAGAAATGTAAGGTTTTCATATGTCTCTTTCATCGTCACAGAATGTGCTACTGGAATGGATGGATATTAGTACGGTATTGTGTAATAAAACACCTTTTAAACTGGATTTGCTGGCATCTATGAAAAACCTCCACTCTCCTAAATTGTAATTAATGTTGAAGTATTTAATGACTGCCGGAATGTCTTGACAATATACCAAACCACCTTCCTCAGCAAAAAACAGAAGCAATTCTGCTTCTTGGTGTCTGTACCAGGAAAATCTTGTGATAGGACACAGTAAATTCTTTTCCTAAAGTCGTGATTCTACCAACTCTAATGCGTCTTTAGGTGAATTCAGATCGCGAACCAAATCATTCAGTTGATGGTGGGTAAATAGCACTGCGGTTTCATCCTCCATACTGTCTGGTTGGTACATCTCATCACTTGTATCCCCATCTGAATTAGTGTCTGTTGGGGGCTTGACATTGGACAGGGATAGCACAGGGATGGATTCACTATGGGGCACTGGTCTCATGGCAGATGGCATATTGGGATACACAATGTTACACTTACTGGTGCAGGCATGGCCCACGATCTTCACTCTGCAGAAGTAGCAGTCATTGCTGTGATTTCTTGGCTCATGCCACACCATGGGTACACCGAACGGCATTGATTAACTTTTTTCACTTTTCCAGTTCCTCAACCCCTCCACTCATGCACGGCACCCTGTGTGAGGCGCCCACGCTTTGTTCTGATCTTCTAGTTTAATCCTGAAGTATTGAAAATAAGCCTTTTTCATGAAAGGCGTAATATTTTGCCTCTGTTTTCCTGTTGTATAACAGCCACATACATAGCAAAATATGTCTGGATGATTGACACAACCAATTGAAGCCATTGTACACGCCACAAAGAAGCAACCAAATGCTCACTATAAAGAAAGACGGGAGAGGTGCCGTGAGGTATGAGTCATACTGGCGTGCCAAGATTACTTTCTCTCATGTTTAGGCTTTGTCAGTGTGGCAAATCTTGATGCGATACAGATAAATCAATTTCAATTTTGTAATCAGCTATGTATTTATGTTTATCTATTCTTTTCACATTCATTCCATCCCTCCAGAGAACATTTTCACTTGTTATATTGTCATTAGAGATGAGCGAGCGTACTCGGATAAGCACTACTCGCTCGAGTAATTTGCTTTATCCGAGTATCGCTGTGCTCGGGTCTGAAGATTCGGGTGCCGCTGCGGCTGACAGGTGAGTCGCAGCAGGGAGCAGGGGAGAGCGGGCGGGAGAGAGGGAGAGAAAGATCTTACCTCCGTTTCTCCCCGCTCTCCCCTGCAGCTCCCCACTCCGTGCCGGCACCCGAATCTTCAGACCCGAGTACAGCGATACTTGGATAAAGCAAATTACTCGAGCGAGTAGTGCTTTTCCGAGTACGCTCGCTCATCTCTAATTGTCATATATCAATGTCATTAAAAAATTAGGTTTTTTTTTTTTAATTTTACATTTTCATAATTTGTGAAAAAAACAGACATGATACAAAGTTTTGAAGGTGATTTTCGAAATCTGCAGAAAAAATACATTCTGATACACCTTTTTAATTAAAAACAACAGACAAAAGTTGCAAAATTGCAGATCAGTGACAATTCTTTGATAGTCCGGTGGATTCACAATTGGTTAAAAGATGTCAGAATGCTGTTGTTAACGGAGTGTATTCTGAAAATTGACGAGTTACAAGAGGTGACCACAAGAGTCTGTCCTGGGTCCTATTCTTTTTAATATGCTTGTAAGTGACAAATGTTTGTAATTGACATAGGAGAAGATTTAACAGGTAAGGTCTGTCTATTTGCTGATGTCACGAAAGTGTGCAATAGTGTTGACACTACTAGTGGTGTCTTGAACTTGGAGAAAGATTTAGCCTTACTGGATAAATAGTCAAGACAATGGAAACTACAGTTTACTGTTTTCAAATATAAAATAATGCAGTATCATATTGGCTATTCTGTGTTATCCAGGACTTCAGAAGAGAAGGATTTAGGGGTCCTGATTTCTGACAGCCTAAAGATGAGTCCACATTGCAGTCAGTCAGCAAAGAAAGCGAGTAGGATGCTCAGCTGCATAGCTAGAGGTATTACCAGTAGAAAGAAGGAGATTGTGATCCTGCTATATAGAGCTCTGGTAATATCACATCTGGAATATCGAGCTCAGTTCTGGAGACCTCACCTACAGAAAGACAGTGATAAAATAAAGTAAGTCCAAAGATGGGCTACAAAAAGTCTCAAGAACAAAAGTTATCAGGAAAGACTTGAAGAACTTAATATGTATAGCCTGGAGGACAGAAGGGAGAGGGGTGACATGATCAAGACCCGTACATATGTTAAAAGTATAAATAAGGTTCAGGAGAGAAGTGTTATAAAGAAGCTAAACACTGGAACAAAGGGGGCACAATCTGAGATTAGTTGGGGGAAAATCAGAAGCAATGACAGGAAATATTATTTCACTGAAACAGTAGTGGATGCTTGGAACAAACGTCCAGCAGACGTGGTTGGAAAATCAACAATAAATGAATTCAAGCTGCCTGGGATAAGAATAGATCTATTCTAAGAAAGAAACAAAAGGAAAATAATATAAGAGCAGCCTAGATGGACCAGGTAAGGTCTGTCTATTTGCTGATGCCATCAATTTTCTGTTTTCTATTTTTCTTTGCTTCATTGTGACAAAGCCGCCATTTGTATTGGTTCTGCTTCTGACTCCAGCTCTCTGACCTCTGCTCTGTTTATTGGACTTCGTCATTTCCTGCTGCCTGCCCTGACCTTCTGCTTGGACCTGGATATTGCATCTGTGCCGCTAGCCCTGGATATGGCCCTACACAGTGTCGTCAGCCACACAACTGGGACTATCTGTGCAAGCAACAGTTTGGGGACCCCCGCAGCAAAGACATATCCTGCTTGGGGGGTCAAAGGTGAAAACAGGTGTTCTCCAGGTGCTATCTCCTCAGCCCCAAGTACGACCAGTGTGTGGCAAGACGGATCCACATCCGTGTACCTGACACCCAGAGTGTAGTTTGGCCTGGGAAACCAGTTGGTGGGAGGACAGGTGGCTTCATGGTAAAAATGGGGATGAACTGTTGCAGGCAAGCACAATGGTTTGCTATAAGCATGAGAGCCTGGGGCGGGAGGGCTGCAACTCAAGGAATGTGGTATGGTGGTAAGTCAGGCTGTTCATACTGTATTTAAGATTTTTTTCTAATAAAGTGGCGCATGATGCAAACGTTTTCTTTTTTTGCTGCGTTTGGAAATCCCCGAGGTTTTAGCATGTGTGTGCCTTTAAGGTTGCATGTATCAGCATCCCCAGATATTCTGTGCTGTTGCAAACAAGCAGGAAGAAAACTGTTTGGAAAAATCCTGATGCAGTCAAATAACATTTTAGAAGCCAAAGTAAAAACATCGATGGGAAAGTCTTATTTTAGCTGGGAGATTCAGAAAGACAGGTGCTAATCTGCCTATCCACACTCGCAGCTAAGTAGATACAGGTCATGGGATTTAAGTGCCTGAAAGCAGACAGAGTTGTCACAAGGAATTATGGGTGTTAACAATCTAAGGATGTGACCATTTGCATTACTTCTGTTCTTCTTAGTCTTGTCAGGTCAGTTTATTATAAGCATTTCCTAAATGTAAAAAAAAAATCCGCTATTTTAAACTTACAAGAAAAACACAGCCAAAACAGCAAAATTGCTCAGATGTATTGTGTGCAAGAACCGCTGCCAATTAATCACAGAGCGTGGCTAACTATTAGTAGGTGTTCCCTTTTCATCTCATCAACAATCTATCTTCTAATTTTTAGGTATTGATGTTTTTAGAGAAGCTAATTTTCTTCATTCCCTCCAGTGTTACTTGATTTCTCTTTAGGTGTCAGGTCAGAGCTGGAATTATGATTGTTCTACGGTTAGCGAGAAGTTGGCAATTGCTCTAGTTTGAACCTATGTTTATAATTAATTACTTCACATAGATCTTAGTGATACCGCCAGCATCCTGCATCCAGACGAGCTAATTAAATTATGCGTGTCTGAAATGACATTACTGAGAAGAAGCAAACTCTAACTGACCTACTGCGTTTATTTGGCGCGTACTACTAGACATTTTGCATGTGGTGCTCTCTAATTAAAATGGATTTAACCCTTTAGTGAAACTCCTAGTATAATGCATGCTTATTCCAAACATAATCACTGAAGAAGAGAATATGCAGAGAAAAAAATTAGAGAAAGCAGCCATATACTTACTAATGTAATACAAGAGGGCATGTATTGTAAATGCACCACATTTCTCCACATGCAGACAGACAAACTGCTAAATGGAAGAGCATTGCACATGTGCAAGGTGGTGATGAAGAACCACTCGCACACCTTCCCTATACTAAGGGGGGCGGCTGCTTAGTATTATACTTGCATACAAATAAAGCATACAAAGGGTATCAGGTCACTTAGTTAGTGTAGTGCACCATGTAGGCTTACAGCCTATTAGTAATGCCATATTTCAATCCAGCAGACTGCCCTGCACTTCATAGGTGAACCTGGCACTGGCACCCATGGCTAACCCAGAGTTCAAAGCCACGCTATCGTTGAAAATACATGAGCTCAGTGATTGATGTTAGCGAAGGGACTCACGAGAGGACGAGGACCCTTGATGCGGGTTGTGAGCTTATGTATTTTGGGGAAAATATTAACCAATACCTCATACTTATCAGTATTTATCAGTAACATGCAGTGCGGCTTTGAACACTGGGGGAGCCCTTAATTGTAATTCACTAGACATATTTACTGTGAGCTGTTAACAGATTCAACATTCTTTGAGGTATTTACACTGAGCAATAATTGTTCAGATTCCCGCTGGATGTAGAACGATTTATTGGCCCATGTAAAAGAGCTCCTATCTAGTGGATTTCTGGTATTAGGATAATGCTATTTATTGTACGCTGCCTTTGTCCCCTATGAAAGTGATTGGGGATAAGTTTTTAAAGTGGGGAAAAAACTCTTAAACCTCTTTCAGATGGCCGTATATAAGCAGTGTATTATGCATGTGCTTTTTACCTGCATAATATGCAGTGAATAGAACCCATTGATTTCAATTGGATAACTCACAGCTGTGTATTTTTTACGTGACTTTCGATTGAAAAAAAACGCAGTATGTCCTATCTTGTTGAGTATTAAGCTTCGAAATGGCCCATAGAAGTGAATGGGCATAAGTGAATACACAGGAAACCTGTGTATTTGCTGCGTTATTACACAAGAAATCATTGGGATTTTGTGTGTTTTTTTTAAACATGTAAATGTATTCACAGACCGAAATTTGCAATACAGCCATGTGCAATTCACTACACATATGTGCTGAGAGTCACTAAAAGATTCAACATTCTTTTGCTGTGCAAAGGCAAGAACAGTCTTGATGTGATGGAGGATTGCGGTGTCCTGCACTTTTCTCAGTCTGTGAAGAGATATTTCATTCACAGAAGCAAAAATCGTTTGTTCAATTAAAAGTGCGCAAATAGTGTGGGAGGAGGTAGTGCTGCGCCTGACGCCATGTCTACAATGTAAGTCTATGGAAGCATGGCAAATGCTCACCAGCAACCAAATCTCAGGAAGGAATGTCTCCTGAGAAAGGTTATGTGGATACTGTAGAGGACATATATAGCAACATCCACAGCAAGGAGCAGATTCAGGAGAAGTGGAACAACATCAAGCGAAAGATTGCCAGCCCGATAGCGGAAGATTCGCCAGGAAATCCCGCACAGACATGGAAGTATGCAGTAGTGCTCGACGTTTGATATTGTTGGACAGACAGCTTCACAGAGCAAAGTATTCATTTTAACTAGAGATGAGCGAGCACCCAAAAGCTGGAGCGGCATCAAACACGATTTGATGCTCGTTCGAGTAACGAGCACCATCGAGTACACTAATACTCGAACGAGCATCAAGCTCGACAGAGTACGTTCGCTCAACTCTAACAGTAACATTTGCAGATGCCTGAGCACAATCATGAAGCGCACGTATATCGCCATTTGCTTTCCTCCTCGTCATCGCAACTCGGTTAAACGACAGACAGGCCACACAAAGGACCAGCCTCATCTGTCATTGCTTTACTTCTCTGCTCCCGCACAACAGGAATCTTAGTGCAGCACAACCAAAGGCCAAGAGACCAGCAAGGCAGCCAGCAGAATCAAAAATACTGCTTCAGAAAAAGAACCAAACCAGCATAACAGATCTATGCTTCCGGGTGTATCTCCAATGCTCACATTACGCTGTAATCCACACCCCATCAGGAACCTATTTAGACCACAAAATTGCCACCAACCTGTAATCCAAAACAATAACATGTTGACCAATTATGTCCTTTTGTATTGTGGCAAATGCAGCACAAAATAGAAAAAGAACTTTGAACACAACTCACGCTGTATTCAAATGACCTGGAAGCAGTCATTGGGTTGGAGATGTTCGTGCAAAGAGTCACACTGGCCAATCTCCTCCCTGGCCTAATTGATGTCCTACAGTCATAAGAAGCAAGCTCCAGCACTATCCAGGGCATGCGCAGTGAAGCAAGGAGTACTGACCTCGACTTCAATTGCTCTGGCTAATAGAGGGTATCCCAATCATAGGACAGGGGTTACTCTAATGGGACAATCTGTTGACAAAAGGACCAATAAGATTTGATTATTCAAAACATGAGAAAGCAACATATATCTTCTACATTTCACTCATGTATGTTCACGTGGAAGGTATCAGATAAACATAAGAATACCATTATTCCAGGTTCATATATTCTGTGAATTTGCTGATTAGTATTAATGTCAACACTGCAAATCGACAAAGAAAGAACAGTTTTTAGAATTCACCCTCAAAATATTGGAAAACACATGAAATCACATTCTTTTAAATAACTTGTTTGCACGATAATATTTTTGTGGGTGGGTGCACTTAATAATAAATGTGCGAACATCCTATGTAGAAAAACACGATCAGTATGCAGAACAGATAAACAAGGGAAGGGCTAATACTAAAGTGATCATTGGTTGCTGCATTCTAACAAATGTTCTTGTCTGATGAATCACTTTTCTCAGTGCCAAGAAAGGAAAAGTACTCGCATTCATCCTCTATTTTCACAAGCAATTAAAAATGCTGTACGCCAACATTTTTGTCCAGCGTTATAGGCGTGGCTATGGTAGCATAGAAAAGAATTCCACACAATATTTGGAATGATGAAGCTCCAGGCAAATTCATCATTCATAAAATAAGGTTGGAGTGACTTGTCCTGTCCTCTGGGGATTGAAACTCGATGTTTTGATCTCTAAGTAAAGAGTACAAACAGTTGTAAATTATATCCAGCTGGAGTATATGCACTGGAAATTCTCCAAGTGATGCTTCACCACCATGTTGTCTCTTGTTTTAAAATTGAATTACTGGAAGTGATGGCCCTTATGAGCAATCGTATTACAGTAAAACCTTTGTAAAGGACCACCTTTATGGAGACCACCTCTGAGCTAGACCACATTTTTCTATGATAGATAGATATGGATCATAGTTATTGATCATCTTCTTCGAGAGGACTACTCTTCTAAAGGACCGTTTTTCAATGCAGTTGTGGGTGGTCAATTGAAGGACACTTCACTGTATGATTTTGTTATTATACAACATCTTTGAGCCTATGCAGTGGTCTCCAGGTCTTTGATATATACGGTACCTTGAGATAATTCTCCTCTAAAGATAAGACAATGTGTAATACTACAAACCTTTGATATCAGCATGGCCTTAACTTGAGTAGATGATGTCCCATATGTTTATGTGTGTAATTCACAGGAGCAGGTAAGTCTATAGTTTTTTGTTTATGCCCTTCACAGTTATAGACTAAAATAATAATTTTTATTAAGATCCTTTTAAAAGACATACATGGGCTATAGGACTAACATAACAAAAACACAAAGGGATGTCACAATATCCCTTCACACACAACAATTCCGTATTTTTGGGGTCAAGAGGTCCTGATGGTAAGTATCAATGACACGATAGTCGGTAATAGGGACACTCTTTGATCTTTACTTATAGTGTGTCTGATCGGTAAATCAGATCAGAAGCAAAGCACAAGTGAGCTGCAAAGCTCTTCACTATGTTGTGTTTGCACGTAATGTAGATAATCAAGGTAGATTCATTCGTAAGATCTATAGAAATCTATATGGACTCATAGAACTTAACTCAGATCACTAATTATAATCTGAGAAGTACAAACGTTTGTACTTCTCAGATTATAATTAGTGATCTGAGTTAAGTTCTATGAGTCCATATAGATTTCTATAGATCTTACGAATGAATCTACCTTGATTATCTACATTACGTGCAAACACAACATAGTGAAGAGCTTTGCAGCTCACTTGTGCTTTGCTTCTGATCTGATTTACCGATCAGACACACTATAAGTAAAGATCAAAGAGTGTCCCTATTACCGACTATCGTGTCATTGATACTTACCATCAGGACCTCTTGACCCCAAAAATACGGAATTGTTGTGTGTGAAGGGATATTGTGACATCCCTTTGTGTTTTTGTTATGTTAGTCCTATAGCCCATGTATGTCTTTTAAAAGGATCTTAATAAAAATTATTATTTTAGTCTATAACTGTGAAGGGCATATGTTTATGTGTGAAATCATCTGTTCAACTATGGAAAAGTAAAAAATTGTAACCTCTGTGATATTTTGTAGACTGTAGGTTAAGGGGTAACTAGACAGATCAAGAAATGAAGAAAAGCGTATAAGAGAATGAGTGTAAAAGGTACAGGGTTGCTGCCCAATGTTCTAGATGTAGAGAGAAACATTGCATCAAAGGTATAAATCTAACAAACGTGTTTCAGCACTTATACACATTAATGTCTGCATTAAATTGCATAACTACTGTTTATCCGCTTAACGCCGCAGAACGTAAGTTTACGTCCTGGCTGGAAGAAAGTTAATGCAACAGGATGTAAATTTACGTCCTGTGGATGGCTCAAAAATAAGCCTGCGCCATCCTGCAGTGGGAGTTGGCTGTGACTAATAGCTAGCCTCCTGTTGCAACTTATTAGAAAACCAGCAAATGACTCATTTCAATCTCTGCACCTCTTCTTCAGAAAGAGTAGAAAGAAGGTCTTTTGAACTGGCCAAAACTAAGCTTCCATTCACTGCCAGAATTGTGCACCATCCAGCACCTCCTATTCAGCAACATGTCCACATTTTCGTATTTTGGTGTTTTTCTGGGCTGGCAGCATGTTTACCATCTATATGACCTTCATTCACACTTTTCTACGAAAGTACAAAATTACTGTGGTTCACCTAAAAAGCATGTCACTGCCTCTCCCTCCTTCCTCCTCCCTCCCCTATGCTTTCCATGGGCTTCTATGGGCAGCATGACTTAACACCCTCCTTCACTTCCTGTGTTCCATCTTGTTACACACATGGGTTGGAACGTAAGCTGCTGCTCCAACCCCTGTGTAGTGGGCGACGCTTGTAACTGCAGGCTGCCCACTAAGCTGATTGCCCAGGATTACAAGCAGTGAACCCCGGCCAATCAACTATTAATGAATTATCTTGAGGATAGGTCATCAATAGTATTTTGCCTGTAAAACCCATTTAATTATCTTATCCCTAGACTCTCTACGGGGTGCAAAACCACACCGAAGGTTGCGGGCTCTATCTCAGCATGGTTCAGGTAGCTGGCTCAAGGTTGACTCAGCCTTCCATCCTTCCGAGGTTGGTAAAATGAGTACCTAGCTTGCTGGGGGATAAAGATGACTGGGGAAGGCAATGGTAAACCACCCTGCAAAAACAGTCCACCAAGAAAACGTCACGATGTGTCGTCACCCTAGGTCTTAGTCACAACTCGGTGCTTGCACTATCTGACCTAGGGATATTACCAGAGAGATAGAATCAATGGCTAAAGCAAATTCTTCTATAAGAAGGACAAATCTAAACTTTCACTGTCTACAATATATTGATTAATTTAGATTTGACATATAATTGGAATATCAGACAATTGGCCCTTAATATTATACAGCAGAGGTCCCCAACATTTTGTACCTTGTGAGCCACATGAAACTTTGATGATTGGGAATCATATTAAATTAAAAATTGGTGAAGAGACATATTAAATGTGGAGAAACCTACACTTGTCACTAGTTTTATGTTATTCAAACTGGCCTTATTTGGTGGTTAGCACATGTCTGTAATAATGTAACTTGCCAGTGCATATGATTATAGCTCAGAACTCACATGGAGAGCTACACAGTATGGGGTCAAAAGCCACATGTGGCTCCTGATCGACTGGTTGGGGGTCTATTGTTATATAAGGAGCGGTAATATTCTTGGAAGATGTCTATTCTTTGACAAGCGTCATAAATCTGCAGGAATGTAACTTTGAGGAAGATAGGGTGTAAGCTCCTAGCTAGAGGATAGTAGACAGAATATGGTCTATCTTTATTGATGTGTGAAAAGAAACTAGGACTTGAAGTTTGCAACAGCAAAAAAGATCTCTAACCCTAATAAACACTGTGTATACTGATATATGAAATTAAAGAGCACAGAATGTTAGATTTAAGCAAATTAAAAAAATAAAATGATCTTTTAATGAGGATACTCACTTTAAGTTAATGTAGCGCTGAAGAGACCAGGACTTATTGAGCCAGGGACTAAGTTACCTTATACATTACAAACATTTAAGTTATACAGTATGTACTGAAAGCAGTTGCATACAGAATTCAATCCTACTAATTTAGTTAAATGGCAAACATTTACCAATGACATCTCACAGAATTATATCAAAAGGTTAACAAGTCACAAAATAGATTGTTTCAATGATATTTATTACATTTTTCATTTTTTAAAACAAATTATGAGTACGTGGTGATGGCACATTCGATAAAAGAGTAAAAGAGGGGCCTGGATGCCTTTTTTGGGCAATACAATATTATATGTTATAATTATTAATAACTTCATTGGTTATTGATCCGGGGATTATTCTGATTGCCAGATTGGGATTAGGAAGGAATTTGTTCCCCTAAATGGGGAAAATTGGCTTCCACCTCATTGGTTTTTTTTTTGCCTTCCTCTGGATCAACATTGGGGGTTAATAGGCTGAACTGGATGGACATATTTTTTTGACCTTACATACTATGTTTGTTACATCCATGTGGAGCACTAAAGCGCTATGCCTCAATATGGATGCAAGATGGTGTCCTATTTAAACCTCAAACACCTCTCATAGTGTTGCAAGGACCAAGTGCACCTCTCCAGGCTAAGATGAAATGACTCAGGGAAAGTGGGGAACCTCTGCCTAAAAGCGGGGTAATTGTTCCATCAAGGACAGCCCTACTGTCTTCATCTGGGACCTGGCTATCCCTGATAAGGAACCTGGAGAGATGCACACAGTACAGGACACGACACTATTCACACAGACTAAACACAGAACCCAACAGTTCACACCTCATGCCTGGTCACCTGCACAGACATATAAATAACATCACCGTTCACACCAACACACAAGGTTATACAAACCACATAGAACAGGACTGCACATAGAGCACATGTCCGGCCACCTGCACAGACACACAAAACATGTCGCCGCTCACACCAACACACCAGGTTGTGCATACCACATAGAACAGGAACCCACCCAGAACTCACATGCATACAGATAGTAAACCATAGCCAGTCCAAGTGTCCTTACACCAATGGGATAGAGAGTCAGCCACCATGCTGGCATACAGGGAACAGTGCCAGGCATCACCCATCTGATGCACACACAAGACATCAGACGTCTAGAGGCCGCAACAGCCAAGGACAGGGAGAAACCTGCACCTTCGTGGTCACTGTACCACACAGTACTCGATGCATGCACCCTAGAATGCAAGGCGCGGAGGGACAACAGGTTCCAGATCATCCTCAGGAAAGGTGAGAGAGGGACACTTCAGAAAAGCATGCATAACACCAGCTCTGAGTGGGTTTAATACAGAGTGCAAAGACGAGATAAAATGACCAGCATCTACTACCAAGAGATGCTGGTATTTATGTGCAGCAGACCAGAGGGGATTGGCTGGGGAAACACCACACCCAACCATCTTAATTAATCCTCACAGCTGTGCTCATGGAAACCTGTGGAACCACAACCTAACAATGTTACTATATTATTACAATGTGCTTAATAGTTATCTTTCATGTACAAAATAGTTTTACATTAGTAGCACATCGAATGTCGTACAAAGTAAGTTGTATATTGTTTGATTCATGACATAATAAAATGTAAAACATTTAATTACCAAACAGAGAAGTAAATAGGTAGCTACTAGGTATAAAAAAAAATACTACAAACAAAGCTCCAGAAATTTGTCAATTAGATAGAAGTAGCTCAAGGATTTACCATAGAAAGGACGGTTGCAATCATCCTGATATACAATGGCTGCTGGACATCCAAGCATTCCATATATAATGAAATTTAACAAAATAGATTTTAAATCCTATATTTTATTACTATTTTTTATTCCATGTGCATTGTTAGCGTAAAACACAAATACATTGTTTAATGGCCCAATATAACATTTAAATTGGCAATATTGTATTGTCAATAGGTTATTGACTTTTCAATTTTAAGAAAAAAAATAATGACTTCGGCTTCATTGCTTGGCAGTTTTATGTTCCTACTTTCTATAGTTACTAAGGAAAAAACTAATCAGTTGAGGGTTATGCATACAACGGAAAGAGAGGGGGTCAGCGCTTAATTTGTCTGCTTGTCTATTCATGCTATATAGGATTCAAGTGGCTTGCAAAATATTTACTTTTAAAACTGTTGGAATGCAACCCATTTTTATAAATGGAAAATTCACAAGCATAAATTATTTTTTAATTAAAGGACCAATGTTTTTCCAATAATCACTCAGCAGGACTCTTTAAAGGGATATTCCCATGTTATTAAGTGATGACATTGTCATTTATCATGGCTGTGTTATAAAGTAGCAAAAAGAATTCTGATGAACTTTCTGATCCCTGCCACTTCTGCACTGATGTTGTCCCGCTCCGTCACTGGTCTTTGTTTACCTGGCTCTGGCAATGACACATTGTCTTGACATATGACTTGTGTGGCTAGTGTTTAAAAGGCACATCATAGCTGAAGCCAGGAAAACAATGGTTAGCAGGGTTCTAGGGAAATGCTAGTGTTGGTGTCGGAGTGGCAGGGAATATTATGCAAGTACAAGGAATAGGAGGAAAAAAGGGGCTCAATTAATGCCTATGAGGCCTCCCTCACACAGGGCGTTTGGAGAAACGCAGCGTTTTGCAACGCTGCGTTTGCTGCAGATTCCGCCCCGTTTCAGCAGCGCTGGCATATTTTATGCCAGCGTTTTACGCAGCCAAGAATGCTGAAAAGAAAAAAAAAGCAATACTCACCTAGCCGCTGCAGTCCGGGTCGCGGCCACTGGTCTCTGCCGCTGATCCGGGCTTCCTCGGCACTCCCAAGTCTATTGCCAGAGGCCAGGTTTGAGAACCCCAGCTCCGGCAATAGAGTGCTGTGATTGGTTGTCGGCGCTTGCTCGATGCCCAATCACAGCCCTTCATTGACTGTCTCAGCCAATCAGCGCCGGCAAGCTCTGATTGGCTGAGACAGTCAATGAAGGGCTGTGATTGGGCATCGGGTATGCCGATAACCAATCACAGCACTCTATAGCTGGAGGCGGGGTTCTCAAACCTGCCCTCCAGCAATAGACTTGGGAGTGTTGGAGAAGCCCGGATCAGCGGCAGAGACCAGCGGCCGCGACCTGGACTGCAGCGGCTAGGTGAGTATTAACTTTCTTTTTTTCTATCTAGCTGGGACCGATTTTCGGTGTAGGGCTTCTATTGCAAGCCCTCACCCCGAAAATCGGCGAGCGGTTAACGCTGCCAAAAACGCGGCACCAAGTGTTGCCGCGTTTTCAGCAGTGCTAAAACCGTTGCCCATTCATTTCAATGGGCGACGCAGGGCTGAAAACGGCCAAAAAAAGAACATGCATCGCTGTCAAAGCGCAGCGTTGGAAGGCGCTGCGTTTTCAGCCCTGTGTGAGCAGCCCCATTGAAATGAATGGGAGTGTTGTACAGCGTTTAGCGCTGGGCTGAAAAGGAACCAGTCAATAAACTGAATTATGAGAAAAAAAACAGTAGTCATAAAAAGTACTGCGCTCTTTGAGAGGACCCCTATTATCTTCTTTGAGAGGTCTCCCGCAATCCTTGCAGCTCTCTCACAGTGGATGCCTCCAGCACAGGACCAGCAGATTGCGACCCATCCATAGGACCAGAGGTGAGGCACCTGGAGACCTTATTGGGTCCAGGTGTCCACACCAGGTGAGCCTGACCTTTTTACGTTCTGCGGCGCTATCCTGCATTTTAGTATATAAACTGAGTTATGGTACTGTTAGGGGACATGACAGGGAGCCAGGTGATATGTTCTTTATACTTACCCAATCCCATGATCCAGCAGTGTTTGCCTCTTAGATTGGCGCACAGCATTAAAATCTGACTCTTGTATAGGAGACAGCGTGCACGGGACTGAAAAGAATCAGATTTTCGTGTGCCGACTTCAGAGGGGAACACCGCTGGATCATGGGAACGGGTGAGTATAAAAAATACATCACCCGGTTCCCTGTCACCTCTCTTAACAGAACCATAACTCAGTTTTTGGTGTGACACCATTGGGTTCCACATATTCAGTGGGTATTATACTACCCTCCCCCACCTCCATATTTCTGTGTTGGCGTTGAGGAAATACTTTTAATTTCTATTGTTTCATTATTTTATAGCATAGTCAGCTGTTTGGAAAAAAGTCTTGGGCTGCAAAACCCCTTAAAGCCCTTCTCTATTACTTTTATATTGGCAAATATCTTCCTAACACTCATCTGGTTATGTAATCGCATATGACACATATACATGTATACACCCTGAGTACAAAATCTTTTTAATTATTTCCAGTGCAGATGACTCCATTTTTCTTAAACCTTTACAACAGTAACTTTCCTACTAGTTTCTCTATAGCATGAAACTGATAATATGTCTTAGTTATAAAAGTCCTACTGGAGAGAGATATTTTAGTTCTTTATGGTATGATAGGAGTTTGTAGTTTTATTATCTTTTTATATTGGAGAATCTGAACTCTTGGTCTGGTGTTTATACAGAACATCCCCAATATGTAGAACAACAGGGACTCAAATAAGTCACTTATTTCCAAAGTGGAAAATATGACTTGATGCTGACCTTGCAGATGTATGAGGAATGTGTTATCTTTATTGGATTCATTAGCTGCATAGTGTGAGGTATCTTGCAAATTATTCTCAGCAATGACATCATTTTTGCTTATGTGAAAATGCAAAAAAATCTGTTAAAGTTGAGAACTGTTGTAAAATGCTTACTAATACATTACAGGAAAAGTTCAGTAGGGTTTAAGAGGAAATGTTTCGAAGCCTAGGTATGTGCAGATGCAACTGTTAACCTAATGGGAAAATTCAGATCCTAGTGGTAAAGTCTTTGAAGGCTAATAAAACTGGAATTTCTTCTTTCAGTCTCCTTTGCGAAGCACAAATCTGTAGCGTTAACCAGCAATGTGTGATGAAACTTAGAGATGAGCGAGCACCAAAATGCTCGGGTGCTCGTTACTCGGAACGAACTTTTCGCGATGCTCGAGGGTTCGTTTCGAATAACGAACCCCATTGAAGTCAATGGGCGACCCGAGCATTTTTGTATTTCGCCGATGCTCGCTAAGGTTTTCATGTGTGAAAATCTGGGCAATTCAAGAAAGTGATGGGAACGACACAGCAACGGATAGGGCAGGCGAGGGGGCTACGTGTTGGGCTGCATCTCAAGTTCCCAGGTCCCACTATTAAGCCACAATAGCGGCAAGAGTGGGCCCCCCCCCCTCCCAAAAACTTTTACTTCTGAAAAGCCCTCCTTAGCATGGCATACCTTTGCTAAGCACCACACTAGCTACAACAAAGCACAATCACTGCCTGGATGACACTCCGCTGCCACTTCTCCTGGGTTACATGCTGACCAACCGCCCCCCCCTCCCCCCCACAGCGCACACCAAAGTGTCCCTGCGCAGCCTTCAGCTGCCCTCATGCCACACCACCCTCATGTCTATTTAGAAGTGCGTCTGCCATGAGGAGGAACCGCAGGCACACACTGCAGAGGGGTTGGCATGGCTAGGCAGCGACCCTCTTTAAAAGGGGCGGGGCGATAGCCCACAATGCTGTACAGAAGCAATGAGAAATCCAATCCTGTGCCACCGCCATCAGGAGCTGCACACGTGGGCATAGCAATGGGGAACCTATGTGCCACACACTATTCATTCTGTCAAGGTGTCTGCATGCCCCAGTCAGACTGGTAATATGTACCTTAACAGTAACCGCGTTGGTGGTAATGTGGTGGTGACTGTGGACCTAGTAGCGCGGTTTTATTTTGTTGGTTTTCGGAATGTGGCCAGGATTAAGTGGGCCGTGGCGGGGGGATGTTTTTGAGGCACTACGTGTCCTCTCCACGTGTCCGTGGTTATATGCAACTTAACAGTAACCGCGTTGGTGGTAATGTGGTGGTGACTGCGGACCTAGTAGCGCGGTTTTATTTTGTTGGTTTTCGGAATGTGGCCAGGATTAAGTGGGCCGTGGCGGGGGGATGGTGGGGGGGCTCTCTTGTAGTGTCGGTAAAGGTGAAATTCTTGGACTGCCACCAGACGAACCAATGCAAAGGCATTTGCCAAGAATGTTTTCCCTGTTGGAGGAGGAGGGGGATGTTTTTGAGGCACTACGTGTCCGTGGTTATATGCACCTTAACAGTAACCGCGTTGGTGGGAAATGGCCTCGCCGCCATCATGTCTTTGGGAAGCCTCTGTTTCCACACCCCAGAGACATACCATTAGCAGCGGTATAGGCAGAGCCCATAATTCGTAACATTTCAGCCGTAGCATTAGGACAGGCCCCACTAACATATCACTAGCAGCATTATAGCGGGAGCGCAGTCTTCGTTCCATGTCAGCAATAGTAGCACTCAAGACAGGCCCCAGTAACAATTCCGAAGCAGCAGTATAGTGGGAGCGCAGTCTTCGTTCCATGTCAGCAATAGTAGCACTCAAGACAGGCCCCAGTAACAATTCCGAAGCAGCAGTATAGCGGGAGCGCAGTCTTCGTTCCATGTCAGCAATAGTAGCACTCAAGACAGGCCCCAGTAACAATTCTGAAGCAGCAGTATAGTGGGAGCGCAGTCTTAGTTCCATTTCAGTAGCTGCAGTATAGCCAAGGCCCAAGTTACTTTTATGTAGCTAAAGTGTAGGCCAACCCCACACACACTTCTGTACCATGAGTGCAGGCGAAGAACATACAAATTGCTATGATTACACTGTAGGTGAGGGCCCCAAAAAATTGGTGTACCAACAGTACTAATGTACCTCAGTAAAAATTGGCCATGCCCAACCAAGATGGCAGGTGAAACCCATTAATCGCTTTGGTTAATGTGGCTTAAGTGGTAACTAGGCCTGGAGGCAGCCCAGTTTAACGAAAAATTGGTTCAAGTTAAAGTTTCAACGCTTTTAAGAGCATTGAAACATATAAAAATTGTTTAGAAAAATTAGATGAGTGAGCCTTGTGGCCCTAAGAAAAATTGCCCGTTCAGCGTGATTACGTGAGGTTTCAGGAGGAGGAGCAGGAGGAGGATGAGGAATATTAGACACAGATTGATGAAGCAGAAATGTCCCCGTTTTGGATGGTGAGAGAGAACGTAGCTTCCATCCGCGGGTGCAGCCTACGTATTGCTTACGTATCGCTGCTGTCCGCTGGTGGAGAACAGAAGTCTGGGGAAATCCAGGCTTTGTTCATCTTGATGAGTGTTAGCCTGTCGGCACTGTCGGTTGACAGGCGGGTACGCTTATCTGTGATGATTCCCCCAGCCGCACTAAACACCCTTTCCGACAAGACGCTAGCCGCAGGACAAGCAAGCACCTCCAGGGCATACAGCGCTAGTTCAGGCCACGTGTCCAGCTTCGACACCCAGTAGTTGTAGGGGGCAGAGGCATCACCGAGGATGGTCGTGCGATCGGCTACGTACTCCCTCACCATCCTTTTACAGTGCTCCCGCCGACTCAGCCTTGACTGGGGAGTGGTGACACAGTCTTGCTGGGGAGCCATAAAGCTGGCCAGGCCCTTAAAGACTGTTGCACTGCCTGGGCTGTACATGCTGCTCGATCTACGCACCTCTCCTGCTACCTGGCCCTCGGAACTGCGCCTTCTGCCACTACCGCTGTCGGATGGGAATTTTACCATCAGCTTGTCCGCCAGGGTCCTGTGGTATAGCAACACTCTCGAACCCCTTTCCTCTTCGGGAATGAGAGTGGGAAGGTTCTCCTTATAGCGTGGGTCGAGCAGTGTGTACACCCAGTAATCCGTAGTGGCCAGAATGCGTTGAATGCGAGGGTCACGAGAAAGGCATCCTAACATGAAGTCAGCCATGTGTGCCAGGGTACCTGTACGCAACACATGGCTGTCCGCACTAGGAAGATCACTTTCAGGATCCTCCTCCTCCTCCTCCTCAGGCCATACACGCTGAAATGATGACAGGCAAGCAGCATGGGTACGGTCAGCAGTGGGCCAAGCTGTCTCTTCCCCCTCCTCCTCATCCTCCTCATGCTCCTCCTCCTCCTCAACGCGCTGAGATATAGACAGGAGGGTGCTCTGACTATCCAGCGACATACTGTCTTCCCCCGGCTCGGTTTCCGAGCGCAAAGCGGCTGCCTTTATGGTTTGCAGGGAAGTTCTCAAGATGCATAGCAGAGGAATGGTGACGCTAATGATTGCAGCATCGCCGCTCACCACCTGGGTAGACTGCTCAAAGTTTCGAAGGACCTGGCAGATGTCTGCCAACCAGGCCCACTCTTCTGAAAAGAATTGAGGAGGCTGACTCCCACTGCGCCGCCCATGTTGGAGTTGGTATTCCACTATAGCTCTACGCTGCTCATAGAGCCTAGCCAACATGTGGAGCGTAGAGTTCCACCGTGTGGGCACGTTACACAGCAGTTGGTGCACTGGCAGATTAAACCGATGTTGCAGGGTGCGCAGGGTGGCAGCGTCCGTGTGGGACTTGCGGAAATGTGCGCAGAGCCGGCGCACCTTTACGAGCAGGTCTGACAAGCGTGGGTAGCTTTTCAGAAAGCGCTGAACCACCAAATTAAAGACGTGGGCCAGGCATGGCACGTGCGTGAGGCTGCCGAGCTGCAGAGCCGCCACCAGGTTACGGCCGTTGTCACACACGACCATGCCCGGTTGGAGGCTCAGCGACGCAAGCCAACGGTCGGTCTGCTCTGTCAGACCCTGCAGCAGTTCGTGGGCCGTGTGCCTCCTATCTCCTAAGCTGAGTAGTTTCAGCACGGCCTGCTGACGCTTGCCCACCGCTGTGCTGCCACGCCGCGCGACACCGACTGCTGGCGACGTCCTGCTGCTGCTGACACATCTAGATTGCGAGACAGAGGTTGAGGAGGAGGAGGAGGAGGGTGCTTTAGTGGAAGAAGCATACACCGCCGAACATACCACCACCGAGCTGGGGCTCGCAATTCTGGGGGTGGGTAGGACGTGAGCGGTCCCAGGCTCTGACTCTGTCCCAGCCTCCACTAAATTCACCCAATGTGCCGTCAGGGAGATGTAGTGGCCCTGCCCGCCTGTGCTTGTCCACGTGTCCGTAGTTAAGTGGACCTTGCCACTAACCGCATTGGTGAGGGCGCGTACAATGTTGCGTATTCAATGAACAATACGTTTAATAACTGTGGTGTGGCCCTGAAAAAGTGTCACACAACTTTAGTGTAGCAGAGTTATTAACTCTGGCAGAGCAGGTATTTGCCAGTCAGGAAAGACAATGGCGCAAGCCTGCAGTAAACCGTAGCTGGTTGCGTTTGATTTTTGTACGTTCTCCACGCAGCACACACGTACACGGAGACCTTAGGACTGACACAGGCAGGCCAAATATAATTTTTTCGCAAATTTGCAAAGGGAGGGCCCCACTGCGGATATTCAATGAACAATACGTTTAATAACTGTGGTGTGGCCCTGAAAAAGTGTCACACAACTTTAGTGTAGCAGAGTTATTAACTCTGGCAGAGCAGGTATTTGCCAGTCAGGAAAGACAATGGCGCAAGCCTGCAGTAAACCGTAGCTGGTTGCGTTTGATTTTTGTACGTTCTCCACGCAGCACACACGTACACGGAGACCTTAGGACTGACACAGGCAGGCCAAATATAATTTTTTCGCAAATTTGCAAAGGGAGGGCCCCACTGCGGATATTCAATGAACAATAACTGTGTTGTGGCCCTGCCTACACAATTCTGTCCCTGTAGTATCAATGGAGGGTGCAATGCTCTGCACAGACGATTTTTTGAAAAAAAAAAAAAAATGCAACACTGCTAACAGCAGCCAGCACAGTACTGCACACGGTTAAATTTGGCCCTAGAAAGGACCGTTGAGGTTCTTGAAGGCTACACTCACTCCTAACACTCTCCCTGCCTAAGCACCACTTCTGTCCCTAATACCGGGTGCAATGCTCTGCACTGCCGATTTTGAGAAAAAAAAAAAAAAATTTCCACTGCTAACAGCAGCCTGCACACACGTAGATGTGGCCCTAAGAAGGACCGTTGGGGTTCTTGAAGCCTACACTCACTACAAACACTCTCCCTACAGCAACTCCAATAGAACAGCACTTTCCCTCACTAACTCACACGGCATCTGAGCCGAGCCGCGGGAGGGGCCGACTTTTATACTCGGGTGACATCTGATCGCCCCAGCCACTCACAGCAGGGGGGTGGTATAGGGCTTGAACGTCACAGGGGGAAGTTGTAATGCCTTCCCTGTCTTTCAATTGGCCAGAAAAGCGCGCTAACGTCTCAGAGAGGAAACTGAAAGTAACCAGAACACCGCGTGGTACTCGTTACGAGTAACGAGCATCCCGAACACCCTAATATTCGCACGAATATCAAGCTCGGACGAGTACGTTCGCTCATCTCTAATGAAACTCCAATCTTTACTTCTCATTGCAGTGGGGGGGGGGGGATGCTCAAAAATCTGAATATGGAGTAGTCTGGCACATTGAAGGACTGGGGAAGAAGGGGTTTGGCACCCATTTAGCTGTTACTACTATGTGCCAAGATGGGTAAAATACATGAAATAGGAAAGCAGCTTCTGATTGCCATTATGCCAGCAAATTTGTCAAAGGATAAGAGATTGTAATAATGAAAAACACAACACCCTAAAATACCTGAGGTGCTTGGAGTAGGTTACCAACCCATATCTATATACATAAAAATAATAGGAGATTGCTGAATTTTTTAGGCCTTGATGAAAATCCTGATTTTTGATTGGCTGGAATCGGCACACGTGACGGGGCTGAGCTACGATGACGACGCGGGACCAGCTCTCCGGCACGAGCGGCCCCATTCACCAGGCAGAAGACCGGACTGCGCAAGCGCATCTAAAAACGCCAGAAGACAGCGAATTTAGACGGATTCATGGCGACGGGGACGCTAGCAACGGAGCAGGTAAGTGAATAACTTCTGTATGGCTCATATTTAATGCACAATGTATATTACAAAGTGCATTAATATGGCCATACAGAAGTGTATGACCCCACTTGCTGCCGCGAGACAACCCCTTTAAGGCCGCTTTCACATGGCCAAGAACGAATTGCACCAGACATTGTCAGCCGTGACTTGCATCTCACAGCTTACATGCAATCTGCCCGTATGATGTGCTATGGGCAAGGTACTGCACATTGCATGTCTCATTTTCATGTGAGACTTGCACTAAAATGGGGCATGCACCAATTTTTCAAACTCGGACCATGAATGGCTTAATTTTCCATGCGAGTTCTGTCTGTGTCAGACACAGACAGGAAGGGTATTCTTTCTCCTTAGGGAGAGCACCTAGAAGGTGTGGGGAGACTTATAAAGCCATCCATGCTCCTCTGGGAAATATGCAAATGGGAAGATGAAACAATACCTCTGCAGTGCCACCTATTGGAAGGCAGCATTCCTGCAAGCCAATGTTAGACTCTTTAAACAAGTATTGTAACAATGACTGGGAATTGTAAGCCAAAGCCAGAAACCATACATAGATAGCTGGGTTGCGCCTGAGAATGTCTGGTGCAACTCACTGTCAGGTGTGTGAATGTATTGCTAGTGCAAAAAATATCAAAATGTTACAAAAACATCAAAAATTACATACTACAAATACAATAAAGCTGCTCTCACACTGGCGTATTGTTATTGCATATCATGCATGCAATTTTCCCATGCATGACATGAGATGCCAATAGCCAATTGATTTGCATTGGGTCACTCACACCAGCATTTTTGTCTTGCGTATTACTTGTGTGAAAAAAATTGCAATATGCTCCTTGGTGTGTATTACACATACATACATACCAAGATAGTGCATGGGGATTGGTGGCATACAGCAAGTACGCTTGTCATTGTGTACTTTCTGCATGCCCACATGAGATTCTCATGCGCCTGGCCTAATCCAACTAAATTTACCTTACTGAAGCACATGTCTTGACTTGTACAGTATTTTAGTATTTCCTGACTTGCATTTGCAATGTAAACTCACTGCATAATTTAGACCGATCTTAAGAGCAATCAACACTTTAACCTGCTCACTGTGGGTGTTTAAGCACATATTAAAGACTGCTGCTTCATGCTTAGAATGAAGTAATTGGAGTGAAAGAATATTATTAACTCTTAAGCACATTTTCTCACAGACTTACTATCTACTATATAACACATACTAAAAAAAAGTGTATCAGGGAAGTCAAAATATTTTATTGAGCATTGCAATATTACATATTATATCACTAATTACTTCAGAAAGGTTGGTGATCCAGAGATTATTCTGATTACCAGATTTAGAGCTGGGAAGCATTTTCTTTCGCCCGAGGCTCCATTCACACGAACGTATATTGGCCGCGCTTTCATGGCTGGACAATATGCGCTGCCTATCTGATGCATTGGTTTACAATGCATCAGTTCAGATGGGCATATTCCCGCGACGTAAAAACAGCCGGCCAGCAATGATAGAGCATATGGTGCACATTCCGGTCGAGCGTTTTTACACCAGTCAGAAAAGATAGTTCAGAAACTATTTTCTGGCCAGAATACGGCGGCGTATTTTTTTTTGCCTTCCTCTGGATTAACTTTGGGGGTAATAGGCTGAACTAGATGGACATTTGTCTTTTTTCAGCCTTACATACTATGTATTCAATACATACTAACTGTGTAGCTTTATATTGTGATACTGAGCCTTGTGTGGTGCAGAGTGTTAAGGCAGCAGTATGCAGTTCTAAGCTCTTGCTTACAACCTGAAGGTTGTGAGTTCAATCTCTGCATGGTTCAGGTAGCCAGCTCAAGGTTGACTCAGCCTTCCATTCTTCTGAGATCAGTAAAATGAGTACCCACCTTGCTAGGGGGTAATAAATAAATTGCCTGAAAGTGCTGCAGAATAATTGAAGAGACTTTACCAAGATAATGTTTGAGAGGGAGCACATTATTGGAATGCAAGAAGCTGGATGATCGTATTGATGAATTGCCCACTCACCACCTAGGCCAATCTAACCAGATTGTTAGGAGGCATTGGGATCAGTGGACGCATGAGGGTATGCATACAAGACAACTGGGCTCAGGATGCCCTTAAAAGACCACCGGTAGAGGAAATTGTCTGACCGTCCGACAAGCGCGAGCAGCAACAAATTTTTTGTTGTCCACTATTCAGAGACAGGTGGCACCATACTTACAAGCCCCTGTGTCTGTCGAAACTATTTCCAGGTGCTTAAATGAAGGACATTTGGTCTCATGGAACTCCTTACGTGTACTGCCTTTAACCACGACCCACCTCCACCTTTGTTTGCAGTGGTGTCATAAACAACTGAACTGGATTGCTATGTAATGGGGCCTGGTTGTCTTTAGTGATAATTCAAGGTTTAGTTTTGGCACAGATGATGTCTGGGGCCCTAGGCGGTGGGCACTTTAATCCTGCCTTTGCTATGGAACAGCTCACTTCCCCCCACTGCTGGTGTTAAAGTCTGGGGGGCCATCACATACGACAGTTGGTCACCCCTAGTAGTGGTGCGAGGGACAATGACAGTTCAGTGATATGTTAATAAATCCTATAGTCACATGCACTGGCGTAACTATGGGGGGATACAGGGGATGCAGTTGCACCCGGGCCCAGGAGCCTTAGGTTGCCCATAAGTCCTCTCTTCTCTATATAGGGAGCCCAGTATTATGAATAGAGGGGGGGCCCTGTTACAGATTTTGCATTTAAGCCCAGGGGCTTCAAGTTAAGCCTCTGCATTAAGGGGTTAAGAGAAGTTGGGGGGCCCCAAGATAAACTTTTCACCTGGGCCCATAAGCCTTTAGGTACGCCCCTGGCCACATGTGTTGACTCTCATGGCAGGGCCTTTAATAGGCATTTTTCATCAGATTAATAATTAGCTACACAAAAATGCCACACTTTCATGGCCTGTTCAGTAGCTAGATGTATCACCAATAGAACATGTATGCGAGAATCTTGTGTCACGTATGTGCTCCTGGGACCTGTGAATCCCTAGTGTTTGGAGTTGTTCATGTTCTGCTGTGGTGTTGCTTGCTTACATGAGGTTCAGGGTGGAATTTCACTGTTTACTGGTGTAAATAGCGGCATGTTCAGTGTCTGTGTAGGTGACCAGACATGAGGTTTGAACAGTCCAGTTCAGGGTGTATGCATTACCCTGTTTGTTGGTGTGAACAGTTATCTGTTAAGGGTGTATGTCTCTTGTCTTTTTTTTAAGTGTGAACGGTGTCCTGTTCAGCCTATGTGTTATATTCCACCTATGGCGAACTTGTATGTAGGACTCCTGGGGTTGTCTTGTTAGAGTAGGGACTCATGAGACAATGAGGACTTTGGTAATGGGCTTGTGAGCTTATTGTAACATCATTCTGGGACATGAACACTCAGCAGAGTCTTACTGGTAAGTGAACTGCACACATAGCCAGAGGCACATAACTAGACACATAACTATAGAATGTATGAGGTATTAATTTATATTTTGGCCAAGATACTTAAGCCAGCAAGCCCACTTCAAGGGTCCTCGTTGTCTCGTGGGTCCCTACACTAAGGAAACCTGCCTGCAATGTGGGGTGATCATCCCGATAGGGATGACCCCGCACTGGAACCTAAGGACCTACCTGATTGTAGATAATAAAGGACCCACAGCAAGACACAGTTCACACTATAAGTACTGAGAGCTTCACAGACATGCAGGAGCATGACACTGTTCATACTGAACATCCTGAATGCTGCACAGTCACTTTGTATCCAGCTATGCACAGACACTTCATGTCCAGCCAGTGGGGCAGGCGAGCACCTCTAAAGCATATTGTGCAAGGTCTGGCCATTTGTTCAGCGTAGACTCTCAGAAGTTAAAGGGGCCAACGCCATGTCAGAGTACATCCACATGGGAGCTGACATACTCCTGAACCATCATGGATAAGCGCTGACAGTGACTGTCAGTCCTACCCTGTGGTTTTGCTGCAGGTTACGACAGGCTGAACAAACTATACCGCACCTCTAATAGACTTCCCCTGCCACCAGTGATTGTGCTGCTGTTGCAGTTTCCCGTTAGTCTGCCATCAGCCATACTGCTGTGATCCATTGCGGTTGCATCCCTGTGGCCATGGGGAAATGCTGTGCTCAAGCTGCTTAATAGTCTGCCCTGATACTGCTACATTTTGAGATCCCTTTTCATTACGGGAATGAGATTTGTCATTTTGGCTTTGTAGCAAAGATCAAGGTGGGTGGCCACCCAGTAATGATTTGATGTTTTCATGTCAGCTATCTGACAGTCCATTTGCAAGCACTGCAGCATAAAAGTATTCATATGCCTTAAAGTGCCTAAGGCTGATGGCGCACATTCTCCGGGGTCAGGCTTAGGAGTTTTAAATACTTACTGTAGATCTTACAGATTACCAAACTTCTGTCATCCCATGTGGTTTCTAGGCATGCCTAGGCAGCACAAGTCCTGTGAACAGAGCTAGCTTAGGACTATGTTGCTGGTTCTGCGACTAATAGTACCTTAGGGTGGTGGCACTGTTTTTCTGTGACACCCTACTCGCTGCCTTGGCAGGGTGCTGCTCCGCAACATCCACCTCTTCCTGTTCCCCATGCGAACTGCTATAATGCCTCTCCATGTTAGATTGACTACTTCATCCTCATCCACCTCCTATTTGTCGCCCCTATCTCTCTGCTTATAGATAGCCTGCATTTTTTTATTCCCCCAATAGCACAGGGAAGATCAGTTGATGTTTCATCTACTTTCTGAAAGAAAACAGATACAAAATAGGAATTTAAAAGTTTGGCCTTCTCAACATCATTCTAAACTAGAGATGAGCGAACCTACTCAGCCATGCCCCTTTTTCACCCGAGCGCCGCGATTTTCGAGTACTTCCGTACTCGGGCGAAAAAATTCGGGGGGCGCCGTGGGTGAGTGGGGGGTTGCAGCGGGGAGTGGGGGGGGAGAGGGAGAGAGAGAGGGCTCCCCCCTGTTCCCCGCTGCTACCCCCCACTCACCACGCCTCCCCCCACCCCCCGGCGCCCCCCGAATCTTTTCACCCGAGTACGGAAGTACTCGAAAATCGCGGTGCTCGATCGAGTAATTACTCGAAACAAGTAGGTTCGCTCATCTCTATTCTTAACCAATTCATAATTTTCATCTTGTAAGTATCCAATAGCATCTTTGACTTTTCTTTTGCTTTCGATATAACCCCCAAATTCTTTTTTTATTGCTTTTGGCCTTTGTTGCAAGCCTCAATTCATTATTAACTTTAGCTTTTCTGACACTTGCCCTACAGTTTCTGCAGACTGCATTATATTCATCTTTAGATATTCGCCCCTCTTTCCATTTCATAAACATATTTTTATTCATTTTTAACATATGTGCAAATCCTTAAAATTGGTTTTGCCGGCGCATTACATCGGCAGCACACAGAACAGATTGTTGAGTAGATGAAACTGCATGCCTCAAGTATCACCACCTCCTGCTCCTCCCAGTTTACCCTGTCCCAAATCCCCTGCACCCTCCAAAAGCAATCCACATGAATCAATCAGTGCCATGCATGTCAACAGGGCAGTCCAAACAACTAATTCAAGTCTCAAGGACCAGATGAATTACATCCTAGAATACTAAAGGGAAGCAGCACAGGTAATTGCTGAACCACTCGCTATAATCTTTGAAAATTCCTGCAAAACAGGAGAAGTCCCAGAAGATTGGAAAAGGGCAAATGTTGTCCCTATCTTCAAAAAAAGGAAGAAGGTGGATCCAGGAAGTTATAGACCTGTGAGCCTGACTTCTATACTGGGAAAGAACAAATTAGTAAACAGCATGTATGCAAGTACTTGGATAAAAATGGAGTAATTAACCAGAGTCAGCATGGGTTTGTAACAAATAAGTCATGCCAGACTAATCGAATTTCCTTCTATGACAGTATCACTGACTGAGTTGATCAAGGAAAGGTGGTGGATACAGTATATATTGACTTAAGTAAAGCATTTGACCAAGTATCTCATACCATACATATTGAAAAAAATGACCAAATATGGGATTGACAAGGCAACTGTTAGGTGGATTCACAACTTGCTGAGTGATAGTACTCAAAGAGTGGTCATAAATGGCTGCACATTCAAGTGGAAGAATGTATGAAGTGGAGCAGCATAAAACATAGGTATACTAATAGATCATTTACTGAACATGAGTCAACAATATGATGCAGCAGTCAAAAAGGCAAACACAATTCTGGGATGTATTAAGAGAAGCATAGTCTAGAGTCTAGATCCTGTGAGGTAATTATTTCCCTCTACTCTTCCTTAGTCAGACCTAATCTGGAATACTGTGTCCAGTTTTGGGCACCCCACTTAAGAAAGGCATAGACAAACTGGAGCAAGTTCAGAGCAGAGTTACCAAGATGGTGAGTGGTCTGTAAATCATGTCCTATGAATGGTTAAAGGATCTGGGAATGTTTAGCTAGCAAAAAAGAAGGCTGAGAGGAGACTTAATAGGTGTCTACAAATATCTGAAGGGCTGTCACAGTGAAGAGGGATCAGCCCTATTCTCATTTGCACAAGGAAAGACTAGAAGCAATGCAATGAAACTGAAAGAGAGGAGACACAAATTAGATATTAGAAAAAACTTTCTGACAGTGAGGGTGATCAATGAGTGGAACAGGTTACCACGGGAGGTGGTGAGTTCTCCTTCAATTGAAGTATTCAAACAAAGGCTGGACAAATATCTGTCTGGGTGGCTTTAGTGGATCCTGCACTGAGCAAGGGGTTGGACCAGATGACCCTGGAGGTTCCTCGCAACTCTACAATTCTATGAGTAGTACTGGGTTTGCTTTTTTTCTCCAGAAGAAGTGGAGTTGTTGCTTCAGTGGGAGCCACTTGAAGTACTAACTTGGTTCGTCCTCTACCACCTCCACCACCACCACTGAAATGTCCCTTACCCCTTGCTTTCTTCAGGTTTACTTTTTATTTAGTTTTTTTTTGTTTGAATTTTTAATGTAATTTTATGCAACTTAATAGCTAACTTTTTAGTTTGCAGAAAAATGATACTAGCTGCAAATAATTCGTAGTGGCAAGACTGGCAACTTTGAATGACACCTGAGGCTGCTGACATGCACTGTGTGTATTTGCCTGTTTGGTTTTCTTTTTGTTTTGTTTTAACAAAAAAAGCACCACCAACTAAATAAGTCACAATACCTGGGAGGCACAATAAGTGAGAACAGAAAGCCACAGAGTTTGGCTTATGGTATCTATGTGAGCTGTCCCTGTTTGGTGCAGCGTAATTGAATTAATCAAACAGAGGTTGGACAGACATCTGTCTGGGATGATTTAGTAAATCCTGCCCTAAGCAGGTGGTTGGACCAGATGGCCCTGGTGGTTCCTTCGAACTCTTCCATTCTATGACTCTATGAATTCCTCAAACCCCACTGCTAGCTGTGTAAAGTCAGCAAATCATTTATAATGGCCAAACTGGTGACTTTGAGCGACGTCTGAGACTACAGAGAATTGCAATACGCCCTAAGCCAAAGCATATTTTGTCTGTCGGCTTTGCTGCTATATAAGTTGACAGCAGCAGAAATATACCCTCTTCCAATGTAAAGACCACATTTCTTATAGGCATATACAGTAAATGTCATGCAGCAACTTCTCTGCCCCTCCAATAGAACCATGTTAGGTTCTCTGCAGATATACAAGTTTTAAAACCCAGCAGTAATATATCCTCTATAGCATATCTGTCCCTAACAACAAACCACGTGTTATATAGGCATATGAACATGATGCAGCTTCTTTCTCTGTTCCCTCCAATATAACCCTGGTATACAAGCTTTCACACCCAGCAGCAATATATGATCTGTGGAATATCTGTCCCTAACAACAGACCATGTGTTATATAGGCATTTAAATGTGATGCAGCTTCTTTCTCTGTACCCTCCAATATCACCTCGGTATACAAGCTTTCACACCCAGCAGGAATATATACTCTGTAGAATATCTGTCCCTATTAACAACAAACCACGTGTTATATAGGCATATGAACATGATGCAGCTTCTTTCTCTGTTCCCTCCAATATAACCCTGGTATACAAGCTTTCACACCCAGCAGCAATATATGATCTGTGGAATATCTGTCCCTAACAACAGACCATGTGTTATATAGGCATTTAAATGTGATGCAGCTTCTTTCTCTGTACCCTCCAATATCACCTCGGTATACAAGCTTTCACACCCAGCAGGAATATATGCTCTGTAGAATATCTGTCCCTATTAACAACAGACCATGTGTTATATAGGCGTATAAACGTGATGCAGCTTCTCTGGCCTATGCTTAACTGTAAAATGGCCGCTTATTACACTATGCCTATGTTATAAATGGCTAGATCATGTGATGTAGGCATTCAATGAAACTGCTGCCCATATGCAAGATGGAGGACACATTTGGTGACATCAGCAAGGCGCCCTGGCTGCTGATTGGCTGCACGCTGACCTCTGCAGTAGGCATTATTGGAAATGTGATTTTCCTGCAGTTTCTGCACAAGATCAGTTCAAACTAACTTTTTTGTGGCACGACCAAAATACTGCTCAAAATACGGAAATGTGAATTAACCCATTGATATAAATGGGTTCTATTCTTTATGTATTGCGCGTGCAAATTTTACATGTGCAAATACGCCCATGTGAAGCTGGCCTTTCTGTGTAAAATGTAAATACTCATGTAAATAACTGTTTATGATATATTCCTTCTATGGTGTCATTTGGATAATGCTAAACTTTTTTGCATAAAATACAAAGCTTATTAGCAAAGCAGAAATCCTATGAGTCTTAGATGTGTCCTTTACATACATTCTCTATCTAAACTGATGTCTGGAAAAATCTGATTAATAATGCAGGATGATATGTGAAATGACACAGCCTGACTGCAGCTGAGCTGGTTTAACCTTCGACACTGTCAGCACGATGTCAATCCGGCTTTGATCTGAAAAGCTATTCATTTCAGACAGACTGGTTGCCAGGGATTTACTGACTAACAACTACTGACTTTTTATGGGGTTGTCCCTAACAATCAGCTTATTTCAGATTACATGGGTCTTCAGTAGATCACAATCACTTGTATATATATATATATATATATATATATATATATATATATATATATATATATATATACATATATATATATATATATATATATATATATATATATATATATATATATATATATACTGTAAATTAAAGCTTTATTTATCTCCTGTCGCCTAAATAGCACCAAAAAAATATTCCACAGCACCATATTGATATTTTGACTATTCACATCTGTCCTTAGTAAGGCTCACAATCTAATTCTTCTGTTTTAGACATCTGGGCCAATTTCATAGGAAAGCAATGGAAGCGATCGTCCCACTTCTTACTGTTGATGACCTATATTCAGGTCGTCAAGAGCATTTTGGAGTGGGTCCACCATCTTGGATCCCTAAAAAACAGCTGTTACCTCAGGCTAGTGTCCTAGTGTGCAGAGCTGTTTTGCTTCTGTCGCGCAGGGGTTATGGTGTGATATAGGTGGTGCTACGGGGACAAACGGAAGCAAAGGTAACACTTTTTTTTTAGCAAAGTAAACTGTTACTGAACTCTTGCATAATAAACAGATTACGCTCCATAGTTAGGATTTTTTGAGTGTATTCCTTAAAACGTAACTTTTAATACACAATACTTAAAAATACAAGATGCCTCACTGACACGACGTCACTAACACAGATAGACATACAAAACTAAAATAAGCTCAACATAGAGCCAGTGGTCAACAACACTATGAGGGTGCATTCACACGAACGTATATCGGCTCGGTTTTCACGCCGAGCCGATATACGTCGTCCTCGTGTGCAGGGGGGGAGGCTGGAAGAGCCCAGGAGCAGGAACTGAGCTCCCACCCCCTCTCTGCCTCCTCTCCGCCCCTCTGCACTATTTGCAATGGGGAGAGGCGGGACGGGGGCGGGGCTAATTCACGCCACTTAGCCCCGCCCCCGTCTCGCCTCCTCTCATTGCAAATAGTGCAGAGGGGCGGAGAGGGGGTGGGGAGGAGGCAGAGAGGGGGCGGGAGCTCAGCTCCTGCTCCTGGGCTCTTCCTGCCTCCCCCCCCGCACATGAGGACAACATATATCGGCTCGGCGTGAAAACCGAGCCAATATACGTTCGTGTGAATGCACCCTGAGAGCGCCCTAATTTGAGTGTTATCTCACGAACAAAGGGGGCAGTGGCACCTATATATAATGTAGGAATGAATTAGTGCCGGACGATCGTGATTAGGGGCTGGTGACCAAAAATTGAGGTCAATGACTTATAGGTTTTAGCAATCAAGGTTATAATTTCGGTACAATGCCAGAAATAAGGTAGATGACTCATATGCATGTTGTCCAAAAAGTTGGACAGCAAGGATAGATTGGTTCGCAAATGTTGTTTGGTTCAGCGCGTTTCTATCAAGAGCTGACTCATCAGGAACCTTCTAGTGGAATAGTTGTCATCCCAAGATGGGTAAGATGACCCGTACCAAAAAGTGGGTAGAATGACCCGTACCAATGAATTAATATAAGGCTGCCGTAATCTAAGGGCAACAGTCCTTGGTAAATGGTCCGAAATTAACCATATAGTGGCCTTCCGACTGTGCACCCTTACCTACTCTATCCTAAGAGGTGAGCAAAGCAACACCAAGACCATACACCTATGAGCAGTGGTACTGTAGGTAAATGGTCAGCTGAACCCTAAAATACAGTAGTTGTTCAGCGAAAAAAACTAAATAGGTTTGTATATGACACAATGGTCAAAGCTAGTGCGCCAGCACAACAGGAGAAATATGCTGGCACCAATAAAGCAAAGCACCCAAAAAATAAGGTAGGATAGGAGAGAGAGATATGTAGCAGCACCTCCAGTCTGGATGGTAGACTGGAGGTTAATGGGGTTTATGAGTGACTGTATCCCTTTTAAAGAGGCTGAACAACATATGGATCTTTTGTTTATGGCAGCAGATTACTCTTTACACTAAGATTCTGGCCCGGAGAATCAGCTGATCACCAGTGGTGTCCGGCTGATGTGTTGTTAATGGCCTGTCCTGAGGATAAATAATCATGTTTTAAACGGAATCTGTCTGTCAACTTAAATTTGCTGTCCAAACTGCAGGCAACATGTTACAGAGCAGGAGGAGCTGAGCAGATTGATATATAGTTTTATGGGAAAAAATAGTATAACTTGTATATTATTTATTTATATGTCTACATATTCTGAGCTGAACAGTCCAATGGGCGGTCCTATCAGTGACTGACATAGTAACATACCGTGTTTCCCCAATAATAAGACCTACCCTGATAATAAGACTTACCCTGATAATAAGCGCTACCCTGATTTTCAGGGGGGTGGGGTGAGCTTGAAATATAAGCCCGCCATCGAAAATAAGCCCTAGCTACACTACATGAAAAAAACAATACTCACCTAGTAGATCGCGTTCGGGTCCTTCATGCTGGTCTCCGTCGCTGCTGCAGGCTTCCGTGTAGTCCTGAACACGGACAGAGCATTTATCCCTGGTAGCGGGGTATGAATTGATGTCATTCGATGAATGGCTGTGATTGGTTAATCGAGCACCGGCTCTGATTGGCTGACGTGGCGCTCGATGAATCAGTCAGAGCAATCGCTTGCTGGAGGTGGGGTATTCAAGCCCTGCTACCAGGAAGAAATGCTTTGTCAGTGTTCAGGAGTACACAGAAGCTGCCTGATCATCTTGCTTTCCCAAACTACCATTCCCCCCCACATCTGCCCTAGCGAGTGCCTGCTCACTGAGTAGCAAACTACTTTTCAGGTTGCCAGTGGATCTCAGTGTTGCAAGCTGCTCATTTACATCCAGGATCTGGGCTTCCAAACATGCAACATGCTCACATCTCATACAGCAGTATGTACCATTGTACGGCTGCTCAAGGACTGCATGCATGGTACAAGATGTACACTGGACGGCATTGTCAATCATGGAGCGCATTCTAAATGACGACCATACAGATAGATTAGATAAAAGTAATATATGCAAGAATTCAAATACATAAGCAGTAAATAAATACAAGTGATTCTTCCAAAGTCCCTGAATCCAAAGTCACTAATCCCAAGCTACACACTTAAGAAACAGTACCATTTAGAAGATAGCGCACTTAGACTATAGCCACACACTCAGCTTGCATGCTCACTTATGTTTGCTTTATATAGCACTTACCTGTAATACTTCTGCTCCTCCTCTGTTTGGAAAGGGAAGAGAGGAACATATTGATATGTTGATCTGAATTTGAGGTCTAAAAAACACCCAAATCCACAGGTAGATTAGCTTTGCCAAGTTTGTTAGAAATAAACATATTTTCTGGCAAGTAGGGCACTATTTACTTCAGTAACTTTCAGATATATTTAGAATTGGCTCACTACAAATAAACAAGATGATTTTATTTTTGTGCACGGATTCTTGTTTCTTAATGTTCTTTTAAAGAGTTTCGAAATGTTAATAATAGACTCAAATAGGCCCCATCGCACGCAAGGGCTAAAATGGAAAAAAAAAAAATGTCATCATAATGGCCAGCTAGTAAACTCCAGATCTGATCCATGCAACAAGTTGAAGTATTATATTACTTAAAGGGGTTTCCCACGATTAAATGTTACATTTCTGTGTTAGATGAAAAAAAACATAATCTTTCAATTTGAATCATTTTAAAACACCATCCTTGCGTCTAGATATTGCCGTTATACACTTGTTATGGCACCCCTTGCTGTTCTTTCGATTTCTCTGTTAGAAAGGCCAACAAATGTGTGTAGTATTAATGACAAAAATTCACTTTTAGTGTGCTGATAGTTATTGGTTGGCCTGCAAAATAGCAGAAATCACTCCACTAAATGTATCTAAGAGGATCGAGGTGGTGGACTTAGCTACTGAGTATGTGAGACCACCAGCACTGGACATATTAGGTGGATATTAGGGTATGTGTAGTTCTGAATCAGGAAATGAAGCTCTAATTGCTATATACATATATTATGATTAATTGTGATTTTATCACAGAAATTGCCCATCATGTTCAAGCTATTTAACCCTATAGGAACACGGCCTAGTTTGGTACTTAAAGGGGTTGTCTCGCGCCGAAACGTTTTTTTTTTTGTTCAATAGGCCCCCCGTTCGGCACGAGACAAACCCAAAGGATGGGTTAAAAAAAAATTAAAAAAAATATATATATATTACTTACCCGAATCCCCGCTCTGCGACGTCTTCTTTCTTCCTTCTCCAAGATGGCCGCCGGGATCTTCACCCACGATGCACCGCGGGTCTTCTCCCATGGTGCACCGTGGGCTCTGTGCGGTCCATTGCCGATTCCAGCCTCCTGATTGGCTGGAATCGGCACACGTGACGGGGCGGAGCTACGATGACGACGCGGGACCAGCTCTCCGGCACGAGCGGCCCCATTCACAAGGCAGAAGACCGGACTGCGCCAGAAGACTGCGAATTTAGACGGATCCATGGCGACGGGGACGCTAGCAACGGAGCAGGTAAGTGAATAACCTCTGTATGGCTCATAATTAATGCACGATGTACATTACAAAGTGCATTAATATGGCCATACAGAAGTGTATGACCCCACTTGCTGCCGCGAGACAACCCCTTTAAGGACGCAATGATTTTGGGGGATTTTCATCTCCACTTTTCAAAAGCCATTACTTTTATATTTCTTCATCGATATAGCCATATGAGGGTTTTTTTTATGTTTCCATCGATATAGTTATGTGAAGGCTTAGTTTTTGTAGGACCTCCTATTGGTATCATTTTAGAGTTTGTGTGAATTTCTGATCCCATTTTATTTTATTTTTTCTTGGACACTGTGAGACCAAAAATGTGCAATTCTGGCATTGTTTTTTATGACAGCGTTGACTGTGCAGGATAAATAATGCATTGCTTTGATAGATCGGACTTTTATGAATGCGGCAAAACTAAATATAATTTGATTATTTTTTTCTATCATTAATATGGAAAAAGGTGGGTTTTTTTTACTTTTACTTCCTTTATTTTTTTCCAATATAATTAATTAATTATTTAACTTTTTTCCTTGTCGCCATAGGGAACTTGAACCTGTGTGGCTATTTGTGCGCAAAAACCCTCGTTCAGATTAGCATTTTTTTTTGCGCACAAATAGCCGCAGAAAAGATTGCATCTCTTAGAACCAATGGTTTCCTATTGAAGCGTTCAAATGAACGTTTTTTAGACGAGCAAAATAATCGCACCTGCAAAAGATAGGACATGCGAGGCTACAATGCTCGCATCTGAGATGCAGGTTGCAAGAAAAGAAAGACCTGAGCTATCATTGCTGTGTTTTCCGCAGGAGTCCTCATTGAATCCTATGGGAGCAGGATTAACACGCAGTACGCACCATGGATCGTGTGAATGAGCAAATTATGCACGAATTTGGCGCCCTTTGTTTTGTTCACACGCTTTTTCCACATGCGAGCGGCAATCTTTTTGCGCGGCTAATTGTGTGCAAGAAATGCTTGTCTGAATGAGGCCTAATGTAATACCAGAGTTTTACATTATACCATATTTTTATGTCTATGCCATTAGTTCATGGCAGCCCTGGGGGCCTTCAGAAGGCCCTCAGCAGCCATGGCAACCAAACTGCACTCCACAATTGCATCATGGGGGGACCATTTGGAACAACAATCGGGGCATTTAAATGCCTCTGTTAAAATTGTGAGTGGCATTTAGAGGGTTAACAGCTGCGATCAGCTTTAGCACTGATCGTGACTGTTGCAGGCAGGTGTCTGATAAAACAAATAGATGGCATCAGCCTTGTTTGAAATAGGATTAACTTGCAATCCTACTTTATGTAAACCCCGCACACCCAGGATGTAAATGTATGCCCTGTGGTGCTAAGAGGTTAATGTTTAGGGGTTGCAAGGTGAAAGAACACATCAATTTTGCCATTGTTTTGCTTCTCTTTAACGGCAATCATTATGAGGTAGAAGTGTCTTGATAAGGTTTTTGGGGGCCAGTATGATAATGGATGCCCCAGTTAGGCCACCTGCACATGGTGGGGTTTGAATTGCAGAATCCGTGATCGTCTCAGGGACGATCCGTGGCATTCAGCACAAATTCAAACCAATAGAGCATCCGTATGTCCGTTTCCCTGGCATGCTCTATTTTTGCATGGATTCCGTGCGGACAGCTTCCATTGCAGTCAATGGAAGCCGTCCGACCCGCGGCCCTTCCGTAATTGACGCGGAAAAAGCAGAAGTTTAAAAAAAAAAAATCTGTATTGTGCTCGCTGTGCGGACCATCCGCAGTACAGAAGAGACAACATAAAGATACGCGGGGTCACCGGCTGGGCGCAGGGTTGGATTCAGGTGTGGGATCCGGCATCCAGAATCCGACCCGGTTGTGTGCAGCTGGCCTTACAATGAAAAAGTGTGCAATAAACTACAAAAGGCAATTTGAATGATTCCTAGAGCTCTTATATGACATCATCGGGGACACAGGTGTTAAAAAATAGTTCCAAAAATAAATTAAAGAAAATTACAGAATCTAATGTAAATAAGCCTACATGCTTTTTCTTGAACTGCACTTTGACCCCTTTGCTGTAACTTTGGTGTATGATGTTGATGTCATTAGATAACACACTTGCTCACCGGTGCCGTAAAATCATCAAATGCGAGTTTAATACATTCAGGGACTGTCAAGCGGGTTGAAAGTTACAATGTTAAGTCTCTGGGTGGCGCTGCTGTGCTTCAGCTATGCACTGGAATGAGTGAAGCGTTGCTAAGCAACACAGCATACACTGCTAAGCTGCGCCATACACTGCCCAACCAAAAGAAAGAGAGCAATAGAGAGACAGACAGAGAGAGAGCAATAGAGAGACAGAGTGAGAGAGCGATAGAGAGAGAGACAGTGAGAGAGCGATAGAGAGACAGTGATAGAGAGAGACAATGATAGAGAGACAGAAATAGAGCGATATAGAGACAGAATGAGAGAGCGATAGAGACAGAGAGAGTGATAGAGAGAGATACAGTGAGAGAAAGAGCGATAGAAACACAGAGAAAAAAACAAGGAGAGACAGGGAGAGAGAGCGATAGACAGAAAGAGAGAGAGAGATACTGAGACAGACAGAGAGAGCGATAGAGAGACAGATAGAGAGAGCAATAGAGAGACAGACAGAAAGAGAGCAATAGAGAAACAGACAGAGAGAGTGAGAGCGAAAGAGAAACAGACAGAGGTAGAGTGATAGAGAAACAGAGAGAGAGAACAAAAGAGAGATAGACAGAAAGAGAGAACAATAGAGAGACAGAGATAGCAATAGAGAGACGGAGAGCAATAGAGAGACAGAGAAACACAGAGAGTGTAAAGAGACAGAGAGATCGATAGACAGACAGAGAGCGATAGAGAGACAAATAGAGAGATAGCAATAGAGAGAAAGAGCGATAGACAGACAGAGAGTGCAATAGAAAGATAGAGAGAGAGAGAGCGAAAGAGAGACCCAGAGAAAGCGATAAAGAAACAGAGAGCAATAGAGACAGACAGAGAGGGATATACAGACAGAGAGAGACAGAAGGAGAACGAAAGAGACAGGCAGACAGAGAGACAGAGCAATACTGAGACAGAGAGAGACAGACAGACAGAAACAGACAGATAGAGAGAGAGAGAGGCAGACAGACAATGAAAGAGACAGACAAACAGAGAGAAAGAGACAGACAGAGTGAGAGACAGAGAGAAAGACAGGGAGAGACAGACTAAGAGAGAGACCTGTAGGCTTTTATATAGTAGATATCTGCTTCAAATACAAAAAGTGACACTCTAATTAATCACCTAACCAAGCAGATTTAGATGTTCACAACCACCACTTTTGAAACATTTTATGTTCTCGTAGTGAACATCGGGTCAATCTAGTAAAATAAAAAATATATCTGAAAAAGAAAATGACCTACCAACAACGCCAACCTATACCATCGCCATCTGCACCCCCTGTAATCCGAGACTATACAAATTATATAACAAAATATCCAAAGCAAAAGGAGGAACCCATTCCCGTACTTTATTTGAGCGTAAATTATGCTGTTTAAAAAAAAAATTATACATTGAAAAAAAAACTTTTTTTTAGCCTTTTTACCCATAATAAAACTGAAAAGCAAAAACAAAATTCAGGGGGAAAAGATAGTTAAAAAAATGCAGCAAAAATAATTTGGGTAGCTGAAGAAAAAAATAGGACCATAAAACCACCACATGGGTAAAATCCCTAAAAAATTGTCTGGTCCTTAAGGTACAAAACAGCCTGGTCCTTAAGAGGTAAAAGAGTCTAACACTGACTTGCAGGAATGCCGCCTTCCAATAGGTGGTGCTACAGACATAGTGTTCCATCTTCCCATTTGCATATGTCCCAAAGGAGCATGGATGGCCTTATAAGTCTCCTTACACACCTTCTAGGTTTTCTTCTTAAGGAGAAACAATATCCTTCCTGTTTGTGTCTGACAAAGACAGAACTCACATGGAAAATGAAGCCATTCATGGTTCGAGTTTAAAAAATCGTTGCATGCCCCATTTTAGTGCCAGTCTCCCTAAGGGGTTAAAAATCTGTTCTCTTCATCCAAGAGTTGCTGTTTTTCAGGCTTACCTTCACTGAATGGTTACTTTTATTAAAATGATATACCTTGAGTGTGGACTCTAATCATATGAACCACACATGCCTATATTTGGGGGTATTTGCACTGGTTTTGGACAGGAGTTTTATATTAAAGTCTTATTTTGGAAGTTATACATTTCAAGGATTTTTATGCTGCAGTATGTGGATGGAAATTAATTACGCTCATAGCCTTTCACCTATGTACAGTATTTATAGTTGCTGATGGATTGACTTTTTTACCATATCATGACTCATGAAAAGTAAAAAGTCTTCTGTGCTTTTTCAGAATTACAGGAACAGCTGCATCCTGCTTGTTTAAATCCATTTTTCCTGGTGTTGCATGTGTTAGCATTTGTGAGTGGTTTGACGGTCCACTGGGAATGACAGCAGTGACTTGACTTTTATTTTGCAGTGGGATCTATAAGGCTGCCATTTGTGCCTAGTGATTAAAAAAACATCTGTCATCCTACACAAACGCCCTCTCTACACTTGGCACTTACTCTGAAAATCATGTAAATTCAATTTGTAATTTCATATGTACCAATCTACAAAAAAAAGTTTGCATTTTTTATATTGCCCAATAATGTTTAGCACTATTAACATGTGATTGTGGAATATTTAATTAGAGTTTGTATTAAGAAATTATTATATCAGCTATTTTGACAATGATGCTCTCTAAAGCTTTTAATACACTTTGGTTTTATGTACATTACTGTGTTATGTATCTTTTGGGTACTGATCTATAATACGCCCACATTCTAACATTGGCCCATAATGTTCCTCTGTTATCCTCCAATATCATATGAAGGTATACATAATGTCTTGGGGAGCCTGCTGTGATGGTGTCATAGTGTGATGGTTACAATATGAAAGCGGGTCCAGGCTGAGATCACCATGTCAGTCCAGCCCATGTGACTGCGGCATCAGCAATTGAGCCTTGTCATTTGGCGTTTGGCAGCAATGTGCTCATATCTCCCTGCTGCTGTCAATCCTGATTGGTCAGCAAAAAAGTCGTTTCCCCAGTTGGCCAATCAGTGTTTATTGTTGTATACAAATTCTGGCTCCTCGTTTTAGAGGGAGACGGTTATTCCTTTGAATGGTGTACTTCTGGTCTGGGCCACGTTTGTCTGGTGTCTCAAAGTCAGATAAGTTTCTGGTGTCCATTTTTGTTATTCTGGTGTAATATCTGCTTCCTTACTGTTGTCATCATTGTTATCAATATCTAACAAGTGACATCCCCTTTTTCCCTGTATGGATAGGTAGGTAGTCCCTAGGTTCAAGACGTAGGGCTGCCATCATCAGGAAAATTGCCCTGCTTTTAGGTAGGGTTTCCCCCTGTTTAGTTAGGTTTCATTGTTGACAGTTTTGTTTTAGAAGTTTATATTTTACATGTACATCTGTCCTTTTTGGACAACTATTACATCTGAACTGGCTGAAATCTTTAGGTGCCCGACTCAGAAGTAACGCATAAGCTTTTCTTCTTACAGATTCCTTATGAAATTATGAGAAAACAAAATCATGATACTCCGTCAAGTGCCATATTCTCCTCTATGCCAGGGAAGGCACCACAGACTAAGTACATGCTGATTTTAATATACAGTAAGCTTATTGGAACACCATGTGCCTCTGTACAAGGTTTGTCAACAATTGCCAGATCCACTTATCCTGATATTAGAGCAGTGGCATTGGCATCAACCAGCAATATAAATGGAGCCCACTTTTTTTTTTTTACTTTGTGGTCTACTTTTATACCTCCATGTGTGATGATCAATGTGTTTTTGTCACATCTGCTTCGCATGTACAATAACTGCAAACCAAAATATAAACGTCTGGCAATGTTCACACCTCACTACCAGGAACCCCTTGCAGTAGGAGGAAAAAATAAATAAAGGAGGGAAACTTTGCCTAAGGGGAATTAGATGGTGACAACCTCTGACTACGCGTGGATGGCCCGCCCTGATTAGGATGCATCTACCCTCGTGCCTATGCCACTCACTAACCCTGATAAATGCCAAAGGAAAAAACACCAAAAGAGTAAACCAAAACCTCAAAGTAATAAATCTCTGAACTTATCTGAGGAGCTACTGAGAGAACCAGGGAACAAGAACCAGAGATGTCCTCTACCAACAGCAGAAGGAGAATGCACTGAAATTGACTAGCACAGAACCCAGGCTAGGAGGGAACTAAAAGACAACCTTAATTATCCCCAGGTGTACACCAACAGCTGATATATCCATGAGAGTCACAGAAGACCAAATGCACAGTTAGGGCTTAGTCACACGGGCGTTTATTGCCGCGATTTGCGCATGCGTCCGGCGACTTTTTAAAACCATTGCTTTGCAATGGTATCGGACACATGAGCGCTTTTTATGCGCTCGTCCGATAAATTAGAGAACAGAAATCGCAGATCGCACCTATCTGCGATCTGCGATTCCTGTTCTTTTCTCTATATGCGCTCAACGGGGCCGGCGGCAGCAGCGCCGACCCCATTGAGAACATATAGAAGACAAATCATTCTTCTCTGCCACAGCTGGAACAGCTGTGGCAGAGAAGAACGATGTTTGCCCATTGAATTCAATGGAGCGGCAATACAGCCGCTCCATTGAAAGCAATGGGCTGCCGGCGTGCGCAGGGTTAATTGTCGGGAAGGGGTTAAATATATAACCCCTTACCTGCAATGCATCCTTAAATGTGAAAAAATAAAAAAAAAGGATGTACTCACCTGCTCCCGGCAGCTGGAGATCCCGGCGGTCGGCCTGCAGTGGGTGTGAAGGAGGTGTGACTCAGGCTTGCCCCTGATTGGCTCAGCCTGAGCCAATCAGAGGCTGAGCTCAGTCACACCCATTCATGAATTCATGAATGGGTGTGACTGAGACTTGCTTCTGATTGGCTCAGCGCTGAGCCAATCAGGGGCAAGCCTGAGTCACACCTCCTTCACACCCACTGCAGGCCGACCGCCGGGATCTCCAGCTGCCGGGAGCAGGTGAGTACATCCTTTTTTTTAATTTTTTCACATTTAAGGATGCATTGCAGGTAAGGGGTTATATATTTAACCCCTTCCCGACAATTAACCCCGCGCACGCCCGCAGCGCTTGCATTCAATGGAGCCGCTGTATTGCCGGCTCCATTGAATGCAATGCGCTGGACAGCTCCGGCCCGTTTCTAATGAAACGCGGCTAGGAGCAGATTTTCGGGCGATTTTTGGGCCGATTTTTCGGCGCCGGTCACGCGATTTGCGCATGCGCATCCGTCATGCGATGCGCAAATCGCGTGAAAAAACGCCCGTGTGACTAAGGCCTCAAGGTCAAAATGACACAACAGTTTTAGTCATTGGAATATAACACACTGTTACTAGGCAGTATAGAGTTAAAGATATTGTCTCATAAAGGCAACTCCTTTCCCTATGCTCTATTAGGGCTTATGGACATCATAGAATGGGGTCCCAATCTACAAACGAGAATAGAAAGCGGCTGTGAGAAACCACTCCTGACTTGGTGGTCTGAAGCAGCCCATTTACTGCATGCCACTACGGCCATGCATATGAGAGGGAACCATGTAATATTACAGTGCCTTCTTTCCCCAGCAAAAAAAAAAAAACTAAAAATGACTCCCCTAATGACTTTTGCTCTAAAACACTTCTTTACGGAAAATGCATATCTTCTACAAAGAAATGTCTTATAGTATTTGGGGAGATTTTTGCATTATATTTACTATTTACAGATTTTCCTTTCTGTCTTTTCCTAGACATCAAGGTCAACGTCATAAATATTCTACAAACAAGTTATATTTCATTGTGTTAAAATTTATATATGTACATGTAGCTATTAGCTAATTCTTTGATTTATAATAGTCCTCTGCATGGCCATATATGCAAACTATTAATTTCATTACTTTCATAGTAAGAAACAAATGCAAGAAGTGTAATAAATCTGAAGTGCAGGAACTTCTGCACAGTTACAGTAGGAAGTCATGCTGCAGCTGTTTGGAAAAATGTATAATTTAATTAAGGTTTCGTTCTAGGCTGGTTTTTATCTACTCTTTCTTTTACTTTCTGTCTTAAATTGATTGGCACATCTCACCATCTGGGTTTGGCCAAGGCTAGATTTAATTACATGGAAATGCTATTGCTGATGGTATAATTGTGAAACATTAAAAGATTCTGTGCTGCATTTGTTTAAAGACCTTCTGCAGAAAGGTTCTATTTTAGTAAAAAAGGAAATAGTTCATTTTTGGCTTGGCTCAATCTATGAAAATATCATTGATTACAGATTAACTTAGACATTCATTGGAAAAATAATCTAAAACAGCTTTTCATACTTAAATCCACATGGAAAAATATCCAATACATACAGATCTGCTTAATGACTTTGATCTCAAAATTTCAGTGCCAAAATATTTAGAAGCGCGTAGAAGGTAATCTTATAAACTCCTCCGTCCCTTTGGGTTGTTTCTAGCCAAAATCAATGGAAAGTCAATGGAATTTCTCAGACTAGACTTCCTTGGTCATGTGATTCTTAAATGTCCATCATGTCTGTGTGCGGTTTTATTATATGGATAACATCAGGCTCTTTCTCTCACATACACAATGGATTGTATTCAAGTCTAATATTTACAGAACTATGATAGCTTTTTCTCATTTGTATCTTGAAGGAGCTGTAGGGACTGGATTAGAATGGCTTAGCTATTCCATTAATTATTTACTAAAATGTGCAAACAAATTGAACATAATTATAAAAATTCACACACTTCTGCATTTAGGGTATACAAATGTAAAAAAATAAAACATTCAAAACGGATGTGGACTTTGGAATCATTTTCTTTATATTTTTCCATTGCATTTAACATAAGAAAAATACATTTACTTTGCAAAGCAAAGTATTCTTGGTTAATATTAGAGTTGAGCAAATATACTCTGCCGAGCTTGATGCTCGTTCGAGTATTAGCGTACTCGATGGTGCTCGTTACTCGAACGAGCATCCAATCGTGTTTGGACCCGCCCCAGCTTTTGGCTTTTCCCCACTGTGACGTGCCTGTTTTGGCCCCTCCCCACCACAGCGTGCGTCATTGGAAAAATTCTGGTCTGGCAGGAAGGGGAGAGAGAGAGAGAAAAAGCTCGGGACCCGGCATCCCACATACAAAATTACTCGAGTCTTCCATTGTAGTCAATGGGGTTTGTTACTCGAGTAGAGCTCTCAAATTTTACGAAAAGCTCAACTTGAATAATGCGGACCCGAGCATTTGGATGCTCGCTTATCTCTAGTTAATAGTATTCAATTGTTTTGGGCATACAGCTTGGATTAAAAGGGTTGTCTGGGACTTTACTATTGATGACCTGTCGTCAGGATAGCTCCTCACTGACTATGACACTGGCTTCTACAGTTAAACATCTGTCAGAACTAGGTGCTTGGTGCTGTGCCGACTCACCCAAAGTAACTATACCAGGCCTCAGGTACTTTACCTCTCGGTTACAGGCTCGCTTAGGACTCTGACTGGAAGAAAGGCTCTTGCACTTCCTTCCTCACAGCTGCTCACCTGCACCGAGAACTCTATACCGCCCATTCCTCGCTCTGTCTCCACTCTCTGTCTTCTCCTCACCACTACTCTCGTTCACTAATTAACTGACTGCTTCTTCCAGCCTTCCCATGCGGGACTTTCCTTTCGCTCTCTCTCTCCTTCAATCATGAGCTCCCTCTCAAGGTTACTCCACTGTCTCTCAGCCAATCAGTGAGTCCTTCTCATCAGCCAGACCTGCCAATGACAGTTAGAACTGACAGCAGCCAATGGGAAAAAGGCTGGTTACCAGGAAGATTATTCCTAACACCCTTATTGCACAGATTAACCTGTAGTTAACCATTTCAAGCCCTTGATAAATGTTTAAACTACTTAAATATAGTGATGTGTAGGACCCTTCTGGGTCACTACATTTGCAGATAATTTGAAGGTTAAATTAGTGGCAGGTGTTTTCAATCAATGGGATGGCAATGAGGTGTGAGTGGATGCCCTGTTTTATTTTAAGAACAGGGATCTATCAAAGTTTTATCTGCACAACATGTTTGCGGAAGTGTATCATAGCACAAACAAAGGATATTTTGAGGAACTCAGAACAAGAGTTGTTGATGCTCATCAGGACAGAAAAGGTTAAAAAAAACATTTCTTAAGAGTTTGAACTCCAACAATCCATAGTCAGACATATTATATACAAATAGAGGAAATGCAAGACCATTATTATCCTTCCAAAGATTACATTAGGATCAAGCCATATAATAGTCCACAAGATCACAAAGATGACTTCAAGCAACTAAAGGCCTTTCTCCCATTAGGTAATGTTAATGTGCATGAGTCCACCATCAGGAGGACACTGAATGACAATGGTATGCCTGGTAAGATTGAAAGGAAAAAGTACATTACTGTCCATCTACTATTTGCTACAGATCACCTGGACAAGCCAGAAGGTTATTGGAACAATGTTTTGTGGATGAATTAGACCAAAGCTTTTTAGCTTAAGTGAGAAGTGTTATATGTGGAGAAAGAAGAACACTGCAATAACAGCATAAAAACCTCTTACTATCTGTAAAGCACAGTGGTGGTAGTATTATGGTTTGGACCTGTTTTAATGCATCTAGGCCAGGATGGTTAGAACAATGGATTTTGAATTATGTCAGCAAATTCTAAAGGAAAATGTCAGAACATCTATCTGTGAGATAAATCTCAAGAGAATTCGGGTCATGCAAGAAGACAATGACCCAAAGCACAGACAAGTTGTTCTATTAAAGAATGGTTAAAGAAGAAGAATGTTAAAGTTTTGGAATGGCCAAGTCAAAGTCCTGACTTTAATCCTGCCTGACACTGGTTTTTCCAGTTAAGCTTACAGATAACTAAAATCCCTAAGTCCTTTTCCATGTCAGTGTTACCCAGTGGTTTCCCATTTTAGGGTGTAATGGTGACATGTATTTCCCCTGCCCATGTGCAGAACCTTACAGTTATCAGTGTTAAACCTCATTTGCCACTTTTCTGCCCCCAACTTATCCAGATCCTCTTGCAAGCACCTTGTGTCCTCTCTTGTGTTAATTACTTTACATAGTTTTGTGTCATGCGCACCTATTGATATTTTACTGTACAATCCCTCCACAGTGTTGTTAATAACAGAATAGGGCCAAATACTGACCCCTATGGTACTGCACTGGCAATGGTGATGCAATCAGAGTATGTACCACCCTCTGCTTTCTATCACTGAGTTACTTACCCACTTACATCCATTCTTTCCCGGACCAACCACTTTTATTTTATTCCACACAGAATTTAGTAATCCATTCTTATGGACCTCATTGTTCTTGAGCAAGAAAGTAACCTTTCTTAAACCGTTGTAAGACAAGTATTCAATTTTCTATAATGTCATTGTAAGCTACATTTCCATTCCTGTAAAAAAGCTCCACACCGTTATTTCTCCTTCACCAAATTTTACAGCTGGCGCAGTTAACAGTGAGGCAGGAAGCATGCTGAGATCTCAGATGCCAAATGGTAAATGAAGCATGATTCTTTGTTCCGGGGAATGTGTTTCTGCTGCTCCTGTGTCCAATGACACTGGGATGTAAACCACTCCAGGCAAAGCTTGGCATTGCACATGGAGCTCTCAATGCTAGTGCTGACATTGCGTATAGAGGCAGTTTGTAACTCGGTAATTAGCGTTGCACCCAAGGACAGAATATTTTTATGCACTACATGCTTCAGTACTTGGCAGTCTGGTCCAGTGAACTTGTGCGGCTTACTACTTTGCAGCTGAGTTGCTTTCCAATCTTGTAATATAGAGCTAGGGGGCAGAAAAGTAATGAAATTAAAGATCTTATGATGGAGCCACGTTGTAGAATAATGTAATGAGAATTACAGGTCAACCAACACCAGTTAGTCTGATTGTTGAGGAAGTCCATATAGTGGCAAGTGATTTTTTTAATATAATTCAATTGTAAACATAAGTGAAACTAAAGAAAGTAATAAATACAGGTTACAAACATGCTAGATATTACATCTCACAAAGTCACCCAGAATCCCACCCTGTACTGATGAGGATAAGCACTAATAAAGTAAAACTTAACTTTTACTCATTAAAAGCTATGTAAACCTTTTTTCAATTAAATGCATGTTTTTTGAGATGACAATTATTTTTGCAAAAGAATTTGATTCAAAATTATGCCCTATTTGTCTTCTGTAACGTCTACATATCTCTGTGTATAGATATTGCAGTCTAATGGTCCTCATACATGGGGCTTGCTAAATGGGTTATCCAACTTCTATCTGTTTCGTACATTATGCTGTGACGGCTTCGTACTGCATTACAGCCCATTCACTTCAATAAGACTGAGCCTGCAGTACCAACCTGGGCCACTGCACAATGTATGGCGCTGTCTACTTCCTGCAGAAAAACAGATAGAAGTGGGACAACCCCTTTCAAGATCAGTCATCCTCATAGAGCAGATAAACCCCTGTACATGGAGGTAATGAGTGTTGACTGACATGCTCATTGTCAGACAGTGGTCATTAGTAAGCGCAGATTATCTGTCCATGTAAAAGGATCACCTACATTCACACAGGCAAGCATGATATCTCGGCCTGATATCGCGCTTATCAACGTGCGGTTTACCCACAGATGCAAGGTGTTTTTCATGCAAAAATGTCTCGCATCACATCTGGAAAATTGTGATCCGCCGACACTTGTTTCACGCACGTCGGAGGATCAGCAAGTGTTTCCCATTGATTTCAATGGGAAACATCACATTGTACTCGTGTGCTTATCACATAGCATGCGATGTGTTTGACTGTCCCATTGAAAACAAGGGGCCTTGCAATCCGAGGGATGTGGAAAAAATAGGACATGCAGAGATTTTTTTTACCTCTCAGCATCGCTGTGAGCAAAAACATCGCTAATGTGTATGACTCCATTCAAAAGAATAGAGTTCATATTCGTGCACGTTTCGTGCTCCTGTGAATGTAGCCTTAGTAGGAGATCTGTCAACTGTGCTGGAATGATCCCTGAGTTTTTTCTCTCCTGCACTTTGTATCAGCTAATTTATGGCCACAACAAATATAACCTTGTTGTGGTCATAAATCAGCTGATAAAAATATGCAGGAGAGAAAAATGAACCTGCTGTATTGCCGGCTCCATTGAATTCAATGGGCGAACATCATTCTCCTCTGATAGCGGGCAGCGTTGCTTTGATTGGGGCCTTTCGCTGAAAACACTTCTAGGTGCAGATTTTTCAGTGAATCGTCGGCCCCAGTCATGCGATTTGCGGAGGCGCATCCGTTATGCGATCCGCAAATTGGGGGAAATAACACCCGTGTGACTGAGGCCTGAAGGTGCATTTAAACACACAGATGATTGCTCAAAATTCATCAGAAACTGACAGTTTTGAGCGATCATTTTGCATAGGTACGAATGGGCTAATCAGCCCTTTAGTATCTTATTGCATGTACTTAGAGAACAGCAGGTGGTCTGTTCTCTAAATACATCACTATTGTTCTACAAGGGGATAGCGGCTGTTAACAGCTCTTAAAGAATGTTATCAGCTGTTATCAGCGCTGCCCGCGGGGAACATGGCGTGCGGACCATTTTACCTTGTCCTGAGGGACAAGAATTTCATGTGGACCTGAAGTCAGCGATGACCGAAAAGTGCACAGTAAGTGCATGATGGGAACACATTTGCACACAGCGATTATCGCTCAAAAGATGACTTTTGAGCGAATTTTGAGCGATAATCGTTGTGTGTAAAAGGGCCTTTAGTGGGTATCAATGCGTCATATTAGTGATCAACACACCAAACATAGAAGCACTAATTAACAACACTAGATGTTGATAAAGAAACTAGATGCATAAAGAAACTGAAGGCGAATGGAAAGTAAAATATCCGTTGCTCTAATAGTTTACACTCAGCACCGTATATATATATATATATATACACGGTGCTGAGAAGTATTCATTATTTGGTCACCTAGTATGAAGCAGCTCTCTGTAGGAGACTATTTGCAGACTCTCTGTGCTGTAGAGCAACCCCCTCCTTTTATGTCAACATTTTAACTCCAACTCTGGGGTTTTCTTACCAATGTCCAGGGGTTCAGGGCTGAACCAACTCATTCACACCACAGGCGTGTTGGCCGAGTCCATTATAACACATTTCTTAACCTGAAAAACAGCGGTTCCCTACATGTTTATAACCTTTAAGCTTAAAGTGACCCTCCATTTTGGGGCAAAATTCTGTCCTGAGATAGGAGGGGCAGGGGGTCTATTGCCTGCATTTGTTCCTATCTGCTTCTCCAATCTGCTGGTTTTGGGCTCTGTTTTCAGAGATGGCTGCAGCAATTTTCTAACTATCTACTGTGCATTGTTCACTGCTCTCTGACTGATTGGACAGGGCTGATCACCTGAAATGTTCTGGCCAATGAGAGAGCAGGTATAGTGCATTGCTAATCCTAAAACTACCAATGTGGGGGAAGTGGGTGGGATTAGATAGTCTGAAGATTGCGTTGGCAGAGAATAACAGAGAATAACAACTGCAGGTATTATATCCCTGCCCCCTCTGGTCCTGGGATAGAATTGTGTCCTGAAACTGGAGGGTGTCTTTAAAGATACTCTATGTCAAGATATAAGGATGCACTGAAAATTGCAACAATGGAATTATTACTATGGTAGGGATACATTTTTTTCACCTACATCATACCGATAGACTAGCATAGCTAATTTAAGCACTTATTATGCACTTATTAAAGGGGTTCTGACATGAAAAAAAAATTTACTTACCTTGCCTGGCCAGGACCGATCATCAGGCATGCCCCCTCCATCTTGCATCTTCATTTGCAGCTTCTGGAAGCAGAGTTGGAGCGATCAAAATGACCGCTTCAGACTCTGCTCCATCCGTCAGCTGCTTCCCAGGTCACCGGACGGGCCCCACGTCACAAGCAGTGCTTGCTGTGGGCGGCCCGTCCGTCCTGGCTGAACTCCCTGTTCTGCACGTGCGCAGTGCAGAGGCGGCCCGTCCTGACTCCTGTCATAGGGCACCTGTCTTTTGCGCATGCGCATTCCCAGAGGGTGGCGGCTCGTCAGAGGAAGAAGAAGAGCCTGCTGGGAGATGACCTCCGGAGGACAACAATAACAGAAGAAAAGGTAAGTATTAGGTTTTTAGCTGGGTTCCCTGTGTCCATTAGGCCTCCCTCACACAGGGCGTTTGCAGAAACGCAGCGTTTTGCAACGCTGCGTTTGCTGCAGATTCCGCCCTGTTTCAGCAGTGCTGGCATACTTTATTCCAGCGTTTTACGCAGCCAAGAATGCTGAAAAGAAAAAAAAAGTAATACTCACCTAGCCGCTGCAGTCCGGGTCGCGGCCGCTGGTCTCTGCCGCTGATCCGGGCTTCCTCGGCACTCCCAAGTCTATTGCCGGAGGCCAGGTTTGAGAACCCCGGCTCCGGCAATAGAGTGCTGTGATTGGTTGTCGGCGCTTGCTCGATGCCCAATCACAGACCTTCATTGACTGTCTCAGCCAATCAGCGCCGGCAAGCTCTGATTGGCTGAGACAGTCAATGAAGGAATGTGATTGGGCATCGAGCAAGCGCCGACAACCAATCACAGCGCTCTATTGCCGGAGCCGGGGTTCTCAAACCTGGCCTCCGGCAATAGACTTGGGAGTGTTGGAGAAGCCCAGATCAGCGGCAGAGACCAGCGGCCGCGACCCGGACTGCAGCGGCTAGGTAAGTAGTACTTTCTTTTTCTCTACCTAGCCTAGCTGGGGCAGCTTTTCGGGGTAGGGCTTCTATTGCAAGCCCTCACCCCGAAAATCGGAGAGCGGTTAACGCTGCCAAAAACGCAGCACCAAGTGTTGCCGCGTTTTCAGCAGTGCTAAAACCGCTGCCCATTCATTTCAATGGGCGACGCAGGGCAGAAAACGCCCAAAAATAGAACATGCATCGCTGTCAAAGCGCAGCGTTGGGAGGCGCTGCGTTTTCAGCCCTGTGTGAGCAGCCCCATTGAAATGAATGGGAGTGTTGTACAGCGTTTAGCGCTGGGCTGAAAAGGCAGCGCTAAACGCTGTATAAAACGCCCTGTGTGAGGGAGGCCTTAGGCAGACCAGGGAACAATGGCTGCTAAAGAATAAAAACCTTATTCGTGTCAGAACCCCTTTAAGCACTATTATGTCCCTGACTCAGAAGTAAAGGGGTATAGTATAGGACCTAGCATAGGGGTACATTAGCTCTCACATTACTCTACCTCTCTTTTGAATTATATCTCTTTTATGGTTGTTTTGCTCAGACTTTATGTTCCTTTGTAATAATTAAGAACCCTCAGAGTAGTAGTTTGCATGGCTGCATGTGAGCAGTCACATGGGCCTTTCCACCTGTAAGTAGGAATTCCTTTCCCTTACAGACTAATATAAGACTTAAAGGGTTTGTCCCGCGCCGAAACGGGTTGTTTTTTTTTTCAATAGCCCCCCCGTTCGGCGCGAGACAAACCCAATGCAGGGGTTTAAAAAAAAAAACGGATAGTACTTACCCGAATCCCCGCGCTCCGGTGACTTCTTACTTACCTTGCGAAGATGGCCGCCGGGATCTTCACCCTCGGTGGACCGCAGGTCTTCTGTGCGGTCCATTGCCGATTCCAGCCTCCTGATTGGCTGGAATCGGCACACGTGACTGGGCAGAGCTACGAGGAGTAGCTCTCCAGCACGAGCAGCCCCATTCAACACGGAGAAGACCGGACTGCGCAAGCGCGTCTAATCGGGCGATTAGACGCTGAAAATTAGACGGCACCATGGAGACGGGGACGCTAGCAACGGAACAGGTAAGTGAATAACTTCTGTACGGCTCATATTTAATGCACGATGTATATTACAAAGTGCATTAATATGGCCATACAGAAGTGTATACCCCAACTTTGTTTCGCGGGACAACCCCTTTAAGGGGGTGATAATGAAAGCAACATACAAAAACATGGAGAGAGGAAAAAGTCAAGAATAAAAATGTCTATGTATATTTGTCTGCAGGCTAGGTAACTGAGACTGAAGACATTTCTCCATATTCCTTTAAGGCTGCCTGCAGATGGCCGGGTCGGATCCGGCTACGAGAATTCTCGCAACAGGACCCGACCTGAGCGTCTGCAGAGAGCAGCGCGGGCACTCACCTCTCCCACGGCCCTGGCTCTTTCATGTGCCGGCTGCCGGGCAGCCGGCGCATGCACAGAGCGGGGCTGGCGGGCGGTGAGTGAAGTTTCAGTGCGCAGATTTCGCGCGGCCAAATCGCGGCCGTCTGCATAGGATTGTGTTTGTTGACGCAATCTTATGGCAGCTTCCAGGGGCGGAAATTCCGGCCTAAATGACTAAGTACAGTTAGAAATACCATGGAGACTTATGCTGCATTTAGATGTAATGATTATCCTTCAAACGAGTGAAAGTGAACGATAATCATTCAGTTTAAACGTAAGCCAACGGCCGAACGTAGTACAAGAATCATTCAGTTTCGTTTGTCATTCAGTTTCAGCCGACATAAAAATCATCATCGACCCGTTCACGTATTCTTGCGTATAAATGCTCCCCGCTCAGGGTTTCGTATAGTAATGTGGACACTGAACAAGCAGTGAACGATTCTCAATGATGATCTGCCTGTCTAAGCAGGCAGAGCAAATGCAAAAAAGTTAGCAGTGACGCCACTCGCTCGTTCAAATGAGATTCGGCTCGTCTAAAAGGGGCACTAGTAAAGGAACATTGATAAATAACTGTAGATCTTATTTTTTGGGAGAGGAGATTTAAGATCTGTGGTGGCTGTTTTATTGAATTGCTATCATGTTGAACCATTATTTCTGTTTGTTCAGAGTATTTTATTTAGACTGGTCAAGAGTAACCCAAAATATAGCATTTATTTACAACTGAGAAAGGGATCATTCATTTCCTCTTAAGCATTTACTTGTACAGGGAGGAAGTGCAAAGTAAACATAAATTAAACTTCATCCACTGTTTATACTGGTCTATATTGCACAGCGCTGTACTTTTAGTAGTGGTTGTGCTCGGTACTGCAGCTTTGTCCGATTTAACTGAGTGCTGTAGCACCTTCAAACAGCTAATCGACTTGGGTATTCGGAGTCAGACCCCCACCGATCTAGTCCATTAGTTTAAAAGAACTGAATAACCCCTTTAACCACTTGGTCCCCCCCCCCAAGCCAGTTTTGGCTTATGTGACCAAGACCAATTTTTCAAATCTGACATGTTTCACTTTATGTAGTAACTTTGGAATGCTATTACTTATTCAAGTGATTCAGAGAACGTTTTTTTTCATACATTTTACACACAAATCCACGGTACATTTTGGTTTTGCATTTATTTAAAAATAAAATCACACATTTTGAGAAAATTTGGAAAAATGTGTATTTTTCAAAATGTGATACTTTCTGATTGTAATACGACACAAAAATAGTTAAGAAATACCATTTACCATATGTCCACGTTATGTCTGAATCATTTCTTAGCTTTATTTTTTCAGGATGTTAAAAGGTTTATAAATATAGCAGCAATTTTTCAAATTTGGAAGAACATTCCCACAGCCATCACATGCCTGGAGACCATGCTGAATGTTCTCTAGGCTAAACCCTGTAATCTCAGCTGTCATCAGACACTAAGATAACAGAGCTCCTGCGCAGTGGGGGGCTCTATGAGCATTCTCTGCAAAGACATTTTTACAACATCCTTGAACAGATAGATAAGTACGGCCTGGACCTTTATTGTCTATGGGCAGTCCCGAAGTGGTTAATGCATACTTAATGCTGCGTTTACACAGAACAATTATACTGCGCAACAAATTTTTAAAAAATGTTCAAAATAATTGATATGTTTCTGTAAAATTACAACCTGCTGATTACACTGGTAAAACTGAATAGCTAGCATGTCTCATTTTTAAGTTACAAACCATTACCTTTATTCAAGATGATAACAGTTTAGACGTGCCGTAATATTACGGGATACCAGCTTAAAGAATACTATCAGCGCCGCCCACTGAGAAAATCAGCGAGCTGCGCTGATAAGAGTTATCGTTGATTTCTAGCTTGCTAGAAATCAACGATGAACGAAAAGTGCACGATGGCAGCGCGTTTAGACACAACGATGATCGCTCAAAAGATGGCTTTTGAGACAATTTTGAGCGATAATCCTTGTGTCTAAATGGGCCTTTACTCATAGACTAATTAACCATAAATCCTAAACAGGTTATCTGCTTTGGAGGTGCTTTTAGACAGAATGATTATTGTTTAAAAACAAGCAAACGTGAATGATAATGGTTCAGTCTAAACATGAGCCAATGACTGAATGACAAATGATTGTTCATATTATACAGGCATGAAAATCATCATTGGGGCATTCACTTATTGCATTTAAACACCGATCGTTCAGTCCTTCTCAGTCACTTATTCAGCCAATGTGAAAGACTGAACAATTCTCGTTTGAAAGAGCCAACGATGTATCTGTCCATCTAAACAAGCTGCACAAGAGCGAATGAGCTGGCGGTGACGTCACTGGCTCGTTCAAACAATAATTTGCTCAACTAAAAGGACTCCAACTTGTTAAAAGGGTCCCTTGACAATAAACTGATCACAGTGTCCTTCTGTTTGGGCCCCCAGAGATCAGTAATTTGGGTGGAGACCTGAGAGTAAGTGTTCAGTTTCCCTACAACGCCAACACACGGGGGAAGTTAGTCATTACACAGTGTTCATTCAAATCATTGGGTTGTCTGTGTGATGCAGGCTGGACAGATCCTCCAGGCTAAATACACTTTGTATAACGTCTCTCAACCTGGCAAAGAAAATGAGGGTCCTGAAGAGGGGATCCCTCTATTAACTCAGAATTCCTTAGTAGTTTGTATGAAAACGGGTTTTCTAAGCTAGATAAAGATTACAATAAAATACAGTAAATAGACAGACTATCAAAATATTGATATTATACTGTACAAAACAGTTATATTTGAAGTTAACTGAATTGTTACATTGTAAAGCATAATATTCACCCTTTCTACTAGATTGCTAATCCCATTGTATCTTCAGTCAATGACTACAGTATATGTAACCCTTCTCTGGAGAGTCACCTACATTTTATTATGGTCATTTATACAATGCCAAGGAACACAGTGACCTCCGCCGTGTTTCACTGCACAGAGCAACATCCTCAGTATGAAGGGATCAGAAGCTTCTAAAGTTTTGAATTAACTTCTCGACAACAGCTAGTAAAGCTGTCACTTTGTTATTAATAGAACAGGCTGACAAATTGACAATTCAGAATCAGTTTCTAAAATGTTAAAGGGGTTGTATTAGAATGAACTTTTATCACCTAGCCATAGGATAGGTAATAAAAGTCTGATTCGTGGGGTTCTCACTTCTAAGGCCCCCACCGCTCCCAAGAAAGGGCATCCTCTGTCCCCCTCTCCTCCTCACTGCAGGCTTACTGAATTGAGCAATGGCCGCACCTGTACCATGCTGCTTGAATCATTTTCAATAGAACTACCGGAGATAGCTGAATACAAGTGCTTGGCTATTTCCATTAGCCTCGCTGAAATGAATGAAGCGTCAGCTGCACATTTTCGCTATCGCTTCATTCAATCTGACATCACTGTGGGTGGTAGAAGCATCCCCGCAGTAGTGAGAAGAGTGGGACATGGATCCCCCATTCTCAGGATCAGTAGGGGTCTTATCGGTGAGAACCCCACCAATCAGACTTCGAGCACCTATCCTGTGGATAGGTGATAAAAGTTAACTCTGATGCTGCCCCTTTAATCGAAAAATGCTAACCAATATGTCAGAACTTCTTATGTTTACTGTATTACACTGCAGAAACCCAGAAAATACCAATATTCCAGCCACTAAAAGAGAGAAAAACTGAATTGTCAAACTTTGGCTCTAACTTTTGATTAAGAGTTTAAACAGACAAACGTGTTTGCGCAGGTTTTTTCGTGCGTGAAGCTCATGCCTGTAAAACGTGATGAAGTGAAGCCATTGATTTCAATGGGTTTATTCTCAAGAGCGTGTTTCTCGCGAGTAAATCCTGCATGCGAGAAAAGATAGGCCTTGCTCTATCTTTTTGTGGATCACACAGAAAGCTGTCACAGAAGTCTATGAAAGCGTAAAAAAGTGAGGGTGGGGTGGGAGATAGACAGCTGCCCTATTTGGTTTTAAATTGCCATTCTATTCCATTGAAAGGGAGTAAAATGGGTGAGTGTAAACTGGCATTTTGAGCATAGAAATTACACTACTATGCACTGATATGCATGTATCAGCCTGTTAGTTCAGGCCACAATGTAGGGTAATTGCGCATCCGTTTATCTGTAGAAGCCCTAAGGGTGTCTTCTAATAACTGATTTTTCTAAGTGAGTTCTGTCCACTTGCGATATGGACAGAAAAATAACCCATTTAATGGGTTAACTTACATGAGCGATTTTTCACTCGCATTCATAGTGTGAGTTTGAAAAATTGCTGCATGTCCTACTTTTACGTGATTCTGTTAAAGAATTGCCCATTATTTAGCCTGGGATAAAAAAAAAAATGTATTACACTCATATGTAAATGTAATGGAGGGTGCTCTACTTGTGCCTCGTATGAATATAACAATACTTTTTTCAGTTTTTGGTATTGTATGTGTAGGTAGTTTATACTCACAGTATGGTTACATTAGTATAATCATTGACAACAATGCCGCCTGCACACGGCCGTGTTGAACCCCGCATGCAGGATTTCGCAGCGCAGTTTGACCCAGTGCCTGGCTGGTGACCCATGTGTACCTGTCCAGTGTCTTTTTTCTGTACTGCGGACGTGCCACAATGATGATTGCCGAGTGGCCACGAGACGGACGGCTTCCATTGATTTCAATGGAAGACGTCCGTGCGGAGCTCGCACAAAATTGCAGCATGCTGCGATTTCTTCTTCTCAAGCAGAAAATCGCAATCGATTACCGCTCATGGACATGAAATCACGTATTGCCATAGCATGCTTTGGGCTGGATTTGCTGCGGAATCCAAAGGCGCAATGCAAATCCGCCCATGTGCAGGCAGCCTAACTTGGTGTAAAGTGTATGTCTAGTTCCTCTATGTTTAGGAGATCTAGTCCAGTTGTAAAAAGTAAATGTTAAATAGTGTGACCTACTAAGTAGACTGTTCCCAGACTACTGTACTGTATATTGCTTTTGCAAGCAGTACTATGAGATGTAACAAGAATGTGTCAGTGCAATAATGTTCAGGGTATTTAGTGAGTGAGGAAGAATATGTAATATTGTAAGATTAAACGCCTTGTGGTTAACATGCTTTTCAGACTAAACAATTATGCCCTAGGCTCTCTTTGCTTAGAGGGTGGGTGAGATCTCAGCTAGGACATATAAAACAATTCCATCATTGAATAACTAAAGCAGACATCTAGTAACACTGGTCATGGAAAAACTGTCCCATATGGTATTAATGGCTTATACACAGGATGGAGAACAGAACATAAAGTCAATGTAAACCATTGCTTCTATCAGACTCGCATGCTTTGGTTTGTCAGTGATTTTCCATTAAAAGGAGAATTTATTTACTATGAAATCTTCTTACTGTAACATCTTGAAATGTTAACAATGGCCGCTCCCTGTTAGGGTATGTCCAGACATACTAGAAAAACTCCAAAGGAAAAATCAGCAACATATGCTAAATGTGAATTGTATTCAGAGAGCTGGTATGACACTGCTGGAGGCTAGAAGACTGTCTAGTATGCAGCGGCATTGGCTTCCATATGCTGGGAGCATCCTAGGTTGGCATTGGCTTCCTATGTTCATGTAGGGAAATAGAAGCAATACGTCTATGGGACAATTATGAATCCTATGAAGCTTACTACAATTTCTTTCCTGTCAAATTCACACGGAATTCGACAGAAAAATCGCTCTAAGGCCTCAATATGAACTTGAGGCCTCATACTCCACGATATTATCCCTTTTTTGCCTCTTTATAAATCAGAACTGTAAAATGGCTATGTAAAGGGTTAATTTGGCTTTTTATTATAATAGAAAAGCAGCCCTGCTTTCATGCAAAGGGACATATTTTTTGAGTTAGGACATCTTTTTGGCCACTAAGTAAAAAAGCAGGTCAATTATCTCAATGATTCTCTGAAACAGGAATTATTCCGGTTCAGTTGCATGAGTCAACTTAAAGAAGTCCAATGAAATTCCGATAATCAGGCACCCCATAATCTAGAAAGTTTGATTATGACTTGAATAAGCAAGGCATTCATTGCCAATGAATCTCCGAAATGGGGGTTATACATTCCAGTGAAAGAAGTATAGTGAAATTCCAAGAATCACACTGTCAGGCAGATGATGTGGATCCACCTTGCCACACACCGGTTTGACTTTGGGCTATCTGAAGAGGCAGGATTTGTGGAACCCTGGTTTTCACCCTTGACCCGTCCAAGTGGGATATGGTCTGAGCAGGAGTCTTGCAGGAATACAGGCTATGATCAGGGAATTATTGAGGTCTAGGCTGAAGGGCAGGGCAGGCTGCAAGCAATAACGAAGTCCAGAATACAGAGCCGAAGTTGAGGAGCAGAGAAGTCAGAATGGTTAAACCCTTCCCTCCATATGACGTAAGGGTACGCCATGGAGGCGGGGTACTTCTTGCAACTGGACGTATCCTTATGTCATGGGGATAGCTCAAGATTATAAGAGATCTTGCGCTACCTGGCAGCGGGAGCCGGCTGTCACTGATAGCCGGCCTCCTGCTGCAACAGCGGGGGTGAATCGGAGATGTGCCCCCCCGCTGCTAACCCCTCCCCTGCCACAATCTATGTAGATTGCGGCATGGGAAGGGTTCACAGAGGGGAATTGGGGAGCACAGAATTAGTGTGCTGCTCTAACCTTGTATCTATACTGCTAAGGTCAAGACAGAATGGGGCAGATGTACTAATATAGTCTAGTAGTTAGACAGTGCAAATGTAGGGTACTTTTACAAGGGCCAACTCTTGGGTGCTTAGTAGAGATGAGCGAACGTACTCGTCCGAGCTTGATACTCGTTCGAGTATTAGCGTGTTCGAGATGCTCGTTACTCGTAACGAGTACCATGCGATGTTCGGGTTACTTTCACTTTCATCTCTGAGACGTTAGCGCGCTTTTCTGGCCAATACAAAGACAGGGAAGGCATTACAACTTCCCCCTGTGACGTTCAAGCCTTATACCACCCCCCTGCAGTGAGTGGCTGGCAAGATCAGGTGTCACCCGAGTATAAAAATCGGCCCCTCCCGCGGCTCGCCACAGATGCGTTCTCACATAGCTGAGGGAAAGTGCTATCGTGTTGGAGCTGCTATAGGGAGAGTGTTAGGAGTTATTGTAGGCTTCAAGAACCCCAACGGTCCTTCTTAGGGCCACATCTAACCGTGTGCAGTACTGTGGAGGCTGCTTTTTGCAGTGTTTCACTTTTTTTTTTTTTTGGTATATCGGCCGTGCAGAGCATTGCGCCCTGCAGTAATACTCCAGGGACAGAAGTGTGGAGGCAGGGACAGAAGACATATTATTGATTGAATATAGCCAGTGGGCCTTTTCTAAAAAATATTGGGCAAAAAATCTATTTGGCCTGCCTGTCACTGTGCTCAGTGTTCTGGGTCTGTGAGTGCTGGGTGTAGTAGTTCTACAAAATCATACGCAGCCAGCTAAGTGTTACAGCAGGCTTGCGCCAAATTATTTCCTGGCTCTGTCTGGGCTCTGAAATCACCGCTGTGTTGCAGTTGACAGTGCAACACTCTGCAGTTCTGTGACATAGTCCAGGGACAGAAGTGTGGAGGCAGGGACAGAAGACATATTATTGATTGAATACAGGCAGTGGGCCTTTTCTAAAAAATATTGGGCAAAAAATCTATTTGGCCTGCCTGTCACTGTGCTCAGTGTTCTGGGTCTGTCTGTGCTGGGTGTAGTAGTTCTACAAAATCATACGCAGCCAGCTAAGTGTTACAGCAGGCTTGCGCCAAATTATTTCCTGGCGTTCCGTAAGTGAAGTCAGCCTCCAACCACAGGCCAATAAGCGGCACATTTAATTACAGCGTTCTGTTTCTGCATTACTGGTAATACAGCATGCTGAGGGGTAGGGGTAGGCCTAGAGGACGTGGGCGCGGCCGAGGACGCGGAGGCCCAAGTCCGGGTGTGGGCACAGGCCGAGCTCCTGATCCAGGTGTATCGCAGCCGACTGCTGCGGGATTAGGAGAGAGGCACGTTTCTGGTGTCCCCACATTCATCGCACATTTAATGGGTCCACGCGGTAGACCTTTATTAGAAAATGAGCAGTGTGAGCAGGTCCTGTCGTGGATGGCAGAAAGTGCTTCCAGCAATCTATCGTCCACCCACAGTTCTGCGCCGTCCACTGCTGCAACTCAGAATCCTCTGTCTGCTGCTCCTCCTTCCTCCCAGCCTCCTCACTCCATGAAAATGAGACATTCTAAGGAGCGGGCAGACTCCCAGGAACTGTTCTCGGGCCCCTGCTCAGATTGGGCAGCAGTGGTTCCTCTCCCACCAGAGGAGTTTATCGTGACTGATGCCCAACCATTGGAAAGTTCCCGGGGTCCGGGGGATGAGGCTGGGGACTTCCGGCAACTGTCTCAAGACCTTTCAGTGGGTGAGGAGGCCGATGATGATGAGACACAGTTGTCTATCAGTGAGGTAGTAGTAAGGGCAGTAAGTCCGAGGGAGGAGCGCACAGAGGATTCAGAGGAAGAGCAGCAGGACAATGAGGTGACTGACCCCACCTGGTTTGCTACGCCTACTGAGGACAGGTCTTCAGAGGGGGAGGCAAGGGCAGCAGCAGGGCAGGTTGCAAGAGGCAGTGTGGTGTCCAGGGGTAGAGGCAGGGCCAGACCGAATAATCCACCAACTGTTTCCCAAAGCGCCCCCTCGCGCCATGCCACCCTGCAGAGGCCGAGGTGCTCAAAGGTCTGGCAGTTTTTCACTGAGAGTGCAGATGACCGACGAACAGTGGTGTGCAACCTTTGTCGCGCCAAGATCAGCCGGGGAGCCACCACCACCAGCCTCACCACCACCAGCATGCGCAGACATATGATGGCCAAGCACCCCACAAGGTGGGACAAAGGCCTTTCACCGCCTCTGGTTTGCACCGCTGCCTCTCCCCCTGTGCCCCAACCTGCCACTGAGATCCAACCCCGCTCTGAGGACACAGGCACTACCGTCTCCTGGCCTGCACCCACACCCTCACCTCCGCTGTCCTCGGCCCCATCCACCAATGTCTGTCAGCGCAGCGTCCAGCCGTCGCTAGCGCAAGTGTTTGAGCGCAAGCGCAAGTACGCCGCCACGCACCCGCACGCTCAAGCGTTAAACGTGCACGTAGCCAAATTTATCAGCCTGGAGATGCTGCCGTATAGGGTTGTGGAAACGGAGTCCTTCAAAAGTATGATGGCGGCAGCGGCGGCCCCGCGCTACTCAGTTCCCAGTCGCCACTATTTTTCCCGATGTGCCGTCCCAGCCCTGCACGACCATGTCTCCCGCAACATTGTACGCGCCCTCACCAACGCGGTTACTGGCAAGGTCCACTTAACAACGGACACGTGGACAAGCACAGGCGGGCAGGGCCACTATATCTCCCTGACGGCACATTGGGTGAATTTAGTGGAGGCTGGGACCGAGTCAGAGCCTGGGACCGCTCACGTCCTACCCACCCACAGAATTGCGGGCCCCAGCTCGGTGGTGGTATCTGCGGCGGTGTATGCTTCCTCCACTAAAGCACCCTCCTCCTCCTCCACCTCCAACGCAACCTCTGTCTCACAATCAAGATGTGTCAGCAGCAGCAGCAGCACGTCTCCAGCAGTCGGTGTCGCGCGGCGTGGCAGCACAGCGGTGGGCAAGCGTCAGCAGGCCGTGCTGAAACTACTCAGCTTAGGAGATAAGAGGCACATGGCCCACGAACTGCTGCAGGGTCTGACAGAGCAGACCGACCGCTGGCTTGCGCCGCTGAGCCTCCAACCGGGCATGGTCGTGTGTGACAACGGCCGTAACCTGGTGGCGGCTCTGCAGCTCGGCAGCCTCACGCACGTGCCATGCCTGGCCCACGTCTTTAATTTGGTGGTTCAGCGCTTTCTGAAAAGCTACCCACGCTTGTCAGACCTGCTCGGAAAGGTGCGCCGGCTCTGCGCACATTTCCGCAAGTCCCACACGGACGCTGCCACCCTGCGCACCCAGCAACATCGGTTTAATCTGCCAGTGCACCGACTGCTGTGCGACGTGCCCACACGGTGGAACTCTACGCTCCACATGTTGGCCAGGCTCTATGAGCAGCGTAGCGCTATAGTGGAATACCAACTCCAACATGGGCGGCGCAGTGGGAGTCAGCCTCCTCAATTCTTTTCAGAAGAGTGGGCCTGGTTGGCAGACATCTGCCAGGTCCTTGGAAAGTTTGAGGAGTCTACCCAGGTGGTGAGCGGCGATGCTGCAATCATTAGCGTCACCATTCCTCTGCTATGCCTCTTGAGAAGTTCCCTGCAAAGCATAAAGGCAGACGCTTTGCGCTCGGAAACAGAGCCGGGGGAAGACAGTATGTCGCTGGATAGTCAGAGCACCCTCCTGTCTATATCTCAGCGCGGTGAGGAGGAGGAGGAGGAAGATGAGGAGGAGGGGGAAGAGACAGCTTGGCCCACTGGTGAGGGTACACATGCTGCTGGCCTGTCATCCTTTCAGCGTGTATGGCCTGAGGAGGAGGAGGACGAGGAGGAGGATCCTGAAAGTGATCTTCCTAGTGAGGACAGCTATGTGTTGCGTACAGGTACCCAGGCACACATGGCTGACTTCATGTTAGGATGCCTTTCTCGTGACCCTCGCGTTACACGCATTCTGGCCACTACGGATTACTGCGTGTACACACTGCTTGACCCACGGTATAAGGAGAGCCTTTCTACTCTCATACCCGAAGACGAAAGGGGTTCGAGAGTGTTGCTATACCACAGGACCCTGGCGGACAAACTGATGGTAAAATTCCCATACAACAGCGCTAGTGGCCGAAGGCGCAGTTCTGAGGGCCAGGTAGCAGGGGAGGCGCGGAGATCAGGCAGCATGTACAGCACAGGCAGGGCAACACTCTTTAAGGCCCTTGACAGCTTTATGGCTCCCCAGCAAGACTGTGTCACCGCTCCCCAGTCACGGCTGAGTCGGCGGGAGCACTGTAAAAGGATGGTGAGGGAGTACGTAGCCGATCGCACGACCGTCCTCCGTGACGCCTCTGCCCCCTACAACTACTGGGTGTCGAAGCTGGACACGTGGCCTGAACTCGCGCTGTATGCCCTGGAGGTGCTTGCTTGTCCTGCGGCTAGCGTCTTGTCAGAGAGGGTGTTTAGTGTGTCTGGGGGAATCATCACAGATAAGCGTACCCGCCTGTCAACCGACAGTGCCGACAGGCTAACACTCATCAAGATAAACAAAGCCTGGATTTCCCCAGACTTCTCTTCTCCACCAGCGGACAGCAGCGATACCTAAGCAATACGTAGGCTGCACCCGCAGATGGAAGCATCGTTCTCTATCCCCATCAAAAACGGGGACCTTTTTGCTTCATCAATCTGTGTATAATATTCCTCCTCCTCCTCCTGCTCCTCCTCCTGAAACCTCACATAATCACGCCGAACGGGCAATTTTTCTTAGGCCCACAAGGCTCAGTCATATAATTTTTCTAAACAATTTTTATACGTTTCAATGCTCAATGAAACTTTCACCTCAACCAATTTTTATTTTAACTGGGCTGCCTCCTGGCCTAGTTACCAATTAAGCCACATTAACCAAAGCGATTAATGGGTTTCACCTGCCCTCTTGGTTGGGCATGGGCAATTTTTCTGAGGTACATTAGTACTGTTGGTACACCAATTTTTGGGGGCCCTCGCCTACAGTGTAATCAAATTAATTTTTAGCCCACCTGCATTACAGGTGACGTTACATCAGCTGTGTTGGGCACTGCAACGGGATGTATTTATGTACCGCCAGTGGCTTCCTGGCACCCACCCATGCCGTGGGTCCACAGGGAGTTGTAACTGCATGTGTCCACTTCTAAAGAACCCCAGTCTGACTGGGGCATGCAGTGTGGGCCGAAGCCCACCTGCATTAAACATGAATTTATTACCTCAGCTGTGATGGGCAATGCAATGGGATATATTAATGTACCGCCGGTGGCTTCCTGGCACCCACCCATGCTGTCGGTCCACAGGGACTTCACAATAGGGAGTTGTACCTGCCTGTGTCTATGAATTAAAAGCCCTGCTCCGCTTGGGGCATGCAGTGTGGGCTGAAGCCCACCTGCATTTAATCTGACGTTAGCTCTGCTGTCCAGGGCACTGCAATGGGATACATTTATGTACAGCCGGTGGGTTCCAGGGAGCCACCCATGCCGTGGGTGCACACGGAATTCCCATTGCGGAGTTGTACCTGCCTGTGACTATTTATAAAAAACCGCGGTCTGACTGGGGCATGCAGACACCTTGACAGAATGAATAGTGTGTGGCACATAGGTTCCCCATTGCTATGCCCACGTGTGCAGCTCCAGATGGAGGTGGCACAGGATTGGATTTCTCATTGCTTCTGTACAGCATTGTGGACTATCGCCCCGCCCCTTTTAAAGAGGGTCGCTGCCTAGCCGTGCCAACCCTCTGCAGTGTGTGCCTGCGGTTCCTCTGGCAGACGCACTTATAAATAGATATGAGGGTGGCGTGGCATGAGGGCATCTGAGGGCTGGGCAGGGACAGTTTGGTGTGCGCTGTGGACACTGGGTCGTGGGGGGTGGGGGTTGGGCAGCATGTTACCCAGGAGAAGTGGCAGCGGAGTGTCATGCAGGCAGTGATTGTGCTTTGTTGGAGGTAGTGTGGTGCTTAGCAAAGTTATGCATTGCTAATGAGGGCTTTTCAGAAGTAAAGGTGGTTGGGAGGGGGGGGCACTCTTGCTGCTATTGTGGCTTAATAGTGGGACCTGTGAACTTGAGATGCAGCCCAACATGTAGCCCCTCGCCTGCCCTATCCGTTGCTGTGTCGTTCCCATCACTTTCTTGAATTGCCCAGATTTTCACAAACGAAAACCTTAGCGAGCATCGGCGATATACAAAAATGCTCGGGTCGCCCATTGACTTCAATGGGGTTCGTTACTCGAAACGAACCCTCGAGAATCGCGAAAAGTTCGTCTCGAGTAACGAGCACCCGAGCATTTTGGTGCTTGCTCATCTCCAGTGCTTAGCAATTATCTTTTGTTTTTACACAGGACCGATAGTCATTCACTTAATGGGGCCGGAGCAATCCGTAGATCTCTTCCTGATGTCTGCCTCCATTCTCAATGAACAGGCAGTTATTCATTGATGAACAACTGCCTGTTTACACTGAGAAGTCATTTATTACTGGCTTTGTTTCAGTGAGTGGAAGCAAAGTCACTAGCAGCTAATGAGTGATTTTTCACTGAGCACCCTGTCGGGTCCCACATTTTCACAGGATGGCTAGCAATGGAAATCACTCGTTTGAGTGATTTTTCACTCGACCGTCAGCCCATGTAAAAGTACCCTTAGGTGAGGCCATCTTAAAATGCACCGAATTTATTACAGTGGTTAATTCTGGATGATATATTAGGTGTATCTTTAGATTGTCTAGTCTAACTTCTCTAGCCTATTAGTTGGCTTAGTTTACTACAAAACGTTTGCCAATATATGACACATTTAGGTCAGGCGCTTGTTCACAAAGCTACATTTGTCGGATGAGTTGTAAAAAGTGTTCAAAAGTGCCTAAAACACATGATAAACCACAATAAGACAGTTTTTTGGCACAATTTGCCAGAAAATGAGCAAATTTGTATTGCTTAAATAATTTTTATTGAGTTTTCAATAAACAAACATATTATGGCATCGTTTCATGTCTGCTTTTCATTTATACCATAAAGCCAGTCCTAACAGTATAAAAAAATAGGCAAATTTTTAACAGTAAATCTGCTACAATGGCTTGTTGGAGTCCCTTTGATGCCCACTACTTGGGGCACATGCCCCTTCAACCACCTCTCACAACATTACTGCTTAAAAGGGTTTTTTAGACTTAGATATTTATGACCTATCCTCACAAAATCAGTGAGGGTCAACCATTCGGGAACCCTGTCGAACAGGTGTCAGATAAGCACCACGGCCACTTCAGTGCCCACCAAGCACTATTTTGCACTGTACATTTCATAGTGAATGTGCATGGTATAGCAGTTCAAACCCATTTACTTAAATGGAACTGATCTGCTCTTATGGCATGTGACTGATGAATATGATGTCACAGTTCTGAAAAAAGGCCTCAATGCTCACCCAAGAAGGGGTTCTAAGCAGAAGATCCTCACCGATCTGATATTGCTACCCTCTCCTGAGGATAGACCCAGAAAGCCCCTTAACTCCTTAAGGACCAGGCTGTTTTGTACCTTAAGGACCAGACAGTTTTTAGGGATTTTACCCATGTGGTGGTTTTACTGCCCTATTTTTTTACTTTAGCTATCAAAAATATTTTTGCTGTGTTTTTTTCCATGACATATAGGGCTATTTTTTAAATATCTTTTTCACTGACTTTTTTCAGTTTTTTCGTTTTATTGGGGGTAAAAAGCTAAAAAAATGATTTTTTTTTTACATTTCTAGTCATTTAAAAAAAATTAATATATTTACGCTAAAATAAAGTATTGGAACGGGTTCCCTTATTTTGTTTTGGATGTTTTAATATATAATATGTATGGTTTTGGATTACAGAGTGCTTATAGCGACTGTTTGGAGTTATTTTCTTTCTTATGTATATGTTGTTGTTTTATTTTGTAATTTTGTTTTACTTATTTATGTAATTATGTTTTTGACTATCTATGTCCCCCATGACGTCATGTAAGACCTCTGGGGGACGTTCACTTTTTTCTTTTTTTAATTTGACACTTTTCCACCATAGCTGAGGCATCCATAGGAGCCCCAGTTATAGGGGAAACCATCCCCTGTAGTGACATTAGTCACTGACAGAGCTGGTCAGGGTCTACTACGACCCTGTAGCTCTGCTGTGGCAAGGAATCCTGGCAGTCACATAACCCCCGACTCCCGTAGTGGAAGTTACACTTCCATTTTCACTTTTGGAGTACATAGAGCTCATTGAGCGCTGTGTACTCTGGGAAGGAAAAGGCAGAAAGGGTTGAAAAACTCTCCTGCCTTCTCCTCTGGGTTATCAGCTGTTACTAACAATAAATTTACTGTGCCTGGTCCTAAACGGGTTAAAGGGGTTGTTTCACAATGATAGCAGAAGTGGCAGAATGCAAGGCTTTCAATAAGAAATCAATAGCTCATTGTAGCTTGATTCTGTACTTTAGCATTGCCGCAGTGGTCTATATTTTTGTAAGATTTATCAAAGAAAATATTAGCTATTCAGGAATTACAGTTACTTTTTCTACAGTAAAGTCTCAAAACCATGATTGCTGCACTAAACCAAGAAAGACAGGTTCTATCATGTCTTCCCATTTTCACAGAAGAGATAAAGGAGTTAAACACGCTAAGATTTGGAAAAGAGATAGTACATAACATAACTTATCACCAGCCTGACTCCTATCCTATTATATATGTATTTATGTATAGTATTTGCATTTATATAGCTTTTCCTAGCTACATAGAACTTTACAAGATAGACAGTAGAAATCAGGTAATTTTCATATAACTGGTTCTGCAAACATAAAAATGCATAATAGAGAAATAAAACTCACCTCAAGAGCCTGTAAAATGAGCACTCTTTACATAGATTTCATTGTAGAAACTCCAACAGATTTTTAATAATATCTTGAACTAAGGTGAAAGTTCTGCTTATGACTGAAAAATCATCTGTTCTTCAAGATTCGCAATTGTGCAGTGTCTCTTTCAGTTACTGTGCCTTCTTATCTATACTATTCCAGGACACAAAACCCTCCAGAATGGCCTTGTGGCAGAAATATTTCAATGTGAAGGTACTCAATCCAATACACACAAGCACTTATTAGGCTAGAGCTCCACAACGACTTGAGGTCGCGTACAAGTCCTGGTAAAATCGCAGTAATACCATGGCTTGTGAGTGAGTACAGAAATGTAGTCATCCTGTTACATCCGAGCTGGAAGCAAAAAACCTCACCTGCATTGGACGTAATAGGTTGTACTAAAAGTATATACACACAGTGTACTAATACAAAGAACACAAGACATTTATGATGAAACTAAAAAGTGGGAGAATGAGAAATCAGACCCTAACCTACTAATGCGATGACCCTGCCTAAAAACAGAACACTTGTCCTGAAAAGGGCAACCCCCTCGTCAGGAACCTGGAATGACTCTGACTCTCCCTAGCTGGTACAGGAATAATGTTTACTACAATAAATAACAGTAAATATGATATACATATTAAACAAACAGATCATGAACCAGATGAAATACCAATACAGGAATATTAATAAATCAGGATAAAAATGTTAGAACACCCCAAATATCCTGAACACCAAGTAGACTTACCTGACAGTAGAACAGGACAGAAAACATTGACTGGACCAAAATACTTTTAGGGCTCCCACCCACTGGCGATATTTTCTCTCTTGCGCTGCAAGAGCACGAGAAAACTCTCACCTTGCAGCGCAAGAAAGAGGCCGGTATAGAACCGGCATATCGCAAGTGGTTTCAATGGGGCCAGCGACAGCAGCGCTAGCCCCATTGAAACCATAGGGAGAATGCCGCGGACTTCTGCCACAGCTGTCACAGCTGTCACAGCTGTGGCAGAAGTCTGCGGCATTCTATTCTATTGCTTTCAATGGGATCGGCACTGCTGCCGATCCCATTGAAATCAATGCTTTCTGCCAAGCCCCGCAGAATGATTATCGGGGAAGGGCTTGAAATATAAGCCCTTCCCCGGTAATCATCAATAAGTGTGTAAAAAAATTTAAAAATGTATTACTCACCTCTTCTGCACTCAGCTGCATCCTCCTGCTGGCTCCCTGGCACTGCTATGAAGCTCTTTCAGCAGTCGGGGATTTAAAAATCCCCGCCTCCTGAATGGGCTGTGCAGATTGGCCCAATCACACATAGCTCTTAGCTATTCATTCATGATATAGCTATTCATGAATGAATAGCTAAGGGCTATGTGTGATTGGCTGAGAGCTCAGTCAATAGCTAAGCAGTAGCTGCTATTGGCTGAGCACTCAGCCAATCTGCACAGCCCATTCAGGAGGCGGGGATTTTTAAATCCCCGACTGCTGAAAGAGCTTCATAGCAGTGCCGGGGAGCCAACAGGAGGACGCAGCTGAGCGCAGGAGAGGTGAGTAATAAATTTTTACATTTTTTTTCACACTTTTGGCAAATTATCGGGGAAGGGCTTATATTCTAAGCCCTTCCCCGATAATCATTCCGCGGGGCTTGGCAGACAGCAGTGCTTTCAATGGGATCAGCAGCAGTGCCGATCCCATTAAAAGCAATGGAATACAATGCCGGGGACTTCTGCCACAGCTGTGACAGCTGTGGCAGAGGATTCCTTCATCCCCGCGGTCCTGTGGGGATGAAAGAAACTCCTGCCACAGCTGTCACAGCTGTGGCAGACAAACTAAGCACAAGGCCCACACAGTCGTGACCATAGAGTGGAAGGATGGAATACACACTGTCTTCAGTACAACTGGCCCTATGCTACTGGGAGGATGGCATGGCCCTACCTAAGCGGGGACATCGCCCCAATAAAGGGTGGCCCAGTGGTCTTCGGAACTGGGCCCTAGCTGCTCCTAGGAACCACGCCACAGAACAGGAGACATACACATGCCACATAACAGGGACAGAACAACAGGACACACAGAGAAGAGAACACAGCATACAGCAGCCAGAATACAAACACTAATAGCAGATGACAAGCTATATATAAATACCAGGTATTAGTTGACATTTTGTACAAAACATGGAAGCTAGCGGGCCACTTCATGGCTCCTGGCTATACCGCTAGTCCCTACACTAACCAGGAGTCCAGCAGCACCAGGCACAGTTCACACAGCAAGCTGTACAGGACAGGACACATATCACAGGTCGCACAGCAAGCTGACACAAAACTGACAGAAAATAAATATACAAATGGACATGAAACAGCAAGACACAAATCACACAGCAAGCTTGCAACAGGACAGAACAGAGCACTGGTCACAGATCACACAGCAAGCTGCAACAGGACAGACAACCAAGGCACGGACTCTACCGGCACGGACTCTTCCAGCATGGACTCTAAGCAGACTAGAACATATAGTGGAAACCATAAAGACTCCACCCAGAGCTCACATGAACACAGATGAAACTCACAGCAAGTCTATGTGTCCTCATACCAGGGGGATAGACAGTCAGCCACCAAGCTGACATAGGGAACTGTGTCAGGGATCCACCAACTGACACACAGAGCAAGACATAAGATGTTTGGAGGCCACACCTGTACAGGGGAAGGGAAAGAGAAGCTGCATGTGCTGCAGACCAGGACTACAAGTGTCCAAAACATCTTTAGGGAAGCAGAGAGACACAACAGACCTACATGCAAACACAGATCTAAGTGGGAACATAACAGATACATCCAAACAGTGCAAGACCAGCTTCAGACTGACAGGAGCTGGGTTTATATGAGCTGAAGGCTAAAGGGGATTGGCTGCTAGAGAATACCACACCCAGCAGCTCAATTAACCTTCACCTCCTGAGGAGTTGTGCTGCTAGGAACCTTAGCACCACAGATCCCAGCAGCACACATAACAAGCTCTGCTTACAGATATATTTTATAGGAACCTTCTTCATTGTTTACCTGTGGCTTAATATCTGTCCTGGTCAAATTGAAGATATTTTCCAGTAGTGAATGGGAAAGAGCTGCAGTATCATACCATGCCACTGCCCTACAGGTTCTGTTTTAAAGTGACCATCTGGCTTTGGCACTAAATTCTGTCCTGGGACCAAATTGAGAGGGAGTATATTTCCTGTTGTTTTTCTTCTCTGCTGGCCTTCTGATCTACCGATTCCAGGTTTTGTTTTCAGACATCCAAGATGGCCAAGACACTCTTAAGACTGTCTAATCCCTTCAGTGCATTGTTAGTCTTGGACTACTAATGTATTATACTTGCATTCTGATTGGCCAGAGCTGCTCCTGTGATCAGCACTGACCAATCAAAGAGCAGAGCACAGAATTCATTAGGTAGTTAGAAAATTGCTGCAACCATCTTGGAAGGCTTGAAAATAGGGCCCGAAAACATAAGATCAGAGGAACATCAGAGAAGAATAACTGCATGTAATATAACCACCTGCCTCTCCTATACCAGAACAGAGGGTCACTTTAAGTCTTCTAGCTGGCTGCAGCCCGTCACATCAGGTGATTGGCAGGACTGCCAGGTGTCGGACCCCCGACAGTCTTCTACTGATGACCTATCCCAAGGATAGGTCATCAATAGTTTTCTATCTAAAAGCCCTTTTAATGGAAGCAGATGTCTTGAGACAATCATGAGGAATTGATACAAAATGTAGATTGAACATTTTTAGAAATCAGTATTATACTCCAAATACGTTTTATTTGATGAAACTATAATACGCCTTCAATGTATTTCGCTGGAAAGCTTAGAAAAAGAATTCCAGTGTAGAAGAAGATTTCTATGGAAATGCTTTTACTTTTTTTTTAACCTTGGACTCAGTAATGCCAGCTGTCTATTTTCTCAGCATGGCAGGTCTGGCCTTACATCTGTTTTTTTAACCTGAGTCTGGGATCATGTATTTCATATTGCTTATGGTTTTCCGGCTCTTCCGAAGTGCCAACATCAATCAAGCAAGAGGCATGCTGAGACAACAGCAGTAGCGGACCTGGGTCCCCAGCAGTCTGGTCTCTTTTTAAAATACTGAAGAATAGAACTTGGTGTCATATTAAATATTACTAATTCAGTGACCATAAAATCTTCACATCTATTTTTTGTATTTCTGTTGTAGTATTCTTTTAAGTGCAAATTAATCCCACCATGTCTGTGCCTTGTCATAAATATATGCGTATATATATGCATGTCTCTTCGGATCCATTTCATTATGCCTTGATGAAGAACCCTGAGTAGGTTGGAAAGCTCACTATAACATCATGTATTTTTGTTAGCCATTAAAAGGTATCATATCTACAAGACTACTTGGTTTCTCTTACTGAGAACAATCACATTAAATATTATTGCATAATAGCTGCACAATGACATCATAGCTAACTTGTAGCTCAATATTCTCTACTATGAAAGAAAATAGTGGCTAGATCACACATCTTCATAAGGGTCCATTAAGGCCAAACATCGTCCGTGTGCTGCGATGTATGGGAGACCGCCGATTTGCATGTACTATCCTCGAGTGAACTTGCACAAATAGGATTTGCTGCATGTTTTGTGTCTCGCAGCATCACTTTGAAAGGAAATTCACCTGTCTAGATAGACCCTTTACAAATAATGAGCTCTATTTTCGTGCGAGTTTTGTGCATCTCGCAATGTACAAAATTCGAATGAGAATATCGGTCATGTAAATACAGCCTTACATGGTGGGCGCAGAGGCGTAACTTGAAGCTCCTGGGCCCCAATGCAAAACCTGGAACGGGGCCCCCAACTATAATGCTTTATTCATAGTACTGGGCTTCCTATATGGAAAAGAGAGGCCTTATGGGCCCCCCAAGGCTCCTGGGCCCGGGTGCAACCGCATCCCCTACATCCTCTATAGTTACGCCCCTGGGTGGGCGCAATTTCGTGCAGGGAAACTCAGAAATACCATGCATGTGAACCTGCAATCGCGATGTGTTTTCCTCGAAAAATGGATTGCATTATATTGATGCAACCTGCAATTTTCACGTGCAAGAAAATTGCATGATATTTCAGTACTAAGAAGCAGAAAAATAGCATCGCATTTGCATGAACATTGCATGGCATGTGAATACTGTGTGAGTGTAAAGTGATTTTTTTTGCCGGTCCATTAAAAATAATGGGCGATATTATCCAAAAATAGGACATGCTGCAAGTATTTTTCCTTGCAGGGTTCTATTTCCATGCAAATTTTGTGTGTCTCTTAATAACTTGTATTTCTTTTTCCAAGTGTATAGTGTAATGTTCCTGCCTGGAGACCTTCAACAAGCAGGTTAACTGCTGTTGACAGATCTTATTGTGTGGCTTGTGGCATTGACCTAGGTTGCATGGTTCTGTTTTATAGCAAAGCGGAAAAGTCCAAGTTAAAAAAAATATTTTGGATGGATTTATCGTCTTGGATCTTGATACAGTATAATTATCTCATCATGCTAAAAAAGGATGTCAACCTATACTGCAAAGTTTCCATAGGCTTCTATGAGGCAAACATGATAAGTATATGTCTGCAACAGTATACATTTGTGGTAAAAATGTAGTGGAAAACCCTCTATAAGGCTAACATCACACGGGTGAGTGCGATATAAGACAGTGAATGCAATTTCCCCTGCAGATGTGAAGAGTTTTTGTCTCAAAACCATCTCGCATCACGGCAGAGGATTGTGGAGTTTCTCCCATTGTTTTCAATTGGGAAACTGCGCATCACATCTCACCGCATATACCTAGCACATGGTGCGGGGTTGCTGGCGGTCGCATTGAGGAGGAGGTTGTGTAGGGAGGAAGTCTGCAGTGCGAGCAGCTGAAGCAAGTGGCTTATCTTCAGGAAAGCCAGGATTCATGAGCTCCCTAGTCTTACCAGCAGCATGGAGGAGTGAGATTGAAGCCATACCACTAAACAGTGAGTTACACAAAACTCAGTGAATTCAAAGCCAGAGATAGTAAAGCGGCTATCTTAGCTCTAATTTCAACACCTGCATAATCTACTTCCAGTATCCCAACAGATAACTAGGCCTGTGGGAATTCATACTGAGAAACTTTTCAAGTTCCAAATAGAGAGAGAGAGAAAGAGAGAGAGAGAGCATTGAAGAGGAAAATTGTATTTACAAGTGAATCAACTGTACTGCATAACCGTTTCTTCTGCTATCATTTTGCAAGACTGCAATTGTGAATTGTACCATGTTTCAACTATTTTAAAATACTGAAGTAAACTGTGCACTTCTGGTTTACTAACAAAACAGTTACCAGGACTTGTGTCAAATTATTTCCCGCCATTGACTACTGTAGTCCCATATGAAGTACTGGTGTCACGTGAGAAACCACCGTTCATCTTAACAGTAAAATTGTGTTCATTTTGTACCATTGTGCTGCGACCAAGTAGGACACCTTTGCCGCCATTGTCGGGAGAGATAGCAGAGCCACTCGGGACATCCATCCCACAATCCCCATGGTCTCCCCGACTTTGGCGTGACTTGCTCCGATGCTGCAGTATCATAAACGTTGTTGCTGCCATTTCACAACCAGGATATATATCAGTAAAGTTTAATAGGTTATTTGTGAATCAACCCATAAGAAATAGACCACAGTGTCAAGTGATTTTCTCTAAAGTCAGCTCAAAATGGAGTTGTCTTCCGATTGACCTTTTGGCATAATTATTATGTCTGTGCTGGTGCTAACATATTTTTTTGGTACTCTGGTGGGGTAGTCCAACCCTGCCCTCAACACTCTTTTTCTATGACCCTTACATATTTTTATTAAATTTTAAAAATGAGTGAACTTTTGAAAAGTTTAATTCGGCAGTTCGCCCAATTGTAGAAAAAAATTACAGTACTGTAGTTTGAACCGAACTTTCACCAATAATAATGATCCTCGTCAACTGATAATGGTGGTCTTGTAGCCCAGCACTGCTGCCCTGCAGTGCTGGGGTCCTAGGTTCAAATCTGATACCTGCATGGAGTTTGTATGTTCTCTGTGTTTTATAATAGTCACCTTTATATAGTTCATGTGTATTAGTGCAAACCACTGAGCCATGATGCCTCTTCTCCTTAACAGGCCGTGAAACTTGTCTTGTGCATGTGAGATGTTTCCATGGATGTGAGGCATTTTTGTGTCAAAAAAGCCTCCCATCATTCCACTGCAGTTGCGATCCATCGGCACGGTTTTCAATGTTTTCAATGGGAAACCTTGTGTTGCATCGCACTTGCATGTGACTTGTTTTCTGTCCCTATTGAATACAATGGGCGAGGTGTTCTGAGGGAACACCGAAAGATAAGACATACAGTTCTTTCTCCAGCACGGCGATGCAGGGAAAAGCATCGCTCGTGTATATGACCCCATTCAAAAGAATGGGGTTCATATTCATGTGACATGGATCAGAATGGCCACTCTAATTAGTCAGCGGCTATGAAATTCTAAATACAGCACTCTGTGATGCAATGTGCTTTCTGATCCTTTTTTTTTATCACAGCCCACATATACTTCATCAGCACTTTGTGTTAGAGAAGCTCTTTTGTGGGATTGGACCAGACAGGCTAGCCTTTGCCTCATACAAATCAATGAACCTTGGAAGCCAAAAACCTTGTCACTGGCTCACCAGCTGTCTTTCCTCTGACCACTTTTAATGGGTACTAACCACAGCATACCAGGAACACAAGACCTGCTGTTTTAGAGATGCCTTCACCCAGTCGTCTAGCCATTACAATTTGTCCCTTGTTAGAATCGCTCTGATGCTTACACATCAATTTTTAGAACTGACTGTTCCAAAGGAGGAGGAAAAAGAAGAAGAAGCATGGTGGTTTAGTGGTAAGTACTGTTGTCTTGCAGCACTGAGGTCTATGCCTCTAATCTGACCAAGGACAACATCTGCATGTATAGTACCCTAGAGCTGGGGTCCCACAGCAGGAGTAATACTACCTCATGTAATGTGTTGATAGATGTATGTAAATTATGTGTATATTATTTTATATGTTGAATTATGTGTATATATAACCTTAAATGGTTAATTAAGGGTTAATGTCTAGTGTTTTTACTACCTAGCACTGCAGGACTATGCAGAATGCACCCTAATCTGCTCACGCCTGTTAGTCACCCCTAGGTGGAATTGTGTCAACCCCAGGCATCCTGTCGTGCTTAATCCAGCCGAACTGATAAAGGGGCTTGACCCCAAAACACGTATTTACTTGCTGGTTCTCTATATTGTTAAATAAAAAGAAGTGTTTTCACTATCGCATCTTGGACCTTTAGCTTTCAACTAGCTTAGAGTGTTGCGCCTTCACCACCATTATTTTACCACATTTTCTTTCGCTATACTCGCGCCCACCTTGGTGGAGCATTATCTGGTTGGCAGCACCGTCATCATTCAAAACACTTTTTACTCCAGAATCATTTCACCACTCTCACCGGGTCTTGCTCCACTCTCCTTTTAATCTTGGATAGAGTATAGTCCAGATGAACCTGAGATAGACACCAGGAAGGAACTAGGAGACCATCTTAACTAGTAGCCAGTGCAGTGGGAAGAAACATCTTAAGTGTGAGTACGAAACCAAGTTTATGCTGGAGAGATAGAGAGTTTGCAAAAAAAAAAAGAGCAAGAGAGAGTTAACAGAGGAGAGAGAGACAGAAAAGAGGAGGAAAAAGAGAGAGCCAGGAGCAAGTCACCAGTTAACCTTTTCCAGTTTCTGTTCACTAACTCCATCTATAGTGAATGATGCACGTGGTGTCTGTGATCTACATTGGGTCACTATAAAGTGGTTTATGTAACTGTGCAACCGGGACGAAGATCCATGTCTCAAAGTGTGGAATTGTTTTACCTTCTAAAGTCTGCTTCCTGAAGTATTTCCCATCACCTACAACAGCTGCACTGTGGTACCACACAACACTAAAGGAGAGCAAGGATTACTACCCCATTTTTGTTTAGTTCTCCACTTTTTGTATTTTTAGTTTTTGCCTGGAATAGGTCCCTCCCTACCTGCATACAGCCTGGCATCATGACAAACTAACACCTTACCCGATCTGAATCGACGGATAGCAGGTTGTAACAACTAGCTATTTTTATTTCATTTTTAGTTTTTTATTTATCATTTTTACCACTGGCTGTAGTTGGCCCAACAGACCACTATTTTTGCTATAGGCCAGGAGGAGCAGTACAGCCACACTGACTACTATCTCATTTCTACCCCACTGCTTAAACGCCTCCTAGGTCTGGGTTACTGCACATGGAGTTTGTATGTTCTCTTTGTGGTTATGTGGGTTTCCTTCCACACTCCAAAATATGCTAATAGGGGAATATAGATTCTGAGCACTGATGGGGACAGATGCTGTAAAGTGCTGCACAATACATATGTGCTACATAAATAAAAGTAATTATCTTGAAAAAACTGGAAGAGCATACAAACTCCATGCAGATGTTATCAGATTTGAATATTTGTATGTTCTCTTTGTATGTTGGGGTCTAAGGTTCAAATCTGACCAAGGACAAGATCTGCATGGAGTTTGTATGTTCTTCCTGTGTTTCTTCATAAGAATCACCTTTATATTTACAGTGCATACATGTATTGAGGAGGAGGAAGAAGAAGCATTGTGGCTCAGTGGTTAGCATTGTTGCCTTGCAGTGAACCTGGGGTCCTAGGTTCAAATCTGACCAAGGATAGCATCTGCATGGAGTTTGAACATACAAACTCCATGCAGATGTTCAACTGGTTTGGTTCACTCCACACTACTAACAATACAATGCCTACAAAGAGGGAAGACCTGTGCAGGTACTTGTCACCTTGTACCAACCAGTGCCATCGAAGGGCTTTAATAGCGGCAGCATTAGTCGTATATAACATACCATATAAAAGTAGCATTGTATCGTCAGCCACCCAAAGATAATCCACGCATAGATGATCGTATATATTCAGCCACACGTACAATACAAGTATGTGATTATTAATTACGCTAGATATACACATATTTTCACTGCACACAAATCAAAATAAATGAGTAAGCTTATCTGCACTCATTTCCTTGACAGGTAATGCGATTCGCTAAAAATCAGACAGGGAAAACACACTTGTAAATCCAAACATTCAATGCCAAAATGTTGCTCTATGGAAGCTGGCAGAGAACCAGCTGCTGTGGCAGCTGCCAAGAATGAATTGCTCTGTGCAGTGACTTTTATCCTGTAATTCAGCTGAAACTGCTTCTGAAACTGTTTTTTCTGGACTGGCCTCGTCCACATGAAACAGATCTGACCGTGATGAAGCAAAGTGAACATTTAGATCATCTCACATAGATAAGTCTTTGCCGGGGTAAATTTCATGCTTTGCAATATTAATCCACACACTGACATAATACACTAAAAATATGATTTCAGCTGAAGCGTATACACTTTTCCCTTAGATTGAAAGGATGGAGGTGACTTCATTCATTTGTTTAACCAATACGTATGTGGGGAAAAAACACTATTTCTAATCTATTTATAATATTATTCAGGTGATACAAACGTGGCAATAGGCTGCAAGATAGACTTGAATTGTATATATTGAAACAAAGGTGAGAGATAACAAGATTTAAAAGTTGCGCCCAAGATTCTACTACTACTACCAAGTATCCCAACTCACATGGGAGAGTAGTTGGACGTCCCGTCTATGTGCTGTATGATGTGCTGAACACCGCACATTGACATGTACTATTCTCATCCAAAAATTGGATGAGAATAGGACATATTGCAAATTTTTTTACTCAGACTAAGGGCTTATTCACAGGAGCGTATATCTGTTGCCGTTTTCATGGCCGGCAAATATATGCTACCATCTAAACTGTCTTCCCTGCTTGGCGGCTCTCTGCCTCTCTCCTCTCCTCCAGCTGTTTGCAATGGGAGGAGGCGGAGTTGAGCTTTGCCCCGCCCTTCCCCCTTCCATTGCTGGCTGCAGGGAGGGGGTGGGAGCTTAGCTTCACTCCACACCCTTCCATTGAAAACAGCTTGAGGGGAGGAGAAAGGCAGAGAGGCGGCGAGGGGGAGGGAAGGGGGAGACAGCTCAGATGGTAGCATATATCAACCAGTTGTGAAAACAGCGGCCGACATACGCTCAATATGCTCAATGCGAATAAGCTTTAAAAGTCAGAGTAACAAACAATCCATGTGTATAAACCCATTCAAATGAATGGGTACTATTTCCATCTTATTTTTGGACCAAAAAATCGGGTTTGGTCCAAAAATCAGATGGCAAATTATCCTGTGTACATGTACCTATAGAGCTCATTCACACAACCATGTTTGTAAAACGCTGCGTGAGTCACATAGCGTTTTAGCGGTTTGTACGAGCTGGCAGATACCGTGTGTGGCAGTGAGTGCACTGTGCATGACCGCATATTTCATACCAAGGTCATGCACAGTGTAATTTTTTGTTTTTTCCTTGCTCTGTCTCATAGTGGGGTTGCATATGTATCGTCGCCAATATGCAATTCCAAAGAATAGGACTCACTCACTTCTCCACTTGTATTTCTACATGCAGTCTTTATGCGCTAATGTGAATGGATCAATGAAAGTCCACGTACTTTCATTGACTCCATTCACCATGTCATACACGCCAAAATCACAGTCGTGTGAATTAGCCCTTAGTCATAGGATGTAAAGAAGATGAATGTGTTACACAAAGTATTTACAGTAAAACATCTATTAAAGTTGGTAATCCGTCTGAAAGTGATCGGATTTACCTGAAACCGTTGCTACTCAAGATAATTATTTCCATAGGAATCAATGTAAATCCAATTAATTTGTTCTAGACATTCCAAAAAGACACACCTAACCACATTTAATGGAGAATAAATATAGTCTTTAATACCAAAAGCAATAGCAATAATAAATGAATAAACGAACATTTAACATCTTATTAAACATGTTACTGTGTGTTATCTGTGGTGTTACATAGGACTGCAGGTCACATCTACTTCATCTGTCCTCAGCGTTATCACTGTGTTCTCCGATGGATCATGACAAGACTCCATGCACATTGATGGTATTATACAGTACCATAAGTAAGAAAGAGATCAACAAAGTTGTGTACATGTGTAACGGGGGGTTAATTCTGCTTTTGTTTCATGTGTTTGATGTTTCACATATTTTTAAACTATTCCTACTTTTAGTTTCTCTGTACCTTTAGAAATTGATGGTGGGAAGCTGGGAAATGGAGACGGAGTTCCATGGTCCAGTAAAACCACATAAATTGTAAGAAGGGCTATTGCAAAGCAATGCCTCTGGCAAACTAGGTTTGGGTACCTGAGGATCCATGGGCTTTCAGTTAGGTTTGTACCGTCAAACTCTGCATCTGAATCTAAAGGGATGGCTTTGTCTATTGAAGAAGACCTCAGTGACAAGTGAGGCCTTGATCAGTTTTGGGCATTGCCTTATTGCAGAGGAGGCCTTGCAGAGGGTTCATACTGGGTTGGTCACTAGGACACGAAACTGGTGAGTATAGGTGCAATCTCAGGGTTCAGTCAGTAGATTTGAACCTCTCAATGGGTAGACCACATCACGCAGACTCTTGTTACACCAAAACTATTTAATGTAAATGAACAAGCAGCTACAGTTCACTCGTTATCTTCACCAGGTTACACAGACATGACAGGTGACAATTGGGTAAGGCAGTATGGTACTCCCTTTGATGCACTAATGAATCAACAAAAAGTCCTGAATTGCTTTGTGTACACCTTCTCCTATAGCAAAACCCCTCTTCTTCAGGCATTTTTCCAACTCAAGGCCAGGAATGGGAGATGATGTTCAACACTTACATCACAGGGAAACTTCACTCCCTGTGATGGGACTCCCCCCAGCACACATCCTGAAACTGCGTCACTACACCATGACTACGTAGAACAACATCCTTGTAATCAACTTTGGTTTTCTAGTGACCATACATTCCTTCCCATTCCCTTTCCTGCCACCACACTTCGTGCCTGAGGCATTTTTGCTTAACCCTCTGCAATCCAATTTTGGATTCAGGGTTTCCTAGGGGGCTTTCTCTTTCTGCCATTATGCAATGACGCCATCTGCTGGCTAGAGCCAGTACTGTGGTATGTGACATGCTGGAGAGGCCCCCAACACCAGAGCGGCCAGTAATATACAGTAAGTATACCCTGCAGGATGTCTTCTGACATCAGAGCTGTGAAGCCTTCAATCAGAATGTCCTCAGACGTCAGACAGTGGATTGGAAAGGGTAAAGCAGTTCATGAAAACTCTAAAGAAACAGTCACCAATTTCCTTGAGTGTTAGCATTTATAAAACTTTTTAAATCAGAATACCCCTATACATAACACCCTTAACATCCTTTTACACCTAGTGCAAGTGTTATTTGTAATCTGGACAAATGTTATCTTCATAAAGGATTGAGTTCTTTTGTTAGATACTGTGTAAGAATATTTTAAATAGCAATGTCCTAACATGATGCAAGTATCAGAAATGCAACATTTAGTCGCAATGTGATGCAGTGAAACATTTTCATTTCTCCTCAGTTTATGTCATTATCTGTCATTAACAGCATGTCATTAGACTAAATGATAGCCCATAGACTGATGATGGAGCAACATCAGAAAATATGCATTCCGCATAGGTCTATATGTTATTATGGGGAATAAATAAGTATCTCACATAATAACATTACATTAGGAATTATGTGAGGAGTTCTTTAAATTGCCTTTTTTAGAATTGAGAAAATTTACTTCAATTGTTCCATTTCTGGTAACAAATTAATTCTGTTTTGCGTGCATTGAGCATACTGCATGAGAATAAGGATGCAGTCTCTTGTGAATGTATTCACCGCCTTGATATTTTTCCTGTTTCGCTGCAATGCAGACTGGAATTAAAATCGATTTTGATTTAGATTTTATGTAACAGACCTGATAAAATAGTCTAAATTGTTACAGTGCAATGAAAAAAAAGCTTGTTTAAAAATAAATAAAAACTGGAAAGTTGTGAATGTATATGTATTTACCCCCCTTGTTATGGAGCCCCTAAATAAATTCTCATCCAAATTAATTTCAGAATTCACATAATTAGTTGAATAAGGTCCCTCCCTCTGTGTGCAAAGTGCCACATCACAGAGACAAAGTTATGAAGAAATGAAGCTCAGGGTTGGGTTCTAAAAATATATCTCAAACTTAGAACATCCCATAGAATACCATTAAATCCATTCTAACACAATATAAAAGAATATGGTACATCTACTAATCTGACAGGAGAAGGCCACCCGCCAAAACTCACAGACATGGCAAGGAGGGCTTTAATCAGAGACTCAACAAAGACACCAGTGATAACTCTGAAGAAGTGTCAAAGATCCAAAGCGAAGATGGAAGTATCTCTCTATAGGATCACTATAAGACGTACCACAGAGCGAGACTTTGTGGAAGATTGACAAGAAAAGAGCCATAGTTTAAAGAGAAACATAAGAAAACACGTTTGGGGGTTTCAAACAGCATGTGGTGGACTCCCCAAACACATGAAAAAAAGGTTAGATGAGACTAAAACTAAAATTTTTGGCCATCATGGAAAACACTCTGTGTGGTGCAAACCCAACACTTCCATCACCATTCCCACAGTGAAGCACGATGGTGGCAGCATCATACGATGAGATGCTTATCATCTGCAGGAACTGGAAAACTGGTCAGGATTGAAGGAGAGGTGGATGGCAAAAAATACAGGCAATTCTTAAAGAAAACCCAGATTTGAGACTGGTACAAAATAACACATTCAAGATCACAGGGGACTGTCATAAACTGTCCCTCTACATCCCTAATCTTTATCTGCCCCTGTCTGCCCGGAATTGAGGGTTATTGTCCTGACATGGACAGCCCCACAGTGACCCTGGTTAATAAGGCCCTGTTAAGCTCCTTATCCTCGGTCCCAGCCATTTTTGTTTAGCTGAACCACATATACTGGGGGTTTGGAACAAGCCTAGAGATTGGAAGTGGTAAGACCATTTAAGTGTGTTATAGAGGGTGGCTCTATGAAATATATATAAGATTCCTTTACATTAACTATTTATGTGAAGTTAGATTAACCCCGTGTGTATTCAGTCATTGTTTATTTTAAATAATATAAGTAAAAGTTATGTTTTAATTGATTCATATATTCATCTACTCCATGTAGCTAATACAGACATACCCCAAGACACTTTGACAAAAGGTGGCATCACAAGGTATTGATTATCAGGGGGTGAATACTTTTGCACATTAAAGCTCTTTTTTGTCTCAATCATTGTTTGTGAAACAGAAAAATAATAGTTTTGCACCTTCAAAGTGGTCAGCATGTTGGGTACATTAAATAGAACCTATAGTACATACCTTCCCCCCAATCAATTTTAATTCCAGATCGTAATGCAGCAAAACAGAAAAAACACTGGGGGAAAGGTGAATACTTTCGCAAGGCAATGTATATGACAATGATATTTATTACACTGTTCCACTCCATTTATCCAGTCCAGCCCTATCATTTGAGCAGTGAAAATATTTTCTACGTGTGAGATATCATGCAAACTGTATTTTACAAACTTACACCCCTGTAATTATTAGGTGTCAGTTGACAATGCTATTGCTGCTATTACTATGCTGATATGTAAGGTTTTAGCATGATCAGTCCTAGTGATTAGCATAATACAAGCAGTTGGTTATGTGACTTAATACAAGTTTACAAGTTGCTACTTGTGTCAGTGTTTCTATTATTTGACTGCATGGGCTTCTGAGAAATGAGGCTCTGTGATTCTAATTAATCTTCATTCCTCATGGATCATAAAATGTGCCATTTATGTTGTTTCCACACTGCTGCATTACATTTTAGACTTCTCTGTTTTCTACATATTCCTATTTAATATACACATTAATCTTTCATGAGATTTCTGTATAACTATGACAGACCGAAGGTTCTCAGATAACAGTATGCATGTTCCACTATAGCTGCATATTGTTTCTTTTAATAACCTACTAAAAGGAGTTGTCCGAGTGTGAGAACTCTAGATAACTCCTTCGCCATAAATTCAAATAACAAATGGTGATATAATCACCCTCCCCGCTTCCTCAGAGATCGATCACTGAGCTCTGTTATTGGCTGCAGCGTCCGGTAAACTGGGAGGGACTGCAGCTGTCAACAGAGACGGGAACGAGTGCCGCCGTGGACACAGTGGAAGCAGAGAGAGGTGAGTATGTCCCCATTTGTTATTTTAATGCATGGGGAAGGGGTTGTCTAGAGTGCTTACAATTTGGACAACCCCTTTAAGGTATTCCCACATGCAATCAACCCCATATGTAAATACATCATTAAGGCAAAAAAAACTAAATAAATAAACCCGTAAGTTTCCTTCATACAGATGGTTTTGATGCCATTTCTTTACACCCTTTTCCCCAAAAAACACATGAAAAGAACCTGCGTTTTCCTAAATTAGTACTATAGAAAAGGATATACAAAAATACCAGGAAAAAACCAATGTTTGTATTTTTTTTTTAGAATTCCTTATTGACCTCCACTAACATTGGGCCATGGTATTTTTTGAAGTAAATAATGTCCATAAAAACCCCACTAAAGACTTGACATTTTCCCTAAAAAAGCTGTATAGGAAACCACATTAAATGCATTTTTTCTTGTTTTCAAATCAACTACCTTGTCTACCTACCATCTTGGTAAACTCTTTTAAGGGCTCTTTCATATGGGCAGAATATTCCATAATACACACTGTAAATCAAGGATTAATCTGCTGCTGCAGAATTCCACTGCAAATCCAGGACATCTGTATATGGATTTAGAGGTGGAATTGAATGCAGCATCAAGCTATTTTTAATTCCACATCAAAATCCGCAGGGAGGCTGTGAATTTTGGTGTGGAATTTTCAGCGTCTTTAGGTGCGTATTGCAAAAAAAAATTCTGCTTGTGTGAAAAAATCCTAAAAACAACCTTTCAACTTTCCTGTCATGTCCATTTCAGTTTTTGTATTTTAAATTTATTTTTGGTCCATGTTTTGCAGATTATATAATAAAGTTATTTATATAGGTGTATTTTTCATGGCTGTGGTTTAAGAACGCCGTATGTACTACTTTAATTCATCTTGATGCAAAATACGCCCATTACAGTCAATGGAAAGTAGGGAAAATGCAATTTCATCCATATTGCATCTGTATTTCATTAGTATTTGCCTCTGGATTTGCATTCATTCATATTATTTTAATTAATTGCTAGATTTGTCCAGTAGAAAATACAACCAAGCCAACGCATAGTCTGCATCAGGGACTGCTGATAAATGTAAGGTTCTGCACATGGGCAGAGGAAATACATGTCACCATTGCACACTAAATGGGAAACCACTGGGAAACACCGACATGGAAAAGGACTTAGGGATTTAGTTAACTGTAAACTTAACTGGAGCAACCAGTACCAGGTAGCTGCTGCCAAGGCAAATAGGATCATGGGGTGCATCAAAAGAGGTCTGGGGGCACATGATGAGAACATTGTTCTTCCTCTTTACAAGTCACTGGACAGACCACACATGGAATACTGTGTACAGTTTGGGACACCCGTACTCAAGAAGGACATATCAGAGCTTGAGTGAGTATACAGACAGGCAACTAAAGTAATAAAATTAATGAGTGGACTGCAATACCCAGAAGGGTTATCAAAATTGGGGTTATTCATTTTAGAAAAAAGTTGGCTAAGGGGCAACCTAATAACTATGTATAAATATATCAGGTGACAATACAGAATATACATACCACTTCCAGTAGCACTCCTTACACCGATCACTTGGGGTGTCTGAATGTGATGCACGCCTCTGAACGGACCGGGACCACAATCCACAACACATCCAGCAAGTAAAGAATTCCGGGCAGCATCAAAGTGGTGCGAGTTCAAACTCCCCCATAAGAGAGAGGTCTTTTATAGCAAGCTTGACAAAGACCCATCTGTGCTAAGAGTCAAAATGTTGCTGCTATGCAGGGATTGCGTGCCATGAAAGACCTCTCCCTTATGGGGGAGTTTTAACTCGCACCAGTTTGATGCTGCCTGGCATTCTTTACTTGCTGGAGGTGACAATACAGAGATCTCTCCCATCATCTATAAATACTCAGGACTGTGACTGTAACAAGGGGGTGTCCTCTACACCTAGAGGAAAGAAGGTTCTACACTGACATAGAAGAGGGTTCTTTACTCTAAGAGCAGTGAGACTATGGAACTCTCTGTCTGAGGATCTGGTGATGGCGAACTTACTAAAAGAGTTGAGTGCAAAAATATTGCATGTTATAGCCACTGATTACTTCCACATGGTTGTTGATCCAGGGATTCATTCTGATTGACAGATTTGGGGTCAAGAAGCAATTTTGTCCCTTTAAATGAGAACAATTGTCTTCTACCTGCTGGGTTTTCTGCCTTACTTTGGATCAACATTGGAGGATAATAGTGTAAACTAGATGGACATATGTCTTTATTCTGCCTTATACGCTGTGTGGCTATATTATACATTTTACTGTCTGTCGAGTTATGAATTGCAGCTTGTTCTCATGCTTCTCAATATCCAGATCAATTTTCAGTTCAATCATCCCAATGGGCAAAAACGACTATGTGTATGGTATCTTAGAGAATGTATAAATGTTTTGCTACAGGGCATTATTGTGTTACAAGATTAATTTTACCAATTTTTTTGAAAGACAAAAAGCCTACTACATAAACCAGCTTGATCACTATGGAATATCAGAAATTGCAACACTGACCCCTTTGTTTGCAATGAAACATCTGTTTAGCCAAAATCAATGTAATAGAGCTAAAAAGAAAAAAGGACTGCGTCGGAATATTGGACCAGCCAAATCCAAACTAGCAATCCCAGAAAAATAAGGTCTTGCTTTAAACATTGAAACCGCAACTAAAGGCAGGTTTCCAGGAAAGTCTACACTTTAATGTACCCAACATGTTTCTTGGATCATATGGCTTCTTCAGGGACACATTACCTGGGACAAACCTATTCATATCTTTGGCCTTTCCTTAATCTCTCCTTCCAACTCAGTTTTGATGAGTGGTGATAATCTTATAATAATACCATTACATAGGCTTTTTTATTAGTGCAATGGTGACTTAATTACTAAGGATATCATTATCAAAGCAGTAAAAGGTATACATTCACAGATTATTTAGTATGATCAGAATTACTTTTTCAAAAAGTGGCCAAAAAAAGTATCAAACCTGTGTATAAAAAATATCCTCAAATATGTAGAGCTATACCACGATGTTGAAAAGATGTGTAATTATGCTCATTTGTCAAGGGCATGCATGCTATAAAGGAAGGTAATGCCTGGAGGTCCCTGGAAAGAGGGAACCCAGTGTTGGTTGGTCTCATCATCTTTGTTATTGCAGAAGACTACCCTTTCCAGAAGTACTGTAAATATGAGACCCTAGTGTCCTGCATGGCAAAACCAGGCGCCATAATCATGGGGCCATTTTGATCTTTGTTGTGGGTCCTATATATATGAACTGCTATTTTCATCAGTCAAGTTTGAACAACCCTTTGATACAATAAACCCATATATCATCATTCACCACCAGCCCACCATCAAGGCTGTGCAGCTGTTTGTTATTTTTATCTGTTTATCTACAGTAGGGCTTGATATCCTTCTTAATTTGTAATAAAGTTAGTCCATAACACTCCTGATGATATGTTGAAACACGTTGAGACAGAGACAGTCAGAGATAGAGACAGGGAAATTTTAGACACTCATTTTAGACTCTCATTTATCAATGCCGTCTTTAGCCTCTCCAATTGGGCCATAGAAGCCTTTCATCTTATAATCCTAAGTGGTGAGGGGCATTGTACATGCCTCTATACACTTTGGGTTGCTAGTGGATAACTAATTCATTCGGTGGGGTAACGTAGTGGTATATTATCACTACCCATCAGTTATAGAGATATCTATTTTATTCTATCTGTCTTATTGGATTAGGAATATGTGAGATCACCAGTTTAGTGAGAATCTTATTGTATCTCCAGAATTTAAAGGGGCATATTAGGGCGACTTGATGTCAGGCTGGGAACTAATGTTATTGGAGTTCCTGATGCATCAGTAGGACATAATGCCCATTTTGTATCCCCTTTAAACTTTTGCCTTCAGCTGCCCTGGAACCGTTATGCTAAGGCTGCATTCACACGAGCGTATATCGGCTCGGTTTTCACGCCGAGCCGATATACGTCATCCTCATCTGCAGGTGGGGGAGGAAGGAAGAGCCAGGAGCAGGAACTGAGCTCCCGCCCCCTCTCTGCCTCCTCTCCACCCCTCTGCACTATTTGCAATGAAAGGAGGCGGGACGGGGCTAAGTTCCAAGAATTAGTCCCGCCCCATCCCGCCTCTCCCCATTGCAAATAGTGCAGAGGGGCGGAGAGGAGGCAGAGAAGGGGCGAGAGCTCAGTTCCTGCTCCTGGCTCTTCCATCCTCCCCCACCTGCAGATGAGGACGACGTATATCGGCTCGGCATGAAAACCGAGCCGATATACGTTCGTGTGAATGCAGCCTTAGGCTCTAGCCTAGTACAAGGGGAGATTAGACACATTTTTGGTATTTGCTATTGTGTTATATTAGCTTGTTTTTTTTTAAATGAAACATTAAAGGTTAAGCTTTAGGGATTCTACAGTGATTTATATATCATCATCATGATTAATTGTTTAGGGGCATATCAGCCAAAACAGTTTATGTTGGCAGCTAGCAAAACCAGAGGGACCATAGTTTGCACAGGAGCACATTAATAACTCAATGCCACGCTATAGTTGCTTGCCTTTAATAGAGAAAAAAGTGTTTTAAACATTTTCATATTATAATAGGGTTAGGTTCATGTATTTAACTAAGTAATATAACATTACAAACCTAAAATGGGCATCTGGGTGGAAAAACACAAGTAAAAGTCTTAAGCGATGAAGGCCTACTCATGAAAGCCTAGTATCTGTTTTATACGTCAGTCTAATAAATGTTATTATCTTTCAAAGAAAAATCCAGTGTCTCAAGACAAACATAGATATTAAGTGCAGCATTTCTCTTGACTTTAACAGATACTGTTATTATGAGCTTTGGGGGATGAGCTCAGACTTTATTTGGCATTGTTTGGTGTCTAGTAACTTTTATCATGAGTCATTACTCAAAGAAAGAGTCTTTTTTTACCTAATTCATTGTCATTGTTCATGGGAACTCTACATCCCACACCTGCCTCTTACTTTGTGAAGAAAAGACTTTCAGGTTAATACTGCAGAGATAAAGCTTAACTAAGGGATAGAAGCTTGTTTTATCTGATTTTGAATCATGGGAACAATGGTAGATTTGATTCTAGACCTTCAGATTTTTTAACTGAAGGTTCTGTTCAGATTCATGCCACGCTATATATGCTGAAAGGTCTACAGTGAAGGCTAGTCAGCTCCATACAAAAATTCTATTGGAAACACTTATACAGAAGGTGACTTTTACAGTAGGTGACACGTGATTCAGAGCAGACCTTTAAGCTGCCTTCACACGGGCCAGAAATATTACTGCAGGGATAGACTATGGGAAAGACTAAGGGCTCGGTCAGACAAAGGTTGTTTTTTTTGCGCGACTCACCCAGGGGGGCTGTCCGGCTCTTCTCCCCATCCCCGTCAGTCTTCATCTGTATTCTGGTGGCCGGGGATTGGAAAATCCCCGCCTCCAGAAAGCGCTGCCTCTGATTGGCTGGGTGCTGTGACCAATCAGTAGCAGCACTCAGCCATTTATTGAATTCATTGAAAGCAATGGGATAGCATCATGTCCTTTGCCACAGCTGTGACAGCTGTAGCAGGGGATACTTTCGTCCCCGTGGGGGGTTTCATCATCACTGAACACTGTAACGGTGTGGTTAGATTGTTCAGTGATGAGGGGACTTTTGTGAAGCAACTGCGCTTCTACAAACACAGCTGCTCCGCATATTTTTTTGCGCACATGTAAAAAAATGCACGGAGCTTCGGTGACACTTATTTTGCACATCTGTGGAGCACATTTTTTTTGCACACATAGACGCACACAAAAAAATTGCTTCTCTGACTGAGCCCTTAATGTGAACAGGCAAGTATAGTGTGCCATCTTGTAAATCTCATAAAATCAACAGTAATGCTGCTCTTATTTATACCCGTTTCTGTAAATCCTTTGTAACAATCAAGATGGCCATTATTACCGCTTTAACAATGGCACCCACCTTTCTATTTACCTTTTGAATGGCAAAACTACCAGCCATGCATGAGTTCAAAAAATCAGGGCAGGACATGGCCTTGTATGACTAATGACTTTCTGCCATTTTTGCAACAGAAAAGTGATGATAAATATCACCAGATATACTATTTGTTGGGAAATACGGTGTATACTACACTTCTTACAGTCATACAATCTTTATAAATGTGCACCAATAGGGGATTTTGCGCTTTTCCTGGTTTACTAGCCTACCTCAACTAAAGTAAAATAATGTTAGACAAAGAAAATGTACAAAAGTGTCATTTTGTAGACAGATACATTTTCAGAAATGATACAATATGGACTTGATGTGTATGAAATTCACAAAGAAATGTTACAGAAACATATGGACTTCCTTCTAATATGCATACAACTCTTTTATAGTGAACAATTGTTTGCTAGGATGCCGGTTGGATAAACAGTTTTCTTGGAGAAGAAATTAAAATTTACATATATTTGTAACAACACCAACAAACTAAAAAAATGCTGTCCCCTTGGAAAATATAGAAGAAGAATAATGGCCAAATGTTTTAACAATACGGCGCATGTACTTGGTCCATTTTCTTCTGCCCTCCTATGTCTCCATAAATGTATCTGCTTCCTCTCCTCCGTGCAGACTGTTCATAGAATATCACAGCACCCTTCCGTATAACAGTTTTATGCATCCAAATTACGGAGCAGATATTTAGAAGTGCGCCCAGACAAACATCCTTATTTGTGATGTCTTTTGTTTGGGAATTGTGCAACGGCTGGGCTGGAGTTTTTCTTCAAACCAGCGTGACTTTCACACATATTTGTGTGAGCGTTCAGCGCTCAAGTAGAATGTGTCACTGTTCTCTAGAAGGTGTTATGCTTGGTCTTCTGTTGGGAAATGTATTAGGAAAATTCATATATTGCATTATTAATTTTGTGCTATTCCAAGTTAAAATGACTTCTATCCATAATCTAATTCTTCTGCAATGTAATATTTTGCCATTTAAAACAGATAGATGGGGAAACAATTGTAAAGCTCATCATCAAAGTGACCCTCTGTCAGATGGGTCTAATGATGTTTTTCAACATTGTGCATCTTTAACCCCTTAGAGACATGGCCTATTTTGGCCCAAAGTGATTTTTTTGTGGATTCTCATCTCCCCTTTTCAAAAGCCATAACCTTTTTATCTTTCCATCGACGTGGCCATTTAACCCCTTGAGTGGCATGCCTGGAAATTTTCCAGGATGAGCTCCACTGCTCATAGTGATATAGCCCGGAAAATTTCCAGGCTATGTTTCACAATGGGAGCTGCAGAGCACGAAGCCATAAGCTGTGGCAGTGTGCTCTGCCTGCACAGTCTCACACAGAACAGCGCAGGACTTTGAAAAAAGAACAGGAAGATATTACTGATCTGCCGGCAATCTCCCGCTTCTATTTTCAAACTCCTGCAGTGCTTTGTTTACAGGTTGCCATGGGGACCATCGGCTTCTTAGAAGTCGGACAACTGATGGTCTCTGTGGCAGGGACAGCTGGTGCTTAGCTGTCAGAGAATAGCCAGGCACCAGGTCCTACACAGCAGAGAATGGAGAAAACCTCCGATCTCTGCTGTGTTAACCCTTTACATGCCGCGGTCTATGTGACTGCAGCATGTAAAGGGCAGTCACCATCGGACCCCCGAAATGTGATCAGGGGGTCCGATGGGTCTCTATGGAGGTCCCCTAAAAGGAAAAAAGTTTTAAAAAATTTAAAAAAGTAAAAAAATTATACATAAAATAAAAACACTTTTCTCCCTTTACTTTGTAAAACATGAAAAAATAAATTACACATGTGGTATCCCTGCATCATTATGACCCAGAGATAGAAGCTAACCCCTTAATGACGCGCCCCCCTTTTTTTCCTCCCCCCGTTTAAAAAATTATAACTCCCTTATTTATCCATCGACGTCGCTGGACCGAGTTGTATTTTTCAATGTTGCTATTTAAAGTACCATATAATGTACTGAAAAACCTTTAATACATTCCAAGTGGAGTAAAATGAAAAAAAAATGACATCCACCATCTTTCAGTGCGGCTTGTTTCTACGGCACACAAACTGCAACAAAAATGACATGATATCTTTATTCTATGGATCAGTATGATTACTACAATACAAAACTTGTAATTTTTTTTTCTTTGCTGTAGTACTTGTATTTTTTTCCAGACATTTTATTTTTTTAATTATTTTCTGCTGCATCTTCTGTGTGCAATAACTTTTTTATTTTTCCATCAACGTACTTGAGCAACGGCTCATTTTTTGCGAGATGTCCTGTAGATAGATGTACTTTGATAGATCGGACTTTTACGGACACGGCGATACTAAATATGTATTTTTCTTTTATGATTTAGATTTTTTTATTATAGATATGGCAAAAGGAGGGTGATTTAAACTTTTATTACTTTTTTTTCAACTGTGAAAAAGTCACGAAAAAGAAAAAAAACTATTGCAATTTGGTATTTGCATAATCGCACTGGCCTGTAGAATTACTTTAACCCCTTGAGTGGCAGGTTTCCTACCACCCTGTCGTGCCCACCAGGGCAGGTTTTTTAAAATGATCTAATCATTGAATTTCAACTAGTTTTGCAGTTGCGTCTCAAGAGCCATAACTTTTTCATTTTTCCATTGACACGGCCATATGAGGGCTTGTTTTTTGCGGGACAAGTTGTGATTTTTTAAACAGGGGGGAGGAAAAAAAGAAATGGGGAAAAAAGAAAAAAGGGGCCATGTCATTAAGGGGTTAAATAATGTATTAACTTCCTTCTCTGGGTCATTACGACACACATGGATACCACATGTGTGATTGTATTTTTGATTTTTTACAAAGTAAAGGGAGACAAGTGTTTTTTTTATTTTTTTAATAATTTTTTTACTTTTTTTTTTTTAAAGTTTTTAAAATTTTTTTATTTTTTTTTGTCCCTTTAGGGGACTTCCACAGGGACCCATCAGGACCCCTGATCACATTCCAGGGGTCCGATGGTGACAGCCCTTTACATGCTGCAGTGACAGCCCTTTACATGCTGCAGTCACATAGACTGCAGCATGTAAAGGGTTAACACAGCAGAGATCGGAGGTTTTCTCTGATCTCTGCTGTAAGAGCTAGTACCTAGCTGTCCTCGGACAGCTAACAACCAGCTCTCCCTGCCACAGAGACCATCGGCTTGCTTCTGACAAGCCGATGGTCTCTATGGCAACCTGTAAACAAAGCAGGACATTGCCGACATGTCGGCAATATCTTCTGCTGGTTTTTCAAAGCCCTTGCTTTGTTCTCTGTGGGTCTGTGCAGGCAGAGCACAATGTCACAGCTTGTGGCATTGTGCTCTGCAGCTCCCATAGTGATACATAGCCCGGAAATCTTCCGGGCTATGTTGCTATGAGCAGTGGAGCTCGTCACAGAGCTTTTCCGGGCGTGCCACTCAAGGGGTTAATACATTATTTATACTGCTCACAGAATGCAGTGAAAAATAAAAATAAAAAATATACCAGAATTACAGATTTTGTTAATCTTGCCACAAGAAAAAATGGAATAAAAAGCGATCAAAATTTTACATGTTCCTAAAAATTAGATAAATGAAGACTGGAGTTCATCCCACAAAAAACAAGCTCCTTTAGAGTTTTGGCAATGGGAAATAACATTAATACAGCTTTTGGAATGTGGCAACACAAAAGCAAACCTTTAAGAAAAAAAATATTTTAAATGTACAAAAATAGCAAAACATAAAAAAACTGTATAAACTTGATATCGCCGGAATCGAGTGACTCAGAGAATAATGTTATCACATCCATTATTCTGCACACTGAACGCCGTAACAATGAAATCCAAAAAACAAATGGAAGAATTTATTTTTTTTCCCTAATCTCCCTACAATTTTTTTTTTACAAAAGTTATGCAATACATTATATATACCCAAAAATGATGCCATCAAAAAGTACAACTTGTCTCGCAAAAAACAAGCCCTCATATGGCTGCGTCAATGGCTCTTGGAACGTGACTGGAAAATTAGTTGAAATTAAATGATTGGCCCATTTAAAAAACCTGCCCTGGTGGGTCTGACAGGGTGGTAAGAAACCCGCCACTCAAGGGGTTAAAGGCTTGCTTTTAAGCAGCAAAAGCTGCATCTGAATGAATACATTGAATGCCAATGCTTCACATGATCGCGATTTTCAGCCTACAGAAAAATGCGGCTAAATATCCACGTAAAAACACTCACTGAATAAAGCCTAAGATTGACTGAGATAGATCAACCCCAGGTGGTGGCACCCGTATCATGTTTTGTGAGAGTGCTTATGTGATAAGGCATCAGCAGATCGAAAGTGGCAGGGAATGGGGAAAATGAGTATGGCTTTTTTATGCTATTCCACCATTCTGGACTTGTTTGAAGAATTCATAACTAGAAAATTTTGGGTCTAATTTTAGATACTACGCATCAATTTATCTAAAAAAAAGCCAGCAGAATTTTTATTTTATTTTATTCACAACTGATCAATTTTCATCATTGGATTATGTAAAAAATTACTTTGTCTGATCCCAATTTAAAGGATGATAAAGGCAAAAACAAAAAAAAAGAAAAATATGCCCTCAGTGTTTCCCAATCAGGAAGATTTTATGTTGTTCTCGAAACAACAGCCTTGTAGAAAACTTGCAGGGAACAAGAAAAAATTGTCTCTTGATTTCTGTCATTTTTGTCTGACAGATGACTGATGGATTGGAGCTTAGCATTCTTTAACGCATGGGTAACTTACCTGCCTTTGTCACTGCACATGGGCTATGTGAAATATTAGTCACTGGGATTGCTATTTTGTTTTCAGGAGATTTCACATGCCCCAAACCTCTTTAATACAGTGGTATTATGAAGCTCTGCTGTGTTGAATTATCACTGCAGCAACTCCGCATATAGACTTGATTAAAAATCTTCTATTGTTTTGTGTCTTCAGCATCTATGCAAAACTTTGGGGAAAATTTACTAATACTGAGTATAATTAGGCAGTAAATACTTAGACAGTTTTAAAATATGCCAGATTTATCACAGTGAGTCTGTTAGGGTAGATGCATACAGGTGTTTTAACGGCTGCGCCCTGAGATTCTCAGGTGCAACTCGCATTAGACAGCACTTTGACATCCTGGCCGCGTGCAATACAATGTTTTGAACACTGCACGTTGACATATGCTATTCAAGAATAGGACATGCTGCCTTTTTTTTTACTCAGACTATCAGTCCGAGTTTAAAAAAAACCCAAAAAACTGTGTACAAACACCCATTCAAATGAATAGGCGCTATTTCCATCTGATCTTTAGACCGATTTTTTTGGTCTGAAAATTGGACGGAAAAGCAGCTGTGTGCATATACCCATAGATGATAAATTTGATGCACCTTTACTGTTACGTCCGCTGGGCGCACTATAGCTCCACCCCACAGCACGGATGTGGGATTGTGTCCTTTTAAAACTGCAACTACACATATAGTAAAAGCAAGACCCAATTGCACCTCTCCAGGTAAAATTCACAGCGTGCAGAAAGTCTAGAAATATTCACAGTCCTTCACAGACTAGACTCTTTAAAATGATTATTCTTTATTGAAAAGTATCTAAAAACATGCACACAAGGGCTAGACCAAATGGGATAGGGGTAAATACACCCCAAAACCCCATGAAAAACACACAAAAACAGACTCTGACACAAACAAGAACTAGGAGAGACACCGCCCTCCAGTAAAGTCCCAGCAAGGGCTAAAGATGGTGACACGAGAAGAGGACCCAATGCACATCCGTATCCCTAGTGTAAGGGTCGGGTGTAGAGATGAGCGAGCGTATTCACTAAGGCAAAAGATTTGGGGGCCGGCGGGGGAAGAGCGGGGGGAAGATCTCTCTCTCTCACCCCCCCCTCTCCCACATGCTCACTCTTGCAACTCACTGCTCACCCCCGCTGGCCCTCGAATCTTTTGGCAAAAGCGGGCATGTACTCGAAAATGGCAATACTCGCTCGAGTAATTTGCCTTAGTGAGTACGCTCGCTCATCTCTAGTTGGCTGTAATGGATAAGGAGCAGAGGATCTCAATGGAAGTGCATTGGGGTTAATAGTGACCAAGCCTATTTGCGCCTTAATGACCAGGCCAAATTTTGGAAATCTGACATGTGTCACTTCAACATAGAATAGCTCCGTAAAGGTTTTGCATATCCAAGTGATTCTGACATTGTTTTTTCGCCACATATTGTACTTCATTTAGGTGGTGAAAATAGTCCAATATAATTTGTATATATTTATTAAAAGTGCCAATATTGGGAAAATTTTGAACAAATTATCATTTTTTCACATTTTCAATTGTAATTAGAGATGAGCGAACGTACTCATCCGAGCTTGATACTCGTTCGAGTATTAGCGTGTTCGAGATGCTCGTTACTCGAGACGAGTACCACGCAATGTTCGAGTTACTTTCACTTTCATCTCTGAGACGTTAGCGCGCTTTTCTGGCCAATTGAAAGACAGGGAAGGCATTACAACTTCCCCCTGCGACGTTCAAGCCCTATACCACCCCCCTGCAGTGAGTGGCTGGCGAGATCAGGTGACACCCGAGTATATAAATAGGCCCCTCCCGCGGCTCGCCACAGATGCATTCTGACAGAGATCAGGGACAGTGCTGCTGGTGCGGAAGCTGCTATAGGGAGAGCGTTAGGAGTTATTTTAGGCTTCAAGAACCCCAACGGTCCTTCTTAGGGCCACATCTAACCGTGTGCAGTAGTGTGGAGGCTGCTTTTTGCAGTGTTGCACATTTTTTTTTTTTTGTATATCGGCCGTGCAGAGCATTGCGTCCTGCAGTAATTTTACATTGTCCAGGGCCAGTAGTGGTGAGGCAGGGACAGAAGACATATTTAGTGTATATGGGCAGTGGGCCTTTCCAAAAACATTTGGGAAAAAAATCTATTAGGGCTGCCTGTGACTGTCCTCAGTGTACTGGGTCTCTGCTGGGGGTAGTTGTCCTAATTCATACTCAGCCAGCTAAGTGTTACAGCAGGCTTGCGCAAAATTCTTTCCTGCCTCTGTGTTGCCTCTTACATCACCGCTGTATTCCTGTCCACAAGTGTACTGGGTCTCTGCTGGGGGTAGCTGTCCTAATTCATACGCAGCCAGCTAAGTGTTACAGCAGGCTTGCGCAAAATTCTTTCCTGCCTCTGTGTTGCCTCTTACATCACCGCTGTATTCCTGTCCACAAGTGTACTGGGTCTCTGCTGGGGTAGTTGTCCTAATTCATACGCAGCCAGCTAAGTGTTACAGCAGGCTTGCGCAAAATACTTTCCTGCCTCTGTGTTGCCTCTTACATCACCGCTGTATTCCTGTCCACAAGTGTACTGGGTCTCTGCTGAGGGTAGTTGTCCTAATTAGAGATGAGCGAACGCGTTCGTCCGAGCTTGCTATTCGTGCGAATATTAGGGTGTTCGGGATGTTCGTTATTCGTAACGAACACCATGCGGTGTTCTGGTAAATTAAACTTTCTTCCCTGAGACGTTAGCGCTTTTTTTTGGCCAATATAAAGACAGGGAAGGCATTACAACTTCCCCCTGCAACGTTTAAGCCCTATACCACCCCCCTGCTGTGAGTGGCTGGGGAGATAAGGTGTCCGCCTGATATGAAAGTCTGCCCCTCCCGCTGCTCGCTATGGATGCATTCTATATGCGCTCAATGGGGCCAGCGGCAGCAGCGCTGACCCCATTGAGAACATATAGAAGACAAATCCTTCTTCTCTGGCACAGCTGTAACAGCTGTAGCAGAGAAGAACGATGTTTGCCCATTGAATTCAATGGAACCGGCAATACAGCCGACTCCACTGAATGCAATGGGCTGCCGGCGATCGCAGGATGAATGGTCGGAAAGGGGTTAAATATATAACCCCTTTCCTGCAATTCATCCAGAAATGTGTTACACTAAAAATATATACCGGCGTATAAGGCGACCGGGCGTATAAGACGACCCCCCAACTGTCACCTTATACGCCGGTAATACAGTGGAGCAAAGAATAAAAAGCATTACTTACGTTTTTAGATGATCTGCGGCGCTCCTGCAGGCTGTCACTCCCTCCTGGTCCACGGCAGACAAGCTTTCTCCACGAAAGACTTTAAATCCCTGCCTCCAGAAGCACATGTGCCTTCAGCCAATCACAGCCAATGACAATGATGTCATTGAATGGCTGTGATTGGCTGTGTTTCTGGAGGCGGGGATTTCAAGCCTTGAAATCCCCGCCTCCAGAAACACAGCCAATCACAGCCATTCAATGACATCATTGTCATTGGCTGTGATTGGCTGAAGGCACATGTGCTTCTGGAGGCAGGGATTTAAAGTCTTTCGTGGAGAAAGCTTGTCTGCCGTGGACCAGGAGGGAGTGACAGCCTGCAGGAGCGCCGCAGATCATCTAAAAACGTAAGTAATGCTTTTTATTCTTTGCTCCACTGTATTACCGGCGTATAAGGTGACAGTTGGGGGGTCGTCTTATACGCCCCGTCGCCTTATACGCCGGTATATATTTTTAGTGTAACACATTTCTGGATGAATTGCAGGAAAGGGGTTATATATTTAACCCCTTTCCGACCATTCATCCTGCGATCGCCGGCAGCCCATTGCATTCAGTGGAGTCGGCTGTATTGCCGGTTCCATTGAATTCAATGGGCAAACATCGTTCTTCTCTGCTACAGCTGTTACAGCTGTGCCAGAGGAGGACGATCTTTATGCTGACAGTGGGGGGGGGGGGGGGGGGGCACTCTTGCCGCTATTGTGGCTTAATAGTGGGACCTGTGAACTTGAGATGCAGCCCAACATGTAGCCCCTCGCCTGCCCTATCCGTCACTGTGTCATTCCCATCACTTTCCTGAATTGCCCAGATTTTCACACATGAAAACCTTAGCGAGCATCGGCGAAATACAAAAATGTTCCGGTCGCCCATTGACTTCAATGGGGTTCGTTGTTCGAAACGAACCCTCGAGCATCACGGGAAGTTCGTTACGAATAACGAACACCCGAACATTTTGGTGTTCGCTCATCTCTAGTCCTAATTCATACGCAGCCAGCTAAGTGTTACAGCAGGCTTGCGCAAAATTCTTTCCTGCCTCTGTGTTGCCTCTTATATCACCGCTGTATTCCTGTCCACAAGTGTACTGGGTCTCTGCTGGGGGTAGTTGTCCTAATTCATACGCAGCCAGCTAAGTGTTACAGCAGGCTTGCGCAAAATTCTTTCCTGCCTCTGTGTTGCCTCTTACATCACCGCTGTATTCCTGTCCACAAGTGTACTGGGTCTCTGCTGGGGGTAGTTGTCCTAATTCATACGCAGCCAGCTAAGTCTTACAGCAGGCTTGCGCAAAATTCTTTCCTGCCTCTGTGTTGCCTCTTACATCACCGCTGTATTCCTGTCCACAAGTGTACTGGGTCTCTGCTGGGGGTAGTTGTCCTAATTCATACGCAGCCAGCTAAGTCTTACAGCAGGCTTGCGCAAAATTCTTTCCTGCCTCTGTGTTGCCTCTTACATCACCGCTGTATTCCTGTCCCACAAGTGTACTGGGTCTCTGCTGGGGGTAGTTGTCCTAATTCATACGCAGCCAGCTAAGTGTTACAGCAGGCTTGCGCAAAATTCTTTCCTGCCTCTGTGTTGCCTCTTACATCACCGCTGTATTCCTGTCCACAAGTGTACTGGGTCTCTGCTGGGGGTAGTTGTCCTAATTCATACGCAGCCAGCTATGTGTTACAGCAGGCTTGCGCAAAATTCTTTCCTGCCTCTGTTGTGCGTTCCATAAGCGAAGTCAGCCTCCAACCACAGGCCAATAAGCGGCACATTTAATTACAGCGTTCTGTTTCTGCACTACTGGTAATACACCATGCTGAGGGGTAGGGGTAGGCCTAGAGGACATGGACGCGGCCGAGGACGTGGAGGCCCAAGTCAGGGTGTGGGCACAGGCCGAGCACCTGATCCAGGTGTATCACAGCCGACTGCTGCGGGATTAGGAGAGAGGCACGTTTCTGGCGTCCCCACATTCATCTCACAATTAATGGGTCCACGCGGTAGACCTTTATTAGAAAATGAGCAGTGTGAGCAGGTCCTGTCGTGGATGGCAGAAAGTGCATCCAGCAATCTATCGACCACCCAGAGTTCTGCGCCGTCCACTGCTGCAACTCTGAATCCTCTGGCTGCTGCTCCTCCTTCCTCCCAGCCTCCTCACTCCATTACAATGACACATTCTGAGGAGCAGGCAGACTCCCAGGAACTGTTCCCGGGCCCCTGCCAGAATGGCCAGCAATGGTTCCTCTCCCACCGGAGGAGTTTGTTGTGACCGATGCCCAACCTTCGGAAAGTTCCCGGGGTCCGGGGGATGAAGCTAGGGACTTCCGGCAACTGTCTCAAGAGCTTTCAGTGGGTGAGGAGGACGATGACGATGAGACACAGTTGTCTATCACTCAGGTAGTAGTAATTGGAGTAAGTCCGAGGGAGGAGCGCACAGAGGATTCGGAGGAAGAGCAGCAGGACGATGAGGTGACTGACCCCACCTGGTTTGCTACGCCTACTGAGGACAGGTCTTCAGAGGGGGAGGCAAGTGCAGCAGCAGGGCAGGTTGGAAGAGGCAGTGCGGTGGCCAGGGGTAGAGGCAGGGGAAGACCGAATAATCCACTAACTGTTTCCCAAAGCGCCCCCTCGCGCCATGCCACCCTGCAGAGGCCGAGGTGCTCAAAGGTCTGGCAGTTTTTCACTGAGAGTGCAGACGACCGACGAACAGTGGTGTGCAACCTTTGTCGCGCCAAGATCAGCCGGGGAGCCACCACCACCAGCCTGACCACCACCAGCATGCGCAGACATATGATGGCCAAGCACCCCACAAGGTGGGATGAAGGCCATTCACAGCCTCCGATTTGCACCGCTGCCTCTCCCCCTGTGCCCCAACCTGCCACTGAGATCCAACCCCCCTCTCAGGACGCAAGCACTACCGTCTCCTGGCCTGCACCCACACCCTCACCTCCGCTGTGCTCGGCCCCATCCACCAATGTCTCTCAGCACACCGTGCAGCCGTCGCTAGCGCAAGTGTTGGAGCGCAAGCGCAAGTACGCCGCCACACACCCGCACGCTCAAGCGTTAAACGTGCACATAGCCAAATTTATCATCCTGGAGATGCTGCCGTATAGGGTTGTGGAAACAGAGGCTTTCAAAGGTATGATGACGGCGGCGGCCCCGCGCTACTCAGTTCCCAGTCGCCACTACTTTTCCCGATGTGCCGTCCCAGCCCTGCACGACCACGTCTCCCGCAACATTGTACGCGCCCTCACCAACGCGGTTACTGCCAAGGTCCACTTAACAACGGACACGTGGACAAGCACAGGCGGGCAGGGCCACTATCTCCCTGACGGCACATTGGGTGAATTTAGTGGAGGCTGGGACAGAGTCAGAGCCTGGGACCGCTCACGTCCTACCCACCCCCAGAATTGCGGGCCCCAGCTCGGTGGTGGTATCTGCAGCAGTGTATGCTTCCTCCACTAAACCACCCTCCTCCTCCTCCTCCTACGCAACCTCTGTCTCGCAATCAAGATGTGTCAGCAGCAACACGTTGCCAGGAGTCGGTGTCGCGCGGCGTGGCAGCACAGCGGTGGGCAAGCGTCAGCAGGCCGTGCTGAAACTACTCAGCTTAGGAGAGAAGAGGCACACGGCCCACAAACTGCTGCAGGGTCTGACAGAGCAGACCGACCGCTGGCTTGCGCCGCTGAGCCTCCAACCGGGCATGGTCGTGTGTGACAACGGCCGTAACCTGGTGGCGGCTCTGCAGCTCGGCAGCCTCACGCACGTGCCATGCCTGGCCCACATCTTTAATTTGGTGGTTCAGCGCTTTCTGAAAAGCTACCCATGCTTGTCAGACCTGCTCGGAAAGGTGCGCCGGCTCTGCGCACATTTCCACAAGTCCCACACGGACGCTGCCACCCTGCGCACCCAGCAACATCGGTTTAATCTGCCAGTGCACCGACTGCTGTGCGACGTGCCCACATGGTGGAACTCTACGCTCCACATGTTAGCCAGGCTCTATGAGCAGTGTAGAGCTATAGTGGAATACCAACTCCAACATGGGTGGCACAGTGGGAGTCAGCCTCCTCAATTCTTTACAGAAGAGTGGGCCTGGTTGGCAGACATCTGCTAGGTGCTTGGAAACTTTGAGGAGTCTACCCAGATGGTGAGCGGCGATGCTACAATCATTAGCGTCACCATTCCTCTGCTATGCCTCTTGAGAAGTTCCCTGCAAAGCATAAAGGCAGACGCTTTGCGCTCGGAAACAGAGGCGGGGGAAGACAGTATGTCGCTGGATAGTCAGAGCACCCTCCTGTCTATATCTCAGCGCGTTGAGGAGGAGGAGGAGGAGCATGAGGAGGATGAGGAGGAGGGGGAAGAGACAGCTTGGCCCACTGCTGAGGGTACCCATGCTGCTTGCCTGTCATCCTTTCAGCGTGTATGGCCTGAGGAGGAGGAGGAGGATCCTGAAAGTGATCTTCCTAGTGAGGACAGCCATGTGTTGCGTACAGGTACCCTGGCACACATGGCTGACTTCATGTTAGGATGCCTTTCTCGTGACCCTCGCGTTACACGCATTCTGGCCACTACGGATTACTGGGTGTACACACTGCTCGACCCACGGTATAAAGAGAACCTTTCCACTCTCATACCCGAAGAGGAAAGGGGTTCGAGAGTGATGCTATACCACAGGACCCTGGCGGACAAACTGATGGTAAAATTCCCATCCGACAGCGCTAGTGGCCGAAGGCACAGTTCCGAGGGCCAGGTAGCAGGGGAGGCGCAGAGATCAGGCAGCATGTACAGCACAGGCAGGGGAACACTCTCTAAGGCCTTTGACAGCTTTCTGGCTCCCCAGCAAGACTGTGTCACCGCTCCCCAGTCAAGGCGGAGTCGGCGGGAGCACTGTAAAAGGATGGTGAGGGAGTACGTAGCCGATCGCACGACTGTCCTCCGTGACACCTCTGCCCCCTACAACTACTGGGTGTCAAAGCTGGACACGTGGCCTGAACTCGCTCTGTATGCCCTGGAGGTGCTTGCTTGTCCTGCGGCTAGCGTCTTGTCAGAGAGGGTGTTTAGTGCGGCTGGGGGAATCATCACGGATAAGCGTACCCGCCTGTCAACCGACAGTGCCGATAGGCTTACACTCATCAAGATGAATAAAGCCTGGATTTCCCCAGACTTCTCTTTTCCACCAGCGGACAGCAGCGATACCTAAACAATACGTAGGCTGCACCCGCGGATGGAAGCGTTGTTCTCTATCACCATCAAAAACATGGACCTTTTAGCTTCATCAATCTGTGTATAATATTCATCCTCCTCCTCCTCCTGCTCCTCCTCCTGAAACCTGACGTAATCACGCCGAACGGGCAATTTTTCTTAGGCCCACAAGGCTCAGTCATATAATTTTTGTAAACAATTTTTATACGTTTCAATGCTCATTAAAGCGTTGAAACTTTCACCTGAACCAATTTTTATTTTAACTGGGCAGCCTCCAGGCCTAGTTACAAATTAAGCCACATTAACCAAAGCGATTAATGGGTTTCACCTGCCTTCTTGGTTGGGCATGGGCAATTTTTCTGACGTACATTAGTACTGTTGGTACACCAATTTTTTGGGGCCCTCGCCTACAGTGTAATCCAATTAATTTTTTGCCCACCTGCATTAAAGCTGACGTTACATCAGCTGTATTGGGCAGTGCAATGGGATATATTTATGTACCGCAGGTGGGTTCCAGTGAGCCACCCATGCTGTGGGTCCACAGGGAGTTGTAACTGCATGTGTCTACTTCTAAAGAACCCCAGTCTGACTGGGGCATGCAGTGTGGGCCGATGTCCACCTGCATTAACATGACATTACCTCAGCTGTGCTGGGCAATGCAATGGGATATTTTTATGTACTGCCGGTGGCTTCCTGGCACCCACCCATGCTGTCGGTCCACACGGAGTTGTAACTGCATGTGTCTACTACTAAAGAACCCCAGTCTGACCGGGGCATGCAGTGTGGGCCGAAGCCCACCTGCATTTAATCGGACGTTACCTCAGCTGTGATGGGCACTGCAATGGGATACATTTATGTACAGCCGGTGGGTTCCAGGGAGCCACCCATGCCGTGGGTGCACACGGAATTCCCATTGCGGAGTTGTACCTGCCTGTGACTATTTATAAAAAACCGCGGTCTGACTGGGGCATGCAGACACCTTGACAGAATGAATAGTGTGTGGCACATAGGTTCCCCATTGCTATGCCCACGTGTGCAGCGCCTGATGGAGGTGGCACAGGATTGGATTTCTCATTGCTTCTGTACAGCATTGTGGGCTATCGCCCCGCCCCTTTTAAAGAGGATCGCTACCTAGCCGTGCCAACCCTCTGCAGTGTGTGCCTGCGGTTCCTCCTCATGGCAGACGCACTTATAAATAGACATGAGGGTGGTGTGGCATGAGTGCAGCTGAAGGCTGCGCAGGGACACTTTGGTGTGCGCTGTGGACACTGCGTCGTGCGGGGGGGGGGGGGGTTGGGCAGCATGTAACCCAGGAGAAGTGGCAGCGGAGTGTCATGCAGGCAGTGATTGCGCTTTGTTGGAGGTAGTGTGGTGCTTAGCTAAGGTATGCATTGCTAATGAGGGCTTTTCAGAAGTAAAAGTTGTTGGGAGGGGGGGGGCACTCTTGCCGCTATTGTGGCTTAATAGTGGAACCTGGGAACTTGAGATGCAGCCCAACATGTAGCCCCTCGCCTGCCCTATCCGTTGCTGTGTCGTTGCCATCACTTTCTTGAATTGCCCAGATTTTCACAAATGAAAACCTTAGCGAGCATCGGCGATATACAAAAATGCTCGGGTCGCCCATTGACTTCAATGGGGTTCGTTACTCGAAACGAACCCTCGAGCATCGCGATAATTTCGTCCCGAGTAACGAGCACCCGAGCATTTTGGTGCTTGCTCATCTCTAATTGTAATATATCAAATATGTGCAAACATACTGTACAAATTTTTGCTAAGATATATATTTTCATCTGTTTACTTTATCCTGGACGTACATTGGAAAAACGTTTATGTTTTTTTTTAACCATTTAGATGACGTACAAATTTAACATTACTTTTCAGCATTTTGAGGAACACTTTGTTTTCCTACACCAAGCCAGGATTGCAAAGGCTCATAGGTGTCAGAATGATAGATACCCCCACAAATGACCCTATTTTAAAAACTACACCCCTTAATGTATTCACTGAGGGGGGTCATGAGTATTTTGAGCCCACAGGTTTTTTTCACGAATTAATTCAATTTAGAGGAGAAAAAGTAAAATTTCATTTTTTTGCAAATATGTCATTTTAAAGACATATTTTTTTCCTATAGTTTACATGAAAAAGAGGATTTACACCTCAAAATAGATCCCCCTGTTTGTCCTGTGTTCAGAAATATACCCATTGTGGCCCTAATCTGATGTCTGGATGCACAACGGGGCCCAAAATGAAAGGAGTAGTCGGTGGCTTTCAGAACAGAAATTTTGCTTGAAGACCTTTTAGGCCCCATAGCACACTTATAGAGCTCTTGAGCGGCCAAAACCATAGAAAAACCCCACGAATGACTCCATTTTGAAAACTAGACCCCTTAATGAATTTATCTAGGGGTGTGCTGTGTATTTTGATCCCACAGTTTTTGAATGAATTCAAGCAAAGCAAAAGGAAAAAATTGTGATTTTCATTTTTTGGGCAATTCTGTCATTTTAAAAATAGCTTTTTTTGTACAGCACACATATGAATGAAGACTTGCACCCCAAAATGGATACCCCTGTTTGTCCTGTTTTCAGAAACATACCCATTGTGGCCCTAATCTTATGTCTGGATGCACAACATGGCCCAAAATAAAAGGAGTAGTCGGTGGCTTTTAGAACATAAATTTTGCTTGAAGGCCTCTTTATGCCCCATACCACACTTGTAGAGTTCTTGAGCGGCCAAAACTATAGAGAACCCCCACAAATGACCCCATTTTGAAAACTAGCCCCCCTTATCGCGTTTATCTAGGGGTGTACTGTGTATTTTAGCCCTATAATTTTTGAATACATCTAAGCAAAGCAGAAGGGAAAATTACAATGTTCATTTTTTGGGCAATTGTGTCAATTTAAAAGTTGTTTTTGTACAGCACATGTATAAATGAAGACTTTCACCCCAAAATGGATACCCCTGTTTGTCCTGTGTTAAGAAACATACACATTGTGGCCCTAATCTACTTACAGGACATATCACAAGGCCTATAATGGAAGGAGCACCCGTTGGATTTCCGGGTACAACTGAATAAATTCCAGGCCCCATTGCCCACTTATAGAGCCATTGAGCCGCCAAAACGAGGAACCCCCACAAATGACCCCATTTTGAAAATTAGCCCCCTTAATAAATTCCTCTAACGGTGAACTGCACATTTTGTCCCCACAGTATTTGAATGAATCTAAGCAAAGCAGAAGGAAAAAATTACGATTTTCATTTTTTTTGGCAATTTTGTCAATTTAAAAACAGGTTTTTTTGTACAGTGTACATAGGAATGAAGACATTCACCCCAAAATGGATACTCCCGTTTGTCCCATGTTCAGAAACATACCCATTGTGGCCCTAATCTACTTACAGGACCCATGGCAATGCCTATAATGGAGGGAACACCAGTTGGATTGCAGGGCACAACTAAATAAATTCCAGGCCCCATTGCTCACTTGTACGGAATAAAAATTGACTCCCTAAAAATATCCCCCCCCCCCTCCGTGCCCCTTTCGGTGTTCCCCAAATCTTAGATAAAAGTAATAATGTGAACTGTGTGGTATTTCCGAAGACAGGAGTAATTACGGAGGCTAGTTGGGATGGGAACATGGGGCAATAAAACCGGGTATCCCCCCTCCTCTCATGCTATTTGGGGGGTATTTTTTTACCTCAGTGGCGGGTATGGGGTGTAAAAAGTGGCGCTCCATGAGTCTTCATAAGCGTGCTGAGGTGCTGCGGCCTTACACAGAAGGCGCTCAACAAGCTGCTCCTGGAACTGCAGGAAGGTGAGCGTTCCCGGGGCTTCTTCTAAATTACGTATTACAGGTAGCGGTCTGAATAACGCCGGGCTCACGCAGCCATAGGTGGAATCCGCTTGTGGAGGACCACAGCAGATCCCAGCTGTGAGCCTGGCTGTAACCCTGCGTACGGCTGCGTAATGTACTGTGCATAACTGCCTACTCACACAGGCGGTCATGCGCAGTACACCTCTTTTTGTTTGTATTTCCCGCACCGTCGCTTAGCGATGACATGGGTACCTACAGCCTGTACACAACATAGTTGTGTATGGGCTGTGGGTATATCCGCGACCATGGAGCACAATGGACTGTATGTTGTGGATATCCGCAGTAAAATAGAACTTGCTGCGTTCTCTTTTCTGCGAGTGGATTACGCAATTCCGACCGACTAATGTGAGCAGAATTGTGTAATCCAATGCAATTAATCTGCGTATTACCACGGATCAGACGCATGCGGAATCTGTAATTCTAATCCGGTCATGTGAGACCGACCTATGTTAGATCACTACTTTTTTGTCACGTGACCGGGGACCGCTCAACAAGGCCACCGGTCACTGCTCCAAGCACTCAGCAACCGTTGGTCGCTGGGAGCAAGGAGATTTTAAATTTCCTGGGCTCCCCGACTCCTGTGCATGTGTCCGGCATGTTGTCGCATGAGCAGAATCCGGGAAGGTTCACAGAGGAGGATGGCGTCAGTAAAAAGTTTCATCTCCTCTCACCGATCGTATCGGTGAGGGGAGATGAAAGTTCAATTTTTTTTTTTTGTGAACGCCATTATCCATTGGATAACGGAAAACACGTGACCAGGAACCGCTCACCGCGGCCCCCGCCGTGAAATCTCCAGGCTCTTGGCTCAGTTTTGTAGCCAGGAGCAGGAAGAATTTAAATTATCCTGGCAATCCACAGCTTTTGCGCATGCGTCTGCCATTTTGGCAACGGGCACGTGCGCAGAAGCTGGGGTAAGGTCCGCAGATAAATCCGGGGCCTTATATACGTACTTTCATCCCCCCTCCCTCCCTATCCATTGGATAACAGTGATCATATCCCCGGTGAAATCTCTCTGCTCCTGGCTACACATGGTAGCCAGGAGCAGAGGGATTTTGAATTTCCTGAGGCCTGAGCCCCTCTGTGCACGTGCAAGATGATTGACGTCGGGTGCGCATGCGCAGAAGGGGACTTCAGCTCCCGGGACACCGGGACATCGCGGAGGACCCAAGGTGAGTATTTTCACCTCCTCTCATGGATCCGATCCATGAGGGGAGGTGAAACTTGTACTTTTTAAAAACTTTTTTTTACTTTTTAAAACTTTTTGTGATCGCCACTATCCATTGGATAGCGGTGATCAAGGGGCTGGGACCGCGTGTAACATCTCCTGGTTCTCGGCTACCTTCAGGAGCCAGGAGATTTTGAATTTACCGGGGCTCCCGGCCTTCTGCACATACGCGTGATGTCATTCGTCTGGCACGCATGCGCAGAGGAGTGGCGACAGGTCCCGGAGGACCCCCCTCACTGCAGAACACCTCGGAGAAGGTGGGTGAGTAATTTCAGCTGCCCTGATGGATCCGATCTATCAGGGCAGCTGAAACTTTAATTTTTTTAAACTTTTTTTTCACTTTATTGTGATCGGCGCTATCCATTGGATAGCACCGATCACATTGCTGGGGGGACTGCCCACTGGATAACAGCTTAATGCTGTCGGCTACCTGCGGGCACCGACAGCATGGAGCTGTCACGTCCATAGCCCACGTGGCTTTATTCCCTGCAGAACACATGTTTTTACGTCCTCAGGGAATAAAGCCCACTTGGGCAGGGCATAAAAACACTATAGGCTGGTCACTAAGGGGTTAATTATTGTTGGCAAATGAGCATCACTACAGGCTCTACGCATTTCACCGCCCATGTGGCGGATCTTCAGGATATATGGATGCGTGGGTTAAGGCCGACTGAGATAATCAAAAGGTTGTGGTCTGATAATAATAATAATAATAATCTTTATTTGTATAGCGCCAACTTATTCCGCAGCGCTTTCAGGCATGGATAAATGCAAAACAATACAACAATTGCAACAATTACAATGTGAGATACATTGGGTTAGACACAAATGGGTTGAGGGTGGTACAGGAGGTGCAGGGGTTGGGGAACACAGGCAATAGGAAATTTTATGTACAGATCATTTATCAGAAGGCAAAACAGGGTGGAGCACCATAGGCAGGGGCGAGGGACTAGATCAGGAGATTTGGTATGCTTCCCTGAAGAGGTGCGTTTTTAAGGCACGTCTGAAATTTCGTGCATCGGGAATTGTCCGGATGCCTTTGGGTAGAGCGTTCCAGAGGATGGGTGCTGCTCTGGTGAAGTCCTGTATGCGAGCATGAGAGGTTCGTATTACAGGGGTGTTTAGTCTGAGTGTGTTAGCCGATCGGAGTGAGCGCGCTGGGTGGTATACTGACAGTAGGGAGGCGATGTATGGTGGCGCAGCGCCATGCAGAGCTTTGTGAGTGAGGTAGAGGAGTTTAAATTTAGTTCTGCAGTGGATGGGCAGCCAATACAGCGACTGGCATAATGCAGAGGCATCTGAATAACGACTGGATAGAAAAATGAGTCTAGCTGCTGCATTTAGTATGGATTGGAGTGGAGCGAGTCTAGTGCGGGGGAGGCCAATGAGTAGCGAGTTGCAGTAGTCAAGCCGGGAGTGGATGAGCGCAACCACAAGCGTCTTTAGCGTGTCCGTGGTTAGGAACGGACGTATTTTAGCAATATTTCTGAGGTGCATGTGGCATGTTTGGGCCAGAGATTGGATATGGGGGGCAAAGGAGAGGTCAGAGTCCAGTGTGACCCCAAGGCATCGGGCATGCTGTCTGGGGGTTATGATGGTGCCAGACACTGGAATGGAGATGTTGAGGGGAGGTCGGTTAGAAGGTGGAAAGACAAGGAGGTCAGTTTTAGAGAGGTTTAGTTTGAGAAAAAGGGAGGACATAGTGTTAGAGACAGCGGACAGACAGTCGGTGATATTTTGGAGAAATGGTCCAGAGATCTCACGAGAGGAGGTGTATAGTTGGGTGTCATCAGCGTAGAGATGGTATTGGAGGCCAAATCTGTGGATGGTTTGTCCAATTGGGGCAGTATAGATAGAGAAAAGAAGGGGACCAAGGACCGAGCCCTGGGGTACCCCGACAGCGAGAGGAAGTGGAGCAGAGATAGAACCAGCAAAGGAAACACTGAAAGAGCGGTCAGAGAGGTAGGAAGAGAACCAGGAGAGAGCAGTATCCTTTAGACCACTAGAGCGGAGCATAGTGAGAAGGAGATTATGGTCGACAGTGTCAAATGCAGCAGACAGGTCAAGGAGGATTAGTAGGGAGTAATAACCTCTCGACTTTGCAGTCATCAGGTCATTTGTTACTTTCGAGTCTGAGTCACCAAACCATAAAATGTTATGGGTGCGGCAACATTTATGCAGTCACCCTTAGAGAAAATAGATCAGGGACCAACACTCAATAGTGATCAGCTTTCAGTATCCCCATATGGAGAACTGGTTTGGTAGCTGAGGTGTTAGGAAATTAAAGAGTAAATAGCCTGATTGGTGACAGTGGATATCGCTGTCAGACCAGAAATCTCTGCATATCTGAAAAAGAGATGGTTCCCGACCCCTTCATATAGGACCTATATGGGCATATTTACCCCTATCTCAATTGGTCTAGCCCTTGTGTGCATGTTTTTAGATACTTTTCAATAAAAAATAATCATTTTAAAGAGTCTAGTTTGTGAAGGGTCTCCAGATAAGATGGAAGGAACCCTGTCCCTTACTAATCAGGGAAAGTGGGGAACCCCTGCCTAAAAGCAGGGCGATTGTCCCGACAAAGTCAGACCCACTGTCTTCATCTGGGACCTGGCTATTCCTGATCAGGAGTCTGGAGAAATTACCAAAGACACACAGGACACTATACTGTTCACACACACTGAACACAGAACAGGTCTGAACATAAAGCACATGTCTGGCCACTTGCACAGACATAATACACACGTCACTGTTCACACCAACAATGGTTGTGCATACAACATACAACAAGAACCTCACCCAGAGCTCACATGCATAAAAATGGTAATCATAGCTAGTCCAAATGTCCTCACTCCTCATGTCCTTTACCGAGCGTGCTCTCTCATCTCTAGTTAAGATTGTCTCAAATAGCCCCTCAGTAGTTGTTGGCGTCTGGGGCTCAATATGTCCTATTTCCAGCTGTTTTTTCTTTGAGCTCCTCCAATTGCTGTATCAAGAGATTTGTTGGATTCCTGTAGGGTATAGAATCCTCTCCCTAGTAAGCCCTTTTAGGGTGTTTTTAAAATGGCCAATTTTCCCACTCGAGTTCTATCAGATTGCAAGATGGACAGAAATCACTCAGGAAAAAAACCCATTCATTTGAATGGGTTAATCCACAAGTGATTTTTCTCTCTGACCCATAGTCCAAGTTTGAAAAATTGCTGCATGTCCTATTTTTGGGTGATTCTTGTTCACCAATTGCCCATCAATTTTGATGGGAGCGTGAAAAAAATGCATCATGCTCACATGCCAAGCCATGCGTTTCTTAAGGCCTCATGTCCACGGGGAAAATCAGGCCCGCTACGGATTCTCCATAGAGAATCCGTAGCATGTCCCTCCTGCCCCGCGGACATGAGGCATAAAAATAAGAATAAACTTACCTCTCGCCCGCTCCGGATCTTCCGTTTGCCGCAGCTTCATCTTCTCTCAGTCGCGGCCGGATCTTCTTTCTTCGGCTCGGCGGATGCGCAGGGAACGTCGGTTGCGTGCCCCGCGCATGCGGCAGCCTGAAGAAAAAAGATCCAGCCGCGACGGAGAGAAGATGAAGCCGCAGCAAACGGAAGATCCGGAGCAGGTGAGTAAATTCCTATTTTGGTCTCCCGCGGATCCGGACGGCTTCCATAGGCTTCAATAGAAGCCCGCGGGAGTCGTCCCCGCGGGAGACCCGCACGAAAATGGAGCATGGTACGCATTTTTTCATGCTCCATTTTTTTAAAATTCCCTTTTATTGACCATCCGCGGGTATTTATCTACCCGCGGGTGGTCAATGCATCCCTATAGGATGCGGATCCGCGGGCAGGAGAAGAGTTAAAATCCGCTGCGGATTTTAATTCTTCTTTTGCCCGTGGACATGAGGCCTAAGTGTTTTACTGTGGGAAGCACATAGATTTTTTTTCAAACATGTGAAAAATACACATAAATCTGATGCAAATTGCATGTTCATATAACCATAGACTGGTAGAGTTGCAAGAGACCTCCAGGGTCACCGGGTCAAACCTCCTGCTCAGTGCGGTATTCACTAAATCATCCCAGACAGATGTCTGTCCAGCCTCTGTTTGAAGACTTCCATTGAAGGAGAACTCACCACCTCCCGTGATAACCTGTTCCACTCATTGATCACCCTCACTGTCAGAAAGTTTTTTCTAATATCTAATCTATGTCTCTGGCCTTTCAGTTTCATCCAATTGCTTCTAGTCTGTCCTTGTGGTGCACGTAGGAAAATCGAGGTGAAATCTCAGGGGAAACGGTCAGTTTTTCGCCAACCTACATCGCTCTCACCCATGTATATAAAGCCTTACTTCTACTCCTACCCCTACACAGCAAAGAATCTACCATAAAATGGGTAACTGCCCATCTAAAGTCACTCTATCATTACCACAATACCCCAGTGTTACAAATACATATGTTAGTACTTGTTTAACTCTTAAGTGGCTACTGTCTTCCTGTTGGTTCCAGATTCTGACAGCAGATGTCCAGGCTTTCCACACAGTTTTTCAATTGCCCTCCCTTGATGGTCAACTGTCTCCTCTCCCACAGCACTGCACCTGTTCTCCTATGCACAGACAACAGCTCCTTTTACTCAAGCTTAATCCCTCCACTCTCCTGCTACGCAGCAAAAATTGTCCTTTTTGTATCTGGGCTTCATTCACCCAGAAAGTTCCTACTGACCATACTCAGTTCTGCTGTGCCAAACTTTGGTGCAATTTTTGATGCACACAGTGATTTTTGCTCATCTGAACAATCTATCTCTATACCAACTAAACCCTTTAGGGTAAGTTCCTTACATCTGTACATCCTGGACTGTTCTTTGGGTATCAGCGGCTCTGCCTGGGTGATTTATATTGATTCCCTTTAAATTTGATTTTTATACATCTAATCAATTTTCTTAAAAACTATAAGTTCGTGGAAACTCAACAATTTTCCATCTCATACTTTACATTTGACTGCTCTAATGTTTCTGGTGACATTTAATCTTAGAAAGGAATGCTTCAGTATATTGTGCCATTGTATGGCGAGCTCTTTAAGTATATGAATTGTAGAAGACATTTCAAGTTAAAGATTCCATAGTGTTTGCCAATGTTATTTCTATGAAACAGAACGAGATCGGAACTTTCAAACTTTACATCTGCGGGATCTTTCTGATCATTTCTTGGGCAATATTTGTAGAAAGCTTAATACTTTATTTTAATTTTTTTAATGGTAAAAAAACAAGACTCCCGTAGACCTTTCCTCTCCAATTTTGTCACTTGCCTGCAATATAAATTTTTAAAGTGAGAGTGTGAATGCTGGCAGCATGGACAACATTTCTATGCCCACTCTAGATTATGTTATTTTCTGGCTGCTGTATCTAGCACCTTTGTTGCTGCTCACTTCTTAGCTATGACTCTAAATAATCGTTCTTGTGCTATAAAGAGCATAAGCACTCATACAGGACCAAATGTACAAAACAGAGGCTATTTCAACTCTTCTCTTACCTCTTTACTCAGAAATTTGGAATTTACTTTTGAAATATGAATTTAATTAGTAGGTATTGTGCTGTAGATTTGCCAATTATATTTCCATATGTGGTACACAGCGGGTGTGGTCCTACTGTGTCACATTGATTTGACTTATGGCTACTCCCAAGGCAACATCAAGAGGTCTCTCATCTTTATCCTTTAACACCTTTTTTAGAGGCATCTGGTCTCCCTTGCAGAACCTCTAGGAGTAGTCTCGGTACAGTGACAGCTAACCCAGGCAAGTCAAAAAAGTACTGGAGCATGGCACCAAAGGATCAAGCTAGGGTAGAGTCAAATAACAGGCAAAGGTTGGGAAAGGTAGAGTTTGTGCAATATGGTAAGGAGGCTAAAGGTTAGGGCAGGCACTGTTTAGGCAACACATACCATAATCTGTAAACCAGCCAAGGTCGACATAGGCAGAGTTTGGGAAAGCTGGGTATTCAGGTAAAGGGTCAAACTGAAAAACAAGCAGCATAAAAAGACACCTTCAATGGAACTTATTGTTCAGGCAACTACAAGTGGGGGAAGGTGCATTAAATAATCTGGGTAGGGCTAAGATCAGGTAGAAACAGGAAAGCTGGCTCAGGCACTGACCCTTTTTTGAGATGGGCTGAGCACATAGGAGGAATGCTGCAGCATCCGCTGCACAGCAGATGGGAAGGCAGAGGATGCTGGTGACAGCAACCAACAGAGGGGTGTGGGAGGAGGTGGGCTTGGTTGAGGCCAATGGCCATTACAATACAGATGGAAAATTCCATTGAGGAAAGAAGGTTTCTGAACAAACATAAAAAGGGGTTCTTTACTGTTGTAGCAGTGAGACTATGGAACTCTCTGCCTGAGGACGTTGTGATGGCAAATTTGATAAAAGAGCTTAAGAGGAGCCTGGACACCTTTCTGGAGCGTTACAATATTATAAGTTATAGTCACTAATTACTTCAGAAGGATTGTTGATCCAGGGATTACTCTGATTGGCTGATTGGAGTTGGGAAGAAATTTTCTTTCTCCTTAACTGGGAAAAATTGGTTTCTACCTCACTGGGTTTTTTGCCTTCCTCTGGATCAACATTGGGGGGGGGGGGGGGAAGGGGGGGTAATAGGCTGAAGTGGATGGACATACATCTTTTTTCAGCCTTACATACTATGTTATTAAATCCCCAATGACAGCTAAAAATTCCAGATATGAACCATTTACTTATATTATTATATTCTTATTGTCATGAAATTCAGTTTTCAGTTATATCATCCAGCTATAAAGTATAGTATTAACTTCAATGCAAAATGCACCTATCTGCGATCTGCGATTCCTGTTCTCTTCTCTATATGCGCTCAATGGGGCCGGCGGCAGCAGCGCCGGCCCCATTGAGAACATATAGTAGACAAATCATTGTCCTCTGCCACAGCTGTAACAGCTGTGGCAGAGAAGAATGATGTTTGCCCATTGAATTCAATGGAGCCGGCAATACAGCCGGCTCCATTGAAAGCAATGGGCTACCGGCGATCGCGGGATGAATTGTCGGGAAGGGCTTAAATATATAAGCCCTTCCCTGCAATTCATCCAGAAATGTGTAAAAATAAAAAAAATATATATACTCACCTTGTCCCGGCAGACGGAGTTCAGCGCGGCCAGCCGGCAGTTCTCCTGAACTGCTCTCTGTAGTATACAGCAGCCGGGGATTTAAAATCCCTGCCTGCTGAATGAACTGCCTCTGATTGGTCACAGCCTGACCAATCAGAAGCAGCTCTCACTCACACCCATTCATGAATGGGTGAGTGAGTGCTGCCTCTGATTGGCTCAGCGCAGGGACCAATCAGGGGAAGCTCTCACTCACACCCATTCATGAATTCATGAATGGGTGTGAGTGAGAGCTGCCTCTGATTGGTCAGGCTGTGACCAATCAGAGGCAGTTCATTCAGCAGGCGGGGATTTTAAATCCCTGGCTGCTGAATACTACAGAGAGCAGTTCAGGAGAAATGACGTCGGCCGCGGCTGAACTCCGTCTGCCGGGACAAGGTGAGTATATATATTTTTTTATTTTTACACATTTCTGGATGAATTGCAGGGAAGGGCTTATATATTTAAGCCCTTCCCGACAATTCATCATGAGATCACCCACAGCGCATTGCTTTCAATGGAGCCGGCTGTATTGCTGGCTCCATTGAATTCAATGCGCTGGACAGCTCCGGCCCGTTTCTATTGAAACGCGGCTAGGAGCAGTTTTTTTGGGGCGATTTTTCGGTCCCGGTCATGCGATTTCCGGATGCGCATCCGTCATGTGATCCGCAAATCGCGGCAAAAAACGCCCATGTGACTAAGGCCTAACACTGAATATCATGTGTGTTACTTTGCATTAAACTATTACTGATATACATTTTTATTCTTGTATTGCCTAGTTTTTTAGGAGAACATGATTTATGTGATTTGGCTTCTCTTTTGATTTATTAAGTGCAAATTATATCCATCCGTTGTTATGAGGCTACATATACACATAGTTGTACAGCACAGTTTTTTTTTTATTACAATATAACATCTGTAAATATTTTACAGAAAAAGTAAATTACCACAGCAACCAAACAATAAGGACTTGTACAGTATGTGTGAAAGTATCCTTAAATCCAAATGACATGGATCTGAGCAACATGTTACAGGAGACACAGCTATCACTGCATACTCAGATAAATAAGTCGCACATTCGGGATGTCTCTATGACATCTTAAAATTATATTTTTCTTTTTAGAATTTACTAATAAGAAGTTTAAGAATCTTAAGCATAACTGGTAAACTGAATGCAGGACCCTCCTCTAGCGACTCAGAATCCACTAATATGATGTTTGAAAAAAAGCTAAATTGGTTAAGGCAGTTATAAGGTTTAGAAAACTTATTTTCAAACATCCTATTAGGGAATTCCAAATGAATAGAGGAGAGGTCTGTGTTCAGGACTATAGTTCAGAGTGGATAGTGGCTACAAAGAGCATCTCTTAGGCCTCATGTCCACCGGCGGACCCGGCCCATTGCTGAGGATACTGCAGGTTCTCTACTTACCTCTACTGCAGGTCTTCATTTTCTCCTCTGCAGACGTGTGTGGACACGCTGGCTGGGGCACCACGCACATGCACAGTGGAGATGTTGGCAATGATGGCAATCTAAACATTCTTGCCCAATTCTTTGATCAAAAAATTTACATTTGTTTCTAATGCAGAACTATATCCCCCCCCCAACACCCACTTCCCCCTAGAGAATAGAGGCTAAAATACAGATTTGTGTTTTACTCATACTTGTCTATACCAGAGAGTTTCCAAAGAGAGAAATAAATAGTAGCATGTGGAGTACACTTGGGGAACTTTTTCCTGTTTTGTGTCACACATTTACATAGGAGATGCCCCATAATGTTTGTCAGTGTCTGGGAGCAGATGGAAGTGCAGGAATGGGGAGAAGCAAGTATATGAAATATGCAGGAGATATACCATTATGAAGATTTCCTCTTTTTCTGATGGTCTCCCAGACTTCTCAGAAGAGTTGACAAGTATGGTTTTATCTACATTGTTTTAATCTTGGGAAATATAGTTCTGCAATAGGAAAAGTGCTGATTTGCAGAGAAGATGAATTTTCATTGTATTGTATATTTCTGATGAGACTATATGGGAGGTTTAATGCATCATAAATAACATATAGCAATATTTGTCAGCTAAGGGTTAAGTTGTTATTGGAATATTTGTCATTGTAATTTTGACACTTTATTGAGGAACTATTTAAGCACTATTTACAGCAGAAGTATTTAGGCACAGTGTTGTGCGTTATCACAATATTATGTGAGTACCGTTTAGCATAATTTTTGTGCACGGTATGGCGTTACAGTATTTCTGAAGTGTTCAGCAAAAATACATGCAAACATTATGGTGGAATTATAGTGTCATTGCTGGAACTGGAGCGGGAGCACACATTTGCAACTGTTGTACCATACAACCAATGTGGATGAGATAGTAAGAAGAAACAAAACACTTGGGATCCCTGTAATAGTGACATTGAGGGTCCAGGCTAATTAACATCAAATGGTCTCTGTGGAAAATCCATTTACTGTAAGGACTGGCGGTTCGCGGGTCCGTCGTGCCCGCACCGCCGGTCCGATCACACGTGCGGCCGCTGTGCGGCGCAGGGGAGCCCCGGTCCTCGTCACCACCCCTGGCCGCCGGGCTCCGCCTCACCGCCGGGTTGCTAGGGATGCGGTGGGTGTTGCCCCGCGTCGCGTCCTAGGTATCCTGGCAACCAAATGTGTGTCTCCTGTCCTGCCTCCTGCAGGGCTGGGGGGCGGGTTCCCCAGTGCTGCTGGGTGCACTCAGCTGCTGTCAGGCTCCCCGCCCCAATCAGCTGCTGGGGCGGGAGCTCTGACAGCATTTAAACCTGCTGGTGTCTCCTGACCAGTGCCAGTGTTAGTTTTGGATTTCCTGCTACACCAGCGTACTGCATAGTTCTGACTCCTGACTCCTGTCACTGACCCTCTGCCTGTGGACCTGACGTTGCCTTTGCCTGACCCTCTTGTACCGCGTACCCTCTTGTTGCTGACCCGGATTGCCTGACTCGCCTTGCTGTTGTTTGTTCCAGTGTCTGTCTGTTCGTTAGTCCCCGCGTCCCCCTTCCTTAGTGAGTGTAGGGACCGTCGCCCAGTTGTCGCCCTGGGGCTTAGCCCAGGGGGGCAAGTAGGAAGGGACAGGGGTTGCGGGTATTTTCAGGGACCTCCAGTTTCCCGGACCCCGAGTCCTGACAGTAACACTGGCCGAACGGAAGTCGGTTCCCTACATCCGACCAGCAACCTTGAAACCCACTATGGAGGCTGTGGCGGCTTTAGCCAACCAGGTACAGATTCTGACGGACCTGGTCCAGGACCTGACTGCTCGCCTGCAGCATCAGGAGCAGCGAGGGGCTTCTAAGATGATGCAGCTCCCTGCCATCCTGGTACGGTTTCTGAACCCCGAGCAACACCTCCTGACTTCTTTTCTGGGGAGAGAAGTCAGTTTTTTGTGTTCAGAGAAGGCTGCAAGCTTTATTTTGATCTCCGACCCCACACCTCTGGCACAGAATACCAGAAAGTGGGTTTTGTGATAACTCGCCTGAGGGGAGAACCCCAAAATTGGGCCTTCTCCTTACCAGCTGACTCCCCCACCCGACAGTCACTAGATGCCTTTTTTACTGCTTTGGGCCAGCTGTATGACGAGCCTGACCGTGTGGCCTTTGCAGTCTCTAAACTCCTGGCCTTGCGACAGGGGCGGAAGGTGGCTGAGGACTATTGTTCACAATTTCGCCAACACTGCACGGAGTCTGGGTGGAATGACGCGGCCTTAAAGGATCTGTTTTTGACCGGTCTGTCGGAGGGCCTCAAGGACCTCTTGGTGGCACACCCGGAGCCCAGAACTTTGGAGCAAGCCATGTCTCTGGCCATCCGGGCTGACCGACGCTTGAGGGCCAGACGCTCGACTTGGACCAGCCCTGTCCGTACGTCTACTCCGTCGGTGGTTCCGACCTTAACCCCTCCCTCCACAGAACCCATGGAGCTGGGAACCATGACCCCGAAGCAACGCCGGGAATATCGTCTCAGAATGAACCTCTGTCTCTACTGTGGGGAGCCGGGTCATCGCATTGTTACCTGTGAGAAAAAGCCGCGGCAGGAAAACTTCCGCTCCTAGGCAGTTGTCGGGAGGACTGCCTAGGAGCTAAGGTACTCCCTGTAAAGTCTAAAATGTTGTTGCCCTGCACCTTAGAATTCCGGTCTTTCTACCGTGCTGGGCAAGCGTTTCTGGATTCTGGAGCTGCTGCTAATTTTGTTAATTTTGAATTTGTTGCTAAACTGTCTGAGTATTTTTTCCGTGTAGACCCCCCTATTCTCGTCTCTGGTGTCGACTCTACTCCCTTGCAGGCTGGTCTTGTAAATCTGGTTACCCCGGAGCTACAGTTCACTATTGGGGCCTTACATACGGAGTCCTGTACATTTTTGGTTATGAAGAACCTGTCTGTGGATGTTGTGCTGGGGCTACCCTGGCTAAGGGAACACAACCCAGTAATTAACTGGGAGACGTTGGAACTGGTCAAGTGGGGGTCTCGCTGTGACAGCCACGTGCGCCCAGTGGGGGTGGATGTCTCCACCTGTGAAGGAGTTGAACTACCTGACTACCTCTCCGAGTTTTCGGACGTCTTTTCCAAACAGCTATCAGAAGCCTTGCCTCCCCATAGAGAATGGGATTGTAAGATTGAGTTGATTCCGGGGGCCAAACTTCCTAAAGGTCGCATCTATAATGTTACGGTTCCGGAGAGGGAATCTATGAAGGACTATATCCAGGATAGTTTGTCCCGGGGGCACATCCGGCCCTCCGAGTCTCCAGTAGGGGCTGGTTTCTTCTTTGTGGAGAAAAAGGATGGGGGTCTCAGACCCTGTATTGATTACAGGGAGCTAAACAAAATCACTGTCAGGAACCAGTACGCCCTTCCGCTCATCCCAGACCTCCTCAGCCAGGTCACTGGTGCCCAGTGGTTCTCTAAACTCGACCTAAGGGGAGCTTACAACCTCATTCGTATTCAGAAGGGGGATGAGTGGAAGACGGCATTCAATACGCCCCTCGGTCACTTTGAGTACCTGGTCATGCCTTTTGGGTTGTGTAACGCCCCTGCTGTATTTCAAGGGTTCATGAACTCAGTTTTTCAGGACATCATGGGGGTGTTCGTCGTAGTGTATCTAGATGATATTCTGATTTTCTCCCCCGACTGGGAGACACACCAGGTACATGTTCAAACGGTCCTGACTCGACTCAGGGCTAACCAGCTGTTTGCTAAGCTTGAAAAATGTGTTTTTGGGGTGCAGAAGATATCCTTTTTAGGGTATATCATTACTCCATGGGATATCCAGATGGATCCGGGGAAGGTGAAAGCCATCACTGAGTGGGCCCAACCCATCACCTTAAAGGCCCTCCAGCGCTTCTTGGGCTTCGCTAATTATTATCGGAAGTTCATCAAGAACTTTTCTGTAGTGGCTAAACCCTTAACGGATCTCACCAGGAAAGGGGCAGATGTGAGTACCTGGTCTCCAGATGCGCTGGCGGCCTTCGCTACCCTGAAAGCTGCCTTTTCCTCCGCACCCGTTCTTGTCCAACCAGACCTGTCGTGCCCGTTTGTGGTGGAGGTGGATGCCTCTGAGTTTGGAGTAGGGGCGGTACCTTCTCAGGGGCTGTCTACACTCACAAATCTTAGACCGTGCGCTTACTTTTCTAGAAAATTTTCCCCAACCGAACAGAATTATGATATAGGCAATCGTGAGTTACTTGCTATAAAATGGGCGTTCGAGGAGTGGAGGCATTTTTTGGAGGGAGCACGCCATCAGATCATGGTACTCACAGACCATAAGAACCTTGTATATTTAGATTCTGCTAAAAGGTTGAATGCTCGACAAGCTCGTTGGGCTCTTTTCTTTTCCCGTTTTAATTTCCTGGTTACTTACCGACCCGGTTCCAAGAATGTGAAGGCAGATGCCCTATCTAGGAGTTTTGGTATTCCGGAACCTCCGGAGTCGGAACCTGAGACCATCCTCTCCCCTGGGGTGGTCCTCGCAGCTGTCTCCTCTGACCTCTCACCGCTAATTCAGGATGCTCAGCAATCTGCCCCCGAAGCACTTCCAGAAGGCAAACTCTTTGTTCCTTTACCATTAAGGTTGAAGGTGTTAGAAGAGACGCATGCCTCAGTCCTTGCTGGTCACCCCGGTATCCGTGGAACTCAGGAATTACTTGCCAGAACTTATTGGTGGCCTCATATGAGTAGGGATGTTCGGGCTTTTGTCACTGCTTGTCCGGTGTGCGCCAGGGGGAAGAGTGTCAGGAGACTTCCTGAGGGGCCTCTTCTTCCCTTGCCCATTCCGTCCAGGCCCTGGACACATCTGTCCATGGACTTCATCACAGATTTGCCGCTGTCACAGGGGAATACGGTCATTTGGGTCATTGTAGATCGGTTCTCCAAAATGGCACATTTCGTTCCTCTGAACAAGTTACCGAATGCCAAACTGTTATCTGACATGTTTATTAAGGAGGTGGTGCGGTTGCATGGGATTCCTGAGGACATGGTTTCAGATAGAGGTGTACAGTTTGTCGCTCGCTTCTAGCGAGCTTTCTGCAGGAAATTGAATATTGGTTTGTCCTTTTCGTCTGCCTTTCACCCCGAGTCGAATGGGCAGACTGAGAGGATGAATCAAGAATTAATCCAATACCTGCGATTGTTCGCGTCTGACAATCAACATCTGTGGGTTAACTTCCTACCTCTCACCGAGTTTGCCATTAACAACCATGTAAATTCGTCTTCTCATGTGTCGCCGTTCTTTTGTAATTATGGTTTCCATCCTCGATTTTCTTTTTCTCCCTCAGTTACTGACACGCCGTCTGCGGACTCTGCCATTAATGAACTGTGCACAGTTTGGGCCCAGGTTCGTAAGAACCTTCAGGGTTCCCAGGATAAACTTCTTGGTCAAGCTAATAAAAGACGCACGATCTCTGCACCATTCGTGGTTGGGGAGCAGGTATTACTGGCCTCAAAAAATTTGAGGCTCAAGGTTCCATCCCTAAAACTGGCTCCCCGCTTTGTTGGTCCGTTCACCATCTCCCATGTGGTCAATCCTGTTACATACAAACTATCTCTTCCGCAGTCGTGGAAGATTCATGACGTCTTCCACAAGGGGCTGCTGAAAAAATATGTAACCCCAGTTCTGCCCGCCCAGAGCCCGCCCTCTCCTACTCTTGTACAGGGGGAACTGGAGTATGAGGTAGAGCGTTTGATTGATGCTCGGCGTGTGAGAGGTAGTTTGCAATATCTTGTACATTGGAAGGGTTTCGGCCCTGAGGACCGTACATGGATTCCTGCCCGGGACGTACATGCACCCCTATTGGTCCGACGGTTCCACAGAGCCTTTCCCCTCAAGCCTGCTCCGGGCCGTGGGGGTCCAGTGTCCCCCCGTAGAAGGGGGGGTACTGTAAGGAATGGCGGTTCGCGGGTCCGTCGTGCCCGCACCGCCGGTCCGATCACACGTGCGGCCGCTGTGCGGCGCAGGGGAGCCCCGGTCCTCGTCACCACCCCTGGCCGCCGGGCTCCGCCTCACCGCCGGGTTGCTAGGGACGCGGTGGGTGTTGCCCCGCGTCGCGTCCTAGGTATCCTGGCAACCAAATGTGTGTCTCCTGTCCTGCCTCCTGCAGGGCTGGGGGGCGGGTTCCCCAGTGCTGCTGGGTGCACTCAGCTGCTGTCAGGCTCCCCGCCCCAATCAGCTGCTGGGGCGGGAGCTCTGACAGCATTTAAACCTGCTGGTGTCTCCTGACCAGTGCCAGTGTTAGTTTTGGATTTCCTGCTACACCAGCGTACTGCATAGTTCTGACTCCTGACTCCTGTCACTGACCCTCTGCCTGTGGACCTGACGTTGCCTTTGCCTGACCCTCTTGTACCGCGTACCCTCTTGTTGCTGACCCGGATTGCCTGACTCGCCTTGCTGTTGTTTGTTCCAGTGTCTGTCTGTTCGTTAGTCCCTGCGTCCCCCTTCCTTAGTGAGTATAGGGACCGTCGCCCAGTTGTCGCCCTGGGGCTTAGCCCAGGGGGGCAAGTAGGAAGGGACAGGGGTTGCGGGTATTTTCAGGGACCTCCAGTTTCCCGGACCCCGAGTCCTGACATTTACATAACGCATGATACTGCAATCCAGTGAATTTATGAATGATTTGCTTGTTACTATGTGGGCCCCTTAACAACATTTCTGCACAGTGTACCATAGAATCTATGGCTAGCCCTTTTCTCTCAGCTTTCCTCCCTTTGCCCCTTAAACCAGTCAGTTAGTGTGGGTAGCCTCCTATCATCACATGCTTCTTGTTTGGGGAGATATTTCTCCTTTTAGCCCCGATCCTTGCACCCTCGCCGGTATCCCAGGGTCACCTTTGGCAGTTGGGACCTCTTCCTGCTCAAGTCTCCAACTGTTTTAGTATTTAATCCACTTGAACTATCTGATGAAGGGGTTGCGCCCTGAAATGTCTTTTGCAATGTTGGTAGTCTATTCGACCAACTAAAGGAGGAATTTCCACCTACTTGTTCTGATTATTTAATTATTTTTAGAGCGTTGCGCTGAGCCAGTGTGCTTGCACTCCTCATCACACATGCACGGCATTGCTCCATTAATTTCAATAGGGCTGTTGAAAATAGCCCAATACATATGCACATCCATGTCCAGCCATTGCATTGAAGATAAATGGAGGGGCACTGGCAATGCATGACCTCTGCTCTATTCAATCTCCTCCTCACTGTGACCCCACAGTAAGGAGAGGAGGACATGGGAACCCAGTGAGACCACCCAGTGAGACCACCACCAATCCAACTTTTATCACCCATCCTATTTATTGGTGATAAGAGTCAATCCCGGTGCAACCCCTTTAAGTATAACTCTAGCAGGGCAGTACCTAAAAACTAAATTGAAAAAATCCCCTTGATTAAACACTGTAGTTTCTCTAAACAAGCATAGCATTTTTTACTATAGACGCTGTATCACAAAACCTCTTAAAATGACTGCAGTAAACAAACCATATTTTGCTGTGTTACAGCCACTAATGGTGTTTTATGCTATGTTATTTTCAAGAACTTTAGTTCCAAAGGTCTGATTTTATGAGTTAATCTGTTCAAATTCTGGCATATACTTCTGAAAACAATGCCCTTTTAAATACCACTGGGAACCATGAAGCATTGCAAGTCAATCTATTTTCTCAGTACATAAAATGAAGTTTCAACCTCAAATAGTTTATTTATAATATATCAACTCTCCAGCACTTTCCTCAGGTGCTCCACAACACATCTCATTTCAAATAATGAAACTTTTGTGATTTGTACTTTTCTCTCAAAACAATCAGGAATAGATGATTTCCTTTGGATAGTGTTTATTTTGTGACTGAGGATGGTAAAATTATCATCGAACTTAGCAAATAGCTAGAAAAAAAATGACTTCGCTGCTGGAACAGAAAAATTTCTCCTGAACACAAATGAATAATAGAACCTAATAGCTTGTATAGAGGATGTTCACAGAAATATATATCCAATGGCAAAGGAGATCTTTCTAGCATTGCGTAAAGTTAGGCCTTATTCATATGAGCATTTTTATGCGGCTATTCAGCCAAGTTTAAAGGTCGGCTGAAAATTGAAGTATTGGTCTCCAATGTATTCCTTCAGATGACTGGTTTTAGCCGTGTAAAAACGTTGCGCCGGTAAAAATATGACATAAGTGACCGAAATCGGCGACTGAATTTATACTCTGCCGGAAAAGATAGGTCTTGCCCTATCTTTCGACCGATATACGCTGGCAGCTCCCAATGATTCCTATGAAGCTGCGTCCAATGCTGGGAGGAGCTTAAAAGTGCCTCTATTTAGGCATTAGGTTTATGCCAACTGAGGGGTTTCCGGGATGTGGTATATTTTTTTCGCAAATGTGTTGCACCAGCCCGTACGAATGGACGAGAAAACACTAATTAAGATCGGCACTCAATCACGGCATTTCTTCATTCACACGATTTTACGGCGTGTTCGAGCGACCATAAAAACGCATACGCTTGTGTGAAGGAGGCCTTATGTGTATGGAGCGTGCTAGTTGCAGTGCTAAAATAACCAAAGGGAATTTATTTAGCATAACGATTAGAGATGAGCGAATATACTCGTTTCGAGTAATTACTTGATCGAGCACCGCGATTTTCGAGTACTTCTGTACTCGGGTGAAATTGTTTCACGAGTCAGGGGGCGCCGGGGGGCGGGGGGGTGGCGTGGCGGAGCGGGGGGTAGCAGCGGGGAACAAGGGGGACCCCTCTCTCTCCCCCCCCACTCCCCGCTGCAACCCCCTACTCACCCACGGCGCCCCCCGAATCTTTTCGCCCGAGTCCGGAAGTACTCGGAAATCACGGCGCTCGGGCGAAAAAGGGGCGTGGATGAGTACGCTCGCTCATCTTTAACAACGATGCAGTCATTCATCGGTAGCAATTGAAAAATGTCACAAATAAGTTAATGCAATAAGGGAAATAAAATAAGTTAGTCAACTAAAGGGAAGGTGTGGTGCATATGATTCAATCAGATTCTAGCTTTGCTCATTCATTGGGTGATCGACAGCACATTCATATGGGCCGATTATCAGACAATTGAATCTTTGGGCAAACATTCATGCTTCATAATCAACTCATGGAAGAGACAGTAAATGCCTTATCTCTCTGATGCACACACATGCTTTTGCACAGGCCACTGAGAATTGAGAAAATCCAGAAAGATCTGATGTCTTTAGTACACATTGTGGATTACTATAGTTTAGGTCCATTTATATCCTATCTCAAAGGCCATAAAGTATCTTTTACATATCGCCACTTAAGAAAAATGCCAGGAAACGTTTACTTAAGAATGCAGAATTTCTTCAGTCTCATTTGCACATGATTTCCATAGTTTGGAAGGTCTTCATGGTTAAGTCTATTTATTTGTTTGGAATGGGAAAAGTAAACATATCCTTGGAAAAGTCCAAAGGGATCTGCTGGAACGAAGTCTTTCCAGGGTAATTTACAACGTGTGAGTCTAGGTCACTGCATAGACATTCACTGACTAAAGGAAACCGTAGCTGCATTCTTGAAAGCTACAAGGTGCGGTGTAACTAATGATGAATGCTTGCAAATGTTTCCACCATGTGCTTGTTAAAAAAAGAACATTCCTCTCCAAGCATTTGACTTCTTCAAGCATTTAACCTTATTTAGAAATATGGAAATAAGCATCTAACATGATTTTCATTTTAAATGGAAATACTAAATAATGCAAACAACAATTTAATGGATTTATACAATCAAGAGAGGAAAGGGATAGAAATTCATGTGTCACAATGTAAATTCAGCATATTTCCAGAATTAATGATGCTGAGGGTGCTTTGTTATGTGCACCAATACTTATGCCATTACAATAGTTTATCACTGTTATAATTATGCTTGTTTAACATGTATTATTAGTATCTGGGATACTTTTTAAAATTAAAATATTACAAAATGTATTGCTTTGATAGACAAAAAGTGCAGATCTTCTTCTCATGGCTAGTTCTCTGTGTCAGGTCAAAAATGAGGTAATATCATGGCATCAATCTCAGCCCATGCGATCTGGGCATGCTGAGTGCCATTTAGGCGTTAGACGTCAACCTGAGCACTTTTCTGCTCGTGTGTGGATGGATTGTTTGCAGAGGCGTAACTTGAAGATCCTGGGTCCCAATGCAAAACCTGTAACAGAGAGAAAAATATGTTTATCAAATGGAAAGAGGGTGGAATACCTAAAGAAGAATATATAGCAGTCTTCAGAAACTATAGGGCAAGTGTCAGAAAAGCTAAAGCTAATAGTGAATTGAGGCTTGCAACAGAGGCCAAAAGCAATAAGAAAGGATTTTGGGGTATGTCAAGAGCAAAAAAAAGTCAAAGATGCTATTGGATGCTTACAGGATGATAATGGTAAATTGGTTAAGAATGATGTTGAGTTTTATTTCGTATGTGTGGGCAAACACCGGGCCCAAATGAACGTGACCAGGACACAAACAGGAACTGACTGATGACACACACTCGCCATGCATACTTGTACACATAAGCAGATGTAATAGCTATAAATGTACAAGGTATTGGTTCATATATTGGCCAAAATACTTAAGCCCGCATGCCACAATCAAGGCTCCTCGTTGTCTTGCAGGTCCCTATACTAGCAAGACAACTGAGCACAAACTGCAGGGAGAATGGCAGTACCCTACCTAATAAGCAAGACAATTGCCTCAATAGAGGCGGCCCCATGCTGGAACCTTGGTCCTGACTATCCCTCAAGGGTAAATACATGGTGTGAGGGTAAATATATATATTGCCATATGTGTTTTTTATGCTTTTATACCTATATGCAAGTTTTATTCAATTCCAAATGAAAAAAACTTATATGTCGCCTTACATCAGATATTTCAAGAGAGATGTTCTAGAAATTCAGAGAAAACCACCGAACCAGACATGAAGGACGCATGTACTTGGCTGTTTTCCCAGAAGCCCATATCAAGATGTTCAAATGTACATAACTTTCACTGTCTTAGGCCGAAATCCGGACTTCTTAGAATTGAGTGGGTGATTCTTTGTACTGGAGTTAATTGAATACGTGATTTTCTGTACGTAAGCCAGAGGCGCCAGTATCAAGATAATGACTGTTATATGATTTTCACTGTCTCAGTCCGCAAATCCGGACTGCCCATATATGGTTATAAGCCCATCACCCCTTGGTGGTGAGGGGGCAGAATGTATAAGATCTCATGTAATCTGTAATAAAGCACGACGTCGACGTGGGCACAGCTGAGAGCCATGTCCCGTGTGAGAAACTATACCAGACCTCTGTGTGGTGTCTATTCTTACGGCCGGCAGCGGGGCAAGTGGGGTGGGCCCGATTGGTGTTGCACTTAGAATTTTAACCCTCATAAATGGCGCCCGAACGTGCGGCGGTAAAATCGGAGCTTACAGCGCAATTCACCCGGATCCACGCCACTGAGAAACCGTCCTGCTGCAAACCGAGCCTGATCAACTCACAGAACTCCAGGTAAGACAAACATATATTTATGTTGTGTTTTACACTGCGAGTCTTGCAGCAGGACTGACTATCTGTGGTTTGTGACCGGACGGGTTGGGTTAAGAGTTCTACACGGTAACTCGTGTGGGCTCCGGGTTTGCCGTCATGGACCACTGACCGTGATATGCGCACCAATCGGTCACCCAGAAATTAGTCTGTAGTTTATTTGTACTTTGAAGTCCGTAGCGTTTTAGCGATAGTGGAGATTGTTTGTTGTATCTGCAGAATTTTTTTCTCTTACTTTTCATTTAATCTCACAAGAGAAGGGACCCTCAGGTTAGTTTAGTTAGTTGTTAATGGTTTAGCAGAGAGGGATGCATTTTGTGAGATAAGTCTCATAGAAAAAGGGACTCTCGGTCGGTTTGCCTTATATATGGGGCTAACGATTTGATTTCAGAGAGATGCATTTTATGGGGGCTGGTTCCATAAGGAGAAGGGACCCTCGGTTGTTCTGCCGGTATATAAGGGGCTGACAATTTGAAAATTAAGAGGGATGCATTCTATGGAGCGTGTTATTATTATTATTTGTTGTTTTTGTAATATGCGTAAGATCTTATTAAAGAAGATAGAGCCCCTCAAGGGCTGCCGCCGTGTGGATGAATTTGTAGAATGTAAGAAAACTCTAATGAAAATGTGTGACACCGACCCGCACGGCAGATTACAAAATGGTGTCTGGAAGGGAGGTCTTTAGGACCCAGAGGTGCCTTGAAAGATCAAGGTTTGCTAGAAGCAGAGAGAGAGACAGTCAGAGAAAGTTGTATATACACATTATTTGTTTAAGAAAGTATCCATAAGTGAAATGTTGAAAAGTACAGTAAGTGATCAAGAGGGCGTCAGGAGAGTGTCTATTAAAGGTTATATTGGCAGTTAGGTAGGGGAGAGAAAAGTGCTGAAGGAGCAAGCAAGTCGATAAGAAAATTACAATGCACGTGATTTGTTGGCAAAGAAAGAGATGAAAATGTGTATAATACAAGTTAGATAATAGATAATATGTATAATCCATACTAGATGGATATATATGTGTATATATATATACTGTATGTGCAAATAGTTAACAGCTTGCTTTTAGGGGAGAAGAGTTTTGTTGGCATGTAGCTGCGAATCTCTGTGTAGCCTTCCAAGGTCGGAAGATAACAGCGAGAGAGAAAATGCAATAACATCCTTGGTTAATATCTTGGCTTGCTTACAATGAATTGAAATGAATTTAATTAGTTGTACTGTCTTAGTAGGCAGGGAAATATAGTAATTTCTAATGTATATTCTTACTTATACAGGGGTTGAAAATGAATGTTGCAAGGTCCCAGCATATGTGTTAATTATGAGTTCAAATGTTTTTTTCAATAGTTTAAGCTAAAACTTATTCAGTATGTGTTTCATAGTCGCGGAGAGATAAGACATGTTTTAAAATGGTGGGGGCTTTCAGAACTCACTCCAAATTCAGGGTCACAGAAACTAAATACTTCAGTGTTTAATACAGCATATAATAGCTTCAGTAGATAAGAAATATAGAATATTTCAGTCACTCAGCAAACGTTTTCACATAATTTGTCAAAGATAGCGCTCATTCACAATCTCATCTCAATAGAATCATGTACTTTATAATAGCACTCACCTCGGTGTTTTTCAGCTGATGTATGTATGTTTGTCAAACTTTTTTTGTCCGTGCATCTGCATGGACTGGTACACCTTCAAGGGGGGTGACGGAGCAAACTTGAGAGCATGGATGGATGTGAGTTAGTGACCCGTGTTCGAGCTGTGGTGGAATGTGTGATGTGGATAATTGACTGGGGATAAAAGTCCTCCCCATGCATGGGACTTTGCTTGGTTGAGATGTGGATGCTTAGACGGTTAAGCTGAAATGGAGTTGAGAAGACGGACGCAATGTGCCAATATCGAAGGGGTGGAGCTATATGATGTAATAGTACGTAATAATGTTTCATCCCTCCTCTTGCACGAGGGAGGGGGTGAGGATTTTGAGCAGCTAGTTTTTTTTGTTTTGTTTTTTTTTCTCCTGTCTGAAATTTGATAAAGATATTGCAGGCAGGACCAGACTAATAATGAATTCACTTAAAGGGATATCACATTTCAAATATTAGTAGAGGTTTTGTAGATTATTCTTCCCCGGTGTAACTCATGTTTCTGTTATAGGTGCTAACATCTTACAGGCCTTATCTGCATCCATCAAATCTTTTTACAATGTTGTAATAACTTAAACCCGGCTACTATTGTTTCAATTGCGTACCCTGGTTTAAAGGGGGGGAGGAGAAGGCATAGGTGATTTAGGTATTGCAAGTCAGCCATTTTAGGTATTGCAAGTCAGCCATTTTAGGTATTGCAAATCAGCCATTTTTAAATTTTTTGCAAGTCATTTTTTAATTTTTTAATTTTTTGCAACAAGGTTCTGATCTTTTTCAAATAGAATACCAGCCTGATTGTCTAGCATTGATGCAACAAGAAAATTTAAGTTTAAAAAGTTACTGAAAGCCCTTGTTAATAATGCATATTTTGAGTTGTTTTTTATAGATGGTACCAGGGTGATTGACGACTCCACACTGGATATACGGTGGTTACACAACAAGATGTCCTAAAAAGCAGAATGTCTCCGCATGTCGCAGTACAAGAAGCGGAATTAAAAGCACTCACGGAGGCGTGTAGAGTGGAGGAAGGTAAGACGGCAAACATTTACACTGACTCCCGGTATGCATTTGGCATAGCTCATGATTACGGCCCAACATGGAAGGCCAGACAGTTTTTTACCTCAGCAGGACAGCCAATTAAAAATGTTGCAGCGGTGCAGTCTCATGGAGACCCTACTTCTACCTGACAAAGTGGAAAGCTCACACCAATCCCTACACCGGAGAAACAAGAGGCAACGCCATCACAGACCACACAGCAAAAGCAGCGGCCCTCAAGCCGTGGAAGAAAGAAGAAAAGAAGAATTTGATAATAACTTTGGACTTTGACTACTTTGATATGAACTTGGACTTTGACTACACTTGGACTTTGATAACAACTTGGACTTTGATAATAATTTTGGACTTTGATTTGAACTTGGACTTTGATAAAAACATTGGACTTTGATATGCTAAAGACTTTACAGTTACGAGCCAGCAAGGAAGAAAAAGACAAATGGACTAAAAAGGGACGGCGTATGGTGAACAGTCAACAGAACTTGCTTACCACAGTCCCTGTGCCCCATGATGGCCCAGCTGACGCACGGAAAGACGTACCTCTCAAAGCAGTAATGATGTCTATGCTTGAACAAGGACGGGTGGCTCCTTGGTTTTCTGTAGCTGCTGCATCATTTGTCCAATTTTGCATGATCTTTGCCGTAAAGCAACAGGGCAGAAGTAAAATTTGCCACACCACACTTGCCTAGACTACTCTACCCATTTCAGGGATTGCAAATTGGCTACACTCAGCTCCCACTTGTTGGGAAGCATGAAAATGTGCTTGTTGTTGTTGTTGATTTCTTTTCAGGTTGGAGACCTACTCTGTTACTAAAGTAAATAAGCAGGTAACCGCACAGAAGCTCATGAATGAGGTAATCCGCAGATATGGGGTACCGGAAGTGATTGAGTCAAACAAAGGTACACACTTCACAGGTGAAATAATGCAACACATTATGTCTGTTTTGGGTATATTCCAGGCTTTTCACACACCCTACCATCCGCGGAGTAGTGGGAAAGTAGATACAAAAGGCAATGAAGAAAATGGTAAAATTTTGAATTGAGTGTCTTTCATTAGTTTTTCTTTTTCTTAGGAGGTTACATGCCACAGTAGCAGAGTTTGGGGAATGATTTTCTTGTTAATTTTGTCATAGGCCTCTCCAAGGAATTGTTAGTAATGTATTCTGTAGTCTCTGCTTTTCTCCCAGGTCCTACAGATGAGTGTCACAATCTGAAACCAGGTGACAGGGTCTATGTGAAAAAGTTTGAGCGAGAAACCCAGTTTAAAGGTCCCTACCAGATGTTGCTCACCACCCCAACTGCAGTCAAGCTCGAAGGAAAACCCACTTGGATCCACACTTCGCACTGCAAAAACTAATGATCCTGCATATCCTTTAAATGCTATAATGTGGTACAATTCCTCTAACACACACCTTTGACTACTGTACACTAGCCCCCTGTTTCAGAACAAATTAATACAATCAAATGTGCAATCAATAAGAGTACACTGAGGGTGAGAATCCAACACCGCATCGTGCTAAGAGAGAAGTTGACGTTCAAGGTGGTAACTTTAATCCACATGTACACATAGATGCAATAGGAGTGCCAAGGGGGGTGCGAGATGAATTTAATTCTAGACATCAGGTTAAAGTAGGTTTTGAGTCCTTATTTGCTTTTATCACTGTTAATAATAATGTAGATTGGATGAATTATATCTATTACAATCAGCAGAGGTTTGTAAACTACACCAGAGATGCTTTACAAGGGTTAATTGACCAGTTAGGGCCCACTGCATCCATGGCGTTCCAAAATAGAGTGGCCCTGGATATGATTTTAGCAGAAAGAGGTGGGGTATGTAATTTATTGTATGTGTATTTTCCCTTTGATCAAAAAGAGTATGAGTAAGGGACTGGATAATGTGACCAAAATTTCCCTTGTTTGAAAAAGATGAAGAGCCAGTTCCGATAATGCCAACCACGTACGTTACCAGAAGAATGGAGAGATGGACTAGTACTGCGCCTGCCTCAGTCTCATAAGATGGACTGTCAGTGGACTTCCCATTTGCCTAGGGAAAGTGCAGAAGACCTTAGGTTCCGGCGAGGGCACACCCTGCGGGGTGTTAACTTGTACAGATAGAGGGTATGGATGCCCGGAAATAAGCCCAGGGAATCCATGGCCTCCTTCTGAGGTGAGGTAGGGATCCCTCCCTTTTAGGAGTAGGGACTTACGGGCAGTGGAGAAACCCTGACGCAAGGGAGAGACGACCGAGGAAGAGTGCAAGGTCTGATGCTTGATCTATATATTAAGTTTTTTAGGGGGGTTTGTGAGGGTAAATATATATATTGCCATATGTGTTTTTTATGCTTTTATACCTATATGCAAGTTTTATTCAATTCCAAATGAAAAAAACTTATATGTCGCCTTACATCAGATATTTCAAGAGAGATGTTCTAGAAATTCAGAGAAAACCACCGAACCAGACATGAAGGACGCATGTACTTGGCTGTTTTCCCAGAAGCCCATATCAAGATGTTCAAATGTACATAACTTTCACTGTCTTAGGCCGAAATCCGGACTTCTTAGAATTGAGTGGGTGATTCTTTGTACTGGAGTTAATTGAATACGTGATTTTCTGTACGTAAGCCAGAGGCGCCAGTATCAAGATAATGACTGTTATATGATTTTCACTGTCTCAGTCCGCAAATCCGGACTGCCCATATATGGTTATAAGCCCATCACCCCTTGGTGGTGAGGGGGCAGAATGTATAAGATCTCATGTAATCTGTAATAAAGCACAACGTCGACGTGGGCACAGCTGAGAGCCATGTCCCGTGTGAGAAACTATACCAGACCTCTGTGTGGTGTCTATTCTTACGGCCGGCAGCGGGGCAAGTGGGGTGGGCCCGATTGGTGTTGCACTTAGAATTTTAACCCTCATAATGGAACTAGAAACGACCGGCACACAGAACACCAATCACACAGCAACACACTAGGGTTAGAATGCCAGATACACAACCGCATAGAACAGGACAGTTCACTCCTCATGTCTAGCCACTTACACAGACATACAGAACATGACACTGTTCACATCATATACACAAAACAGGGCTATCCACACCTAATGTCTGGCCATCTGCACAAACACTGAACTAGCACCTGTTCAAACATATAACACATGTACAGGCATACAAAACCAACAAACCCTAGAGTGAAGGGAAACCAGCTTGCTTTTGCACAGAGGATATTTAACTGCAACCAGACCAGTGGTGGTTGGCTAGCAGGAGAACACCACACCCAGCCAGCTCAATCATTCCCCACCTGTGAGGCTATGCTGCTAGAAACCTATTTGGTACAACAGATCCCAGCCAGCACAACCCTTACATTGAGAAGGCTGAACTTTTAAATTCTTATTTTGTATCTGTTTTCTCTCAGAAAGTAGGTGTAACATCAACTGATCTTCCCTGTGCTGTTGAGGGAATAAAAGAATGCAGGCTATCTATAAGCAGAGAGATGGTGAGGGAACACTTAGCTAACTTAAATGAATTCAGGTCTCAAGGTCCAGATGAATTACATCCTAGGATACTAAAGGAAGCAGCAGAGGTAATTGCTGAGCCACTCGCCATAATCTTTGAAAATTCCTGGAGAACAGGAGAAGTCCCAGAAAATTAGAAAAGGGCAAATGCTGTCCCTATCTTCAAAAAAAGGAAAAAGGTGGCTCCTGGATACTACAGGCCTGTGAGCCTGACTTCTATACTAGGAAAGATCTTTGAACAAATTATTAAACAGCATGTATGCAAGTACTTGGATAAAAATGGAGTAATTAACCAGAGCCAGCATGGGTTTGTAATAGGGATGAGCGAGCATACTCGTCCGAGCTTGATGCTCGTTCGAGTATTAGGGTGCTCGAGATGCTCATTACTCGAGACGAGCACCACGCGGTACTCGTCTTGATTAAACGAGCACTGACCATTGAATTCAATGGAGGCGGCAATACAGCCGGCTCCATTAAAAGCAATGGGGTGCCGGCGATCGCGGGATGAATTGTCGGGAAGGGGTTAAATATATAAGCCCTTCCCTGCAATTCATCCAGAAATGTGTAAAAATAAAAAATATATATATACTTACCTTGTCCCGGCAGACGGAGTTCAGCGCGGCCAGCGGCAGTCCTCCTGAACTGCTCTGAACAGGTGTGAGTAGTATTCAGCAGCCGGGGATTTAAAATCCCCGCCTGCTGAATGAGCTGCCTCTAATTGGTCACAGCCTGACCAATCAGAGGCAGATTCCACTCACACACCCATTCATGAATTTATGAATGGGTGTGTGACTGCTGCCTCTGATTGGCTCAGCGGGACCAATCAGATGAGAGGCAGCAGTCACTCACCCATTCATAAATTCATGAATGGGTGTGTGAGTGGAATCTGCCTCTGATTGGTCAGGCTGTGACCAATTAGAGGCAGCTCATTCAGCAGGCGGGGATTTTAAATCCCCGGCTGCTGAATACTACTCACACCTGTTCAGAGCAGTTCAGGAGGACTGCCGCTGGCCGCGCTGAACTCCGTCTGCCGGGACAAGGTGAGTATATATATATTTTTTATTTTTACACATTTCTGGATGAATTGCAGGGAAGGGCTTATATATTTAACCCCTTCCCGACAATTCATCCCGCGATCGCCGGCAGCCCATTGCTTTCAATGGAGCCAGCTGTATTGCCGGCTCCATTGAATTCAATGGGCTAACATCGTTCTTCTCTGCCACAGCTGTTACAGCTGTGGCAGAGGAGAACGATCTTCATGCTGACAGTGTGTGTGTGGGGGGGTCTCACTCTTGCCACTATTGTGGCTTAATAGTGGGACCTGGGAACTTGAGATGCAGCCCAACATGTAGCCCCTCGCCTGCCCTATCCCATCACTTTCTTGAATTTCCCAGGTTTTCACAAATGAAAACCTTAGCGAGCATCGGCGATATACAAAAATGCTCGAGTCGCCCATTGACTTCAATGGGGTTCGTTACTCGAAACGAACTCTCGAGCATCACTGAAAGTTCGACTCGAGTAACGAGCACCCGAGCATTTTGGTGCTCGCTCATCTCTAGTTTGTAACAAACAAGTCATGCCAGACGAATCTAATTTCCTTCTATGACAGAATCACTGACTGGGTTGATCAGGAAAATGTGGTGGATATAGTATATCTTGACATTAGTAAAGCATTTTACAAAGTATTTCATACTATACTTATTAAAAAAATGACCAAATATGGGATTGACAAGGCAACTGTTAGGTGGATTTACAAAGCACAAATGGGGCACTATTACTGTGTAGAGGGAACTGAGAGATCAGGAGTAGCAGTGTGATGGGGAGTTAGTGTGCATAGATAAATTTTGACTACAATACGTCTCCATGGAAGTTTGGGCCCAGATGAAAAAGAAAAGGGAAACTGAGAGATTATAATGAGAGAAGATGTCAGCTGTGAGTCACTGAATGGAACTGTACTGTATTACCTTTTCACCGTGTAGAGTTGCATTATTTAGAGGTATCGTACCAACCGTAGAGTCATAGAGTTAAAGGGGTTGTCTCGAGGAAGCAGTGAATTTTTTTTTTTGCCCAGTCCCCCTAATTAAGCATACATTACTAAGCCCCCCTGTAAATGACTTTTCTAGCTGGTTTGTACTTACAGTTCCAGCGTTTCAGCAACTTATAAAAATTTTCCCAAGATGGCCGCCAGCTCTTTTCCCATCGCTTGCTGTAGCCCGACGTGCGCGCTCCCGAGACGCTACCAGCTGTGTCTCCCTGACAACCAGACACCCCGCAGCCGCCGACCGGACCCCTGGATTGAACGCGGCCGACCACGGCACACAGTCACCCACCGCCAGGCAGCAGGTAACCGGCGCAGCCCCCCCCCCGGCACAGCGACAGCCCCCCCCGGCACAGCGACAGCCCCCCCGGCACAGCGATAGACCCCCCCCGGCACAGCGACAGCCCCCCTGGCACAGCGACAGTCCCCCCGACACAGCGACAGACCCCCCCCGGCACAGCGACAGACCCCCCGGCACAGCGACAGACCCCCCGGCACAATGACAAATTACTCCCAAGACATATCAAGAAACAGGGCAAGTGCCAAGAGAAGCAGTGAAGCTGTTTATTGCCAAGGTAATGCAAGTACATACATCAGTCCAAAAACCTGCAATACCAATCATAGGTGAACTAAGTGAGACAAGCACCTCCTTTCTCAAGCAGAATATGGAATGGACAATGAATGGAGTCAGTTTTATACTTACCTGCATTGATGATAGTGAGTGGAAAAACACTGTAATGTTTTTGTGACGATGGGCTCCAGGAACCACAAATGAAGTAAGCCCGGAAGTCTCTCTGCGTTCCACTGGCCCAAAACCCATTTTCCATTCCATCAATAGGAATTATTATGCTAATGCAAATTTAAATGAGCTGCCGAACATTAAAATTAATACATTCATTATCAGCTGAAGTATATGCATTACACTATAATGTTATATCTGGCCAGATAGGTGAAATAAAATAATATAATAAAAACAATTAATATATAGATGGTATCAATTAAGGCCCAATGTCCACGTGCAGATTTTAATTATAAAATCCGCACGTATCTCTCCTGTGTGGGAGATCCGCACCCATAGGAATGCATTAGCATCCACAGGGCAATTTAAAGCATGCGGATGTGATTTCTTTTGTTCCCGGCATGTGGATTGCATACGCTGGAAGAAATTGCAGCATGCTCCATTTTTGTCTGTGGATCCTGCTGGGGGCTTCCATTGAAGTCATTGTGGTTGCGCCGCAGATCCACGGGAAAGCAGGACATTGAAAAAAAAAAAAGTTCTGCGCATGCGCCCGGTACATCGCCGGCATGTCCGGACACATGCACCGTGCTGAAGAAAGATCCGGCCAGGACAGAGAAGATCAACACTGTAGACAAAGAGGTTTTTTCTCCCAATATCCGCGGGCACGGCTGGATATTATGGGTGCAGTATTTTCTTTGTTGACCTCTTGTACGTGGCTTTACGCAAGGGTTTCTTAAGTCCTATGGAGAAATCTGTAGAAAAAAAAAATACCTGAAAAATTTCTATACTTAGACCATGTCACTCGCATCAAAAACACTGCAAACATACCAATACCCCAAACTCTGTGCATGTATTTATTTAGGGACTTTAACGTATTATCTGGCTGAAGCATTATAGCATTATATAAATGCTTCTGAAAAAGCATCAAAATATTTTGTTTGAAACTATCCTTAACCACTTAACGTCACAGAACATAAGTTTAAATTCTGGCTGCCTGGTACCGACAGCTGCATCAGCGGGAATAGGGGGGAACACCAATCCCTGCTGTTGACCCTTTACATTCCACAATCAATATTGATTGCAGAATTTAAAGGGTTCATAGAGTGAGCATCATTGGCCCGCCACAATGTCATAACGATGGACCGATGGGTTGCCATGGCAACCGTGCGCCATTGCCTGTTGTCCAACTCTTCCATGGCATATGATTGCAAGCAATAGCGATATTAAAATGTAGTACAGATATACTGTAATGCATTATATAGCGATGTTATAATCGTGGGTTCACGTCTCCAACAGCGGCATAAGAAAAATGTGTAAAAAAATTAAAATAGTGAAAATAAAACAAGTAAAAATTAATAGTGAATAGAAACCTTTATTGCCAACTTTCCACTTCTTTCTAAAAAATAAAAAATGCATATGTTTGGTAATTCTGCATCTGCAATGAATAATTGAACACACTGCTTATCCTGCACGAAAATAAATGTTAAAATAAAAAGAATTTTTTTTTAAATGGAATCAAAATGCTAATTCTAATTTCTAAAAAAAGGGGTTTTATTGTGCAAAAGTGGAAACATTTAAAAATATATATATATACAGTTTTGGTATTTTACGAACACAGGAAAAATTACTTTGTCATTTATGCTGCAAGATTAATGGGGAAAAAAACAAAGGTAGAATTTAGCAATTTCTTTCTCCCTCCCCTTCAAAAATATGTAATAAAAGTCATATGATGCATTATATGTACCTAAAATATAATTGATAACTACAGCTCATGACGTAAAAAACAAGTCCTCATATATCCATGTCGATGGAAAAATAAAAAAGTTATGACTTTCGAAAAGTCCCCAAAAAATCATCATGTCCTTAGGCCCAAAGTAGGCAGGACACTAAGTGGTTAATCACAAAACTTGAGGCTCTGAACTGTAATAAAGGATAATTGTCACCTCATCTATAAACTGCAGGTTGTGCAGGGAAATTCAGCATGGCACTGTAACATTAAATTAAAACATTCACTGAAGGGCAATGCTAATAAAGAAGGTTTAGGCCTTCTAGTCCTGTCATCTCTCCTGCACTGGCACTACTATTGGTTTTATGGCCATTTACAAGTCAGAATATGAATATAGTCAGAAACACCTGCCACTTGTCAACATTAGGTTTATTTTTCCATAGAAACATATAGACATGACTTGAGTTACAATTTACAAGCTGTGTGAGTTGTAGCACATCCAGTCAGCTGTGTGAAAAGTTGCTGAGGCCAATGCACATATATCTATATATATAAAGCTGAAAGCCCTCACTGACTGACTGACTCACTGACTCACTGACTGACTGACTGACTCGCCAAAAGTTCTCCAACTTCCCAATGTCGTAGAAACATGAAATTTGGCACGAGCATAGATTATCTCCAAAATAGGAAAAGTAATTGGGTCCCAACTCGATTATTCAATTCTATGCGCAAAAGAATTGGCGTCAAAATTTTACGTACATAATCTAAATCTGTCACTTTCCAATGTCATAGAAACTTAAAATTTGGCACGGGCATTGATTATGACATAAATAGGAAAAGCTAATGGGTCCCAACTCGATTATTCAATTCTATGCGCAAAAGAATTAGCGTCCAAATTTTACGTACGGAATCTAATTTTCTCACTTTCCGGTGTCATAGAAACAGGAAATTTGGCACGAGCATTGATTATGTCATAAATAGAAAAAGTTCATACGTCCCAACTCGATTATTTAATTCTATGCGCAAAAGAATTAGCGTCCAAATTTTACGTACAGAATCTAATTTTCTCACTTTCCGGTGTCATAGAAACAGGAAATTTGGCACGAGCATTGATTATGTCATAAATAGAAAAAGTTCATAGGTTTCAACTTGATTATTCAATTCTATGCGCAAAAGAATTGGCGTCAAAATTTTACGTGCGGAATGTAATTTTTTCACTTTCCAGTGTCATAGAAGCGGGAAATTTGGCACAAGCATTGATTATGTCATAAATAGGAAAAGCTAATGGGTCCCAACTCGATTATTCAATTCTAAGCGCAAAAGAATTAGTGTCCAAATTTTACGTATGTAATCTAATTCTCTCACTTCCTGATGTCATTTTATATAAAGGAAACGTTGCATGGTTGCCTCCCCGTGGTATTTCCTGGGTAACGCAAATGGTGAACATATTTTTTTCCTCAGTATCTCTAAAGTAACCACGACTTCATAAGCTTTTCCGTGTGAACACCAGATAAACACCAGTACCAAATTAACTCGGGTGAAGCCGGGTATATCAGCTAGTATATATATATACTCATTGACAAAAAATAATGCCACATAGAAATGTCGGATTGCTGCAAACTCAGCATGCAGATATGTAACTGATTACACTGGCCAACAGGTATTTTGGTGCAGAGTGTTTGCAGATATAAGGTATATTTGGTGTGCGGATTTCAAATATGCCATCCATTTTCCCCATCAGCTCTAGTTTCTGTGATATAGGCACCGACTGAATTTTATTATTACCCTATTCCATATTACACATATGATCAATATAATTAAACAAATAGCGTACAAATTAGTGTTATTTTCTACAATATTGTGATGCAAGGAACAAAACAGAGTGGACGATGTAACAATTTATTGTTCCAAATAATGAAAATTAAACCATAAATGAAACGGACATTAGTTTAGGAAACTTCTTTTAGGGAACATTTGTGAATGAACTTTGGTAGGAGAGTCTCTTCACAAACTCCAGCAGCAATCAGCAATCATATATTTATCCCATCGTCCCTGATAACGATCTTTCATGGTCCTAATGTCTTGGTGAAATCTTTCACCTTGTTCTTCGCTGAAGTCACCCAAATTATCTGGAAAATGGTCCAAGTGGCTGTGAAGGCAGTGAACCTTAATGCTCATATTAATCCAAGATCTCTGTAATTATTAAGCATATTGTTTACTAGCTCAGCAGAATTTCGTGCTTTGTGGTTGACCAAAAAGTTTTTAACAACCTGAACGAATGACATCCATGCACTGCGCTCAGCATTACTCATGGAGTTAACAAAGCCACTATCATTTATAAATACCGTATATACCGGCGTATAAGACGACTTTTGAACCCCGAAAAATCTGCTCTGAAGTCGGGGGTCGTCTTATACGCCGGTAATACCAAAAAAAAAGTGTAAAAAAAAAAATCATTACTCACCTCCCCCGGCGTTCTGTCGCGCTCCGGCAGGATGTCGCTCGCTCCTCGTCCCCGGCGCAGCATTGCTTTCTGAATGCGGGGCTTGGAATCCCCGCCTCCAGAAAGCTAATACACACGCCGTCAGCCAGTTACAGCCATTCAATGACAGCATTGAATGGCTGTGATTGGCTGAAGGTGCACGTGGCTTCAGCCAATCACACTATTCAATGACATCATTGAATGGGTGTGATTGGCTGAAGCCACGTGCGCCTTCAGCCAATCACAGCCATTCAATGCTGTCATTGAATGGCTGTAACTGGCTGACGGCGTGTGTATTAGCTTTCTGGAGGCGGGGATTCCAAGCCCCGCATTCAGAAAGCAATGCTGCGTCGGGGACGAGGAGCGAGCGACATCCTGTCGGAGCGCGACAGAATGCCGGGGGAGGTGAGTAATGTTTTTTTTTTTTTTACACTGTATTACCAGCGTATAAGGTGAAAGTTGGGGGGTCGTCTTATACGCCCCATCGCCTTATACGCCGGTATATACGGTAGTCTGATTTGTGGACCATGCCAGCTTTTAATTTTTCTGTACTTAGGCCAGGCATTTTCCTACATATATATTGAAAACATCGTCCATCATATTCAAGAGCCTTCACAAACACATATATCCCGTTGATGTTCATGATAGTGTATCTTCTCCAAGACCAAAGCTATGGTTTTATATTCTTCATTTCGGTGGTGTGGGCAACTAGTATTGAACCATATATGTTTCTATTTAGAGATGAGCGAGCACCAAAATGCTCGGGTGCTCGTTACTCGGGACGAAATTTTCGCGATGCTCGAGGGTTCGTTTCGAGTAACGAACCCCATTGAAGTCAATGGGCGACCCGAGCATTTTTGTATATCGCCGATGCTCGATAAAGTTTCCATTTGTGAAAATCTGGGCAATTCAAGAAAGTGATGGGAACGACACAGCAACGGATAGGGCAGGCGAGGGGCTACATGTTGGGCTGCATCTCAAGTTCTCAGGTCCCACTATTAAGCCACAATAGCGGCAAGAGTGGGCCCCCCCCTCCCAACAATTTTTACTTCTGAAAAGCCCTCATTAGCAATGCATACCTTAGCTAAGCACCACACTACCTCCAACAAAGCACAATCACTGCCTGCATGACACTCCGCTGCCACTTCTCCTGGGTTACATGCCCCCCCCCCCGCACGACCCAGTGTCCACAGCGCACACCAAACTGTCCCTGCGCAGCCTTCAGCTGCCCTCATGCCACACCACCCTCATGTCTATTTATAATTGCGTCTGCCATGAGGAGGAACCGCAGGCACACACTGCAGAGGGTTGGCACGGCTAGGCAACGATCCTCTTTAAAAGGGGCGGGGCGATAGCCCGCAATGCTGTACAGAAGCAATGAGAAATATAATCCTGTGCCACTGCCATCAGGAGCTGCACACGTGGGCATAGCAATGGGGAACCTATGTGCCACACACTATTCATTCTGTCAAGGTGTCTGCATGCCCCAGTCAGACCGCGGTTTTTTATAAATAGTCACAGGCAGGTACAACTCCGCAATGGGAATTCCGTGTGCACCCACAGCATGGGTGGCTCCCTGGAACCCACCGGCTGTACATTAATGTATCCCATTGCAGTGCCCATCACAGCTGAGGTAACGTCCGATTAAATGCAGGTGGGCTTCGGCCCACACTGCATGCCCCAGTCAGACTGGGGTTCTTTAGAAGTGGACACATGCAGTTACAACTCCGTGTGGACCCACAGCATGGGTGGGTGCCAGGAAGCCACCGGTGGTACATAAATATATCCCATTGCATTGCCCATCACAGCTGAGGTAATGTCATGTTTAATGCAGGTGGGCAAAAAATTAATTGGATTACACTGTAGGCGAGGGCCCCAAAAAATTGGTGTACCAACAGTACTAATGTACATCAGAAAAATTGCCCATGCCCAACCAAGAGGGCAGGTGAAACCCATTAATCGCTTTGGTTAATGTGGCTTAATTTGTAACTAGGCCTGGAGGCAGCCTGGTTAAAATAAAAATTGGTTCAGGTGCAAGTTTCAACGCTTTAATGAGCATTGAAACGTATAAAAATTGTTTACAAAAATTATATGACTGAGCCTTGTGGGCCTAAGAAAAATTGCCCGTTCGGCGTGATTACGTCAGGTTTCAGGAGGAGGAGCAGGAGGAGGAGGATGAATATTATACACAGATTGATGAAGCTAAATGGTCCACGCTTTTGATGGTGATAGAGAACAATGCTTCCATCCGCGGGTGCAGCCTACGTATTGTTTAGGTATCGCTGCTGTCCGCTGGTGGAGAAGAGAAGTCTGGGGAAATCCAGGCTTTGTTCATCTTGATGAGTGTAAGCCTGTCGGCACTGTCGGTTGACAGGCGGGTACGTTTATCTGTGAGGATTCCCCCAGCCGTACTAAACACCCTCTCTGATAAGACGCTAGCCGCAGGACAAGCAAGCACCTCCAGGGCATACAGCGCGAGTTCAGGCCACGTGTCCAGCTTCGACACCCAGTAGTTGTAGGGGGCAGAAGCGTCACGGAGGACGGCCGTGCGATCGGCTACGTACTGCCTCACCATCCTTTTACAGTGCTCCCGCCGACTCAGCCTTGACTGGGGAGCGGTGACACAGTCTTGCTGGGGAGCCAGAAAGCTGTCAAAGGCCTTAGAGAGTGTTCCCCTGCCTGCACTTTACATGCTGCCTGATCTCCGCGCCTCCCCTGCTACCTGGCCCTCGGAACTGCGGCTTCGGCCACTAGCGCTGTCGGATGGGAATTTTACCATCAGTTTTTCCGCCAGGGTCCTGTGGTATAGCATCACTCTCGAACCCCTTTCCTCTTCGGGTATGAGAGTGGAAAGGTTCTCCTTATACCGTGGGTCAAGCAGTGTGTACACCCAGTAATCCGTAGTGGCCAGAATGCGGGTAACGCGAGGGTCACGAGAAAGGCATCCTAACATGAAGTCAGCCATGTGTGCCAGGGTACCTGTATGCAACACATGGCTGTCCTCACTAGGAAGATCACTTTCAGGATCCTCCTCATCATCATCCTCCTCCTCCTCCTCAGGCCATACACGCTGAAAGGATGACAGGCAAGCAGCATGGGTACCCTCAGCAGTGGGCCAAGCTGTCTCTTCCCCCTCCTCCTCATCCTCCTCATGCTCTTCCTCCTCCTCTTCAACGCGCTGAGATATAGACAGGAGGGTGCTCTGACTATCCAGCGACATACTGTCTTCCCCCGCCTCTGTTTCCGAGCGCAAAGCGTCTGCCTTTATGCTTTGCAGGGAACTTCTCAAGAGGCATAGCAGAGGAATGGTGACGCTAATGATTGCAGCATCGCCGCTCACCATCTGGGTAGACTCCTCAAACTTTCCAAGGACCTGGCAGATGTCTGCCAACCAGGCCCACTCTTCTGAAAATAATTGAGGAGGCTGACTCCCACTGTGCCGCCCATGTTGGAGTTGGTATTCCACTATAGCTCTACACTGCTCATAGAGCCTGGCCAACATGTGGAGCGTAGAGTTCCACCGTGTGGGCACGTCGCACAGCAGTCGGTGCACTGGCAGATGAAACCGATGTTGCAGGGTGCGCAGGGTGGCAGCGTCCGTGTGGGACTTGCGGAAATGTGCGCAGAGCCGGCGCACCTTTCCGAGCAGGTCTGACAAGCGTGGGTAGCTTTTCAGAAAGCGCTGAACCACAAAATTAAAGACGTGGGCCAGGCATGGCACGTGTGTGAGGCTGCCGAGCTGCAGAGAGGCCACCAGGTTACGACCATTGTCACACACGACCATGCCCGGTTGGAGGCTCAGCGGCGCAAGCCAGCGGTCGGTCTGCTCTGTCAGACCCTGCAGCAGTTCGTGGGCCGTGTGTCTCTTCTCTCCTAAGCTGAGTACTTTCAGCATGGCCTGCTGACGCTTGCCCACCGCTGTGCTGCCGTGCCGCGCGACACCGACTGCTGGCGACGTGCTGCTGCTGACACATCTTGATTGCGAGACAGAGGTTGCGTAGGAGGAGGAGGAGGGTGGTTTAGTGGAGGAAGCATACATCGGCGCAGATGCCACCACCGAGCTGGGGCCCGCAATTCTGGGGGTGGGTAGGACGTGAGCGGTACCAGGCTCTGACTCGGTCCCAGCCTGGACAGGATGACAGCGGTGATGTAAGAGGCAACGCAAAGCCAGGAAAGAATTTTGCGCAAGCCTGCTGTAACACTTAGCTGGCTGCGTATGAATTAGGACAACTACCCCCAGCAGAGACGCAGTACAGTCAGGACGGTCACAGGCAGCCCAAATAGGTTTTTTTTCCCAATTTTTTTGGGAAAAGCCCACTGCCTATATAGACTGGATATGTCTTTCACTGTCCCTGCCTCACCACCACTACTGGCCCTGGACTATGTAAAATTACTGAAGACTGTTTCACTCTGGACAGGATGACAGCGGTGATGTAAGAGGCAACGCAGAGCCAGGAAAGAATTTTGCGCAAGCCTGCTGTAACACTTAGCTGGCTGCGTATGAATTAGGACAACTACCCCCAGCAGAGACGCAGTACAGTCAGGACGCTCACAGGCAGCCCAAATAGATTTTTTTTCCCAAATTATTTTGGAAAAGCCCACTGCCTATATAGACTGGATATGTCTTTCACTGTCCCTGCCTCACCACCACTACTGGCCCTGGACTATGTAAAATTACTGCAGACTGTTTCATTCTGGACAGGATGACAGCAGTGATGTAAGAGGCAACGCAGAGCCAGGAAAGAATTTTGCGCAAGCCTGCTGTAACACTTAGCTGGCTGCGTATGAATTAGGACAACTACCCCCAGCAGAGACGCAGTACAGTCAGGACGGTCACAGGCAGCCCAAATAGATTTTTTTCCCCAAATTCTTTTGGAAAAGCCCACTGCCTATATAGACTGGATATGTCTTTCACTGTCCCTGCCTCACCACCACTACTGGCCCTGGACTATGTAAAATTACTGCAGGACGCAATGCTCTGGACGCAATGCTCTGCACGGCCGATATACAAAAAAAAAAAAAAAAGTGCTACACTGCAAAAAGCAGCCTCAACAGTACTGCACACGGTCAGACGTGGCCCTAAGAAGGACCGTTGGGGTTCTTGGAGCCTAAAATAACTCCTAACACTCTTCCTATAGCAGCTCCGGCATCAGCAGCACTTTCCTGATCTCTGTCAGAATGCATCTGTGGCGAGCCGCGGGAGGGGCCGATTTATATACTCGGGTGACACCTGATCTCGCCAGCCACTCACTGCAGGGGGGTGGTATAGGGCTTGAACGTCGCAGGGGGAAGTTGTAATGCCTTCCCTGTCTTTCTATTGGCCAGAAAAGCGCGCTAACGTCTCAGAGATGAAAGTGAAAGTAATTCGAACATCGCGTGGTGCTCGCCTCTAGTAACGAGCATCTCGAACATGCTAATACTCGAACGAGTATAAAGCTCGGACGAGTACGTTCACTCATCTCTAATTTCTATTGTTCAAAAGAACACATTTCAAACTGCGCTTTGAACGGTCAATAAATAGACAATAGAGCGGTCAATAGAACATATGGAAGGTGTCTTATGTTTATCATGAGTCTTTTAATATCCTTACAAAATACTAGATTGTTTTCATTGCACAAAAATGGTAGCAAACTCTTTTCCCAACATTTTTCCCTCATACAGTAGAATGTTATTTTTGTTCTACGTTAAAGCACATTTTTGTCGTTCAATCGAGAAGCAGGTAATTTAGGAGCTTCTTTTGAAGGTTAGGGTCTCTGATTAAGTCACTCAACTCACTTTGATTAAAACGTTGGGGACATTCCGAAAGTTCGACATAGTCACTGCCACTACAATGTTCTGTATCGTAATGAACATCTGAAGTAGTCAGTTGATCCTCTGAAAGATCTGGTAACTCATGAAAAGTAGGAATTGGTACGGGCATCTTGCAGAGGGTAAATCAGGATATGTCCACTAACTACGATTCCTTCGATTCAGTCCAGTAATACTCACTTTACAAAAATAACAGCCATCAATGTGGTTTGCTTGTTCCCTCCACACCATCGGCACATGGAATTTTAAGCTTCTTCTTTTCCCATTACTCCACTGTCTTAAGTGGTCAACACACAGTTTCCATACAGCATGTGGAGCCCACCTTTTTTTCTTGATCACCAAGCTTTACGCCAAAGTATGCATGCTAGAGCTGTTTCATGAAGTCTGATAGAGGTTTTCTATTTTCTTGTAGGGTATATTCTCCACAGATGTAGCAAAATACATTTTGGTGATTTAAACAACTTCTCCGACTGGAGGAGGCAATCCTGTGTATAAATGTTAAAACAACACAACCACAGGCGTACCGCTAGGGAGAGCAGGGGTCACGATTCCTACCCAGGCCTTGTGGTCAGGGGGCCCAGCGGTCCCCGCGATATAGAGATTGCACACTGAGTGATTGGCTGGTTGGTCACCATCACTGTGTAGCTGTTACGGGAGAGGAGGAAGGGATGGTGGCAGAAGATCACCCCAGTCACCCTGGAGAGGAAAGGACAGCCACTGCTTTCACTCACCTCACAGCTGTCCCACACAGACCCCCACTGGCAGAGCCGACAGCAGCTTCCTGGACCTGTGATGATGTCACCAGTGTGGGAGGAGTCAGCGATCACATAGTACCCTAGTGTGTGTGTACTCTAGTACTCTAGTGTGTGTGTGAGAGTGGCCTAAGGGGCTACAAACAAATTTTCAGGTACTGCAGGAAATGTGTCACATTTGGAAAGAGTACACCAAGGGGCTAGATCATGTATGGAAATTTGTTTTGCAGCTGTATACAGCACGATTTAGGAATGAGGGGGGCCCAAGCTGAACTTTTGCACCCGGGCCCCGAACCTTTAGGTATGCCCCTGAACACAATAATTGTATAGCTACAACACCCCACAACACCTCAGGTGACACATGTACACAACCATTCCTCACTACCGGCCAAAACAAACTAAATGTACAAATAAGATTGGTGATGTGACACAGCATGGCTGGCCATGCGTATGCACCGAAACTATAGCTGATGGAGAGTTGTAAAATTACGGACACCCAAAAATTTTTTCCATTTTGTTGGCCAGTGTTATAGTTGTTGTATAATTATACACTGGGTTATGGCACCAGAAGCTATAAACGTGCTTCTCCCGATGCCCTACAAAAAGGCTCTTAGAGGCTACTTTTTTGTACAATACCTCTTGTTGAGAGTTTGTTGACTGCTAGACACACTCAAAGACATTTTTCCCAGTTAACAGACTTTGAGAGGGGTGAATCATTGAAATGAGAGAAGTAGGATGGTTATTTCGACAAATTGCTCGCCATCTAAGCCGTTCTGACCAAGCTGTTAGGAGGTGTTGGGAGCAGTGGTTACGTGTGAGCGCGCCACATGGCAAACAGGCTCCGGAACGGCCCAGACAGACCATCAGTAGAGAGGGTTATTTGATCCGCCAACATGCACGAGCTTATCAAAACACCAATGACGCCTTCCTTACAGAAACCTGTTTCTCTGCCTGGACCATTTCCAGGTGCTCAGCAGAAGGAAATTTGGTGTCATGGTGCCTATAACATCTCCTGCCATTGCCATTATCACCACAACACCTTTGCGTTCATTTGCAGTGGTGTCATGGATGAGAAGCCTGGGCTGCTACGGACAGTGAATGACATCATTGAATGGCAGTGATTGGTTAATCAAGCACCTGCTTTTATTGGCTGATGTGGCGCTCGATTAACCAGTCAGAACATTAGCTTGCTGGAAGCGGGGTATTCAAGTCCCTCTACCAGGAAGAACTGCTCTGTCAGCGTGCACAGAAGCCCGCAGCACCACCACAGCTCATTGCGAGAGACCAGAAAATCAGGGTAGGGCTTATTAACAGGGAAAAGCAGTAGTTAAAGGCCACAGATGATGAACTTACAAGAAGTCACAAGTCTAGGAGCACAATCAACCCTTCTGATAAAAATGATGGCAACCAAACAAAAGAAGCAACAGTAAACAACAGGTTGGAGCAACTTCAGATGAGCATATTTTAACTCCATTTTGGTCTGTGTTTTGTGCAGCTAATGTTAATCTTTTTATCTATTCACTGCTATTTTTTCATATTTTTTTTCATATTTTTTTATATTTTTCACTGCTATTTTTTCAAAATGTAGCATGACCTATTGTTTCAATTTTTGCATCCATATTGGTATTCTTTCTATTGGGCAAATATTTGCCCAATAGAAAATTAAAGAAGTCACAGGGGCGGAGGAAGTCCCAACGGGTTGTGTACAGTGTCACGGGAGACGACCCCTTTAAAATATAACCTTTATTAAATACAATTTTAAAACTTTAAATACGCTTTTTAGGACCAGTAGCAAAAGACAAACAAACATGTATCAAGTGAGGCTGATGCAAGAAAATTGCTCTAAGTCTACCTCTAAGGCTGGAGACTACATCTGTGTCCTTGTTTGTTATTTTTCATGAGGGATGGGGAATTTTTCCTAGCCTTGGCGAGAGTGTTCACTAGGGCTTTAGATATCTGAGCTTCAACTAGCCAGTATTCTACCCAGTCAGACAGGGACAGCATAGTGGAGAGTATTCTAATCTACTAATTTGAGTATTTTTGTAACACTCTTATTTTTGAGTGCTTTACTTTATTTCAGCTACTCCATACTAATCTCCTTTTTTACAGTTGTTCTGGAGGCCCACAAGTGTCGCTTTTAATTTTTAGACAACCAGTACCCCAAACATCCTCTTTTTTTTTTTTTTTTTTTTTTAAACAAATATTTTATTAATTTTCACAGTGGAAATAAAGTACATTACAAACAAGCATAGAGATTCTGATACATACAGATGTGCATATCTGTCCACAATATTGATAAACATTGGATGAATATTTCCATTATAACTATGTTCTTAAAGGTGGGTCTAACATATACCCAGTTGTGACAAGACATGAAAAATGTCTTGTTAGAGTTCTCATATTTATTCAGATCTCATATATGCATAACCACTTAAACATCCTCCTTTTAAGCCATTTGTAAAAGTTTCCAAAGGTTCTATTTTTTCATGGGTTCCTGATGAGTCGCTCTCGCGACGAAACGCGTAGAATCAAGAACTGAAACAAGATCTGGATACAAATTAAATTTTGTAACCAAATCTGAACCTCTAGCAAACCGACTTGCTGGTCCAACTCACTAAACCCAATATCCATGTTGAGTAGAGTTGAGCGAACATACTCTGCCGAGCTTGATGCTCGTTCGAGTATTAGCGTACTTGATGGTGCTCGTTACTTGAACGAGCATCCAATCGTGTTTGGACCCGCCCCAGCTTTTGGCTTTTCCCCGCTGTTACGTGCCTGTTATGGCCCCTCCCCACCGCGACGCAGCGTGCGTCATTGGCAAATTTTTTTATCAGGCAGGCAGGGGGGAGAGAGAGAGAGACCCAAGAAAAAAAAGCTCGGGACCCGGCGTCCCACATACAAAAATGCTCGAGTCTCCCATTGCAGTCAATGGGGTTGGTTACTCGAGTAGAGCTCTTGAATTTTACGAAAAGCTCGACTGGAATAACGCGGACCCGAGCATTTGGGTGCTCACTCATCTCTAATGTTGAGTTTGAACCAGAATTTGATTCGCCATTTGAACTTTTTCCTTATCTCCATTTGGAGTTGGCTTCTCAGACTAGGGGTTAAACCGCTTTAGGTTGTGTTATATGCTGACCCCACAATTTTGTCGGTATACCCAGTCCTGAATATTTCTCAACAAAGGGGGTTATCTACCAGACCTCCAATGCCCCTATTTAAGCATTGCAACACCTCACACCTTTGATGAGTCGTGTAATCTCTATATACGATTGCTGAGTAATTGCTGAGTAATCCTCCCACATTGCCGTTTTTTACCCGGCAGGGTGGTTACTAACGATTTTGCACTTTTAGAGAGGTGGAGACATATATATTGATCACAAGAGATGAGCGAACATACTCGTCCGAGCTTGATACTCGTTCGAGTATTAGCGTGTTCGAGATGCTCGTTACTCGTGACGGGTACCACGCGATGTTCGAGTTACTTTCACTTTCATCTCTGAGACGTTAGCGCGCTTTTCTGGCCGATAGAAAGACAGGGAAGGCATTACAACTTCCCCCTGCGACGTTCAAGCCCTATACCCCCCCCCCCCTGCAGTGAGTGGCTGGCAAGATCAGGTGTCACCGGAGTATAAAAATCGGCCCCTCCCGCGGCTCGCCACAGATGCATTCTGACATAGAGGAGGGAAAGTGCTGTTGGTGCCGGAGCTGCTATAGGGAGAGTGTTAGGAGTTATTTTAGGCTTCAAGAACCCCAGCGGTCCTTCTTAGGGCCACATTTAACCGTGTGCAGTAGTGTGGAGGCTGCTTTGTGCCTCACCACTACTACTGCGCCCTGCAGTAATTATACATATTCCAGGGCCAGTAGTAGTGGTGAGGCAGGGACAGAAGACATATATTTATTGAATATAGGCAGTGGGCCTTTCCAAAAACATTTGGGAAAAAAAATCTATTTGGGCTGCCTGTGACTGTCCTCAGTGTACTGGGTCTGTGCTGGGTGTAGTTTTCCTCCTAATTCATACGCAGCCAGCTAAGTGTTACAGCAGGCTTGCGCAAAATTATTTCCTGGCTCTGTGTTGGCTGTTACATCACCGCTGTATTCCTGTCCCCAGTGCAACAGTCTGCAGTTATTTTACATACTCCAGGGCCAGTAGTGGTGGTGAGGCAGGGACAGAAGGCATATATTTATTGAATATAGGCAGTGGGCCTTTCCAAAAACATTTGGGAAAAAAAATCAATTTGGGCTGCCTGTGACTGTCCTCAGTGTACTGGGTCTGTGCTGGGTGTAGTTGTCCTCCTAATTCATACGCAGCCAGCTAAGTGTTACAGCAGGCTTGCGCAAAATTATTTCCTGGCATTCCGTAAGCGAAGTCAGCCTCCAACCACAGGCCAATAAGCGGCACATTTAATTACAGCGTTCTGTTTCTGCACTACTGCTAATACACCATGCTGAGGGGTAGGGGTAGGCCTAGAGGACGTGGACGCGGGCGAGGACGCGGAGGCCCAAGTCAGGGTGTGGGCACAGGCCGAGCTCCTGATCCAGGTGTATCGCAGCCGACTGCTGCGGGATTAGGAGAGAGGCACATTTCTGGCGTCCCCACATTCATCTCACAATTAATGGGTCCACGCGGTAGACCTTTATTAGAAAATGAGCAGTGTGAGCAGGTCCTGTCGTGGATGGCAGAAAGTGCATCCAGCAATCTATCGAACACCCAGAGTTCTGCGCCATCCACTGCTGCAACTCTGAATCCTCTGGCTGCTGCTCCTCCTTCCTCCCAGCCTCCTCACTCCATTACAATGACACATTCTGAGGAGCAGGCAGACTCCCACGAACTGTTCCCGGGCCCCTGCCCAGAATGGGCAGCAAGGGTTCCGAATCCTCTCCCACTGGAAGACTTTGTCGTGACCGATGCCCAACCTTTGGAAAGTTCCCGGGGTCCAGGGGATGAGGCTGGGGACTTCCGGCAACTGTCTCAAGACCTTTCAGTGGGTGAGGAGGACGATGACGATGAGACACAGTTGTCTATCAGTGAGGTAGTAATAAGGGCAGTAAGTCCGAGGGAGGAGCGCACAGAGGATTCGGAGGAAGAGCAGCAGGACGATGAGGTGACTGACCCCACCTAGTTTGCTACGCCTACTGAGGACAGGTCTTCAGAGGGGGAGGCAAGGGCAGCAGCAGGGCAGGTTGCAAGAGGCAGTGCGGTGTCCAGGGGTAGAGGCAGGGCCAGACCGAATAATCCACCAACTGTTTCCCAAAGCGCCCCCTTGCGCCATGCCACCCTGCAGAGGCCGAGGTGCTCAAAGGTCTGGCAGGTTTTTCACTGAGAGTGCAGACGACCGACGAACAGTGGTGTGCAACCTGTGTCGCGCAAAGATCAGCCGGGGAGCCACCACCAGCATGCGCAGACATATGATAGCCAAGCACCCCACAAGGTGGGACGAAGGCCGTTCACCGCCTCCGGTTTGCACCGCTGCCTCTCCCCCTGTGCCCCAACCTGCCACTGAGATCCAACCCCCCTCTCAGGACACAGGCACTACCGTCTCCTGGCCTGCACCCACACCCTCACCTCCGCCCCATCCACCAATGTCTGTCAGCGCACCGTCCAACCGTCGCAAGCGCAAGTGTTGGAGCGCAAGCGCAAGTACGCCGCCACGCACCCGCGCGCTCAAGCGTTAAACGTGCACATAGCCAAATTTATCAGCCTGGAGATGCTGCCGTATAGGGTTGTGGAAACGGAGGCTTTCAAAAGTATGATGGTGGCGGCGGCCCCGCGCTACTCAGTTCCCAGTCGCCACTACTTTTCCCGATGTGCCGTCCCAGCCCTGCACAACCACGTCTCCCGCAACATTGTACGCGCCCTCACAACGCGGTTACTGCCAAGGTCCACTTAACAACAGACACGTGGACAAGCACAGGCGGGCAGGGCCACTATATCTCCCTGATGGCACATTGGGTGAATTTAGTGGAGGCTGGGACAGAGTCAGAGCCTGGGACCGCTCACGTCCTACCCACCCCCAGAATTGCGGGCCCCAGCTCGGTGGTGGTATCTGCGGCGGTGTATGCTTCCTCCACTAAACCACCCTCCTCCTCCTCCGCAACCTCTGTCTCGCAATCAAGATGTGTCAGCAGCAGCAGCACGTCGGCAGCAGTTGGTGTCGCGTGGCGTGGCAGCACAGCGCTGGGCAAGCGTCAGCAGGCCGTGCTGAAACTACTCAGCTTAGGAGATAAGAGGCACACGGCCCACGAACTGCTGCAGGGTCTGACAGAGCAGACCGACCGCTGGCTTGCGCCGCTGAGCCTCCAACCGGGCATGGTCGTGTGTGACAACGGCCGTAACCTGGTGGCGGCTCTGGAGCTCGGCAGCCTCACGCACGTGCCATGCCTGGCCCACGTCTTTAATTTGGTGGTTCAGCGCTTTCTGAAAAGCTACCCACGCTTGTCAGACCTGCTCGGAAAGGTGCGTCGGCTCTGCGCACATTTCCGCAAGTCCCACACGGACGCTGCCACCCTGCGCACCCTGCAACATCGGTTTCATCTGCCAGTGCACCGACTGCTGTGCGACGTGCCCACACGGTGGAACTCTACGCTCCACATGTTGGCCAGGCTCTATGAGCAGCGTAGAGCTATAGTGGAATACCAACTCCAACATGGGCGGCGCAGTGGGAGTCAGCCTCCTCAATTCTTTACAGAAGAGTGGGCCTGGTTGGCAGACATCTGCCAGGTCCTTGGAAACTTTGAGGAGTCTACCCAGATGGTGAGCGGCGATGCTGCAATCATTAGCGTCACCATTCCTCCGCTATGCCTCTTGAGAAGTTCCCTGCAAAGCATAAAGGCAGACGCTGTGCGCTCGGAAACAGAGGCGGGGGAAGACAGTATGTCGCTGGATAGTCAGAGCACCCTCCTGTCTATATCTCAGCGCGTTGAGGAGGAGGAGGAGGGGGAGGAGCATGAGGAGGAGGGGGAAGAGACAGCTTGGCCCACTGCTGAGGGTACCCATGCTGCTTGCCTGTCATCCTTTCAGCGTGTATGGCCTGAGGAGGAGGAGGAGGAGGATCCTGAAAGTGATCTTCCTAGTGAGGACAGCCATGTGTTGCGTACAGGTACCCTGGCACACATGGCTGACTTCATGTTAGGATGTCTTTCTCGTGACCCTCGCGTTACCCGCATTCTGGCCACTACGGATTACTGGGTGTACACACTGCTCGACCCACGGTATAAGGAGAACCTTTCCACTCTCATACCCGAAGAGGAAAGGGGTTCGAGAGTGATGCTATACCACAGGACCCTGGCGGACAAACTGATGGTAAAATTCCCATCCGACAGCGCTAGTGGCCGAAGGCGCAGTTCCGAGGGCCAGGTAGCAGGGGAGGCGCAGAGATCAGGCAGCATGTACAGCACAGGCAGGGGAACACTCTCTAAGATAAACGCAAAACAATCCAATTGCAGGAATACAGCTTATTGTGGAAAAACTTGCTTTTTATTTTCTTTTTGGTGCTTGAATGATACAGAGAACGCGTTTCGGTTATGAAACCTTGTTCACCTCTGAACACTCTCTAAGGCCTTTGACAGCTTTCTGGCTCCGCAGGAAGACTGTGTCACGGCTCCCCAGTCAAGGCTGAGTCGGCGGGAGCACTGTAAAAGGATGGTGAGGGAGTACGTAGCCAATCGCACGACTGTCCTCCGTGACGCCTCTGCCCCCTACAACTACTGGGTGTCGAAGCTGGCCCCGTGGCCTGAACTCGCGCTGTATGCCTTGGAGGTGCTTGCTTGTCCTGCGGCTAGCGTCTTGTCAGAGAGGGTGTTTAGTGCGGCTGGGGGAATCATCACAGATAAGCGTACCCGCCTGTCAACCGACAGTGCCGACAGGCTTACACTCATCAAGATGAACAAAGCCTGGATTTCCCCAGACTTCTCTTCTCCACCAGCGGACAGCAGCGATACCTAAACAATACGTAGGCTGCACCCGCGGATGGAAGCATTGTTCTCTATCACCATCAAAAACGTGGACCTTTTAGCTTCATCAATCTGTGTATAATATTCATCCTCCTCCTCCTGCTCCTCCTCCTGAAACCTGACGTAATCACGCCGAACGGGCAATTTTTCTTAGGCCCACAAGGCTCAGTCATATAATTTTTGTAAACAATTTTTATACGTTTCAATGCTCATTAAAGCGTTGAAACTTTCACCTGAACCAATTGTTATTTTAACTGGGCTGCCTCCAGGCCTAGTTACAAATTAAGCCACATTAACCAAAGCGATTAATGGGTTTCACCTGCCCTCTTGGTTGGGCATGGGCAATTTTTCTGACGTACATTAGTACTGTTGGTACACCAATTTTTTGGGGCCCTCGCCTACAGTGTAATCAAATGAATTTTTTGCCCACCTGCATAAAAGCTGACGTTACATCAGCTGTGTTGGGCACTGCAATGGGATATATTTATGTACCGCCGGTGGGTTCCAGGGAGCCACCCATGCCGTGGGTCCACACGGAGTTGTAACTACATGTGTCCACTTCTAAAGAGCCCCAGTCTGACTGGGGCATGCAGTGTGGGCCGAAGCCCACTTGCATTAAACATGACATTACCTCAGCTGTGATGGGCAATGCAATGGGATATATTTATGTACCGCCGGTGGCTTCCTGGCACCCACCCATGCTGTGGGTCCACACGGAGTTGTAACTGCATGTGTCCACTTCTAAAGAACCCCAGTCTGACTGGGGCATGCAGTGTGGGCCGAAGCCCACCTGCATTTAACCCCTTGAGTGGCAGGTTTCCTACCACCCTGTCGTGCCCACCAGGGCAGGTTTTTTAAAATGGTCTAATCATTGAATTTCAACTAATTTTGTAGTTGCGTCTCAAGAGCCATAACTTTTTCATTTTTCCATTGACATGGTCATGTGAGGGCTTGTTTTTTGCGGGACAAGTTGTGATTTTTTAAACAGGGGGGAGGAAAAAAAGAAATGGGGAAAAAAGAAAAAAGGGGCCATGTCATTAAGGGGTTAAATAATGTATTAACTTCCTTCTCTGGGTCATTACGACGCACACGGATACCACATGTGTGATTGTATTTTTGATTTTTTAGAAAGTACAGGGAGACAAGTGTTTTTTTTATTGTTTTAATAATTTTTTTACTTTTTTTTTTTTTTATTTAAAAAAAATTTTTTTTTTTTGTCCCTTTAGGGGACTTCCACAGGGACCCATCAGGACCCCTGATCACATTCCAGGGGTCCAATAGTGACAGCCCTTTACATGCTGCAGTGACAGCCCTTTACATGCTGCAGTCACATAGACTGCAGCATGTAAAGGGTTAACACAGCAGAGATCGGAGGTTTTCTCTGATCTCTGCTGTAAGAGCTAGTACCTAGCTGTCCTCTGACAGCTAACAACCAGCTCTCCCTGCCACAGAGACCATCGGCTTGCTTCTGACAAGCCGATGGTCTCTATGGCAACCTGTAAACAAAGCAGGACATTGCCGACATGTCGGCAATATCTCCTGCTGGTTTTTCAAACCCCCTGCACTGCTCTGTGTGGGTCTGTGCAGGCAGAGCACACTGTCACAGCTTGTGGCATTGTACTCTGCAGCTCCCATAGTGATACATAGCCCGGAAATCTTCCGGGCTATGTTGCTATGAGCAGTGGAGCTGGTCCCCGGAAATTTTCCGGGCGTGCCACTCAAGGGGTTAATCGGACGTTACCTCAGCTGTGATGGGCACTGCAATGGGATACATTAATGTACAGCCGGTGGGTTCCAGGGAGCCACCCATGCTGTGGGTGCACACGGAATTCCCATTGCGGAGTTGTACCTGCCTGTGACTATTTATAAAAAAACGCGGTCTGACTGGGGCATGCAGACACCTTGACAGAATGAATAGTGTGTGGCACATAGGTTCCCCATTGCTATGCCCACGTGTGCAGCTCCTGATGGCGGTGGCACAGGATTATATTTCTCATTGCTTCTGTACAGCATTGTGGGCTATCGCCCCGCCCCTTTTAAAGAGGGTCGCTGCCTAGCCGTGCCAACCCTCTGCAGTGTGTGCCTGCGGTTCCTCCTCATGGTAGACGCACTTATAAATAGACATGAGTGTGGCGTGGCATGAGGGCAGCTGAAGGCTGCGCAGGGACAGTTTGGTGTGCGCTGTGGACACTGGGTCGTGCGAGGTGGGGAGGGTTGGGCAGCATGTAACCCAGGAGAAGTGGCAGCGGAGTGTCATGCAGGCAGTGATTGTGCTTTGTTGGAGGTAGTGCTTAGCTAAGGTATGCATTGCTAATGAGGGCTTTTCAGAAGTAAAAGTTGTTAGGGGGGGGGCACTCTTGCCGCTATTGTGGCTTAAAGGAGATGTCCCGCGCCGAAACGGGTTTTTTTTTTTTTAACCCCCCCCCCCGTTCGGCGCGAGACAACCCCGATGCAGGGGTTAAAAAAACCACCCGCACAGCGCTTACCTGAATCCCGGCGGTCCGGCGTCTTCATACTCACCTGCTGAAGATGGCCGCCGGGATCTTCTACCTTCGTGGACCGCAGCTCTTCTGTGCGGTCCACTGCCGATTCCAGCCTCCTGATTGGCTGGAATCGGCACGTGACGGGGCGGAGCTACACGGAGCCGCTCTCTGGCACGAGCGGCTCCATAGAAGACTGCTGAAGACCCGGACTGCGCAAGCGCGGCTAATTTGGCCATCGGAGGCCAAAAATTAGTCGGCTCCATGGAGACGAGGACGCTAGCAACGGAGCAGGTAAGTATAAAACTTTTTATAACTTCTGTATGGCTCATAATTAATGCACAATGTACATTACAAAGTGCATTAATATGGCCATACAGAAGTGTATAGACCCACTTGCTGCCTCGGGACATCTCCTTTAATAGTGGGACCTGGGAACTTGAGATGCAGCCAAACATGTAGCCCCTCGCCTGCCCTATCCGTTGCTGTGTCGTTCCCATCACTTTCTTGAATTGCCCCGATTTTCACAAATGGAAAGCTTAGCGAGCATCGGCGATATACAAAAATGCTCGAGTCGCCCATTGACTTCAATGGGGTTCGTTACTCGAAACGAACCCTCGAGCATCGCGATAATTTCGTCCCGAGTAACGAGCACCCGAGCATTTTGGTGCTCGCTCATCTCTATTGATCACCTCTTTTACGCTGTCAGAAACAAGTTCACACTGGCACCGTAGTCATTATTACATAAGTGCAAGGGGAGAGTTCTGTAGGCTATTGTCAGCACCTTTACTGTAGCTGCTCAAGATAGTACATAGCCTACCGCTAGTGTATATGCACGTGGGTAATGCAATTTTCTTGCATCAGCCTCACTTGATACATGTTTGTTTGTCTTTTGCTACTGGTCCTAAAAAAACATATTTAAAGTTTTTAAATTGTATTTAAAGGAGATGTCTCGAGGAAGCAGTTAATTTTTTTTTTTGCCCAGTCCCCCCCATTAAACACACATTACTAAGCCCCCCTGTAAATGACATTTCTAGCTGGTTCGTACTTACCGTTCCAGCGTTTCAGCAAGTTATAAAAGTTTCCTCAAGATGGCCGCCGGCTCTTTCCCCGTCGCTCGCTGCAGCCCGACGTGCGCGCTCCCGAGACGCCGCCAGCTGTGTCTCCATGGCAACCGGACGCATCGCAGCCGCCGACCAGACGCCCCGCAGCCGCCGACCAGACAGCAGGTAACCGGCGCTAGCCCCCGGCTCCCCAGCGCTAGCTCCCCCGGCGCAGCGACAGCCCCCCCCATCGCAGCGACAGCCCCCCCGGCCTAGCGCTAGCTCCCCCGGCGCAGCGACAGCTCCCCCGGCCTAGCGACAGCCCCCCCGGCCTAGCGCTAGCTCCCCCGGCGCAGCGACAGCTCCCCCGGCCTAGCGACAGCCCCCCCGGCCTAGCGACAGCTCCCCCGGCGCAGCGACAGCCCCCCCCATCGCAGCGACAGCCCCCCCGGCCTAGCGCTAGCTCCCCCGGCCTAGCGACAGCCCCCCCCGGCCTAGCGACAGCCCCCCCGGCCTAGCGACAGCTCCCCCGGCGCAGCGACAGCCCCCCCGGCCTAGCGACAGCCCCCCCGGCGCAGCGACAGCCCCCCCCATCGCAGCGACAGCCCCCCCGGCCTAGCGACAGCCCCCCCGGCCTAGCGACAGCTCCCCCGGCGCAGCGACAGCCCCCCCCATCGCAGCGACAGCCCCCCCGGCCTAGCGCTAGCTCCCCCGGCCTAGCGACAGCCCCCCCGGCCTAGCGACAGCCCCCCCCGGCCTAGCGACAGCCCCCCCGGCCTAGCGACAGCCCCCCCCGGCCTAGCGACAGCCCCCCCGGCCTAGCGACAGCTCCCCCGGCGCAGCGACAGCCCCCCCCATCGCAGCGACAGCCCCCCCGGCCTAGCGACAGCCCCCCCGGCCTAGCGACAGCCCCCCCCATCGCAGCGACAGCCCCCCCGGCCTAGCGACAGCCCCCCCCATCGCAGCGACAGCCCCCCCGGCCTAGCGCTAGCTCCCCCGGCGCAGCGGCAGCCCCCCCCCCGACCCATCACTTACCTGGGAGGCTTCTCGGGGCTGCTGGGCTGGGCTTCTCCGCTGGGCAGCTCCAGTTTCTGCACCTTCCTCTAACAGAGGATGGTGCAGAATGGCCGCTTCAGCGCGCTCCCGAGCAGTGACAGCTCGTCTGCGCATGCGCAGAAGAGCTGTAGCGGGGAGCACACTGAAGCGGCTCGTGCTGAATGGAGAAGACCGGACTGCGCAAGCGCGTCTAAAAAAGCAAGCTGCCAGCGAATTTAGACGGAACCATGGAGACGAGGACGCTAGCAACGGAGCAGGTAAGTGGAATAACTTCTGTATGGCTCATATTTAATGCACAATGTACATTACAAAGTGCATTAATATGGCCATACGGAAGTGTATAACCCCACTTGGTTTCGCGAGACCACCCCTTTAATAAAGGTTATATTTTAAAGGGGTGCTCTCCCCTGACCCAATAGAAAATTAAACCAATGACATTAAATATGGAAGCAAATACTGATGACATGCGGTTGTAATGTTGTTTGTATTACGGATCCGTATTACGGACTTGTACAATATACTTGCCTGAAACTGGGCTAAAGGAACATTAAATAGAGAAATTTGTGAAAATGTAATTAAATATTCCAGCACTACACCCCTTCATCTTCCTTTTTCCAGTGATTCTATTTTGTGTGATATTGCAATTAACACCTTAAGGACATGGGCTATTTTAGTATTAAGTAAATTGCGATTTTTGGGTTTTTTTCATTGTCGCATTCTGGAAGTCATATTTTTTTGGGTGACATATCCCTATGAAGGCATGTTTTTTTGTGTGATGAGTTGTAATTTAATATTTTAATGGACATCTTGTGGTACAAACAACCGTTTATTTTTTTAACACTGTATGGGGAATTGTTTAAAAAACAAGTTTGCCAGTTTTTTACATATGAAATTCTGCACCATTCACAGTGTCGCATAAGTAACATGTCACCTCTATTCTGTATGATTTCTGTGATACCACATGTCTATAGCTTATTCAGTGTTATTCTACTTTTGCACAATTAAATCATTTTTCCCAGAAAAAAAATAGCATCACTATATTGGCAGAGCTATAACATTAGTATTTCTTTGTCAATGGAACTGCATGCAGACTTTTTGAGGGACAAGCTCTAGTTTTTAGTGGTGCTATTTTGGGGTACACTCAACTTTTTGACTCCTTTCTATTTTATCTTTTTAGAGTCAGGTGACCAAAAAATAGCCATAATGGCGTTTGTTTTTATTTTTTTTACCATTTCATCGTAAAGAAGACATAAATAACAATTACTTTTGCACAATTAAAACATTTTCAGGCAGCCATAACGTTTTTTATTTTCCCATTGATGGAGCTCTATGAGAGCTTATTTTGTGCAGGACAAGCTTTAGTTTTTATTGGTATAAATTAATGTTATTAAACATTTTCTTAAAATTTTATTCACTTTTTATCTTTAGGTCCACTTCAGTACTTGACTATGCAGTCTGTTGACTAATATAAAATAATGAAAGGTATTGGAGTTGTAAGCACACGGCTGCTGTTTTACAACCTGCTGGTTTAGGATCTGTGATGACGTCACCGTCATTGCACCTCTGGGGTGTTTATTAGATAGATTAGATAGCTCTGCTATATGCATGTCACACACACACAGCTCTGCTACATGCACATCACACACACAGCTCTGCTACATGCACATCACACACACAGCTCTGCTATATGCACATCACACACACAGCTCTGCTACATGCATGTCACATACATACAGCTCTGCTACATGCACATCACACACACACAACTCTTCTACATGCTAGTAGTGCTGGCTCACTCACAGAGTGGCCAGCATGGGGGCGGGGTGGCTGCAGGAGATTTCTCTCCTCTCGCTCCCCCGCCCCTCTCCATGGACATAACAGTACTGAACGGCCGCTATTTACACTGAACGATAATAGATCAGCTCATCGTCCATTGTTTATGCAGCATCTGATCTTCTGGGTAAAGTGGCAACATCTGGTAGATCTCTTGATGTATATATCTATCCGTCATGCAGCAGGAATTAAATCCCACTCATGACGGATACATACAACATTTAGCGGGAAAGGGTAAAAACTAAGAAATGTATATAGAAATTACCTCTGTGTATCCCAGATCATCCGTTATTTCTTTCCTTCATCTCATAAGTATACTCTGCGTGTGAGACAAGTGGCTGTAGCAGGAGCCTCCCCCCAACCTCTCATTGAAAACAATGGGAGCTTTGCTTACAATTACCAGCACCAGCCACTACACAGAGGTCAGAGCAGAGACTTCAGCTCTGTCACCAGTGTACACCTGCCACTCAGGACCCCAACCAATTAACTATTGATGACCTGTCCTGGGGATAGGTCATCAATAGTATTTTTGTGGAAAACCCTTTTGTTCTATGCACATTTCTGCAAGACTGTTTGTTTCAAGAGAATGCAGAAAATCCCCCCAACTAACAAACAGTGTGGACAAGTTTATCCCATTTACTTTTATCTTTCATTTGCATATTTAGTGTCATTTAAAACTATCTTTTCTGCTTTCCGTGACCTTTACATTTTTCACACTTTATTTTGAACATTATTTTTTCAGTTTATGACTTTTGGAATTGCCTAATTAGAAATAAAATAGTCTTCAAACTCCTGCTCACTCTCGAAAAATATATGCCTGCACTTCGGGAAATATACCTCAAACAAATAAAAGTACAATGTTTTAATTAATGACATATGTTTTTTTCCAGATTAGGTAGAAGAACAAATTATGGAATCACTCAATAATGAGGAAAAAAAATCCTGACTTATACTTTGTTGCTTCTCTTCAGGCCTTTACTGTATGACAGACAGCTGGAATACTTTGAGACATGGACCTCACTGGTGACAAACAATATTCTGCATCAAGCTAGATGCAACTTTCTCAAAGAGTGGTTGCCAAATCAGCTTTCGAACATGAGTCCTTGTCACGGACCATTGTCCCCGAATTTTGCAAGGGTTTGCATAAAATAGACTAAACAACCACTGATCATCTTATAGAAGCTGCATGTGAAGAGATTCTCATTTCACTTATATATCCATGTGCTGTAGAGTATTCATCTATTTTATATACGGAGACTGAGAAACCAGGACTTTAAATTGCTTTGCTCCCATTTACTTGGGTTTCTATGTCTATGGCATTGCTGCTGGTTTTGTAAAAGCCTTTTAATATCTTAGACAGTGAATGAAAAGTGCTTAAAAGACTAGATGTTTCATCTTTCCTGCATTCAAGAAGAATGTATGCACTATTGTAAATGTACAAGCTAAGAGTTCCTAATAGGATCAGTACATGGGTTATAGTCTTGTCCTTTGTTCTCCATACAATTCAGAACCCGAATCTCAAGCCCATGTCATAGAAGACACGGCAGCAACAATAATAATATTTATATAAATGAGACATATTTTCTGTTCGACAATATCTATCTCTATAAGGAAATATGGGATATCTATATTTCAATAGGTATTTCATTGTACTATTTATAAAGAACTGAGCAATGTGCAAGGCATATGTGAATAGAGAATAGTCTTATTGTTATGGGCTGTGAACTCCTCCACTTATTCAGTCTGTACCTGTTAAATGTTCCTAACAGAATCACAGTGGAGACTTCTGTAAAAATATAACACTTGGGTGTTCACTATTTAGTCTTTCGTGACTCTGCCGGAAGACTGAGAATGAACTAGAAATAATATGAGAAAGACCGGTGTATCCTTATAATGTTAATTCAAACACTTACTGAGAAATTTGTGTTAATGTGTATAATAATGCTAATAAAAACTAAGTTGTTCTGCTGATGATGGGGAAATCATAAATGCTTCGCTTTAAGGGGTATTCCCTTTTTAGACATTTATGGCAGATCCAAAGCATACTGTTGAGAAAATTGATACCCAGGTCTTACTATAACTTACGAAGACTTGATTAGAGGGTTTCACATGTTTGTAGCCACCCGTTAATTCAGTCAGCGGCTTTGGATAGCCTAATGTAGAAGTAAAAGTGTGCAGTCCCTACAGCTCTCAGGGGTGGCATTTACAGCTGATGCTGCCCTAGTGTTATGTCTGCACAGACCGTGGAAACAACAACTTACATGAACGCAACAAATTTTATGTCTCGAGAGGCGAAAGGGGAGTTGGCACATCCATACACGACTGGACACCAACATAAAAGAAGCATAAACCAGATGTGCATATAAACACCCACAGGGCAAACAGAGACATCAGACCCAACACCACACTGGACAGCCTCATACGTATCAGTGTACAAAACAACCAGACATATGGAAATATCTATAAATAGGTACAAGGTATTGGGTAATATTTTGGACAAAATACGTAAGCTCACAAGCCCATGTCAAGGGTCTTAGTCTTGTGAGTCTACACTAACAAGATAACTACCACCAAGCTAAGCACATAGATATGCTACTAAAATCAAGCTTACTACTTAGATTCAGCATCTAAACTGAGCTCACTACGTAGATATGATGGGGTTACTACATAGATATAGCATTGGAACTGAACTTACCACATTTCTCACTAAGCAATGGAGGACCTGTGCCTATGGGGTCCAGGAGCAAGTGGTCAACCCCAGAATCATCCAAAATATTATTTTACACTTTTTTTTCATTTTACTAATCAGAGTAAAGAAGGGGTATGGTCCTTTTACTCATATGGAGGCACAGCCCACACCAGCTGATTAGGACTACATGAGTAGAAGGACTTCTCTGCCCAGAGCAATGAAGTGAATAAAATGTGTAAAATAAAACTTGGGATAATTCTGGAGTTGCCCCCTCGCTCCTAGACACTATAGGCACTGGCCCTTCATTGCTTAGTGGAACAGAATCCGACCCTGTGCCGGGCCGGCATGAGCGCATAACTGCTTCTTTCTTTTCCTGTACTGCTGATGGTCCGCATGGCTCGGCGTTGGACATGCGCAGTATAGTTGTTGTTTTTTTAATCCCTGCTTTTCCTGCACAGCCACTAGGCGATGGCGCAGGTACCTGCAAGCTTTCAGCAAGTTCATTGAGGAAGGACCGTGGGTCGGACAGCTTCCACTGAGTTCAGTGCTATGGGCGGTATTTGCTGCAGAATCCAGATGCTCACTCCGGATTCCGCAATGCAAATCCATCTGTGTGCAGCCAACCTGAAGCTTTTCACTCACTAGCTACAAAGGCATAGAGCAGACATAGTCTATAGTCAATCTACCACCCCCAAAAATTTTACTTACCTTGAAACTTGCACTGATGCTGCCACGTCAACCAGGATCTGCTTTCCCAATTAAGGGGCACTCTGTATTCTTGTGACTATACTACAAATGTCTGAGATTAGAAGAAGTGAAGCATGACTCCAAAGTTAGTTCATCTAAAATAAAACTGCTTTGTAATGTATGTTCATGGTATGTTTCTACTGTTTTCTCCATTTTTAAGTTCATTTTTTCTTTGTGCAATATAGAGAAAAAAAATGTTGCTACCTGAACACCATTACTAACCAACCTAACTGCTGTTGATGGATCTTTTTACTATTATTTTCTCATTAAAGCGACAGACCACCATTGTAGTGCTGATGGTATTCGTTGCATGACATGTGGCAATGTGTTGTGATTCCCATCATACATGAAAACTACACTGCAAGTGGGAACACAACCTTATTTTCCTAAAAGTAGTTACTGTTGGAAAATACTTTTTCAAATCCATTACAAAGAAGTAAAACACACCGGAGCCTCCATGGTCATATGGTTGTTGTGACTAGTTGTGGCGAGAGCGCAGTCTATTATTAGTTTACTTATTGGTTTTTCATATGAAATATTCATTGCCTTTTCATGGTACTTGGTTTTACAATGAAAAACAGCAGTTCTGTGGCTTATGAAGTAGCAAACCATTTATTTTTGACCATATTAAGTAAAAATGTATTTTTGCATATGCATATACAATTATGGAAATAATATATTATAAAAATATTTATATAAGAAAATATTTTATATATTAAACAGGGGAACATTGTGAATTATGACATCTATCGGAAAATGCATAACATGTGTGGTACAGTAATAGATAGATAGATAGATAGATAGATAGATAGATAGATAATGAGCTAAATAGATACTAGATAGATAGATAGATAGATAGATATGAGCTAAATAGATACTAAATAGATAGATAGATATGAGCTAAATAGATACTAAATAGATAGATAGATATGAGCTAAATAGATACTAAATAGATAGATAGATAGATAGATAGATAGATAGATAGATAGGACCAACCTACAAAAACATCTGGGAAGACATACAAAATCCATGCGTTTTCCTACCCAAGTCTTCAGTATTGAAAAACAATAAAACTAATGACAGAGCTACTATACTACAGTTCCGGTGTAGTCTTCCTGTTTACAAAAAAGTACTATTAACTTAAAGAGAATGTCCTATTGCATAAATGAAGATTTCATGTTAACCCGCTAGAGACCGCAGTACGCCTATTTACTGAACTCACTAATGGGCTGCACATTCATCTTTTTAGGGTGGCGGCGTGGCTGACTACTGACAGCCAGGCTTGTGCTCTACAACCAGTATCGGAGAAACCTCAGATCCTGGCAATTTAACTCCTTATATGGCACAATCAATAGCAACTGCAGCATATAAAGGTGACAGGGGAAGGTATCACCCATCAGCACCCCCCAAGTACCAATGGGTTCCCATGATAGCTGAAAGCCTGACAAAGGCCTCCATGTCTGCCATGTAACTCAGCCTATTAGGCCGTGCCTCCTGTGGAACATAATAGGCTTGCTAGAATGCGCCACATAAGTCATATAGTGTACTATTCTAGTGATTGAACAATTGCATCTTTTTTAGGGACTAAAAAATTGTGTCAAAAAAAGTAATTTAAAGAAAAAGAACCAATTGAAAAAAAAAAATATGTGTTTTTCCTCATTAAAAAAAAGGTTTCAAATTAGAGATGAGTGAGCATGCTCGTCCCAGCTTGATGCCCTTTTGAGCATTAGCATACTCGAATGTACTCGTTACTCGAGCCGAGCACCACACAGTGCTCGGGTGTTCGAGAAAATTTCACCCTCTCCTCCCCACATTTTTAATAGAGCCACGGCTGCTGCCGGCACCCCTGAACTGTTTTTCATGGCAGGGCTTTACATATAAGCCCTTACCCAAAAAACAAGATTTTAAGGTAAAAAAAAAAATTTTTTAAAAACTTACCTTCTGCCGATGCCATGTCCCCCGCGGGGATGAAGAACACATCTGCCACATGCAGCAGATGTTTCCTTCATCCCCGCTAGTAAAAAGAATTCCCTGCTGCTACATCTGCCACATCTGTGACAGATGCAGCAGAGAAATTATTCATTTCCCTACCCCAGCTGTCACACAGGCGGTGAAACACACAGAGCTTGTAGTGATGCTCATTTGTCGACAATAATTAACCCCAATGCACTTCTATTGAGATCCTCTGCTCCATATCCATTACACCCGACCCTTACGCTAGGGATATGGATGTGCATTGGGTCCTCTTCTTGTATCACCATCTTTAGCCCTTGATGGGATTTTACTGGAGAGCGGTGTCTCTCCTCGTTCTTGTTTGTGTCAGAGTCTGTTTTTGTGTGCTTTTCATGGGGTTTTGGGACGTATTTACCCCTATCCCATTTGGTCTAGCCCTTGTGTGTATGTTTTTAGATACTTTTCAATAAAGAATAATCATTTTAAAGAGTCTAGTCTGTGAAGGGCTATATATAAATAACATACAACACACCATAGCAATAGGTGACGGTCACAGCTCATTTCCTCCCCTCCCCTCCCTGTGTAATGACGTCTGCAATAGGTCACAGAGCATGTCCACTATAATTTCTAATAGAAGTCAAAGGATCTTCTCCTGTCCATTGTGTGAATGGCCTATGATTTGTGATGTAAAGCATATCTCTGCAGCTCAGACAAGATGGCCGCCCCCATAGTCACGTACAGACAGTAGAATAACGAAATCTACATTCAGAAAAGATGGCCACCCCGAGAATGTTAAAAAATGTATATTCAAAATAATAAATTAGAAAAATGGGAAATGTTTCAACATCTGGTTTTAAATAGTAAAGAAATATAAATGATGCATTCTTTTTAGGGGGGTACTCCGGGGCTTTTTAAAAAAAAAAATTCTATTGATGACCAACAGATCAATAGATAATTAATAGGGACCCACCACTTGGATCCATGCTGATAAGCTGACGCTGCAATTAGCGAAAGAAACAGAGATTGCTGAATTCACTGGGAGCTGCGCCTGCAGTACCAACCTGGGCCAGGCGCTGCGCTATGGTCAGCGCTTTCTGCATCCTGGGCTGACCCCAGTAACAGCAACTCCGAGAATCAACTGATCTGTGGGTAGCTGAGTGGTGGCTCCCTGACGATCATCTAGTGATAGCCTATCAGTCATCCATGGAAAAAATGTAATAACGTCCTGGAATACCCCTTTAATATAATACTGTACATTTATTTTTTTGCTTTGCCTTTCAATTTGCTGAAGTTAGCAGGTGGGTGCATGCAATCGATAAATTCGCTTCCTAGAGTAGTCACTACCACCAGTGCCACCTATTATATTTGTACAGGGAACTTTCCACCACTACATAAGTTTGGAGGAGACTAGTGTTGGTCTTTCTGACTACTTTAAATGTAGCTAGTAAAATATGTTTCTGCTATAGACTACAAAGACAACTAAAGGGTAAACTTTAAGGGGTTGTGAAAAGACGGCGTTGCCTGTTCATATGCTTGATGAACATTATAATGTGAGGTCCCTGCTTGGGATTCCCCTTCTATGTCCCAGAATGGACAGCTGTTGAGTAAGTACTCGGGCAAAGTCAACTGTTTGCTGGGGGTGCGGGACTTGAGGTGATCAGCTGAGCGCCCTGAAACACTCATTCTCAAAGGAGTTGTGAATCTTGGCAGAAACCCTCTAACAATCCATGCATATTAAAGAACTAAGTTTCACTTCAAGCTTTAGCCCCAAATGAACCAAAATGTTAGTAAAATGTTTCTTCATTTATGTTTTCATGTTTTTGTTACAAAGAATTGGAGTTTTAACTTGTCACGTTTCTGTTAATTTAACAAAAAAATGACATGTTCTATTTATTTTAGAGAAAACACTGTGGAATGGTGGCTTGAATCACAGTCATATTTTAGTTTTCCAAAGCATGAACTATAAAGCAGGTGTGATATGGCTGGTAACTGCCAAAAGAGAAAAAAAGATAAGTTCCTAGCAACATGTAGTGCTTGTGGTTTTAGAGAAGTAATGTGAACTGAACTGTGTAAAAATAGTGGAGCAATACAATCCTACCCACACCTGCTTTATATGAATACGAACAATATCTCCTTGTAGGGTTTTAATTTTACTATGTTAAAAAATATATATACATGATATGATGAGAGACTCAAATGCTACAAACATTACATCATTTTACACATAGGCCCAATGCACACGGGCATATCTGCACTGCGTGATCCCGCAGCAAATACTGCCCATAGACATGCCATGCATAACGCTTTTCCCACAACGCTTTTCCCGCTCGTGGGGGGGGGGGAAATCACAGCATGTCCTCTTCGAGTGCGAGCCTCGCACGGCCGTCTCCCATTGCAGTCAACGGAAGCCATCCGTCCCACGGCAATTCCGAAATGTCAATTTTGAAATCCCTGCAGATCCGCGTCATCGCCGCCGCTACGACGGGTCCTTCTCTGCACTGTGCATATGTGGCGGCGTGCCAGCGAGCACATCCATAGCACAGAGAAGACGACATCTCACAGGTACGCGGGGCTCACCACCTGGCACAGAGTTTGACTCCGCTGCAAGATCTCTCAGTCGGAATCCAACCCAGCCATGTCCATTCAGCCTAAAATGGTCACTGAGCAACAAACAAACTTTGCGTAAATCAATAGTAGTGATAATTTTAAGAAACTTTGTATAGAAAAACGCTTTTTTCCCCGGTCAGGTTACTCTTCTCCTTCCCCATTTCTAAACTGCTCACTAACTTTGAATTCACTGCCAAATCCATCTTGAGAGATTAGCTTCCTGAGGGATCAGGTCACATGTTGCTAATAGAAGTCTATGAAGAGTGGAGGGTAAATGAGGGACCAGGAGCCACATGAGAAAGAAGCAGAGAGACACAGTGATGATGCTGAAACTAATAGTAAGTGCTTTACAGTCTCACAGCTACAGGAATCTTATCCACACTGCTTCAGTACTGCTCTATAATGTATTCCATGCTATTGCTTTTGAGGGTGTGCTACAGAGTGAGAGACAATGGAGCAGGATTTCTTCTTCTCTGTGTGTGCTGTGTATTGGAGACATCAAAGCAGTTAGTCTCCACCCACCAGCTCAGAGAAAACTGAGAATTATAGATAAATCTATTCATTCCTAGTTCCCCATGTAATAATAATACTACCTATGATGCCCCACACAGTAATAGTATCCCCCTTTTGTAATTCCTGTATGCCCCACACAGAAAGTGCCCCTTTTAGTGCCCCCCACAGAGTAAGTGCAAGATCAGAGATCAGTACAGCCGGTTAGCCCTAGATTAAAAACTAAATAAAAATGGGCGTCATCAATCAGAGAAGATGCTACCTGTGATTACTGGAGATAACTGCACTGTAATCACTATCACTGTGTAGAAATGGTATTTGACTATTATTTGATGACTGCATTATTGAAAGGTATCCTACAGCTACGCCACTGTATCCCCATGATTTCTATGTTTACTCCTATGGATATAGATACAGTCATCATCATCAAATGCCTGGTATATCATAGATGATTGAGATATGTGATAGAAGTGTCCTTGTCTCCCTCTAGGCAGTTTTTGCAGCAGGGTCCATGTAGCAGCATCACACAAACTGAGAAATTGATTAGTTTTATACAGCATAACCCCAAGTAAATCTGAGCTGGTCAAAATTCAGATCACAGGGCCAAATGACGAGAAGGAGGTCCAGAGTTTCAGATAAAAAGGAACTCACTAAGGTAAGACTATCTTACCTATATATACTGGGGATATAGCTAATGAATAATCTGTTTATCAAGACCATAAAAGATTAATACGATGAAGACATATTAGCTATTACTTTGACCATGTCTAAATTCATGTCGTATATCTAACAATGACGGAACATTAATCTAGTGGCGAGAGAGAAAAAGGGAGGTGTAATACAACATTAATATCTGCAAATACGTAGTTTTAACTACTGGGTTGCATTTTCTAATTAATCTTCATGTAATCTGCAGGAAAGTTAGCACATGGTCCATCTTCACATGGGCCGAGTAAGCTGATACCAATGTTTAACACCTGCTAAGAAGATTGGCTTTTTTATTAGAAGATGATACAGGCAGACAAAACATGTACGCTAAGCCATAGTATAATGCACATTAGACAGTTCTTATTTCCAGTATTTCATTTGAGACAGTTGGATTATCCTAAAAAATAAGTCTTTGTGAATAGAGAACACGCTCTGGCCGTTCCTAACAGACAACTGTCTGCTTTGGATCTACCACATTTCCTGCTGTTTAGGTTCCAGCAAGCAGACAAAAAGTGAATAGTGTGTTCTTACTAGAAGATGGCAGAATTCAACAATAGTTCGCACAAGCCGTTAACTGAAGCGTGTCCAATGTACATGAACACAAAGAACCTGCCTGTGGCAACATCATGGAAGGTCAGCAGTTGTGTTTATATAGTCGTATAATAAGCCAATAATCAGTATTTAGCTCTGTAGCTATGCTATTGTCCAGCAGATCTAGTGCACGGACCTTTCTGAATGATCCTCCCACACAATTTCTGGGCTTGTGTCCAATGATTCACGCAGTGGGCTCTGGAATGTTAAAGGACCACTATATCTAAAAAGCAAGTTATTTGCTATGAAAGCGCTACTGTGCTGGTAACATTAAAAAACATATGTGCAAACATTTTAAGAAACTGTCAAAACTAAAAATATTTAAGGTGACTTTGATTTGTAGAGGAAGGAATGTTTTATGTGCACCACATTTCTTGTTTCGTCTTCTGTCAAGCTATAGACTTAGAGGCTTGGAGGCAAGATCCTATTTAAAGATTGATTATACTTTCCCAAACACATGGCAAATAAAGTTGACTCAAGTCAAAATCTTCCATCCCTTTTGGGATTCAAGATAAAATAACTAAGTATGGTTTAAAATATTAAATAATTTACACATGCCAAGTCTCCAACTATTCAAAGCCAATATTAGATTCAAGGACTATAGACCTTTCCTGAGACGGTCTGTCATTTTAGACCGTGTTTGCATCTGTGTTGCAGGCTCTGTTAGGAGACTTCATTGTAGATTCTGTCTAAAAAGATGGAAAATTTGTGGATGCTGTGTTTTTTTTTTCCAGTAAAATGACAAAAACCATGATGGAAACCTGGCTGACCTCATTATAGTCAATGAGGTTTGTTAGGCGCCACTCATGTCCATCATGTGATGGATCTATTTCCAGTTTGCATTCGGTTTTTTTTGTTTCTGTGTTGGAACCAAAAATGGAATGCTTAATGCAAATGTGAACGGTGCCTTATGTTTTTGCACTTGGACCAGAAAGATCACAGAGCTCTTGCAGCAGGTGGTAGCATTATGGCTCAGCAGTGATAGATGAAGGCAGAAGCAGCATACATTTTTTATAAAAAGAACTTTACTGAGCAAATGTGAAAGTTAACTGGTATGTTAAATGTTACATGACCAGAATTCAAACTCTAGCATTATATATCTAAATATCCATATAAGGGGAACACATTCCAGTGAGACAAGACACTTCAAACTTCTCTTTTGACTAACCACTGTCCTCAAAACACTCAATACTTGGTGTCATTCCCTATACTATATACTTGAAGGTCCAAGTGAGGGCAACATTGCGGCCTCATGCACCGTAGGTGCCAGAGTATGTCTACCTTTCTATGAGTCCCCGTAGAAAAGATAATACAAATATATAGGAATCAGAATAGCGCCCCTTCGTGCATATAATCAACGTCAAATGGTGATAAGATATAGTGGACCTACCCTGGTACTCGGTGAAGTCACAGAGGTGACTCCCACCGGTACCTCCAAGTTCAGAAAGGCCTTTAAAAGTGGACAATCTTTGATCCCAATCCTTAATGGAGAGCTGCTCAGTTCTTTGTGTCCCCCCAAGCCGGGGGACCCAATAGTGTAGTTTCTATGAGTCCCACATCACTGTGGACTCAACGCACTGTAGGTGCAAACAGACATCTATCGTACACGTTTGCCTTGCATCACCTCTTATTGGTGCATAGCACTGCTACACAGAAATGCATTTTTCTTCTGCTATAGTACATCCCATATCCTCACATGGCATCACTTCGCACATAGTGCTTTGCATCGCATATCGTATTCTCCTCATTGGACCAGTCTTACATATCCTGCAATGTTACTCCATGCTTTTGGGTCCAAAGTACTGTCACCTGCTTCAGAACCAAGTCCTGGCTTGAAGGGAGCCTTCCTCTCCTTCCATGCTGCTTGTTTGCTTTGGCCCCAAGTTATCAGGACCCTTTGGTCTTATCAATTTTACAGCCTCTGCTCATCAGGGTGGCTTTGCTGACCTTCTGTGCTGCTCCCCAGCCTGGGAACAGCACTGCTCATGCTGCTCACATTATACAGTAGCCGCCACCAAGTTACTGGGCCCCTATTGTGTCTTTGCTGGACTCACTCTCTTGTGTTCTACTAGACATCACACACTGCTGCACAGCCTTCTTTAGTGATTCAGCTGTAATAATTTATGACATCACCAGGGGTGGAGCTTAGCCTACATGCACAGCCCCAGAACAGAAGCAATCGTCGTGAATACCCCTATGTGACCTCTATCTCTGAAGGTCCTTGAATATATAGAAGTCTACTCATGTATAGGCAGTCACATCAAAAGGAGTTTAACCCCATAGTTTCCCCCCCTTACACTCTCACTATTAATAATATTATGTGCAGAGTATATGTAGGAAGTCTGTGTGGTACAGCTTCAGCCAATAGCTGCAAAGTATTGAGTGATTACAGAAATTGCTGCATTGCTTTACCCACTGCTATGCAGCTAGGTACATGCAGCAATGGTTGTTTTTCACTGTATCTATAGTATACGGAACAATTTGGAAATCTGAATCTGAAGGGCCAAAATGAAAGAATTAATGACTTGGTATAGTAAATGAGCCTAATAGGACCATTTCACAGAGTGTGAAAATTTCTATGGAGTTTCACTTTAAGGAGTAAACTTAGAGATTTTTTTCTTTTTTTAGCTCCTTATTCATAACATACGCTCTAAAAGGCATTATTTCAGAACACTTCAGGAATTCTTTTGAAGTAACATATGAAGGGGAGCTCCCTCCACAATGTGGGAAGGCTCCTGCAGAGAAACATCAGGATCCCCGCAGGATGGCCCTTGGTTGCTTCCAAAAGTGCATACTGTAAAAATAGGCAAGTTATTATTAATTACCTAAATAGCGCCTCTACTATACATTGAAGTGATGACCATCTAGCTGTTTCTCTTGCTCTGCAATGGAAGTGCTGATGCCAGAACTTACAAAGACTTTGATGCTGCCTGTGAAAATAACGATTGCTACCTCTCTTAAAATGCATGAAACATTTGCTACACTTCAAACCAGCCAGGATATAGATATTACAGTATTGTACATGGTGGTTTCATTCCATACAAAGTCTTCATGACATAATGTAAGAGGTGGTTGGTGCTGATGGGTGCCACTGTAAAAAAATATTCACAGGCTGCAGTGGTTGAACAAATGACTTTACTTCTCTTTGTCAGACAACACTGGCACAAATTCTTGAATGTTACAAACATATTAAATGGTACTTTACATTTCATGATTACAGTTACACTTGGCACAATACACTTGATGTGGAAAAAAAACTATATAAACAGCTTAAGCATTTCTCATGAAAAAAATGAATATTTATTAGAATATATCCAAAAAAGGTAAAAACACACATTTGTGAACAGGGATCTATGTGTTTTGGCAAAAAACTAAGTCTTAATCATAGCGTATATCCTGTACAAGAAGCAAGTAATTTAAAGGTAACAGGATATGACATAACAGAAGCATGACCACTCCTACTAATGAATAATGACCATTCCTACTAATGAATAATGACCACTCCTGCTAATGAATAGAGATGAGCGAACGTACTCGTCCGAGCTTGATACTCGTTCGAATATTAGCATGTTCGAGATGCTCATTACTAGAGGCGAGCACCACGCGATGTTCGGGTTACTTTCACTTTCATCTCTGAGACGTTAGCGCGCTTTTCTGGCCAATAGAAAGACAGGGAAGGCATTACAACTTCCCCCTGCGACGTTCAAGCCCTATACCACCCCCCTGCAGTGAGTGGCTGGCGAGATCAGGTGTCACCCGAGTATATAAATCGGCCCCTCCCGCGGCTCGCCACAGATGCATTCTCACAGAGATCAGGCAAAGTGCTGCTGATGCCGGAGCTGCTATAGGGAGAGTGTTAGGAGTTATTTTAGGCTTCAAGAACCCCAACGGTCCTTCTTAGGGCCACATCTGACCGTGTGCAGTACTGTTGAGGCTGCTTTTAGCAGTGTTGCACAATTTTTTTTTTTTGTATGCCGTGCAGAGCATTGCGTCCGCAGTCTGCAGTCATTGTACAGTACTGGTGAGGCAGGGAAAGAGATATTCAGGCTATATAGGCAGTGCGCTTTTTAAAAAAAAATGGGGAAAAATACTATATTTGGGCTGCCTGTGACCGTCTTCAGTTTACTGCGTGTCTGCTGGGGGTTGTAGTCCTAATTAATACGCAGCTAAGCGTTACAGCAGGCTTGCGCAAAATTCTTTCCTGGATCTGCTGTCTCTGTTACATCAGCGCTGTCATCCCGCCAGAGGGAAAGAGTATACATAATATTATACGCTGCCTACAGTATCTGCTGGGGTAGTAGTTCTAATTAATACGCAGCTAAGCGTTACAGCAGGCTTGCGCAAAATTGTTTCCTGGATCTGCTGTCTCTGTTACATGATCGCCGTCATCCCGCCAGAGGGAAACAGTATACATAATATTATACTCTGCCTACAGTATCTATCTGCTGGGGGTAGTAGTCCTAATTAATACGCAGCTAAGCGTTACAGCAGGCTTGCGCAAAATTGTTTCCTGGATCTGCTGTCTCTATTACATGATCGCCGTCATCCCGCCAGAGGGAAACAGTATACATAATATTATACGCTGCCTACAGTATCTATCTGCTGAGGGTAGTAGTCCTAATTAATACGCAGCTAAGCGTTACAGCAGGCTTGCGCAAAATTGTTTCCTGGATCTGCTGTCTCTGTTACATCAGCGCTGTCATCCCGCCAGAGGGAAATAGTATATATAACATTATACGCTGCCTACAGTATCTATCTGCTGGGGGTTGTAGTCCTAATTAATACGCAGCTAAGCGTTACAGTGGGCTTGTGCAAAATTGTTTCCTGGATCTGCTGTCTCTGTTACATGATCGCCATCATCCCGCCAGAGGGAAAGAGTATACATAATATTATATGCTGCCTACAGTATCTATCTGCTGGGGGTTGTAGTCCTAATTAATACGCAGCTAAGCGTTACAGCAGGCTTGCGCAAAATTGTTTCCTGGATCTGCTGTCTCTGTTACATGATCGCCGTCATCCCGCCAGAGGGAAACAGTATACATAATATTATACGCTGCCTACAGTATCTATCTGCTGGGGGTAGTAGTCCTAATTAATACGCAGCTAAGCGTTACAGCAGGCTTGCGCAAAATTGTTTCCTGGTTCTGCTGTCTCTGTTACATGATCGCCGTCATCCCGCCAGAGGGAAACAGTATACATAATATTATACGCTGCCTACAGTATCTATCTGCTGGGGGTAGTAGTCCTAATTAATACGCAGCTAAGCGTTACAGCAGGCTTGCGCACAATTGTTTCCTGGATCTGCTGTCTCTGTTACATGATCGCCGTCATCCCGCCAGAGGGAAACTGTATACATAATATTGTACGCTGCCTACAGTATCTGTCTGCTGTATCAGCTCAGCATTTTAAAAAACTAGAAGCAAAATACTTAAGGCCTACTACTGGCCTTTGGCCACTTGACTGCTTCTGCACTGTGAATTCCACTAGCTCAGTCATACGCACCTACGTCTCACTACAGGCGTGCGCAAAATTGTTTCCTGGCTCTGCTGTGCATTCCGTAAGGGAAGTCAGCCTCCAACCACAGGCCAATAAGCGGCACATTTAATTACAGCGTTCTGTTTCTGCACTACTGCTAATACAGCATGCTGAGGGGTAGGGATAGGCCTAGAGGACGTGGACGCGGGCGAGGACGCGGAGGCCCAAGTCAGGGTGTGGGCACAGGCCGAGCTCCTGATCCAGGTGTATCGCAGCCGACTGCTGCGGGATTAGGAGAGAGGCACGTTTCTGGCGTCCCCACATTCATCTCACAATTAATGGGTCCACGCGGTAGACCTTTATTAGAAAATGAGCAGTGGGAGCAGGTCCTGTCGTGGATGGCAGAAAGTGCATCCAGCAATCTATCGACCACCCAGAATTCTGCGCCGTCCACTGCTGCAACTCTGAATCCTCTGGCTGCTGCTCCTCCTTCCTCCCAGCCTCCTCACTCCAACAATGACACATTCTGAGGAGCAGGCAGACTCCCAGGAACTGTTCCCGGGCCCCTGCCCAGAATGGCCAGCAATGGTTTCTCTCCCACCGGAGGAGTTTGTCGTGACTGATGCCCAACCTTTGGAAAGTTCCCGGGGTCCGGGGGATGAGGCTGGGGACTTCCGGCAACTGTCTCAAGAGCTTTCAGTGGGTGAGGAGGACGATGACGATGAGACACAGTTGTCTATCACTCAGGTAGTAGTAATTGGAGTAAGTCCGAGGGAGGAGCGCACAGAGGATTCAGAGGAAGAGCAGCAGGACGATGAGGTGACTGACCCCACCTGGTTTGCTAAGCCTACTGAGGACAGGTCTTCAGAGGGGGAGGCAAGTGCAGCAGCAGGGCAGGTTGGAAGAGGCAGTGCGGTGGCCAGGGGTAGAGGCAGGGCCAGACCGAATAATCCACCAACTGTTTCCCAAAGTGCCCCCTCGCGCCATGCCACCCTGCAGAGGCCGAGGTGCTCAAAGGTCTGGCAGTTTTTCACTGAGAGTGCAGACGACCGACGAACAGTGGTGTGCAACCTTTGTCGCGCCAAGATCAGCCAGGAAGCCACCACCACCAGCCTCACCACCACCAGCATGCGCAGACATATGATGGCCAAGCACCCCACAAGGTGGGACGAAGGCCGTTCACCGCCTCCGGTTTGCACCGCTGCCTCTCCCCCTGTGCCCCAACCTGCCACTGAGATCCAACCCCCCTCTCAGGACACAGGCACTACCGTCTCCTGGCCTGCACCCACACCCTCACCTCCGCTGTGCTCGGCCCCATCCACCAATGTCTCTCAGCGCACCGTCCAGCCGTCGCTAGCGCAAGTGTTGGAGCGCAAGTACGTCGCCACGCACCCGCACGCTCAAGCGTTAAACGTGCACATAGCCAAATTTATCAGCCTGGAGATGCTGCCGTATAGGGTTGTGGAAACGGAGGCTTTCAAAGGTATGATGGCGGCGGCGGCCCCGTGCTACTCAGTTCCCAGTCGCCACTACTTTTCCCGATGTGCCATCCCAGCCCTGCACGACCACGTCTCCCGCAAAATTGTACGCGCCCTCACCAACGCGGTTACTGGCAAGGTCCACTTAACAACGGACACGTGGACAAGCACAGGCGGGCAGGGCCACTATATCTCCCTGACGGCACATTGGGTGAATTTAGTGGAGGCTGGGACAGAGTCAGAGCCTGGGACCGCTCACGTCCTACCCACCCCCAGAATTGCGGGCCCCAGCTCGGTGGTGGTATCTGCGGCGGTGTATGCTTCCTCCACTAAACCACCTTCCTCCTCCTCCTCCTCCTACGCAACCTCTGTCTCGCAATCAAGATGTGTCAGCAGCAGCACATCGCCAGCAGTCGGTGTCGCGCGGCGTGGCAGCACAGCGGTGGGCAAGCGTCAGCAGGCCGTGCTGAAACTACTCAGCTTAGGAGAGAAGAGGCACACGGCCCACGAACTGCTGCAGGGTCTGACAGAGCAGACCGACCGCTGGCTTGCGCCGCTGAGCCTCCAACCGGGCATGGTCGTGTGTGACAACGGCCGTAACCTGGTGGCGGCTCTGCAGCTCTGCAGCCTCACGTACGTGCCATGCCTGGCCCACGTCTTTAATTTGGTGGTTCAGCGCTTTCTGAAAAGCTACCCACACTTGTCAGACCTGCTCGGAAAGGTGCACCGGCTTTGCGCACATTTCCGCAAGTCCCACACGGACGCTGCCACCCTGCGCACCCTGCAACATCGGTTTCATCTGCCAGTGCACCGACTGCTGTGCGACGTGCCCACACGGTGGAACTCTACGCTCCACATGTTGGCCAGGCTCTATGAGCAGCGTAGAGCTATAGTGGAATACCAACTCCAACATGGGCGGCGCAGTGGGAGTCAGCCTCCTCAATTCTTTACAGAAGAGTGGGCCTGGTTGGCAGACATCTGCCAGGTCCTTGGAAACTTTGAGGAGTCTACCCAGATGGTGAGCGGCGATGCTGCAATCATTAGCGTCACCATTCCTCTGCTATGCCTCTTGAGAAGTTCCCTGCAAAGCATAAAGGCAGACGCTTTGCGCTCGGAAACAGAGGCGGGGGAAGACAGTATGTCACTGGAAAGTCAGAGCACCCTCCTGTCTATATCTCAGCGCACTGAGGAGGAGGAGCATGAGGTGGATGAGGAGGAGGGGGAAGAGACAGCTTGGCCCAATGCTGAGGGTACCCATGCTGCTTGCCTGTCATCCTTTCAGCGTGTATGGCCTGAGGAGGAGGAGGAGGATCCTGAAAGTGATCTTCCTAGTGCGGACAGCCATGTGTTGCGTACAGGTACCCTGACACACATGGCTGACTTCATGTTAGGATGCCTTTCTCGTGACCCTCGCGTTACACGCATTCTGGCCACTACGGATTACTGGGTGTACACACTGCTCGACCCACGGTATAAGGAGAACCTTTCCACTCTCATACCCGAAGAGGAAAGGGGTTCGAGAGTGATGCTATACCACAGGACCCTGGCGGACAAACTGATGGTAAAATTCCCATCCGACAGCGCTAGTGGCCGAAGGTGCAGTTCCGAGGGCCAGGTAGCAGGGGAGGTGCGGAGATCAGGCAGCATGTACAGCACAGGCAGGGGAACACTCTCTAAGGCCTGTGACAGCTTTCTGGCTCCCCAGCAAGACTGTGTCACCGCTCCCCAGTCAAGGCTGAGTTGGCAGGAGCACTGTAAAAGGATGGTGAGGGAGTACGTAGCCGATCGCACGACCGTCCTCCGTGACGCCTCTGCCCCCTACAACTACTGGGTGTCAAAGCTGGACACGTGGCCTGAACCCGCGCTGTATGCCCTGGAGGTGCTTGCTTGTCCTGCGGCTAGCGTTTGTCAGAGAGGGTGTTTAGTGCGACTGGGGGAATCATCACAGATAAGCGTACCCGCCTGTCAACCGAGCCTGGATTTCCCCAGACTTCTCTTCTCCACCAGCGGACAGCAGCGATACCTAAACAATACATAGGCTGCACCCGCGGATGGAAGCATTGTTCTCTATCAAAAACGTGGACCTTTTAGCTTCATCAATCTGTGTATAATATTCATCCTCCTCCTCCTGCTCCTCCTCCTGAAACCTGACGTAATCACGCCGAACGGGCAATTTTTCTTAAGCCCACAAGGCTCAGTCATATAATTTTTGTAAACAATTTTTATACGTTTCAATGCTCATTAAAGAGTTGAAACTTTCACCTGAACCAATTTTTATTTTAACTGGACTGCCTCCAGGCCTAGTTACAAATTAAGCCACATTAACCAAAGCGATTAATGGGTTTCACCTGCCCTCTTGGTTGGGCATGGGCAATTTTTCTGACGTACATTAGTACTGTTGGTACACCAATTTTTTGGGGCCCTCGCCTGCAGTGTAACCCAATTAATTTTCTGCCCACCTGCATTAAAGCTGACGTTACATCAGCTGTGCTGGGCACTGCAATGGGATATATTTATGTACCGCCGGTGGGTTCCAGGGAGCCATCCATGCTGTGGGTCCACAGAGAGTTGTAACTGCATGTGTCTACTTCTAAAGAACCCCAGTCTGACTGGGACATGCAGTGTGGGCCGAAGCCCACCTGCATTTAATCGGACGTTACCTTAGCTGTGATGGGCAATGCAATGGGATATATTTATGTACCGCCGGTGGCTTCCTGGCACCCACCCATGCTGTCGGTCCACACGGAGTTGTAACTGCATGTGTCCACTTCTAAAGAACCCCAGTCTGACTGGGGCATGCAGTGTGGGCCGAAGCCCACCTGCATTTAATCGGACGTTACCTCAGCTGTGATGGGCACTGCAATGGGATACATTTATGTACAGCCGGTGGGTTCCAGGGAGCCACCCATGCTGTGGGTGCACACGGAATTCCCATTGCGGAGTTGTACCTGCCTGTGACTATTTATAAAAAAACGCGGTCTGATTGGGGCATGCAGACACCTTGACAGAATGAATAGTGTGTGGCACATAGGTTCCCCATTGCTATGCCCACGTGTGCAGCTCCTGATGGCGGTGGCACAGGATTATATTTCTCATTGCTTCTGTACAGCATTGTGGGCTATCGCCCTGCCCCTTTTAAAGAGGGTCGCTGTCTAGCCGTGCCAACCCTCTGCAGTGTGTGCCTGCGGTTCCTCCTAATGGCAGACGCGCTTATAAATAGACATGAGGGTGGTGTGGCATGAGGGCAGCTGAAGGCTGCGCAGGGACACTTTGGTGTGCGCTATGGACACTGCGTCGTGCGGGGGGGGGGGGGGTTGGCAGCATGTAACCCAGGAGAAGTAGCAGCGGAGTGTCATGCTGCTTTGTTGGAGGTAGTGTGGTGCTTAGCTAAGGTATGCATTGCTAATGAGGGCTTTTCAGAAGTAAAAGTTGTTGGGAGGGGGGGGCCCACTCTTGCCGCTATTGTGGCTTAATAGTGGGACCTGTGAACTTGAGATGCAGCCCAACATGTAGCCCCTCGCCTGCCCTATCCGTTGCTGTGTCGTTCCCATCACTTTCTTGAATTGCCCAGATTTTCACAAATGGAAACCTTAGCGAGCATCGGCGATATACAAAAATGCTCGAGTCGCCCATTGACTTCAAAGGGGTTCGTGACTCGAAACGAACCCTCGAGCATCGCGATAATTTCGTCCCGAGTTACGAGCACCCGAGCATTTTGGTGCTCGCTCATCTCTACTAATGAATAATGACCACCCCTACTAATGAATAATGACCACCCCTACTAACGAATAAATAAGGAGGAAATGAAATGCATGAAAAACAATACGAAAACATTAGTATATAAACATAAGATCTGATCTAAGGTCAAGACCATGTGAAAATCTGTTTTTTAACTGTATGATTCAATAAGCCTTGCTTGAAACCAATTTTTTAAACCAGTCTCCACCACTTGTTGGCTGGAACAGTCTTTCAATGCCAGTGACTTTAAATGAGGATATTTCCCCTTGATGGATTTCCAAAAAATGTTTGGAGGCTTCGAACGTCTCAATATACCTGAGAAGGAATTAGAGTGGGATATATGCTACATATATCTGACGTATTGCTCACTACAGATAGTACATTCAATAACATAAAATGACCTGAGTGGTGTTACAGTTAATAAAGGAATTAATATAAAAAGTCGGGGTGTTGTAGAGGAAGAAAATACTTTGGTTTGTCTTAATAAAGAGCACAGACCACATCATGATTGGGCAAATTTGAAACAACGCCAATTTTGAGGCATCAAAGTAGTATTGTTATATACGCTAGGAGCCATTATGTTGCCTATTGTACACATTGGGGTTGTTCTCTGTGCTCTCCCCTTATTGGTCGTTGGCTGTTTGGCATAGCGCTGTGGATAAAGATTTTTGGTGAACTGTATTTTACGCTCTTACTGTTATATATATATATATATATATATATATATATATATATATTATTCTAGTAACTTGGGGGTTATTCCTACAGGGACTACCATCTTCTTCATCTATGATGAATAGCGCCACTCTCACAGACACACTGGACAACCAGACATGTTTAAATCTCTGCTGTCTGCCAACTTTATTGAATACAGCAATGGTTTACAGTATTTTTAAACTGCACATACACCAAAAGGCAAAATAAATACCTGGTCAGCTGACCACTGACTATACACTTGTATCTCCACACTTCATTTACTGTACCCCACCAGGGTGTATGTCTACGGGTGTCCTCTCTGTGAGACTCTGGGCCTTTACTGGTCCAAACTGGATCTGAGGCTTGCAGCCTCTTCAGCTCCTTCAGAGCTGTCAGTTCTCTTCAGCAGTGGTGTGAGTCTAGGGGCGTCCCCCCTGCCAGACTTGGAGCCATTACTGGTCCGCAGCAGACCTCAAGGGCCCCAGCAGGTCATGTTTTCAGGATATCCTGTAGTAAGAACACCTCTGGCAATGTCTGAGGCATCGACAATAATTACATTACCTGTGGAATACTGAGGAAATCCTGAAAATCTGACCTGTTGGGGTTCCTGGGAACTGGAGTCGAGAAATACTGCTTTAGAACATTACGTCACCAAAAAAATGATACCACATCGCCTACGAATCAAAAAGACTCCTACATTTGAATATCCTTAATCCTTTTTGGTTCAGAGTGATACATTTTCTACACATTCAATTGATGTGATGCAGCTGATCATCTTGTTTGAACACGAGAAACGTAAAACACCTTGATTCAGTCATCCAGGAAACTCAATCTGCACTGCAATTATATCAAACTCATAAAGGTTATATGGCATCGCACAAATCTTTACAAGATAACCTCTTGACATTAGAGGATCATATTGCTTCTATCAAAAAATCCACGTTTGAACGAGCCACACGCGAATATCAGACTAACGCTGTGTATACTTGGCGCTTTTTTCCACATTGCATTCTTTAGAAAATGGCTTGGCGTTGTTCTCGGTGCACTCTCCTTTTTGGAGGTTAGCTGTTTGGCATAAAGCTGTGGATCAAGATTTTGGTGAGCTGTATTTCACCTTTTAACTGTTTATATATAATGCACTTGATAGTTATTAAACAGTCTTAAATGCACAAAACACTTGATGGTTGCATACATACAGTGGCACAATAAGTTTGATGGTTTGCAAAATACACTTAAAGGCACAGTACTTAAACTTTGCTAAACGTAACTTTGAAGTTGTCTCTGAATAGTTGTTCACTGGGGCTGGGGACCATGCATTATTGCACTGGTCCATCAATGGTCACACCAAAGTCGGAGTGGTTATCAACTTTTTCCTCCGCCCTCAGCCTCACCTGTCAAGGTATTTATGTTAAAGCATCAGCTACTCCATGTTGTCTAGCCCAGCACCACCACAGAGCCCTGTAACAGCAAAGCTATTACCTACTACAAAATGTCCTAACCACCTACAAACATGGGAACTTTCATTTCGCCATCTCTCAGACCACTACTTTGTGTCACAATTCAAATTCTTGCTTTTAAAGGTCACAGCTCAAAGAATTGTTTACTTCAACTTGCATCAACTACTGTAAGTAAACTACGCAAAACAGTTGTTTATACAAATCAACTTTTGCATCTCACAAATTAATAGCATCAGATCACCTTCAGTTTGTCACAGGTTATCTTCACCGGGTGACTTGCAGTATACAAGTTACACCTTCAGTGTATGCAGCAGGAGGGTTCTCTAACTACCCACTTCTACTTACAGTGACTCCCCCGTTCTCATCCAAACATACTCATCCAGTCCACTTGATTACAGAACTAGATTCCACTTGGGTCACTTTACAGGCTGCAGGGCAGCTAGTCTTCCAGGATGTTTAGGCCACTATTGTAGCTTATTTTAAGGACTGAAGAGTTTCATAGTCAACGCACTCTCTCATAGTTGGCCTCCCACAGGACTGAAGACAACCCTCATTAAGCCCAATACCATACATGACATATTCCTTAGCCAAACTGCCCCACTGTAACAATACTGGGGCCTTGTTCCATGGTACTGTAATGGCATTTCCAGTCCTTTCGGTCCCCAAAGAACTCTAGGTAACCCACTATGCAGCATTTCCTCAGGCACCTCATGTCTCACTCCAGCCTTCAGCCCATCGACTCTGTCATGATGGCCTAATAGGTCAATGACAGGTTCTCCAGGTACATCACACATTCTAATTGCATTCATTCTCCTGGCACCAAAAGACTGTCCACAGCTCTACATGGAAACACAGTATACAGAGTAGAACTACTAACTTGCCCAAGAGCTAAAGTCCTCAAAAAACCTCCTTTTGTTCACTTCCTGAGGATAGAACATCAGTATATTGCAGTCCTGTTAAACGTCTTTAACTTAAAAACCTTTTGCCAATTAATTCCGGGAGAAGTCATTAGCACAGAGACTCGCATACTTTTCTTTCTGCACTATGGGTGCTTACTCAATGTATTCAATAAAAAGAATGCAAAAATATGGCGTTACCTTACTTGCCAATGGGTTCACTTACTTTTTATTACAGATGTATAAAGTTAGAATCTAGCCCAATAAGGAATAATCACCATCAAATCTGTACAAGTTCTACACAAAGCTATAAAAGTTACACATTCAAAGAAGAAAGAAGAGCAAGAAGGATGTTTCATGGACGACTGCTTTCATTTTCTTTTACTTCCAAATTGTATTGCCAATTGGCCCTGCTGTACATAAGTGAGACACAATCTTGGATGGTAGCCCAAGTCACGCTTGTTAAAAGTAGAATATTATCTGAGTTTTGGCAGGTCACCTCCTCTTTAGAAAACATACAATGAAATACACTTTCTGTTTACGCGTTTCGCCTCGTCCTCCTGTTAGCTCTCAAATGAATAAAATGAAAAAAGGCATCAGAAGAAAAAATCCTGAAAACATAAATCACAAATTAGATTCAAAGAAGCAAAGAATAAAATATTTATAAAGACAATTCATTGTTTGCTGCTGTTTTTCATAGTAATTATTTATCTATTTCGCTTTCAACAAAGGAACCACATGGGAACTTTGGAAACGCTCTGTGCTTCAAGCAGTCTCAATGCAAAAAGTTGCTATTTAAATTCAAGAATTTGGTGAACTGGAAATGAAAAGTCACACTTAATAACTGTTTAAAGGAACCTGTGTAACTCCATAGAGTCTCTAACTATTAACACAATACTTAGGAAAACCACAAGTGATGCCTTCATAAAGAACTTTACAAGAACAGTAAAGACTAATTGAACTTGCCAAAGGCTTTGTTGGCTGCTTCAGTGGAGGGCAGTCTGAAGCTACTGCGTAGCCAGGTGACTTACAGTTTTGACATTTAAAGGTGATATGCAGAAGTAGAAGAAAGACTTGCTTTTTTTCCAAAAATAACAGCACTCTTTTCCTTAGACTAGTGTCTGGTATTGCTGCTCAGCCAGATTCACTTGCATGGAGATGGGCTGCACACTATACACAATCCATAGACAGGTGCAGCACACTAAATGGTAGACACTTTATCCTCCTTTAATGCACACCAGGATTGGGTGCACTATTCTTGTGTGGACTCCTGCTGTGACAATATAGTATAATTTGTATGGTACATATAACAGAGAAACCACTTAGGCAAACATCAAAATGGGCTGACCATAATGATGTCAGGTTTTGCCACCCAAGAATGTCTGGTGCTTGGTAACAATGAGGTTCCTCTGAAAAGGGTGGTCCTATACGGGTTCAACTATCCACTAGCAAATGGAATTTGACCATCCAGGGCTCTCTTTGAGTCAAAAATAAAAATGCATTTCTTTTAAGTCATTGGTAGAACCAGGATCTTACATGAACATCGGGAATCACAGCTAGAAACAGGTACAAGGCACAAAAATACTCAGGCAGTAGTTAGGTTTAGGGGCGTAACTAAAGGCTCATGAGCCCAGGTGCAAAAGTATATCTTGGGGCCCCCCAACTTCTCTTAACCCCTTAACGCAGAGGCATAACTTGAAGCTCCTGGGCCACAATGCAAAACCTGTAACAGAGCCCCCAACTATAATGCTTTATTCATAGTATTGGGCACCCTATATGGTTAAGAGAGGCCTTATGATCCCCCTAAAGCTCCAGGGCCCGGGTGCATTCCCTATAGTTACACCAGTGGTTAGATGGTTAGTTGCCACAGCAATGCCATGCGCTGGCAGATCTAAACAGGGTACAAGTGATTGAGCCACACAGAGCAGCTGACATGGTAAATAGCATAGGGCTTCTGTATAATTATGTCTCTAAGCTAGTGGGTGCAACTACAGTAAATAGATCCCCAGTGTGCCAATGAGTGGGCATGCCCTAATTGTGTGTGAGAAAAATATATATAGTTAAAGACAGTTTTATGACATAAAAAGGCACACATTTTTGTAGAAGTCATACATGTACAAATAAATGCATCTTTTTGACCTTTTTGCAACTGACCATGACTTTTTTTAAATAGTGGGTGGGAATTAGCAAAAGGGGCGTGGCCAACGATGGCCTGAGAGATTTACTATCATTTACACCAGAAGCTTGCATATTACAGTGGAACTGTACATGAGCCTCCAGCTGGTACAGATTTCACATTTTAGTGCAAGAAGTAGTCAGACATGCACTAAAATTATTAAAAGACATGCTCACTTCAATATATTTGGTGCAATTCACCTCAAGGCACTTTGGAGGTAGACGAGCCATTAAATGTAGGTCTAAATAAATTTCCCTGTGACTCTTAACAAACAGTTCTCCCGCTCTGAACCGTATTTTGCATGGATTCTACGAAGACTTTAAAATGTTCAGCTATTCTCTGTTATCAATATGGCATCTCTCATATCCTGCAAATTAGAAGGTGGTACTTTTAGGCACAGCATGGTACACCTTATTCTATGGATGCACCAAAACCTTTTGTCATTTTGTCAATTGTACTGTATATTTTTAAGCATAGAAATGTTTTCAGCCATTTTTGCAATAATGACAACAGAAAGTGTAACCATATTGGCTGTTACTTTTGAATTAGCGTCTTAGAAACTGGCCCTTCAAAGGATAAGTCTTAGAAACTGGTCATTTTTTCCAGTATGTTTAATCAGCAGCCGCATGACAATATGCTATTAGAACCTCCCCTTCCAGCTCAGATCCAGCACTGGGTCAATGGGCATAGACTTAATAACTAAGCCAGTCCGCTTCTGTCTCTGCATTAGCTATGATGGAGAAGAAGGCTGACTTATTTATTAAGATGAGTGGAACAGCCAGTCCCCCTCTGATGACATGATGGGCACAGAGAGAGTCTGTACCACATAACCCAATGTCGAAAACAAGCAGGAAGTGGAGATTCTGATGCCGCAGATCTGGGAAAGGATTCTGTCTCTCTGAACAATCCATTTACTTATCATATGCTGACTCAATGGAAATCATAAGAGTTAAGTAGTATTAACCCCTTTCCCCTCCGTGACATATATGTACGTCACATAGGTGCGGAGTGGGTATGAAGTGGGCTTGGAAGCAGTCAATCCTGACCACAGCATGCAACCTGTCAACTGGAGGGGGGTATCATATATTACAAGAAGTTGCAGAGATAGGTATCCTAGTATGTTAATTGCTGGTATAACTTTCCAATTAAGCACAATGAGGATCACACTGTGCACAAGACACTCTTGTGTACAGTAAATGCAAAAAAATGGAGTAGAAAATGCAGACAAAATTTATTATGTGTTCTAGATATTCTTCACATCTTCCTCAGCAGTTTTGAGAAGTGTCTAAAGCATTTTCATAAGTCCCAAATGTATGTGCTCAACATATTGGTGTTGATAAATGGCAGCAAGTAGTTGGCATAAGGAAGTGTATCTAAAATGTCCAAGGAACTGCAAAAAGAGTCTCATGCAGCGTGCACCATTTTCATGAATTTGACATAATTTGCCGATCTATATGCATTGATCCTACGGCACTACTGAAAAAACTAATTTCTAGACTTTACATTTTATGATTAATACAATGTACACATACTGTAGCTTACATTATTACTTAGTTAGTTTCAGTTGCTCATTAAAGACCGTGGAAACCTTTGTGCATGAAAAATCAATAGACACATACCTTACTAAGTCCCTACAGAAAAATGAAGTTTAATTCTCATGCATTTAGAAAGCCTCATACTTAGCTTACAGGCTTCAAGTATCTGGCCCTGTTGCGTTCCCAGCACTGATCAGCTAGTTTCTCTCATGAAGGTGTACAAGCTCAGCTTTCCCTCTCCTCCTTCAGAGGGTGTGTAGCATAATCACGCCTACTTAATACTACATAGCTATCTCTCAATCCATCATCTTCTCTCTGATTATCTGCTGGTGGTTCTCTCTCATTGCTGATAAGAGCATAAAATTCAACTAAAGTGAATTACAGCTTATGTAATAGTAACTTTTTATGCTCTGCTCTCCTCTAACATCCCCCAGTACTGTCATCAGACCCTGGTAATAGCCCTGTAAAGGCAATGAATGCATGTTTCACAGTAGGGGAGCAGGCTAGGGAAGGAGCTGATGAACAACCTGTCAGTTTACTCTGACTGACGCAGTCTCCTAAGATTACAGTCCTCTAGTTTGCAGGGCTCTGGAAGACAAATAAAGCATAGAAATCAAAGATTTCTAATGAAAACCAATTACAAAAAGTCTTTATTCCCAAAAACACAAACGAGTGCAAAAGTGTACATAGCTTTTAACTTGTTTGTTTTTCAGATGCCTGTTGCTTTATAAATGATGGTTCATTTCCTGTGTTTGAAGCTATAAGGTATTCTTGGACTTGATACTGGTTGTATTTAGATACAAAAGCTCTTACCATCCTCTTCAGTATTATTTACAACGGTTGTAAACACAGTAATCTCACCGTGTACACAGCGTGTTCAGGCACAGTATCTGTTTGATTTTTATTATTAATGAGACTTCGGATCCAACTCCTGTCTAAGACGTTGAGTCACCATGCCCTTGAAAAGTTTGAACAAGAAATATGGAAATTGAATGCAGAATAACTGGTTTCTCATAATTTAACGTGCCTCTTTAATCAGTGTTTGACAAAGGGAGGTGTCGGAGAAGTAAAATGAGAGACAGAGGAAATTCAAAACAAATTCTGTATGTGTGTTTCATAGAATGAAACTTTCATAGAAATGAATCAAGTGACCAAAGCCAACCACTTCTTACAGGCAAGTTTTAATTCATCTAGTGCCAGTACAGTTCATCATCTAAATAATTCCATATGCAGTTATATTGCTGATGTTACTAGCAGAAATCACACTGCATGTAACAAAGGATCAATTTTTTTATATTTTTCCATAGCTGTATACTATGGTGTGTAATCAAATCACAGGTAGTTTATAGACAATCTTTTCATTATATTGATGACATCAATAACAGAGATGTAACTTAAAGCATACTTGATTTTTGAAGTGACTTTTAAGAATAAGCTGCCATGTAAGTGTACATAAAAATAACACAATTTCTGGCCATTATATGTCTTGTATGGAATGTTTCTAACCAGTTTCATCCTTTGTAGATGCCTTCTCCAATTCTAAACCTTCCATGAACTGGTGGGTGAAGACTAGCAGATATGATGGCTCCCGCACACAAAGGATAGCAGGATATCCTCTTCTTTGTCAAAATAATAACGACCACCTCTCCGTGAGTGAGTTACATGTGAGGATGTCACCGTCATGTGATCAATCACCAGGGCTCTGAGCTCCGCCCCTAATCACATGACGGTAACATCATCACAGGTCCTTCATCCCAGTGCACTGATGAGGGATTTCACGTGATTAGTCACCAGGGATCCACACGGCTGCTGTCCAGCTCTGCTGGTTTAGGAGCTGTGATGACATCATCATCATGTGATCAGGGATGGAGCTCAGAGCCCCATTAACTGATCACATCAAGGTGACACCATCACTGGTCCTGTAAGCACACAGCTGCTGTCTGGCTCTGCTGGTTTAGGACCTGTGACCAACTCCAATCCCTTTCACTATATCATATTAGTAAGTGGCACATTGCACCACCAGAAGCACTGGTACCATCATTTCCTAATAATTACTAGTCTCTCTATAAGGGATCCCGTCCATGGACGATCTTGCATTGCGTCACTCGCAGCGATAATCCATCCGCAAGTAACGCAGTGCACACTTTCCATAGCATTGCTATGGAAAGCGCAGCCCCCTATCCATGAGCAGAGAATACCAGTGATTCTCCACTCGCGGGACTCAAATCGCGGCATGCCGCGATTCTCTGTGGTGAGCCTATTTGTCAGCTAGGCTCACCGCAAAGAACTGTCAGTTCTCTCCCCTGCTCGCTGGTGGACAGGGGGCCTAACACATCCACACAAGTAATATCATCATGGAGGACATTATACAGCACAACTGAGCAGTGTAGATATAATTCTAGAGACTGTCATGCATTAAACACTATCAGCTGCAGCAGTATGTCTATGTAAGTCTCTTTGCTTTTCTTTCACGCTGCAACACCTTTCTTCTTTCCTCTTCTCTTCATAGGCTACTATTGACAGCATAACACAGAACCCCTCCCTCCAAACACACACATACTTCCTATTATCCATCTTGGGGCCTCTGTTAATAGCGATGGACATTTGGCAACAGGCAGCGGACAGCTGTCCAGCGCGCAAAAAACGCTCCTCTGACTGCCCTAATGTTGCAAATTGAGTTTTTCCGTAAAGGGTTTGTCCAACAAATAATATTCTATGACTAAGGATAGAATAGTGCCACCTGCTGTTTCTATTTAGGAGCCTTTCTGTGTCTGGTCCAATGCAGTAAAGTGGTGGTCATACCTACTCAGTCTGGCTCTCTGCAGTAACACTCTCATCACTTGCCCATCATCTCTTCTGACACCACGGAAGATGCAGAAACTTCAGAAGCAGCCACTCACCTTATCAGAGATCCCTTCACATACCCAGTGGATTTGAGAGAGAAGCAGGACTGAACAGGTGGAGCAATTATTGAGGTTGACAGCAGGTGGCGCTATTCTAACATCAGTCTTTAAATACTTGGGGAGAGGAACTTTTTTTAACAGACGCAAATACAAAAAATGTTTACAGTTATGACTGGATCTAAACTGTCAACCATGTTTTTCAGAGGATAAATTTTACAAAGCTACTCAGCCAGCTGCATGAACATAAAAGAAGTCATACTTACCTCAAGCAGTCCTTGACATCATCAACATCGGGAACATGTAACTGCTGCAGCCTATCCCTGTCTCACTTTGGCCAGGATAAGCTGCAGTGGTCACATGTCCCTGTTTCAGGACTTTATCGCTGCTGCAGCAGGAAATGAAGAGCAGCAGAAAACCAGGCAACATTGGAGTGGGAGTGGGGGGGGGGGGGAATCGGGTGAGGTGATTGAGTAGGACTTCTTTTACACCTGTACAGCAGTCTAATCAGCTTTACAAAAATGACTTGGCCTGGATAACCCTTTAAGCCTTGAGTTACTCTTAAAGGGGTTGTACCAGAATTTCAAGTTATCCCCTTACCCTCCCTATCGATGAGGGTCTCAGACCCTGAGAACAGGGTTCCCACGGCATCATCACTTCAGGCACACTGCACCCTCCACAGTGAGGAGGAGAATGAATAGAGTGACAATCACCTACGTATGCTGCAACTCCATTCATTTTCAAAATGGGGCTAAGGAGATAGCCCCATTGAAATGAATGGAGCACCGCCCATGCATGCTCAACTAATACTCCATTCATTGTGACATCACTACATGTAGGGGAAAGAACCCTGCAGTGACAAGAAAAGGGGGACACGGGTTCCCCATTCTCAGGATCAGTGAGGGTCTCATTGGTAAGACCCCCACCAATCAGCAAATATGGATAGGGGATAACTTGTAATTCTGGTGCGACCCTTTTAAAACACAAGAATGCCCACAAATATAAATTTATATTCTGTATTAAGACTCAGCTGATATTTCATTTTCGGATTTTGTTCTCAGCGCAATTACTATAACAACTTGTTTATAGTATATTCCATTGTCCTTTGAACATTAAAAATCAGATACAAAGGGAATTTGTTGGAATGATTCAGTCATATAACAACAGTAGGGGGCACATAATAGAATTCAGGTTAGCGCATTTGTATTTGACTTCTATGAAGCGTACGCATAACTCATGTTTTAGAATGAGCTCTGTGTGTGTGCTTGCTGGGTAAATCACCTGTCATATGCCAGCTCCACAGCAAGTTCAAAGACTTGCAGGTTCTTGTTTGAAGTTTTGATAAGAGATAAGCAGTCACAACCACAAGGTCTACAGCAGTTTCATATTTCACACCTGACAGTTGCTTTTTCATTTTCGAGCTCCGGGTGCATTTATTAAGGAATATGTTCAGCTCTACCATAGACTGTAATACATGAGTGTACACATAGAGCTGCAGGATCTGTAGTTACCACGCTTATGAGTGGCACTTTTAATAAAGGGGTTCCTTCCTTATCTATCTAATTTTCTAATCTATCCATCCAGCCTGTTATGATTTTAGTTACAACAAGTACATTTTTGCATTGTGTTTACACTATACATTTTTTTTTTGCCATTTGCAGGGTTTAAAATTCAGATCGTATTAAATTATTTTGGGCTTTATGAGTATTCGGTGTCTTTTTTCTATTAACTATATGAGCAAAGTCTTCTTTGTCGAAGTATGCCAAGAATGTCAATGATACATTGTACAACAAAAGTCATGCACCAATGACACCAGACAGGTTCAGATATGTTGTTTATGTTATTTGTATGACCTTAGTATAGATCATCATTTTTTATCATTTCATGTGTTTTGACAAGCTCCATGAGTTTTATTGGAAATGATGTACTCTACAGCGTGAGGGCCAGTAATTTTGTTTAGAGGTAAGACATACAACTTTGAATATACTGCTATCAGTGCTTAGTTACTGTGACATGTATTGTAATATTTGTTCTGTAAGACACAATTTCTAGATAACATTGGATAAAGATTTTCTTACCTATTTAGGGTGGATACAATTCTTTCTATGATCTTATAAGGTGCCAGCTGAGACCAGGAACAGAAGGGCTGAATCCCCATTGGGTATGGGGTCCAGCGGTGACCATCCCAGTGCAACAAAGAACACACAGGCCACAGTGGACTGTTGAGACTCAAATGTTTTATTCCTCAGAGGCAACTGGCTTCATGGTTACAGTATGTGCAAGACGCAAATGCTTTACGGTTCTCACACAGAGGCTCCACACTTTGTTGCACAGTTGAATAGGCTGGGGGTTACAATGGTGGTGCAATTCTTTTTCATTTCACATTTATTCATGCTGCCTGTTAAAGGTCACTTGCCTCTCGCTCTGTTAACTGCCTGTCACAGTTCCCATTTATGATTGTGTCCTTTTTGTAGTATCAGACACATTATCAGCCTCTCTCTCTCTGTCACAGAAGCGGCCATTTTTCCAATAACAGTCCTTCTCTGGGAGGCATGCACTTGCAGTACAGTAGAAAGTCCCTTGCTGTCACTGCATCTGACTTCTTATATGATTTTTTCATATAATCTGAAAAACCTACCTTGCACATGATAATGCAGGTACAGCGCTTCCTGACTACGTCACCACAGGGCTTTCTATCCTAGCCCCTGTATCTGTAAGGGGTTAATATATATGAATATTACTGCTGTACTGTGTTTATGTTCTTGCCAGGACCTACAAAGAGAGGTCACGTGACTTTGTTAAATGATATTTCTTACCATGGACCGACAGGACTTGAGTTGTACACTTATTGCTTGAAGAACTAGGTATAAAAGTGCAGTCCTGTTCATCGGCTCTGGTGTGATAGTTTCAGAAAGTGCAGGAAAGAGAGACTTATACAGTGAGAGCTGCAGCAGAGCTGACCTGCAGCTGGACTTGTGTACCTGAAAGGGAGAAACTCAGGTGATCAGCTTAGCATCCCCGAACTGCAGAGGAGAAATATGAGCTGGTGAGAATAGGCTGTGTCAGTACTTACTGCGCTGTGTGTGGGTCTGGACACACACCATCACCAGACATACAGAGGCCAACATCCAAGGCTGATTTAAGTGTAACAATGGCTATAGAAACCAAAGCAATCAACCAAGGAAGCATCCAGACAAGAACCTCAGTGAAACATACTCATGAGTAAAGTTGCACCCTAAGATCGCAATTGGTTAGACAGAGGGTAACCCATGTAAATCAGTCTCTAGCCGGAGATATTGTGGTTAGATATCAGTTTATCATAGAGACGACCCTGCTCACAAATATGAACTCACTGTACTCACCATCGGTTAAGTGTGTACCAGAGTACTAGAACTTGAGAGTACATTGATACTTATCTTAAAGAAGCACTCCAACTTTATTCTGGGTTCAGTGGATTACTATCCCTGAACCTGCTGGTTACAGTACCAGTTTATTAAAAGACAGCTCTCTTTCTCTTTAGATCCGCAACAAAATCTGCAGCAAATCAGCAAAGTGCAAACGCACCTTAAGGGCTTATTCACACGAGCGTATATCGCTACCATCTGATGCACGGGCTGTCTCCCCCTTTCCTTCCCCTCGCTGGCTCTCTGCAAGGGGAGGAGGCAGGACGGAGCGGGAGCTAGTGTGCTAAGCTCCTGCCCCTCTCCACCCCTTGCCGCTGCTTTCAATGGGAAGGGGCGGAACCCTCCAGTTGCAAGCAGTGACAAGGGGCGGAGAGGAAAAGGGCAAAGGAGTTTAGCAGTCACGCTGCTAAACTCCCTCTCACCTCCCTTCACCGGCCGCTGTCATTCGCTCCCACAGGAGTCTATGGCAGCGGCAAAAGTCCGGCCAGGAAGATAGTTCCAGGACTATCTTTCCTGCTCAGCATAAGCCGGGAGCTTTTAAGCTATCTTTCCCGCCTAGCCGAGCGCTTTTACACCGTGGACAATACACCTGTGTTATCTGATGCACTGGAATCCAATGCATCAGATGGTAGCGTATATCAGACGGCCGTGAAAACGGAGGCCGATATTTGCTTGTGTGAATAAGCCCTAAAGCTGTTTGAATTTCAGTTATTATTAAAGTAAGTTCATTATCCTATTTTCAGTAAAATATCGTTTACTTGCTAATCCTGTGTAAAGCCTTTCTTTTTACGGCGTCATATTCCGCTCTTGTTCCCCATTTCACAACTACACTCAGCGGGATGCAGTACGAGAAAATGAGGCCCTTACTGCCATGTTGCTAAGTGCCTAACACACGTCAAAATAAACAGTTTATATTAATGCATACATTCCAATTAAAACTGAACTTTTCTTCATCCTCTTGCAAATGAAACATAATTTATGGTGCTTTCACGGGATGCAAAAATGCAGGAAAACTGCAGGTTAGCGTTACAGTAACAGTAGAAAATATGCAGCCTTTGTTTCCTCTATTAGTGAACAGGATTTGCTTTAATCCCCTCCACTTTAAGGACGCCCACCCACTGGCGTTTTTTTTTCCCTGCGAAATTCGCAGCATTTTTTTTCTGCAGGGGTCTATGGGACTTGTAATGTTAAAATCGCGATCGCGCAAAATCGCAATTTACCGCGATTCGCGGTAAATTGCGATTTTAACATTACAAGTCCCATAGACCCCAGGAGAAAAAAAATGCTGCGAATTTCACAGGGAAAAAAAAACGCCAGTGGGTGGGCGCCCTAATAGTAAACAAAACAAAGGCACGATACAATTTACCCTGGGAACACCCCATAATCTTGGACATTGCCCAGCAAATATACTACCGTAGACCACAACGCTTGCTCCATTTCTAAAAGTAAAAGTGTAAATAAATATGTTGCTAAAGAATCCCCCCCCCCCCCCCCACCTCACCCCCCCTTGAAAAAAAAAGCACAAAGGAAAATAAATTCAGGAAAGTTATTAGTTGTGCGTTGACTTTTTTCTTCTCTAAACCCACATAATGTTCTCTCTCTCGCACTGCGATATGGAAAATTAATATGGCCCATTTTCCTCTTTGAGGCATTTGCAGTACGTGCATTTGTTCATTCTATCACAAAGATATATCCAACCCTATGTTAGGCCGGCCAGTATTTGCTGCTGCCAGCACCTTTATGACATATCAGTTTTCTTCAGTCCTCATCATTCATCAAGACAGAAACTCTGCAATGCTCTCCTTACATTATTATGTCTTCCTAAAAAGCCTTAGACACTCCGAAGGAATGCTGCTGGTTGTGACTTCTCTTTCAAAGGGCTTAAGCAGAAGACTGTTATCACTATTTAACCCCTTAAGCACCAAGCCATTTTTGCTTTTTTGGAAGTTCTCTTTTTTCCTCCCTGCTCTGAAAAAAATCATAACTTTTTTATTTTTCTGGTGACAGTCACATGAGAGCTTGTATTATTGCAGAATGAGCTACATTTTTCAATGGTACCATCTCAAACACCATATGATGTATTGAAAAACTTTTAAACATTTCTAAATGGCGGGGGGAGGAAAAAAACACAATTGTGACATTTTGAGGTGGTTGTTTTTATGGCATACACGGTGCAGTAAAAATATCATATTAACTTTATTCTGTGGGTCAGTATGATTCCATTATATATATATATATATATATATATATATATATATATATATACACATACATACACACACACTCACATATACATAGCTGACAGTCGACACCCACCGAATATGGAATGGACCCAGTTTCCGACCCCATTGCATACAAACCCCACGCACATCCGTTGTACAAGTACATCGGATTTCATTAAGGGGTTAAACGAATTATTCTTAAATAGTCTTTCATGAGAGAGATGAAGAACAGGTCAGCAGGCTTAGAGTCACACAGAAGATTACCAGAACCATGACTGCTAGTACACAGAGGAGTGCACACAATATCTGACGTCAACATACCAGAATGTCACAAATTAGTTGAGGTCAAGTGTCAAGGTTTTCAAATTCCTTCACAAGTTTATTTCATGTGGACTGCTGTTTCTGAAATGTTCAAGTAAAGAAAGATTTTACACCATAAGGCCTCGGTCAGACGAGCGTGTTATTTTGCGCGCACATGTACGCGCAAATAATCGTGTTTATTAGAATCATTCGTTTCCTATGAAGTTTTCACATGGCTGTTTTTTTAGAGGCGCAAAATACTCGCATCTGCAAAAGATAGGACATGCCTAGAATGTGAGCCTGTAATGTCCACGCCGTGCGTTAAAGATAGAACCGCACTCTGTGTAGGTGCGAGCTGCGCATAATTACATCGTTTGAACACACTATTTGGCACACATGTAAAAAAATGCACAGAGCTTCGGTCACGCGCATTTTGCACATGCATGCAGCGCTTTGTTTTTTGTGCACATAGGCGCGCAAAATAACACGCTTGTCTGACCGAGGCCTAGGGGGCATGCACATTGCCAACTAAAAAGTTGCGCTCAAAATTCTCAGGTGCAACTCGCATCTGTTAGGTCACAGACATCCCATCATGTGCTGTCCAATGTGCAGGACAACGCACCTTGACATGACACAGAAAAAGCCTGTGTGCATGTACCCTAACTTTACCAGTATGAAACAGTGCGTCAGGCCCTTGGTACAAAGGTGGATTCAGGATCCTCCGAATATACACAATAACTATCCATGAGTACATTTCAGGTCAAAAGTGTAGCAGTTGTACTTAAAATTATTGCTAGACCTATAGCTTGCAGTGTTTTATGTGGTTAGGCAGCCTTGGATCTCCTTCAGATCTTCCCCCAGGTTAGGTGCACTGTTCAGACCCAATCCTCTGCTTCTGTGTCTGGCAAGCGAGGGTGTTGTCCTGCTCTCCCTGTTCAGTGAACTTACATTTATTCTCTTCCAGCACTCCTAGGGTTAATTGCTTTTGGGCCTTCTGCTCACGTGATGCAACTTTTTTTAATCACCTCCCTATATAACTGCCCTGGGCCTTTCAGTCAGTGCTGTAGTGTTGTTGTGTGATTTGTGTCCATAACTCCATGTTTAGCCGCTGTTCCGGCAGTTTCCTTGCTACCTTGCTTTCTGCTCGTGTTCTGTGTCCTCCGTTCATGTATCCAACTGTCTGTTATCCTTGCGAGTCTGCCTCTCTGTTTATCCTTGTTAGCCTGTACCTCCTTTGTTCCTGTACGCCACGGTATTGCTCTGTCATTTGTTTTATAGGTGTTCTGTCCTGTCTGGGTCAGTCAGCGCTTAGAAGAAGACTGTGGGGTCGTCCTTATTGGTAGGGGTTTCCCTCTCCTGGTTATTAGTTCAGGGCAAGATACTTTCCCTAGTTTCCATCTGCATATGGGGTTCATACATCTGGTATCTTACCTCCCACGCTGGGGTCGGCTGTCAACCGTACTGGATCATCTCCTACCTTGTGTTTCCTTCAGTACATGATCATTTGCTTATGTAAGAAACAATCTCATCAATAACAAACTGGTGCTGTAAAGATTATTTCACATGTATCCAAAATAATGATGTCTTTACAATGTGGAATTAATTGTGTGGTGCCTATAGTTTCATTGACTTCTGTTTTAGCAAAGTTTGAAAAGATTATTTAAATACAGATTTGCCCAACCTATGTAAGATCAAGAAGTCATTCCTACAAGAAAAGGCTCACCAGAAAGTGAACACAAGCTTCTTTTCAATGATGACTAGACAATTCTTTTAGCTGCACAATGAATACATTGAATCACACCCATTGTGTGACTCATTGCATTCCTGTAGAGTCCAACATTACACTACAGCAACGGCCACATCCCATAAAAGTCATTTCCATTGACAATTGGGCGAAAAAAGTTGCATGATTCAAATCACTCAAAAGTCATTATTATGTGAGTCATATAGCGTGATACTCACTCTAGAATCATACTGCACTAGTAGTCATCTGGCTCTAAAATCAAAGGGGAAAATGTTTAACCATTCATGGAAATATTATGTTACAAACAATGTAATTAATGTGTTACAATTAGGTAGAATGGTCTGAGAGATATCTTAAAATATTATATGGCCTTGTGAAGAATAAAATATCTTATTAGGCCTCTTGTCCACGGGCGATTTGTCACTGTGTTTCCCGTAGCAATAATCCGGCCGCGGGAAATGCAGTGAACGCTTTCCGTAGACTTACTATGGAAAGCGCAGCCCTGCTGTCCACGAGTGGAGAATCATAGCAATTCTCCGCTCGCGGGATTTAAATCACAGCATGCTGCGATTTGCCGCGATTGTCTGTCAGATAGGCTCAGCGCAGAGAGCTGTCAGCTCTCCCCTGCTCCACGGCAGCAGCTCCAGCTGCGGAAATCTGCCGTGGGATATCGCTGCATCCGTGGACAGGAGGCCTTAATCTAATTATTTCTTTTTTTTTAAACTTATGTTTTGCCTTTATTTGTGTGACTTTAGAGACAAGAACTCCCTACTGTATGTGGAATAGCTCTCGACTAGCTCAGTTTAGTTGGGCCAACACCTTTGTATTCTCACGCTTACATACACATAACTGTTCGGTTGAGTGTTCATGTGTTTTCAATAGGTAGAGGGGAGTAAGTTGCTGCCAGACAGCTCTGGTGGTGGCTTATTTCCTGGGCAATAGAATTAGGATTTAAATTCAACATGATCGATCCTTCTCTCCTCTGACATCATTTGTTGGGGGAAAGGTGAGAGGCCCCACTCACATACAATATTTCGCAGCCTCAGACAACTTTGTCTAATGCGTATGGGGGTTTAACAATCCACCATTAGTTGTCAACTGAGATAATACATTTCATAGGTAAGTATCAAGAATCTAATAGACAGGTCAAAGTGTTATCGAGGTGACCTTGAACCTCCTTATGTACTGGGACCCCTATGCAACTGCACAGGTTGCACATACGGTATATCTGCCCCTGTGTGAACTCTGCAGTTGTTTTCAGACTACTCTACACAGCAACAAGTCTAAGCTGTTACATTCAGGCAGGGCGCATGTGCAGCGCACTTCACGGACATCACCAACACATCAGGCCAAGAAATATAAATGTACATGAAGGACCAATACAGACACATATCACTAGAGCACGAGGAAAGCAAGATAGGTCAAATACTGGTAACAGAAATATGGAAATGAGAAAGGTATCCCTAACAAACTTTGGTGTGGCAGACCTGACAATCGCCCCGATAAGGACAACTCCATGTTAGGAAACTATGGGCCTAGACTGTCTCTAGATGAGGGAAAGGGAAGAGGTTAAATTCAGAAGGAAATAGCAATGTATATAAAACAGTATAAACAGCCACAAGTACTTAGCTGACAAGAGTCCACTGCTTCACCAAACACCTTAAACAGGACAGTAACCAGCACTCTTGTAGAGACAGGTCTGCAATAAAAACACTTCCATAATGGCTCACTGTCTGTTTATGGAAAACATCTCCATGTAGGCCAATCGGTCTATATACCATAGATATTGTAGTAGGATTATGAGGAAGGGCTCGCTGAGGGATTTCCGATAGACACTACCTCAGGGAACTTTTGCAGTGAGAGAAAGAAGACACGCATCGTCACTCAACACCAAATAGGTCCTATACGCCAAAGACGTGGTTATATTGACCATGGCTGCCGATGAAATGCCATCCTGACTCCACCTCCTGATTGTGGGTGACATGTCGCAGTACAACACAAGTGCCAATCAGTTTAGTTGGTTAACACCCAGCCAATCAGCTGCATGTAAGCACTTCAATGGGGCAGATTTGCCAATTCTGTCTAATATTTAGACAACATAAACTTACACCAGGCGGTCTGCAGATGTGCTACATGTATCCCAGTGGCTAGTGCTGTATACATTTGGTGAATCTTGCTGGATATGTAGACACATTAGGTTTATCTTTATGCCACTTACTGTATTGTTTGGTCTACTTTGCAACTAATTTGGCACATGGTTTCTCATTTTAGCCCACGCCCTTCCACGTTCAGCCACACCTTCTTGTTTCATGAAGTGCTAAAAGGGTTTAAAATATATAATAAAAGTGGTGCAAGACATGTATGCTACTTTTTGGGGTACAAATTGAGTCAGAATCCAGGTGTATTTCTCCTCCTTTGTCTCTGAAGGTAAATAAATCCCTCCCTACACAAGCCTTACCATAAGTATGTCATTGTCAAACACGTCTGTCAGGCTACTGAATCTTTCTATAAAGTATCTAGATTAGATTTTTCGTGTACATTTTGTATTGCCCGTACACTGTAACATGATGAATTTTATCAGTTTGCTGCTCACAATCCATTTCATAGAGAAACCAAGGAAAATTACAAAAATATCTTGGCAAACATTTTGGCAGGTTTGGAAACAAGGATGAAGGTCTGGTTAGTAAGACATACTTGATATGTAAACTAAATGTTAGAAAATCTAATGGTCCGAACAGAAAGTTCAGAATCCCGTGGTTAATTTAATTTGAAGTAGAGCATGTTCTACAAGCGTTTTGTGCACAACTGTTCATATTCATGGTTTTTACATTTCCCATATGTTTGCAAAGACGACTGACATGATTGACGGTGTAAATGCTACAAACTGATAAATTCTCTAATTTCATTTTTACTTCTCCTTGTCTTGAATTTTTGGCGGATTTTAGGAATAAATGTGAGGCACAAATGTAGTCAAGTAAACCAAAGGTCAGGATGAGAGACACAAGAGGTCAAAGACAGTGGAAATCAGGGTCAGAGGTAGAAGTGCAAGATATAAATAAGAAGTCAAAAATACAAGCACACGTTCTCTCTCGGGAATCAAGCCAACGGTTGAATACTCCACAGCCACTGCTCCAGTGGTTGCCGCTGGTCTTTGTTTTGTTTGCTGCAGTGATGAGGTACCCATATAACTAAGTGACCAGTGAAACCAATGACTAGCCTGAGCAAAGGACAGCATGAGTCAGCTGAGGCTAGTGAATGGCTGCAGCGGTTACATGGGTATACGGGCTCCTCTGAAGTGAATGAGGCTTAAGCCACATCCACACAGCCTACAAAATCTTGCTACAAACTCATGGTTTCCAATAGGTTCTTTCATATGAGATATGTTTTGTCACCTGAAAGAACCCATTGGAAACCATGAGCTTCACCTACATGCCCTTTGTAGCGATGATTTTGTAGCGAGATTTTGTAGCCCGTGTGAAACAGGCCTTAGCTGCGATACTACAACCAACCTAAAGATCTGTGTGGCACCATTTTTAGTAGAAAGCGGCCACATTTTCTTAACCCTTTCCAATCCACTGTCTGACGTCTGAAGACATTATGATTTAAGGCTGTACAGCTCCGATGTTGGAAGATGTCCGTCAGGGTTCTCTTACTGTATATTGCCAGCCTCTCTGCTGCCGGAGCCTATCCAATGTGTCACCTCATGCAGTACTGGCTTTAGCCAGCAGATAGCGTCTTTGTATAATGGCAGAAAAAGAGTAAGCCCCCTAGAAAAACCAGGATACAAATTGCATTGGAAAGAGTTAATCCTTGTAATACAACAATGTCTTACTAACTTATGATAGCCATATATAAAAGTTCTGAGCTGTATCATCCAGTTAATTATCTAAGTTGGCAGGAAAATAAACGTGTTCAGTGTTTTCAGTCAATTAATTCAACGTGTCTTGTGTTAAGAGGATGTTGTTTATGTCTCATTGAGAATTCTGCAGTCAAGAACAGACAGAATGAAATAAACTGGAGAACAACCTGTGCCTTTCAGATGTCGAAAGGCCATAATGTTCCATCCATTAATTTAAACTTCACTCCTTCAAAAATATTAGATGAATGCACAACCAGTTTTTATAGTGTTTATTATAATGCTATATAATATGGACCACCTAAGAAAAATAAAATCAGTCCATAATTTTCGTTAGCGAGTTTAACTCCCTAAGGCCAATTTTATATGGGCAAGCATGATATTGGACGGTGAAACTCGTCCGAAAAATGCCTCATATCACTTCAGGGAAATAGCAATCCATCATCATGGCTGAAAGCCACGCTGGAGGATCGGAAAGTGTTTCCCATTGTTTTCAAAGGAAAACCTCGCATCAAATCACATCAAAATTGCATGCAGCTTGCAAGCTGTGCAATGCTTTTGCCAGCCCCGTTAAAAACAATTGGCGATGCGATATGAGGGCACGCCCGAAAATAGGACATGCCATGATTTGTTTCCCGGTGTGATGTGATATGGGAAAACATCGCTCATGTGTATGACCCTAGTCAAAAGAGTGTGGTTCATATTCATGCGAGATCTGTGTTGTCTTGCAACGCACAAATCTTGCATGAGGATCCCACTTTAGTGAAGCTGGCAAAAGGGTGTGTTTACACATAGCCGGTTTGGTGTGGATTTAGTTGCGGATCTGCAGATTCCACCCTCTTCTATTTGAATTCTATTGAAACGGTGAAATATGTTACAGATCTGCACCAAATCTGTATCAAAATCCGCACAAAATTCAACTACTTGTGAACACACCCTAAAGGGGTTATCCAGAGAGGAAAATTTGTTTTCATTTTTCTCAAGTAGGCCTAGCATAGTGGAATATCATTTTAAAAATATATATGTCCGCGAACAAATTGAGCCTGTAATTAGCTGCAGACAGTCACATGTCCCTGTAGTCAATGACATCTTTGCTGGCTTGCTGACACAAAATGTGAAGGCGAGTAGGGGACCCTGCACCAGCACAACGTGACTGGTGAAGGACTGGGTGAGGCAAGTATGTCTTTTTTACATTATTCCACCCCTCTGGGCCTGTTTGATAAGTTTTCCTCCTTAGATAACCCCTTTAATGGCTGGCGTATTTCACCCCTAGTCATTATGTCACATTTTCAAAATCAGAGCTAATGTACACACAAGTAGCATCTGAGATTATAACTTTTAAATTCTGCTCATTAAAGGGGTTTTCCCACAACTTAAAATTGCTCCACAACCACTCTATCCTTCTTGATTGTTGCTGACCAAGACATGTGACCACTATAGCCAATCACTGGCTACAGCAGTGACCTTCTATAGCCAGTAATTGGCTGCAGTAGTCACATCCTGGTGAATACCAACCAGGAAGGATGTAGTGATTATGGAGCAATTTTAAGTCATGGGAAACCCCTTCAAGAGCTATATAGAAGATGAATAGGGGATGAGAAGCATTTAGAAATGTGTCCACAAGTTGTTACTGTCATAATGGGGAGCTGATATTAAAGGGAATCTGTGATCCAACGGATTACTTTGTGAGTAACCCAAAAACGTGACAGAGTGAATCATGTGACCTACTGGAGTGCACAGGGCTCATGCTCCAGCTGATGCAATCATAAACAGCCTGTAGAGGTAGGATCTCATTTCTGCCCCTTCATTCTCGGGATTTCTGATGGTTCCCAGAGGTTGGATTTTTTAAATAGAAAAGCTTTACTTTTTGTGGACAAGAACATACACTATCCTGCCGTTGGTTGTAGTGGCAAAAACCATGAACATGAAGGTGTACTTTGACATTCAAGACAATAATGTGCTGCCGACAATATACCATAGCAATATTCTGGATATGTTCAGCAATACTTCCAACACGACAACATGACTTATCACAAATCCAACACTGTTTTACATTAGCTTGAGGATATGGATGTTCCACGATTGGACTGGCCTCTATAGAGTCCCAACTTGAACCCTATTGAACATCATTGGGGCAAATTGTAGGTCAGATCAGGAAATATCAACAGAGCCCGTTTTCTCTTGGAAAACTCGACAGACTTTTCAGGATAAACGGAGTGAAATACTGGTACCAGTGGAGTGTATCAGAATTTAGTGAAAGTATGCCACGGAGAGTATCTGATGTTATTAGGGCCAAATAAGACCCCACTATGGATTACATATATAAATAAATACTGCGTTTGATCCTTTCTCAAGTGGTTAATTTCTTTTCATTGGATACTGTACATATAACAATGGCATCAGCTCCTTGAAAGCTGATTAATGGTTTCTGTAAGTAGGGTTACAATGTAATAAATCTGGTTGGTTATTGTGTGAAATATTTCATTCTGGAAATATTTGCGTGCAGGTGAAGCAATTAAAATATGGTGTATGTCTATGGAATGCTCTCTAGAGACCTGTCTAATTAGTTAAATGTAACATTAAAGCTAATGAGCTAGAAATGGTACATTTTCTATGGACTGAATTAATAAGCTCTAAGGTATGTATACCGCTAAGTGAACTACATAAGCTAATTAGGTTTTAGTTAATCAGGCCGGCTACTTGTGTAAAATAGAATATTAATAGTCTTTTACCTTGGAGTGCAAGTACTCTGAACATAGCAATACTATACAAGGGCCATGATGACTAGTTTAAAAGTCAAGTGTTGCCATCTCTGAGAAGACGATTTCACAGGATAATTTATGTTCATAAATAAGACATGAAGATTTTCCTTGCCAATATAGAAGATTCTGTATTTTCCATTGAAACATCTTTGCACAAATCATGTTAGAGTTATATAAAATAAACATATTCTACACTATGGCAAGTTTATAGTGTTGATATAATTCATACTGTGATCCTTCTAAATTTATCATTTTGTTTAATCAAGACGGCCCCTTGTGAATATTCATTAGGCATGCTACCGGTTTAAAATACATGAATGTAACAGTTTTCTCTACAAGCCGACAGCTGATTGGCCTTTGACAGAACCTCACATTTACTCCAGAGCAGCAATGAATGTGATTGGACTAAGCAACCGCTGATGCTCCAACCTTTAGACTCTTGGACAGGAAAAAGGTCATTTACTTCCTGAAAACGAGTCAATAAGGCACTAAATTACCTTCACAGTCTACAGTACTATAACATTGATTTATACAATGTTAACAGATGCTGTTGAAGCAAAGACACAAACGTCTAAGAGTAATGCAAACCCCTACCTAATAAGGAAGTTCTAATTTTCCTCTAATGTAAGGACTAAAGATGAGCGAGCATACTCGCTAAGGGCAATTACTTGATCGAGCATTGCCCTTAGCGAGTACCTGCCCGCTCGGAGGAAAAGATTCGGCTGCCGGCGTGGGTGAGCAGTGAGTTGCGGGAGTGAGCAGGGAGGAGCAGGGGGGGAGAGAGGGAAGTCTCCCCTCCGTTCCCCCCCCCCCCGCCGCTCCCCACCCCCCGCGCGGCACCCGAATCTTTTCTTCCGAGCGGGTAGGTACCCGCTAAGGGCAATGCTCAATCGACTAATTGCCCTTAGCGAGTATGCTCACTCATCTCTAGTAAGGACATTAGTCTATACATTACATCAGAATGTTGACCTTTCTTTTACCGTTGGTTGCACACATGTCCATGCAGCGAAGCCTGTGAAGATGCAAATTATATAGAAGTGTATGAACCCAGAGCATTCACAATATACACTATATGGTTATGTCTGTATAAATAAATACACACATAAAAAAACTGTATTGCTATGATTTCTAATTAAATCATGGCCTATACTGTATATGCAATCACAATTCGAGCTGAAAACTAATTTCTTGTGAACAACTACTACTATTAGTGCTTCAGAAAGGTAGTAATGAGCCTTAAAGAGTATTCCTACCTCTAACTTTTATGGCATAAACAACAGAATATGCCAAAGAAGTCTGATAGATAGGACTCGCACCTATCTCAGATCTGGTTTCCTGGCATCTGGTCTAACTGTGTGTGTTGACCAGGGATGGTCGGGAGTATGGCTGTGCTGTTTCTGTAACTCCATTTCACTGCTATGGGAGTTGTGGAAACAGCATAGCACAGCCTACTTGGCTGTTTCCATGCTCCAGGCCACCCCAGCATATTTGTTTTGCCATCTAAGCCATGTTTGGCTGAGATCAGAATGCCCCTTAGCACATGTAAGTCATGCTACTCTTTGCCATGTTGCCCAAGGAAAAGTGGCTGTGATTGACAGACAGAAAAAAAAAACTTAAGTAGTTGCACTGTGAATACAAAACGCAGAATTTAAAAAATGTTAACAAAGAAACGGGGCCTTCTTAGTTTCAATCCCATCAACCCCACATAGCCTTAACTTGGTCTGTCAGTTTTATACTGACAGCTTGGAGCCTAAGTAAGGTTTGTGATTAACTGAGATGGAAGAAAATGATAAATAAAAAGTTATCAGAAATTTAAAGAAAAAAATTAGGCCACAAAGGTTAAAAAATAAACTGAGAAAAAACATTTTTTTAAAGCAACGCCACAAATCAAAATAAATATACACATTTGCAATCACTGCAACTGTGACAAGTGAATGGTGTAAAAAATACACTAAATTAAATTAACAAAAATCATTTTCCTACCAAAAACATTAATGATAACTGAATTTATATATGTTTAACAAAATGATGCTTGTTTTCCCTTGAGATAAGCAATACTAGAAGACGTGCACTCAGCTTGGTCGGATAAATACAATAACAAAGGGACTGGTTGTATTACGGCATTATAGAAATTGCCTGGTTGGCAATTTACTTATACTATGTTGCATTCGCGCAGGACGTAATTAAAGTCCACGGTGGAAAAATATTCACATATATCACAAAAATGTGGGAAACACAAAACAGGGCAAATAACAGAAACATAAATATGGGGATAGCAATGCTATCCCTAATCAACTTTAGAGCAGCAGATTCGCCTAGAAACAGGGTGATCGCCCCGATAGTGGCGGCCCCATATTATGAACCTAAGGGGCCTAATTTATGCCTAAATGGAAGACAGGGAAAATGTTTAATGCAGATTAAGGCCTTAGTCACACGGGCGTTTTTTCGCGCGATTTGCAGATCGCATGACGGATGCGCATCTGCAAATCGCGTGACCGGGGCCATAAAAATCGCCCAAAAAATCTGCTCCTAGCCGGGTTTCATTAGAAACGGGCCAGAGCTGTCCAGCGCATTGAATTCAATGGAGCCGGCAATACAGCCGGCTCCATTGAAAGCAATGCGCTGCGGGCAGGCGCGACATGAATTGTCGGGAAGGGCTTAAATATATAAGCCCTTCCCTGCAATTCATCCAGAAAAGTGTAAAAATAAAAAATATATATATACTCACCTTGTCCCGGCAGACGGAGTTCAGCGCGACCGGCCTGCAGTGGGTGTGAAGGGGGTGTGAGTCAGACATGCCCCTGATTTGCTCAGCACTGAGCCAATCAGAGGCAGGTCTGACTCATACCCATTCATGAATTCATGAATGGGTGTGAGTCAGACCTGCCTCTGATTGGCTCAGCGCTGAGCCAATCAGGGGCATGTCTGACTCACACCCTCTTCACACCCACTGCAGGCCGGTCGCGCTGAACTCCGTCTGCCGGAACAAGGTGAGTATATATATTTTTTTTATTTTTACACTTTTCTGGATGAATTGCAGGGAAGGGCTTATATATTTAAGCCCTTCCCAACAATTCCTCCTGCGCTCGCCGGCAGCCCATTGCTTTCAATGGAGCCGGCTGTATTGCCGGCTCCATTGAATTCAATGGGCAGACATCGTTCTTCTCTGCCACAGCTGTTACAGCTGTGGCAGAGAAGAATGATTTGTCTTCTATATGTTCTCAATGGGGTCGGCGCTGCTGCCGCCGGCCCCATTGAGCGCATATAGAGAAGAGAACAGGAATCGCAGATCGCAGATAGGTGCGATCTGCGATTTCTGTTCTATAATTTATCAGACGAGCGCATAAAAAGCACTCATGTGTCCAATACCATTGCAAAGCAATGGTTTTAAAAGAATCGCCGGACGCATGCGCATGCGCAAATCACGCGAAAAATGCCCGTCTGACTAAGGCCTGAAAGAGAATAAGCCACACAAGACTAAGTAACCACTGGCACTTAGCTGACAGGAGTTTGCTATTTCACCAAACACCTCAGGCAGGACGATAACCAGCGCCCATGTAGAGGTTGGCCTGGAATAAATACACTTCCAACATGGCTGATTGGTCATCTAGGGTAAACGCCCCCCTATAGGACAATCAGTCCATACACTACAGGAGATGATGCGGCAGTGAATATTACAAACTAAACCCATTGACGGATTTTGGACAGACAACACCTCAGGGACCTTTTGCAATAACAGCAATAAGGGACTCATTGGCACCTAGTGCCGGATTAAACAGAACATGTACTGGAAACAAGATCTCAAAGACCAGAGCTGATGCCATGAGATCACCCTGATCCTGTTTCTTCGCCGGTGCACCATAACACATTACTTACGTGTACGGCTAACTTTACGACTATCAATCATAGCATCACACTGTTAGGCACCTGCTCCAGGAACCAACCTTATTTTTACATAAAAGGGAATGTATTTCACCACAACTAAGCTGTTTCTTATACAGATCATTCCCAAAATGAAGAGTGTAAAACCCATTATACAATATTGCAAAAAAAATAGTTTCCGTTTCTGAAACCAATCTAATAGCGTGAAACAATACTTCCCTCATATAATTTAAAGTGGAAGTTCAAAGCTAAATGTGAAAGCCACTAATATACTAAGCAGAATTGCTTTTAAATTCTGATTCCTTATTATTGCCACTTTACAGTGGTTTAGATTTAATAGCTGGCAGAGTTTTAATTTCGTGGTTTGGAGGCCAGCCGCATTGAGTTGTTTCTGGCTGAAAGCAACCAACTTCTTAGTATGGTGTTAGGATAATGAGACAAGTAAGAAGTTGGCTTTGTTCTCAACTTGCTGGCATGGTCCAGTACTTATAGAATGGACCTGTATGTATCTTTTACCACTAATTAGAAATAGAATTAGTAAATGCCTCTATACAAACTGCAATAAAGTCAAGCTTAAAATTGAGAAGGAAGCTTCAAATGTCTAAAAGTAGAAATGAAATGAAGTATGACAAAAACGCATTAAAGCATCAAGCTTGATGTGGTGCAAGAATATTTTCTTATATCAATTTGTATAAGTGTTAAATGTTCAAATCCCTCAAAGTTTCCTTCACTAGATGCTAATTTTCTAGACACATGCAAATGGGAATCCATAGATATTTAGAAGAATAAAGAAACCGAGCAGGAAAGATTTGTAAACTTTCTACTAGGCACTCCAAAAAAGCAGCAGAAAACACTGTGCACTCCCATCAAGAAAAATGAAGGTTTTATTATATCACAACAAAGAACAAAAAAAAATATATAAAAACAACCAAAAACAGACAGAGACACACATATAATATAAGAAGGCCCACATAACAGTACAACAATAGTTATATAGGGTGAGGCAAAAGTCTGGACACACACGTTAAACTGGTGTGATAATGAGAAAATTGACTTGTAATGTGTGGTGGTATTAATTGTGAGGGAGGCTGCATTTTTTTTGGTAGAAGAGATGTTTTCCTTTAACATACTGAATTTTGAACTTTGCTATATTGGATTTAGCTCAGGTTTTCCTATGGGAAGGGGATCATTTGATATATCGATCTTGGCTAGAATTTACTTAGAAACACACTAGAAGTGTTAGTTTTGCCCTATATTTACTTGTTTAGGAGTTAAGCGAGTGCAAAATTGGTAAATTGTGTCTGACATCCAGGCCTTTCTTTTTATTAACGGATCACTTAATGGTTAGAAGTGCCTCCAAATATTACAGAAGTTCCTCCAAATATTCCTATTTGTGCTCAATGAAAATAGTGAGCTTCCACATTAGTTTCAACAGGATGGCACACCTCTGCACTGTGCTATGACTGTACAAAGATGGCTGGATGTGCAATTGCTTGGGCACTGGACTTGACCACAAGAATAACCACTCACCAAGGTCATCAGACTTAACACATTTGGAGTTTTATTTCTGGGGCCATTAAGAGTCTCTTGTGTATGCAGAAAATAATGCAATATGGTTCACCTGAAACGACAAATCCTAGAGTGCAGTGAAGAAAAATCACCTGCAGTTCTTCAGTGTGTTGACAAAGATTGGAATAAATATTTAACCATGTGCATCCGGCAGAATGCTGGACACATGCAATATGTTATGTAAAGCACTTTGTGAAATTTTGCCTTCACTTGACTCCTAAACAAGTAAAGACAGGGCAAAACTGACACTTCTAGTGTATTTCTGAGTAAATTCTCATGACCTCCTTTTTTTCAAAAGCCTGAACTGAATTCGATATAGCAGAGTTCAAAATGTCTGCCGAGACCATCTCGCCCACCAAAAAATGCAGACTCCCTCCCAATTAATACTTTCACAATGGAAGTCAATTTTCCCTTATTACATCAGTTAAAAGGGTGTATCCTGACTTTTGCTTTTGATATCTGCTAGGTATGAATAAACACAGTGTAATAAGAAAAATTGAATTGTATCAGTGGTACATCAAAGGTCATAAATAGATGAAAAAAGTATCACATGAAGTGCAAGTGCTAGTAAATAAGTTATGTAAAGTGTCAGTGATGGGCAGTATGACATCTAATATGTGATGCAAAGTTTGCTTACAATAAAATAGAAGATGTTTAGAATGACCATCATAAAGGCTGAATCGGAAAGGGTTTATAAAAAGACAATATGTAAAGAGTAACAAGCCGCATGCATATTGCTACTTAGGCAGCTTCATCAGAGGAGTATCTACATATTTTTGTTCCTTCTTGTAATACAATAAAATATTCATTATTTTTGATGGGTGTGCACGGTGTTATATATGTCGCTTTTCCTCTTGATGTATACTTAATGTTCTTGACATTCATGTAGCACTCCATCTTCTTCCAATTGATTACTATATTTATCCTCTAAGTGGCTGCCATTTCTTATTCTTTTGGTGCTGTTAACATATATTGTCAAATAACCTTTTGCAGACATCAAGCCATTACAAATTTATAGGAACATGCTCAGAGTATGCTTAGATGAGACTTGTACTGGAAAGTTCCGGGGCGTGACAAAATTTGTTTAAATCTCTAACTTATTAGTCAAACCTATTCAGTGGACAGCCATCATTCTGAAAGTAAATATACTGTATATACAGGGTAACATAGTATTTTAGGCTGAAAAAAGACATATGTTCATCCATTTCAGTCTATTTACCTGCAATGTGGATCGAAAAGAAGGGGGAAAAAAAGGCAATGAGGTAGAAGCCAACTGTCCTAATTTTGGAGAGAAAATTCCTTCCTGACTCCAAATCTGGCAATCAGAAAAATCCCTGTATGACCAACTCTACTGAAGTAATCAATGACTTTAACATATAATATAGAAATGCTCAAGAAAGACATTCAGGCCCCTCTTTAAATGAGTTCCCCATCACCACGTCCTCAGGCAAAAACGGACATGGAAAAGGACTTCCTTTACAAGTCACTGGTCAGACCACACATGGAATATTGTGTACAGTTTTGGGCAGCGGTACTCAAGAAGGACATATCAGCGCTTGAGTGAGTTCAAAAGTGGGCAACTAAAGTACATAGAGGACATCTGAAAATAGAACAGCCACTGAACAGTGATAAACTGGGTTTGTAGATTTTCTATTATAAATTTTGTTTTTCTATATATTTTATTTATTTTTATAGCACTAACAGTAATGTACAGAAATTGTCATCACTCAGATCAGTCCTTGTCCCCATTGAGGCTCACAATCGAAATTCCAAGTTAACCTACCAGTATGTTTTTTTTAAGGGTAGGAGGAAATCTGGGTAGCCAGAGGAGACCCATGCACACAGAGGGAGAACATACAAACTCCATGCAGTTGTTGTCCTTGGGGGACAATAGGGAATAGTCTGTGTCGGGGGAAAAGCAGAGGAGGTCATGTCTGTGTAGGAGAGGGGATATAGGGATATTTGCTGTGTTAGGGCATACCTAGGGACACTTTTTAACTAAGGAGAGTTCACTATTACTGTGTAGGAGAAGTAAGGGGGCATAACAATTATGAAAGGACAGTAAAAGGTTCACTAATACTGCATGGTGAATTATTACCTTTTTAGGCACTATTTGCTTGGCACTGGTTTTCTAGGGGGGAGAATTAACTATAGTTATCATTATATCTAAAGTAGAGTATTAGAGGTAATTTTACTATACAGCGGGCACAGTAATGTGGGCACCTGGGGCAGCAGGAAGCACAGTAATAAATGAGGCTGCACTGCTTTGTGCCTTTTTAGATATGCAGCCTATTTTCTGATTGGTGAATGTAGACAATCACACAGTTTGCCTTCATCTTACTGCTGGTTCTGGCGCAGATGTTCTATTGAGGATTTCCAATGTGAAATAAACCTGTAAAGTCGCTAAAGATAATGTTGATTATTGATTTCAGTGGTTTGATGAAAGCAATTTTTCTTTTCCTCTACCCCATGGAGGTTGCTCTGATCCATAAGAATGCTTGTGTCTTCATATTAATAAAGCAAGCTTGCAGTTGTGGCTTTTCAATGCATATGAAGGTTATAATCATTTGTTAATTCTTTCTGGCTATTTTTTTCTTTTCGGTGTTGGCTGCTTGATAAGTTACTTAGATGTACACCATAGTGCAAGGCTGAGATGCATCATGTGTCTCATCGGAGGATTATGCTGCTGCTCATAAATAGCATCAAAATATTATGCAGAAAAAGGAGCCTACAGAGAACATAGGCCGATTGAAGGTATTCCAGGCCTACCACAACTCTCAACTATATGGAGAGGTAATAGGTCAGATTAGGGATTACAAACATCCAAAGAATCCACAGACGGGTATATTTATCAAAGGAATAGTTTTTATGTGTTGCCACTGACTTAAAGAAGAAAGTAGATATCCGTTATTAGAAAATATGTATTTTAGTAGCTATTGTGACTATTTGAAATGAACAATACTTAGCTTCTCTTTGGCAGTCCCATTGAGATAAATGGAGCTGCAAAATGCAAGCTCAGCCACTGCTGCATTCATATGAGGTGACACAACACCCCCATTATTGTGATCAGTGATGGCCCCAGCAGTTGGACTTTCACCGATCAGACACTTATTTCCTATCATGTGTGGGGAAATTTTAAATTTGAGTACTGTATGATGAGACATTCAAGGAGTAGTGTTGAGTGAACTTTTGAAAAGTTCAGTTTTGCAGGTTAGCCTAACTTTGGAAAAAAGTTTGGTTAGGTTTGAATTAGTTCGAATCAAACCGAAGTTTCACCAATGCCCCTAAAACTGGTGTATAAAGCTGTCTAAGAGGCATAAAAGTCCTATACCACCATCTTAAACTTAAGTACTAAAGGAGTAGGAAAGGGACAAGATATTTTCCACCCTCTCCTCTTTCGTCTCCTCTTTCCTCTCCTCCTTCTCCTCTACCAGATGAAGGAGGAGGAGGAAGAAGACGGAAGAAAAACTATGGTGGCTCAGTGGTTAGCACTGTTCCCTTGTAACAGTGAGGTTTTAGGTTCAAATCTGAACAAGGACAACATCTGAATGGAGCTTATATAAATATTTGTAGAAACCAACACAAATATCCATGCAGATGTTGTTCTTGGTCAAATTTTAAGCTAGGACCCCAGTACTGTAAGGCAACAGTGCTAATCACTGAGCCACACCGGGGAAGGAGACTTATTTTGTAGTGTACTCGTTCAAGACAGATTGCCCGAGGTTCAGGTTCACACTCAATTGAACTTTTTGCAAAGATCAACCTTTAACAGGATTCAACTGTTTCAGTTCGCTCAACATTATCAATGAGGTTTGAGATGATCATAGAATCATAGAATGGTATAGTTGGAAGGGACCTCCAGGTCATCTGATCCAACCCCCTGCTCAGTGCAGGATCACTAAATCATCCCAGACAGATATTTATCCAGCCTTTGTTTGAACACTTTCATTGAAGGAGAACTCACCACCTCCCGTGGTAACCTGTTACACTCATTGATCACCCTCATATATATTTTTTTTAAATCTAATCTGTGTCTCCTCCCTTTCAGTTTCATCCCATTGCTTCTAGTCTTTCGTTGTGCAAATGACAATAGGGCTGATCCCTCTGCACTATGACAGCCCTTCAGATATTGGTAGACAGCTATTAAGTCTCCTCTCAGCCTTTTTTTTTACAAGCTAAGCAATCCCAGATCCTTTAACGTTCCTCATAGGACATGATTTGCAAACTGCTTACCCTCTTGGTAACTCTTCTCTGAACTTCCTCCAGTTTGTCTATGTCTTTTTTAAAGTGGGGTGCCCAGAACTGGATGCAGTATTCCAGATGAGTTCTGACTAAGGAAGGAGTAGAGGGGGATAATTACCCCACGCGATCTAGACTCTATGCTTCTGCTAATACATCCCAGAATTGTGTTTGCCTTTTTGCCTGCTGCATTACATTGTTTACTCATGTTCAGTCTATGATCTATTAGTATACCCAATTCTTTTTTACATGTGCTGATGCTTAGCCCAATTCCTCCCATTCTGTATCTGCTTTTTTCATTTTTCTTGCCCAGATGTAGTACTTTGCATTTCTCCTTGTTAAATACCATTCTGTTAGTCACCGCCCACTGTTCAATTTTCCTAGATCTTTTTGAATACTCTCCCTCTCTTCCCTAGTGTTAGCTATCCCTCCTAGCTTTGTGTCGTTGGCAAATTTGATCAGTTTCCCATTCCTCCTCCAGATCATTTATAAAAATGTTGAACAACACTGGGCCTCGGTCAGAGCCTTGTGGTACCCCACTTGATACATTCTTCCACTTGGATGTGCAGCCATTTATGACCACTCTGAGTATGATCCCTCAGCCAGTTTTGAATCCAACTAACAGTTGCCTTGTCAATCCTATATTTGGTCATTTTTTCAATTAGTATGGTATGAGATATTTTGTCAAATGCTTTACTAAAGTCAAGATATACTATATCTACCGCATTTCCCTGATCAACCCAGTCGGTGATTCTGTCATAGAAGGAAATTAGATTTTCTGGCATGACTTGTTTGTTACAAACCCATGCTGGCTCTGGTTAATTACTCCATTTTTATCCAAGTACTTGTATGTGTGCTGTTTAAAAATTTGTCCAAAGATCTTTCCCAGTATAGAAGTCAGGCTCACAGGCCTGTAGTTTCCTGGATCCACCTTCTTCCCTTTTTTGAAGATAGGGACAATATTGTCCCTTTTCCAATCTTCTGGGACTTCTCCTGTTCACCAGCAATTTTCAAAGATTATGGCAAGTGGTTCAGCAATTACCTCCGATGCTTCCTTTAGTATCCTAGGATGTAATTCATCTGGACCTTGAGACTTGAATTCATTTAAGTTAGCTATGTGTTCCCTCACCATCTCTCTGCTTATGGATAGCCTGCATTCTTTTATTCCCAAAATAGCACAGGAAAGATCAGTTGATGTTCCATCTACTTTCTGAGGGAAAACAGATACAAAATAGGAATTTAAAAGTTCAACCTTCTCAACATTACTCTTAACCAATTCACCATTTTCATCTTTTAAGCATCCAATAGGCTCTTTGACTTTTCTTTTGCTTTTGCATACCCTCAAAATTCTTTTGCATTGCTTTTGGCCTCTGTTGCAAGACTCAATTTATTTTTAGCTTTAGCTTTTCTGACACTTGCCCTACAGTTCCTGCAGACTGCATTATATTCTTCTTTAGATATTCCCCCCTCTTTCCATTTGATAAACATATTTTTCTTCCTTTTTAACCTGTGTGAAAGTTCCGTGTTCATCCATCCTGGTCTCTTTAAATGCTTCCCATTCTTCCTTCTTTTAGGGATTCTTAACGATTGTGCTTTGAGAATCTCATTCTGCAATATTTCCCGACCTTCTTGGGCATTTCTGTCTCAAAAATATCCAGCCATTGGATTCTTCCTATCCTCTTTCTAAGTACATTAAAATTTGCCTTTCTGAAAGCCAACCTTGAGCTCTGAGTTTTCTCAGGTCTTCCTCCCTTTTATGCTTTTTTGAGAGCTTGGCCATCTGATGTAGAAAGAGTTCATCAATATCTTCTGCTTGTCCAGGTGGCCTATAGTAAATGCCTACAATGGTGTCCTTTCTGTTGTTCTCTCCTTGTATTCTTACCCAAACAGTTTCTACAGAACTACCAAGCTCTGAAGCTTGAATCTCTGTGGAGATTAATATTTTCCTAATATACAACGCAATACCTCCTCCCCTTTTTTTAGGTCTGTTTCTTATAAATAAGTTGTATCCTTCAAGCCTTGTATTCCAATCATGTGTATCATTCCATCAAGTTTCCGTGATGCCTATGACATCATATTTGTCTTCCTGTGTTAGGAGCTCCAATTCTTCTTATTTGTTCCCATGCTCTGGTATTTGTGTAAAAATATTTTAGTTTGTGATTGGTGTCTCTTGCTCCTCTACTTTCCTTCTGAATTTTTGTATTTGTTCTTTCGTTCCACTTCTAATAGCAAGGTTCACAAATGTATTAATTATTTGTATCTTTTTACCTGGCCTGTCACTTCCCTTCTCATATTGATAAAGAAAAAAAAATACAGTGATATAATTTGAGCCAACATTCTAAACAACCTTGTTTCTGCTCTTCTTAATACAGTAATTTATAGACATCTCTGCATGACCCCTAGATGTAATGATGATAATTACTCAAGTCCTCAGTCTCTGAAGCACTAGGGTGAGACCTCCAGATGGAAATGATGCATACAGACTGGGACCATGGATGTAGGAGTTTTAACAAAGTTCAAGCCAAGTTTACCTGTTTCAGGTCAACTTTTTTAATATATTAAAACATGCAATTTTTTTTGTTTTGCTCGTAAAACATACTTTTTTGGTAATAATATAAGGCTTCATTATCATTTGAGCTATGGTTTTCCTTTGCTCAGTTCTCTAACTCTGTTGACTATAATGGGGTCTGTTGGGTTTCCGTCATGCCCTCTGGCATTTTGCCGGACAAAATAGTGCCTTCCGTGATATTTTGCCCAGCATTTTGAGTCAGATCTATGCCAGAGGCTTCGAACAGAGCCTCTAGCGCAGATGTGAACATAGCCTACAGTAAGTTTTGACTTGACTTTGTTCTAGTACTGCAGTTTAATTTGAAACTGATAGTCTTTTCATACATCTGTCTGCCTTAGATTTTAAGTGATGTTTCAATAAAGGAATAAAACTTTTGAACTTTTTTTTGGATTCATTTCCCTTATTTTTCATTCAACATTCTCTTGTTAAAGTAATGGAACTGGCAATACTGGAACTGGCCCAGGGAGCTGAAAGCAAAAATACTGAGCACATAGTTTCTCATTTCCAAGGATCTTTATACTTTATTAGTGATGTCAAGAAATAAAATCTCTCTTATGGAAAAACACTCTGATTTAGTTCCAACAAGTTTCTTTATATATATATATTTACTGTGGGAGTAGCAAATAAAGCACAGGCACACAAGGCAGTCAAAGGTTGTGCACAATGGGCCCATACCTTCAGAGCAGCCACTGACAAATAAGATGTTTAAAGTTGTATTAAGGCACTTAAAAGCAATTCCCTAATACAATGCAATTTAAAGGAACACCTTAATACAATAATACCTCAGGTGGCTTCCCTACAGATCCATTGGCAAACAAGTAAACAGGGCAGTCAATAAACTTTGGAGTACAGATTGTTGTAAAGCTGACAGACCTGCAGAGTAAGACTTTGAAACCCTCACTCTTCGATATAAGAAGAAACCACCTATCCCTTACCTGATGCCAAGAGAAGACATGAGAAATGTTTCCTAAAGCAACATCAGGTCTCCTCTTTCCTGGATGATCCCAAAGTCAAAACTATAACTTCTTAAAAATAGGCAATTTAAAAGTCAAACTTTTTGGACAACACATCTCATTATATAGAAAATGCAATGCTCTGGAGTAAGAACATAAAAGCTATAATCACACAGTGGTGGCAGTAGTGAGATGGTGTGAAGATGCTTTGTTCTTACCATTACTTGCCATTATTTCAGAAACCATATATTATGGACCAGGAGAATAGCTGGTCATCTGCAAGTAACCAGAGGTATAACTGAAATATAACTCACTTACGCCCCAAAACATTCGAGTAAATTTACATTTGAATGGTTCAGGATGAATGGTCAACGTAGCAAGCAACATTTCATTCAACCTCATAGGGAGCAATCCTGATGACACCCATGTGCTCAAACAAGGGTTCTTTTAACCCTGTCTCAGCATGTGATGTTCATGTGTGCCACGTATCCCCGGGAGTGTATGAAGCAGGGACAGAAGATGAACCTGCTCCACATGCTGTATTTGCTGGTTGTGTTATACAGTTGACACACGCTTGCAAAATTAGGGTGAGAAGTTAACTCCAATTCTGCTTTTTAACCCCTTAGATGCTGTGGAGAATAGTAGGTGGGGGTTCCGTCTGTCATCCAAATGTCTGTCTCACGACTCAATCATGGTTTGACGAGGGGTTGTCATGGCAGCCTTAGACCTAGTTGAGGCCCCAAGTTGGCCATTTTAGTACTCCCATTACACCTTGCTAAATTTGCTGTTTTAAGGTGACCTAAGCACCATAACAATAAAAAGTGATCTCGCAGTTGTGTATACTCCAAAATGTTATCAACAGAAACTACAGCTATTCCACAGAAACAAGCCCTCACACAGCTATGTGAATGGAAAAATAAAAAAAGTTTTGGGTCTCAGAATATAGGAACAGAAACCAATTTTTTTTAAACGTTTTATTTTGTAAAAGTAGTAGAACATAACAAAGACTATATAAAGCTGGTATTGCTGTAATCATATCGACCCAAAGATTTAAGTTCATCATTTTTACTGTAAAGTGAGTGAATTCCAGAAGATTGTGTAATTTTTGTTATTTTTCCTTTCTACCTACAAATTTTGTTTAGGCACCTTTCACACCGGATGGGATAGGCTGCACAATGCATCGCAAGCGGCAGTAAGTTCTGCACCAAAATGTGCAAGCTAAGCTACCTGTGGATTTTTACGTGGAATTAAAAAATGGCTTAAAACCTGCCTGCAATTCTATATCAAAATTCACGTGTCCTAATTCCACTCCGTTTGAAAGTTTCTCAATGCATTATATGGTACATTAAATTGTACTATTAAAAATGCAACTGTTCACATAAAAGCAAACCCCCATACAGCTGTGTTAACAGAAATAGAAAAAAATGATGCGTCTTTAAAAACAGGGATAAAAATCAAAAAAGTCACTGCCAAAAATGTTTGTGATGAAAAGGGGTTTCACATTTTGCATTGGCTTTGTTAAAGGTCAAACGTCTTTACTTGAATAAGAAAAAGGTATATTGTGGAGGCTCCAAAAACACAATTCATGTTCTAAAACATCCCAATTCTGCAGACTTTGCTAAAATGTTTCAACAATGACCTCAAAGACTGATATCAAACTATAGGAAGGTTTCGATATATTAAATTACTGTTGCTCAATGTGGTACAGTTTAAGATTTCCTTTAGACAGTCTTTTTTCTGTCATCTTTTTTCGTCAAAAATATGCCAGAAAAATTGCATTCAGTTCTTTTAATACCTGCTTTTTTTTTGCAAGTGTTTCATTTTTTAGGTGCTTTTTGGTCATAGTTTTTTTTTACCTCTAGTGTTCTTTTATTTGTAAAGAAGCCTATGGAAAAAATGCCATAAAGGAATTCCACATCCACAGCACCTCGCAATTTTAAAAAAGTAATGAACTCCAAAAAATGAAAAAAATGCACCAAAAATTAGAAAACAAATTCCCCTAGTGAAACAGTAGTGTGTTTCATAACTCCCTACTGTTCTACAGCTCACATCTGGATGTAGCGCTTTTGTTCCAAACAAAAAAGTTACAAAAATGATGCAAAAAAAGACTGTATGACGCCAGCCTACGTGGGCAGTTACTTATTTCTCATGATCATCATGGATTGCTATAATTCAGGTTCCCTTTGTGTAATGCTACATTTTATCCAGAGATTAAAAATACAAATATTCAGTGTGATAAACCTCCATATTACATCTCCAAAGGGGGAAATGCTTTTTCCTATTATTTCTTAAACCCTTTAAGCTCCAGCGAGAGGCCATATTACTCTTTCAAAGAGGTATTGTTATAGATCTTTTATGTGGTCGGCTCCATAAATCTGTTATGAAGAGAGTTTATCCCTTTTCTATCTGTTTTACTGTTAACATTTAAAAGTTGCATGGTCCTATGAGATGCATATGAATGTCTCAATTCCAAAAGCATTGACTTTTGGTTGCATAATCCCTACCTTGACAGTTGCAAATATAGCCAATTGCCGGCCACACTAGGATCAAAGTCTTTAAATTGCCTGTTGTGCAGAGCAGCACTCAGTCATTCTTCAGTTACGCATTCCTTTAATCTTGGCCTCAACAGAAGAAACAAAGAAACACAACCAACTTGTAAACTCCTTTTCTCTCTGTTGATCACGTTTCCTGGAATAATTTATAAACTTGCCGTCTGAAATAAGAGAAAGATGCAGATGCTGCTGACATCTTGTATGAAAGTAGTGATGACAACCGACATTAGAGGGACTGTATAATATGTAATACTCGTGCAGTGGGTGCAGCACACAGTATTAACATCAAATGCCTGCATTGTATTAACATGTTCCATTGCTAAGGACACAAAGTACAGAATTACGGAGAATGATACATTATTATTTTGTATGCTGCTTACAACGTCTTACAGGGTGAACTATTGTAGGGTGTCTTGGGAGGTTTAGATCTTACTATGCGCTCACAGATCGATTGGACATGCCCAACTTAGCATTTATTTGACATCGCAATTTTCAAACCAAACATGAGAGTATAATATTGTAAACTGGGAAGGCAAATACAAAAAGTAATGTCCAAAAGCTATAAGAGACTAGGAGAGTTTAGTGATAAAATGCAATTATTATGGTATACTAAAGGGAAACTAATATAAAATAAAGAATGGAGCCATGCAGTTAAAAATATTTGTCCCAAAAGAAGTCCGGATTTGTTGACATAAGCCTTACAGAATTTTTTATTTTAATCTGTTTTTTCCTGTTTATCATACTTTTCTAGATTTCCAGTGTTAAGTGTTTATTCTTAGTTTTATCTGTAGGTCTTATCAAATTTTAGACAGTTTCTAGGTTTGACATTTTATAGTTTTATAATAGCACTAGACTCTTCATAGAGAAACTCTATGACCGCCTTCACGTAGGCAGTAAAGGTTGCGGAGTTTCCGTTAGTGGAATCTCAGCTGACATTCCGCAGTGTTTACGGTACAAGCCATGTGAAGATTTTAGAAATCTCCTTCACAGGGTGCAGAAAGTTTCCTCAACCAATCAGCCACATTTTTAAAAACAAGTGAGGATCTTGAATCTGCAGCATTTTTATTTATGCTGTGGAATGGTGCTGCAGAATTCCACCCTTGAGATGCAGGGGTTAAATTCGGCATCTAATCTGCAAATTAAATTTAGGTGCGAATTTGACCACTGCAGATTTCCTGCAGAAGAGCTATCGATATTCCGTGATTTTGCCCTATTGTACTTTCACACAGGACGAAGTATTCCACAAAACACCATGGAATATTTCCCCGCGTGGAAAAATTCACAAAAAAACTGCATGTCCAATGTGCAGAATTGAAAATGGCAGAATTCTGATGGCAATTTTGCATTAAAATTTGCATCTAGACCTGGAGGTTTTGGTGTAATTTTTTTTAAACATTGCCTTTGTATAGAGTTTTCTTTTTGTCTGAATTGTTTTTTGTAAATATACATATTGCAAAGTTCTTGTGTGAATGTTCAAACTGCCACTATTCATACATCTTTTATTAGATTGCCTCAGCAGCCTTATTAGTATTGTCCCTATTAGGTACAGCGTGTGCTCAATTATAGGTCTTGTGGAACTTATTATAGGTATGCGGTTTGTCCTTATTTGGTACATTCCAAAATACTCCTGTTTGCATTTCTTTACTGGTATATCACAAGGATTTATATACAGTATATTGAATTCCTATTTGGATATGCTACATTCTTTAGACCGGCTTTGTATGGTTTATAGTTGTACATATTGTTTCTATAATTTCTTTTGGCTAATGACATAAACAGTTCTGTACATTTTCTGTCTTTCTCAGTAATGCACACATGTATAATAGCGAACATCTTTGTTATGGATATATGATGTCCTGCATATACTTGATTGCTGCCCACAACTTACTGAGCGGGTGTATAATATTAGGATGTGCTACAATTATATAAATTGCTGTTGTAACCATATTTATCTTATACCTGAATTCTGCCTTTTTCAGTAGAACTTATGTGTAGGGTAGCAGGCATCTTTGGTATGGGCACATGTTGTCCTGCGTATATTGGATTTCCACCCATAACTCAATGAGTATGACAGTGGGTTGTGGTTTAACCATTGAACATGCAGAGAGATTGGTGGCCACTAAACGTGATATCCTTCTCCTCCCACCCAGCACTATACATAGTACTAGTTCATAGTTTGTCATCCCTGATGGTGACATGTGTGGGGCCTTGCTATTTTCCCTTTCTTATAATAATCATGCAGTTGGTAACTGTGCTCCCATGCTTCACTGAGCATATTTGTTTGACATGCTGACTTCTTTTATCATGATTCCTATTGGGGTGCTTTATTAAGTACATGGGGGTACACCACCTTTATACAGAGTTATTACAAATGATCTTCCCAATTTGAAATACTCGTAACTCATGTTTAATGACACACAGATACATAAATTAATATTAAAACCAATATTAATGGAAACAAAAACTCAAAAAGTTTTGTTGCACAATATCAAAAATGTTTTCCACATCAGGGGTGTTCCATGTGAGCCCCCTTTGTCACTTGACACACATTGAACCAGTAGTCATGTTTCTTTTTTTCACTCAGATCATTTTTATCAAAAATTACAATTTGTAGAATTGACCCTTGATTCCTATATATTTATACATACATGAACATAGTGTACATATCATTTTCCCAAGCAAACAATACATTTAATCATAACCATAAAGGAATCATATCCTCCCCCATCCCCAACAAAACCTAATAAACATATACAAAACAAAAATTTAAAAAACTAATTCTCCTCCACCATCTTCCCTCTCCCCTCACCTCTACTACATCACACCAACATTCCTTCACTAACTCAATGCAACCAGCACTCAATATTGATTACCAATTTTGTATACCAGACCATCATTCCCAAATTTACTCAAATTTAGTCAAATAATCTCTTTTTTAAAATATATAACCCCTCTCCAAAGATATATTTATACCAAAATCTCCCACTGACAGGGAGACAGTCGGCATCCAGTTGGCAGTAATCAATTTCCTTGCTCTGAACGTCCAAAAGAGTATACCAATCAGCAATACCCAATATGCAAAATCTGTAGCCAAAGCAATGTTAATAAGATAATTAAAAATGTTTACTTCCAATATCCTACTCCAAAATGTACGTAGTTTTGCCCAGTCTCAGAAAATGTGCATCAAATCTTCACCATCCATACTACACCTCAGACAGTCTGAATTTAATCTAATACCCATATTAAACAACTTTAAATGGCGAGCGATAAACTCTATGTACTAGATATAATAGTAATACCTGTTGACCTTCAGATAAGAATAACATCGGAATCATATCCACACTGCAGACCATTTATCTTCATTAATTTGACCTAGATCTTTCTCCCATTTTTCTTTTGCATCTATTGCACATTGTCGCAACTAATAAGGAAGCATCTGTTTATATAAATAAGATTCTACAACCCTAATAATTCCCAAACACCCAAGAAAGTTCACCAAAGGGTATTGGACCGTAAGCACAGATACTCACTAGCCTTGAGCAACCAATGCATGTTATAATTGAAGGAACTGAAAGAAACAACTTTGGGAAACATTATAAAGCTCTCTAAATTGCTCAAAACTATGAAAGAGACCCCCAAAATGTACCTGACCCACACATTTTACCCCTCTCTTCTCCCACCATGAAAACCCAGCCAACCTAAAAGACTGGCAATTTAGGTTGCTTCCAAAGAAGGGTGTAAATAGTGAATCCATCTAGTTGTAAAATCTATTAAAGTAATCCCTTTTTTTCCTCCTTTCATCATTCTCTCACATACCATTATAGGGAGAATACAGCCTGTCATTTGAGAAACCAATCTGCTATTTAACCCAACCCCAAATCTTTCTCCCTACCCCTTCAGCTGTTGGAACACATCCAAACATTTGGAACTGCCAGCCCTCCAGACAGTCTATCCCTTTGAAGGGTCCCTAATTTAAGTCTAGCAGATTTTTTTTATTCCACAATAAGATCTTAAATATCCTATGGAATCTAAAAAATATCATGATGGAATCAAAAATCAGGGAGTTTTCAAGTGTCTAAAGGAGTTGTGACATCATAAGCATTTTAATAAGATTTCCCCTGCTAACTATCAACAAAGGAAGACACCTCCAGACCGTGACTTTATCCTCAAACGTTACTACCAATGGAAGAAAGTTAACAAAGATAACGTTCTGATGTCTAGAAGATACCACAATTCCCAAATATTTGAACTCCTTCACTATTTGTAATTGCATATGTTCCAATGGTAAATCTGCTGCAAAGGGTTTAAGGGAAGAATAACATATTTCCTTCAATTAATAGTAAGCCCAAACATCCTACCAAATATATCACAGATGGACATAATAGGACCCGTAGATCCCCCGTAAACAACAACAAATCATCTCCGTACTATTGAACACTTTCCTTAATTTCTCCATGATGCTGTCCAACTATATCAGGTGATTGTCTTATCAAACCAGCCAGGGGCTCAACTGGCAAGGCAGAAAGAAGAGGGGACGGGGAACACCCCTGCCTTGTTCCCTTCTCTAACACCATCTGTCCAGAAACATGGTTGCTTACCCTCACTCTTGCCCCTGGCATTGAATAAATCAATTTAATGCATACCAAAAACTCCTCAGCAAAGCTCATCCTGTCAAGAACAGTCCATAGATAATTCCACTTGAACCCATTAGCTCACTTGAAGATTCAAATGTAAACTCTTTAAATTAATAGTGGTTAATTTCTTTGGCATAAAGATACATCAGTAGTCAAAAAAGATATTAACCAATAAGAACCAAGAAGGGACAAATCCTTTCCTGGTTTAGGAATTAGGACGATTATAGCATCTCTCCTAGATGATGGAAATATAACTGTAAGCAATAATTCATTAAAAAAATGTTAATAAATGTGGCAAAATGATATCTTGATAAAGTTTAAAAAATTCATTTAGAAGACCATCCAATCCAGGAGTCTTTTCATTAGGAAATGTTGCAACTGCATCCTTTAGTTCATTCAGAGCCAAAGGAGCATCTAACTATGCTGCTTTGAAACAGACAAAATTGGCATCTGCACATGAGCTAGATACTCATAAATATCCTCGTGATCTACACTTAATTTAGAAGCATACAGATTCTTAAAATAAACAAAAAAGGTTTTCAAAATGTAATTTTCCTTGGTAGCCAAGGAGTTATCAGGTCTTCTCCATGCTGCCACATAAGATGATCATCCCTTTGCCTTAATTATAGAAGCCAAAAAAACAACCCCCGGCTTCCTCTTTCTCTAAAACCCTCCACTTTATAAAGAGACGCTTGTTTTTTATGATACCTCTCACATGTTCTACAAGGCAGGACTGTGTCTCTTTCCCATTACTTTCTGCCTGATTAGTAGGAAAATGTATGTACGCTTGTTCTGCTTCTAAAACTCATCGCTGGAGAGTCATAATAGCATCCCAAGATTCAAATTTATACCAACTAATCTTCAGTAAGTAATGACCATGCGTAAGTGCCTTCATAGCATCACACACCACAGACACTGAAGAGGAACCAACAGTAATATGAAAAAAAGCCTGTAAAACCTCTCCTGTTTAAGCATTACCACCCAGCAAATGTAACCAGAAGGAATTTAACTTCCAAACTCTATCAATGCAAAATCCCCTGCTATTTATGGTTAACAACAAAGTGGGGAGTGCTCAGACATAATTTGTAGTAGATGCTTTATTCTATGAACATAAGTGAACATAATGGAGTACCTATCGGAAGATTTATTCTAGAAAGTGTATTATGTCAGCTTGGACAGCAAGACTATTGTCGAATTTCTGGATTTCTCAACTTCCAGAAGTCACGTAGACGTAGTTCTACTAATAAGCATGTGAAAGCAGTTGGGGAAGGAGAAGTCACTATAGGGTCCTTATTAAATCTATCCAAACACTTATTAAAATCATCCAGCATTAATACAGCCACATTACAAGATATATCCATAAATTCCATCATGTTCTTAATACATTCACTGCAGTACAGAGGGCAGAAATATATTGCCACTAAAAATTAATTCTTTTGTGCAATAGTACATCTAAGACAAAAGAATCTCCCCTGGGAATCTATGAGCGAAAACTCACATCTAAAAGGAATAAGTTTATAAATCAGTACACTTAATCCATGTAAATAACTCAAGTACACAGAATGAAAAGAGTGTGCCCAAATAGAATGGCGCAGCAAGTGTACAACATTTCTTGTTAAAGAAGTCTCTAATAAACAAACAATAGCTGGTTGAAATTGCTGAATAGATGCAAAAAACAGCATATTTTTTAGACTTATCCCACATACCGCACACATTCCATGAAATTATATTATCCTCCTGAACCATGGTAAATGACATTCATTGTCATGTCTCTCACCTAAACACATAATTTGAGATGCTGGTTGCATTGCATACTCTATAAGGCGTTAGTCAGACGGGCGTTTTTTCGCGCGATTTGCGCATGCGCATGCGTCCGGTGATTTTATAAAACCATTGCTTTGCAATGGTATCGGACACATGAGCGCTTTTTATGCGCTCGTCCAATAAATTATAGAACAGAAATCACAGATCACACCTATCTGCGATCTGCGATTACTGTTCTCTTCTCTATATGCGCTCAATGGGGCCGGCGGCAGCAGCGCCGACCCCATTGAGAACATATAGAAGACAAATCATTCTTCTTTGCCACAGCTGTAACAGCTGTGGCAGAGAAGAACGATGTTTGCCCATTGAATTCAATGGAGCCAGCAATACAGCCGGCTCCATTGAAAGCAATGCGCTGCGGGCGATCGCGGGATGAATTGTCGGGAAGGGCTTAAATATATAAGCCCTTCCCTGCAATTCATCCAGAAATGTGTAAAAATAAAAAAATATATATACTCACCTTGTCCCGGCAGACGGAGTTCAGCACGGCCGGCCTGCAGTGGGTGTAAAGGGGGTGTGAGTCAGACCTGCCCCCTGATTGGCTCAGCGCTGAGCCAATCAGGGGGCAGGTCTGACTCACACCCCCTTCACACCCACTGCAGGCTGGCTGCGCGGAACTCCGGCTGCCGGGAGCAGGTGAGTATGTATATATTTTTTATTTTAACACTTTTCTGGATGAATTGCAGGGAAGGGCTTATATATTTAAGCCCTTCCCGACAATTCATCCCACACTCGCCCGCAGCGCATTGCTTTCAATGGAGTCGGCTGTATTGCCGGCTCCATTGAATGCAATGCGCTGGACAGCTCCAGCCCGTTTCTAATGAAACGCGGCTAGGAGCAGATTTTCGGGTGATTTTCGGGCACCGGCCACGCGATTTGCGGATGCGCATCCGTCATGCGATCCGCAAATCGCGCGAAAAAACGCCCGTCTGACTAAGGCCTTAGAGTTTGCATACTCTTGCAGAAAGAATGTTGCCTCGCTTTGTCGTCTGGTTTCAGGGCCGGTAACAATTGCAAATCGGTAGGGATAACATCGCAAACGTTTGTGCATAATCTTCCAGACAGGCGGCTGCGGGACATCCAATACTTTGATGGTGTATTTCTGAGGACACGCTCCACTGTTTCCACAGTTACTGGTGGATGGACGGATGTTTTTTGCTTACTGATGCAATCTTTTTCCTTATAATTGGTGTACCAACTACTGAACTGTTTGAAAATGACGTTGCACACTGATAAAAGACTGGTAGACGTGAAAATAAAGCACACAAAATATTCTCCTGTCTGTATTGTCAGTCATTTTGTTTCATATTCTCCTAATAGAAAAAATCTGAAAAAACCTTTTTGGACCTCATTTAGCAAAACTAACTGTAAGATTGTCCTTGGTGCCCATAGCAACTAATCACACTGTAGCTTTCATTTTACCTGAAGAGCTAGAGAAATGAAAGCTGTTGTGCTGTGATTGGTTGCTATGGGCAACTAGGACAGTCTTACTGTTAGGCTTTCTACACACGAGCGAGCGTGATATCGGGCCGAGTTTCACAGCCCAATATCGCACTTGTCAATGTGTGATTTACAAGCAGATGTAAGGCGTTTTTTTTTTTAAAAAAAACACCTCCCATCACTTCAGGTAAAGTAGCGATCCTCCGGTGTGGCTGAAACCGAAAGGGTTTACCATGATTTTCAGTGGGAAACCCTACATCACACTCAATGCACTGTGTTTTCTGGTCCCATTGAAAACAATGGGCGATGCGTTCTGAGAGAACGTCCAAAGATAGGTCATGTCGCAATTTTTTTCAGCACGGCGATATGGGGAAAAAATTGCTCACGTATATAACCCTATTCAAAAGGAAGGGGTTCATGTTCATGCAAGATTTTCTCGGCCATGTGAAAGCGTTCTTAGACAGTTTTGCTGAATGAACATTTTTGAGTTTCTGTTTCCAGTGATATCAAATTTATGTGTCTGAGTGTCATTAAATGTGAGTTATGAGGGTTTCAAATTGGGAAGATCATTTGTAATAACCCTGGGCTTACACATGTATTTTTTGATAGAATTTATGTCAGTTTATGGGGGAATTTTAGGCGACTGCACATCTCGGTACAACATCTTGTGAATATGTGTCCTTTTTGTGATTTTAGATATTTTAACTGATTTGTCTGTGGTTTTGGTGCATAAACTAATGGTGTGGATTTTAATGTAGATTTTGGTGTGGATTTGCACCAAAATCCACGGCACAAAATATGCTGCAGATTTTGGTGCAGAACCGAACCAAAATCTACTACATGGGAACGTAGCCTTAAAAATGTAATTTATTTCAAAATAAATTATTTTAAAAAAGATTGCTAAAATATATAATCATTAGAGATGAGCAAGTGTACTCGCTAAGGCAAACTACTCGAGCGAGTAGTGCCTTATGCGAGTACCTTCCCGCTCGTCTCAAAAGATTCGGGTGCCGGCGGAGGAGAGCAGTGAGTTGCAGGAGTGAGCAGGGGAGAGAGTGAGAGAGTGAGAGAGAGATTTCCCCCCCCCCCCCCCCCGCTCCCCGCGTTCCTCCCCACTCTCCCCCGCCGGCATCCTTTTGAGATGAGCGGGCAGGTACTCACATAACTACTCGCTCGAGTAGTTTGCCTTAGCGAGTACGCTCGCTCATCTCTAATAATCATATACACTAACTGAATAGTATAGGTAATTGTAATAGAAGAGATTAATGTGTGTAATGCAATCTCCATTACACGGATTACACTACTCTGTTTGCAGAAACCAGGGCAGGTCTGAAGCAGCTGATATGGAAGATTAAGACTAAAAGTGAAAAAATGGGCCTCTAACTGAATTTAAAGACATCAAAAATTATGACAACGGCAAAAAATGGCCAAATTCAAATCAAAATTGACAATGAGGTTGTAGAATGCGTGGGAGATTTCATCTTCCTTGGTTCAAAAATTGACCAGGCTGGAGAAGCTATGCCAGAGATACAACGTAGGATAGCATTGGGGCGAAGTGCGATACTAAACATGGACAAAATCTGGAAAAATAGGGATATCAGTATAGCAACTAAATGCACAATAGTGCAGACCATCATTTCTCCCATAGCCATGTATGGATGTGAAAGCTGGACTGCGAAAAAAGCTGATAGGAGGAGGACTGATGCAAACAAGCAGAAAACAATTGTGGATGAAAAACCGCAGCATGCTCCATTTTCCTGTGATGTCTGCACAGACAGTTTGCCTTGAAGTCAATGGAAGCTGGAAAGGCCGCGGATTCCATGGGAACAGCAGGAGTTTAAAAAAAATCTCCGAGCCATGCAGAGCATCTGCAGTACAGATTCAGAAAGCAGGTACGCATGGACTCCGCTACCGCCAGGTCCGGATTCCGCATGCAGAATCCAGCTCTGCCATGTGCATGCGGCCTAACTGTCATTCCAAGCATTTTTTAGCGGTTGTTGGTTTCCATCGCTTCTGCGTGTTTTTTTACATACATGCAGCAGCGAGCCGTGTCAATGGCTTGAAATACGGAAATAAAGATTGGGACTCGATCGGGTCAAATCTTCATTCATGCAATTATATGGTGTGTGTGGGTGAACGGAAAAACACATACGGTTGAGTAAAGGAGGCCCATGGGTTTATTCTCACTTTTGCAACATGCTCCATTTTGGTGCACATTTGCCCACCAAAGGCACAGATGCTTTGCCCACTATGGGGGGGGGGGCGCGATCACGGATTGACTGACATAAATTTTACAGAACCCAGGCAGCAATGTAAATTTACTGTCGGTAGTCATGAAGGAGTTAATAAAGATTTCCGCATGGTATAAATTTTGTCTTTATTGCTGGTCAGTGTGTGACCATACGTTATAGGGTGGTGCCTGCTGTTGCTGCATATGAATCAGTCAAGCTGCATGCACAGGGATTGTTACAAAGTTGCGCCCGAGTTTTTCCATGTGTTGTCCTATGTGTGGGACACCACACAGTCACAAAAATAGGACATGCTATATTTTTATTCAGACTATTCGTCCTAGGAAAAAAAAAAACTGTGTGAATACACCCATTCAAATGATTGGGTGCTATTTCAGACTGAAAAAAGTCCGTGTGCATGTGCGCTAACATGTAATCATAATGCTTGTCCAACTTTGCAATGGAGGTAATTGTATTCTATACTGAACACCTTCTGCAATAGATTCTACTGTGAGAAGTAAGTTATAGTGTTGATTGACAGGAGATGGACTTACAGTCTTCAATCATAACAGGTAGAACTAGAATAAACATAAAAGGTAGTCTTTTTGCATGTAGCTTCACAATTCCTCGGTGCGGCTAGTTTTGTATTGTTCGATTCTTTTTTATTTGACATTTACTAGAATAATATAACTGAGAGAAATAGTTTTTTATTTTATTGTTTGTGTAAATTTTGCCGTGTTACTGTCCCTAATTACATGCCATACTTGATGCAATCAATTCTTATGTGTTCTCCAAAGTGGTGAAGTTTTAATACTGCTGTAATAAATAAGTGAAGACATCCGCATCACTACGGAATTAAAGGAAAACCATTTACCAAAGTGCCACCTACCTCGTAACCAGCAATAGGGCAGGGGTCTTTTGGCTGGCAGCTCTTGCAGCTTTTCTGGACCCTTTGTACTGTGCCCATACATGCAGCTTGAGTATATACCTGATCCCTAAAGCCCCATTTACACTCGCTCAAAATGCATTCAAAAGATAGGACGATTGACAGTTTGAGCTATCATTTTGCATAAGCTGCTAATGGACACTAATGCCCATTAGTAGCTTATTAGTTCATTTGCATGTAAATGAGCATCCTTTCGCTGTATGCAGATAACAGCAGGTGGTCTGTTATCTGCATACAGCCCCCTTTGTTCTGCTGTGGAACTGCAGCTGAATACAATGTTATCAGTGCTCCTGTGGAGATTCACAGCGTGCGGTCCCTGCTATAAGCTCTCCGGCCGAAAGATGGATTTTAAACTTAACTAAAAATCATTGTTTGAACGAAAAGCAAACAATAGTAGCATTTACATGCAACGATTATCGCTCAAAACCCATCCTTGGAACGAATTGTGAGCGATAATCGCTGCGTGTAAATGGGGCTTAATAACTAAGCCACCATCTGTGAATAGTAGGTGTGCGAATGGCTGTTCTTCAGTATTTTTGCACCTATTCTCAGTTCCCTAATTTTGCTTTGTTCCAGTGATATGAAAGTTGAGTTTGATCCTAGTGTTCTTTCGTTCGAAATATATCATAATTTCACCCTATTAAACAGGTGTTGCCATTTGTTATAATTATTAATAACTTCAGAAGGGTCGGTGATCCGGGGATTATTACGGTTGCCAGATTGGGTCAGCAAGGAATTTTTTTCCCTTGAATGGGGAAAATTGGCTTCCACCTCATTGGTGGTTTTTTGCCTTCTTCTGGATCATCACTGGGGAGTTAAAGGGTCACCTGGATGGACATATGTCTTTTTTCAGCCTAACATACTATGTTACTATATTTGAATAGTATGTGGTTTTGGAAAAAAAATGAAGGCAAAATCTGCATCAGATTTTACATGCAGATTTTGAGTTGGATTTTAAGCCATCTGTGCGAAGAGAAGGTCCCCTACGCATTCACGTGACCTTAAGAGAAAATCATAAAACTGTATTGAATTATTTTGCCACTTGAAACTTGGCATGAGAAGATTCTTAAATTGTGATGCAACTTCTTGCAAGTATGTTTCTCATGAATATCCAATAAAAATCTGCAATAAAAATCTGTTGTAAAATATGTTATATATGCCAATCTGCTGATATAGCCATACAGCACCAGTGCCCCGGAGATTCACGAGGTAATCAAAGCCAGCTACCAGCATATCGAGGGAGTTTTCATTTCAAACATTACTCGACAAGGATGTCAGACAGCGGCAGATAAACCTCTAGCTTATCCTCTAAGTTACTGTTGTATTATCTTGTACTGCACTGTTTGTATTGAACATTCTCCAGGTTATTTACCCCTGAGAATCATCAGCTGCAGATGTTAGGAAGGGCTAGTATTTACTGAACAGATTTTTAGAGTTTTGTACTGCATACCAACACTACAGTGGAATATTGCATTAAGGTCTTAGAAAGCACAACGTTTATCTCAATGCAATAGAATATGTATTACTTGCTTTTCTACCTCCTTATCATTCCCTTATTAAGGAATTTGCAAAACGAAGCACCAGACAGAAAAATGTGTTGTTGGAATTAGCACTTCGAGGCTCCTTCAAATTATTTGTGGAAGTTTTTTTGTTTATCAAAAAAAGCCATAATTTTATACATTTCTTATACATTTTTGGGTTTATAATAGACATTTTTGTCATGTGTTTTTTCCTATAGTGAAGGCTGTGGAAAGACAGATGACAAAATTCATACTTAGGGCTCCTTGACACTGGCGAGCGTGATAACGGGCCGTGATTCACAGCCCGATATCGTACTCGCCACCATGTGTAAGCCCCATGAATGCGAGTCGTGTTCATGTGGAAACAGTCTCATATCACTGTAGGGATGAAGGGAATCCCCGCTGCAGCTCTCACAGCTGTGGCAGAGGATTGCAAAGTTCTCCCATTGCTTTCAATGGGGCCGGCACTGCTGCCACCGATCCCGTTGAAAACAATGGGCGATCTCACAGAGAGATAGGACACACTATGATTTGTTTCCAACATCGCATCGTGGTGCCATGCGGCAAAACATTGCTAATTTGAGTGAACCCATTCAAAAGAATGGGGTTTATATTTGTTTGCGATTTTCATGCCAGTGTGAAGGCAGCATTAGAGCTTGCTGCATTTAACCCCTTCCAATCCACTGTCTGACGTCTTTCTACATTCTGATTGAAGCTTGTACAGCTCCAATGTCAGAAGACGTCCCACAGGGTATTCTTACCGCCTATTGCCAGCCACTATGCTGTCGATGCATCTTTGGCGCACACACATTGGCTTTAGCCAGCAGATGGCACTGTTGTATAACAGCAAAAAGAGAAAGCCTTTTAGGAAACTCTGAATCCAAAATTGGATTGGTAAGGGTTAGAAAAAAAAAAGATTGACATAAAGAACACACCAAAAATTGAGAAAAATAATACAAAAAATGCTCTACTTATAGCGTGTATCATATTTCCTTATTGCCTTATAGTTAGTATGTAGCAGCAGTATTTGTAAATAAAAAATAGTGCATGTCAAAAAAGACAGAAAAAAAAACACACAAAAATACCACACTATTTTCTCTAAGGTTAACCTCACATGGGTGAGCGTGATATGGAGCCGTGAATCCTGGCCCCATACCATGCCCCCCACCATGTGAAATACCAAGGGATGCCAGGCGTTTTCATGTGAAAACAGAGGAATGAACAGTTTTTCCCATTGCTTTCAATGGGGATGGCGCTGCTGCCGCCAACTCCATTGAAAGCAATGGGGCTGCGATGCGAGATCTCGCAGCTAGGTACAACATGCTGCGATTTCTTTCCCACATAGCATCGCGGTGCCATGCAGGAAACCATTGCTTATGTGCATCACCCCATTCAAAAGAAGGGGGTTTAAATTTCTATGAGATATGTACGTCTCAAAAAGCACAAATCTCGCACAATGTTATCGCTTGTGTAAAGCCGGCCTTAGGGTACTTTCACATTGGATGAGATATTCTGCAACGACATTGCCTGCCTACGAAATATTCTGCACCAAAATCAGCACTACTAACTTGTGGATTTTGATGTAGAATCAAAAATAGCAGAATTCTACCAGTAATTCTGCATCATAATCCGCAGTTAGACATGTGTATTGTTGTGCGTTATATTCCGTCCCATGTGAAGGTACCCCAAGGCCTCATTCACACCGCAGTATTGTGTATCAGTATATTTAAATTAAAACCAGGAGAAGGTCCAACATACAGAAGAGGTGGAAATCCTTCAATTATACAGTTTTTCTGTAGGTTCCACTGCTGGTTTTGGCTTACAAATACGGATTCAAAACATTCATCAAATTACTGCCATTAGAAAGAGGGGTTAAAATACAGTTTCTGGCATAATTTATAGTATATTTGTGGCCCCTTCAGAATATCCCAACTATTTTTTTTTTATAATAGTGTAGGGACGGTAGAGAAAAGAGTAAAAATTCACAAATTGCAAAAGTCGCAACTTAAAAAAAAAAAAAAAAAAAAGCCCAGCTATTTTTCTGCTAGTTTTTCATGAAGTGCCAAAGCCAGAGGTAGATAAAAAAGAAACAGGAAATGTAAAGGAAAGACTTAAAAAAAGACTTAAAAAACTGTATGAAAAACTGGTGTGCCATTTTTCCTAAAACTCTGGAATGTGAAACTACTCTAAGCGCTCTTTTACATCGGCACTGTCCACCCGCAGTGTAGCCGCATGCATAGCTCGCGGCTACACTGCTCCAAAGATGGCATGAATGGGCTAATTAAAATAGCCAGTTGACACGATTCGAGGTGCGGGCTGTGTATGGAAAGCACACAGCAAAGATAGGACAGTTTCCTATAGAGGCGCTTTCTGTGCGCACCTCTCATGTGTGCCCACAGCGCTAGTCTGATTTCAGACTAGCATATTTTACCTCTGTATTTGGTCCGTGTTTTGCTGACTGTAATACAGAGATAATGTGTATCTATTCACATGACTGTATTTTTCAAGTCCCGTATAATTTTTTTAGACACAACATGACCTATTTTTTCCTTTTCTGCCTAAATATTGCTATTATCTTCTATTCAGCAAATTCAGATCTGATGACATACAGTCTCAATGTCATCTGTAACACCTCTGTATTATAGATGTGTTGTAATACACTCACCTGAAACTGAAGAGTATGTTTAGAGTTACTTAGATTTTTTCAAAAAGTGAATATATATTCAGTGTAATTACCATATATACTCGAGTATAAGCGTAGTTTTTCAGCACATTTTTTAATACTGAAAAAGCCCCCCTCGGCTTATACTTGAGTGAGGTTAAAAAAAAAACAAAAAAAAAAACCCACAATACTCACCTCCCAGCCTGCATGTGTCCCCAGCGCAATGGTCTCCCTGGCGGTGTGGCAAACTGCTTGAGAATACACCTCGCTGTCATCTCCCTGCTCAGTTTTGAATTCCCCCGCCGTCAGCGCTGTGTAGATAAGCGCTGTGATTGGATCGAGCGCCTCACTCATTCACAGCTATTCAATGAATCACATCACTGAATGGCTGGGATTGGTTTATCGAGCGCCGGCTGTGATTGGCTGGCACTCGATCCAATCACAGTGCTTACTTACACAGCGCTGACAGTCGGGGAATTGAAAACCGAGCAGGGAGAGGAGAGCGGGGAGAAATCTGAAGCAGCTTGCTGCACTGCCGGGGACACAGACGCCAAAAGTTTTCCTTTTTTATTTTACCCAGTATATACTCGAGTATAGCTAGGCTTATTATCGAGTCAAAACGTTTTACCAGTTTTTTGTGGTAAAACTTATTGCGTCGGCTTATACTCGGGTCGGCTAATACTCGAGTATATACCGCATTTGGTTTTTATATACTTATGGACAGTCCTTCTCGGGGATTAAATTATATACTTATGGAAAACCCATTTATAACTGCTGATAGAATGATCCTGTAGAACAACGACTGACAGGATATTGGGCAGTTGTGTGTTGGGTGCTCCAGAAGAAAGGGTACCTTTACACTTAGCGTAGTTACTGCAAACATTCCCCAATGGAAAACCCGCAGCAATTACTCTAGAAAAGCAAAGTGGGCAAATCTGTACCTAAATAATGCAATTTTAAAGGGGTTGTCTTGCGGCAAGCATCAAAATTTAGCATTACCCCATTCCCCCTGTCACCCCCCTGGCATAAAATAGCAAATTAAAGTGGTTTTTAAACTGCTTGCTACTCACCGATCCGACGAAATAAGGAGTTTAAAAAATCTTCTCCCTAAGAAGGCCGCCGGTCCTTTCCCAGGGATGGACTGTGGTTTTCTCCCATGGTGCACTGCGGGTCTTCTCCCATGGTGCACCATGGGCTCTGTGCGTTCCATTGCCGATTCCAGCCTCCTGATTGGCTGGAATCGGTACACGTGACGGGGCGGAGCTACGATGACGACGCGGTGACCAGCTCTCCGGCACGAG